>NW_027361671.1:4765000-5365000 GCF_039654945.1 Dendrobates tinctorius | reverse complement strand
CTTTAGTACTTTCAATTCTTTAGTGCCTCCACCCACTCCCCCTACGCCTCCTCTCATCTCAGCTTAATATTTTGCCTCACCACTGTGAACGTGACACAATAACATCCTTCCTCATTCCAAACTTTACCACAGTCTTCATCACAAGCCTAACCCACCTCTTCAACCTGCCAATAACATCTGGTGTCTTCCATCCTGATTGAAACAAACCTTGATCACACCCATCCTCAAAAAGCCCACCTTTGACCCACCCTCTGTGTCTACCTAATGCTCCATATCATTTCTCCCATTTGCCTCCAAACTACTGGAGCAATATGTGCATTTTGATCCGCTGTAGTGGATCAGCTGTCACCTTCTGTAGGTCAGCCATGGAGTAGCACCAGGTGCCACCTCTTTGTCCCTCCTTGGGTTGCAGTTTTCACCTGCTGCCATATGTCCGAGTAGCGATTTGGTAGGTCACCTAGTTACACCTCTTCCAGGCTTTCAAAGGGATACTGAACAGTGATTCCACCCCCTTGCCCATTACAGTCTCCATCTGCTGGGTTGGCTGTAGTGGAAGAGGTGTCAGTCCTTGCTATGCTAGTTCTACTCTATTGCAATTGATGACACTGTGTTGGTGTCTGCCATTACTTTTTGTAAATGTGTATACTCCTGGTTGGGTCTCCTTCATGCGTGTTGCCTGTGGCAGAATGCCTCCAAGACCATCAGGCCTCCACGTCCTTGGAGTCAATTACCTGTGTTACTATCCTTAGATTTTTCTGACAATAGTAGTCTACGAAATTTATATGATATTTGTGCCACTTGAGTATGGCTGATTATGAAAGTAGGTTGAGCTGTTGCATGTGGTATCAGGGCTGCCAGAACAGGAGGCCTACACCGATCCCTCACACAATTCATCTTACTGTGATGTTCAATTGAAAGCAGTAAATGCTGTCCCAGACCCCGATACCTTATGCCTGGCTGATTGCTGCAGTGTCATGCTATGATTTGTACTGTGGGTGAATTGAGGCAACTTTCCTGGTGCCTCTACCTCATGCTATTTGTTTTGGCAGCATTTGGGGCCATTATACGGTGTTGTGCATGTGTTTGTTTTTGCCTCCCATTGAGATGAATGGCGTTCGGTAATATTCGGCGAATATTCAGCAAATTAATTGGTGAATATTGCAAATTCGGTGATCATAATCCGAACCGAACATTGAAATTTTTGCTCATCTCTACCCTTAACCACCAGTTTCTCCGGGAAGCTTTAATTCCAAGCTGTAAATGCTTGGCCAGACCTTAATACCTCATGCATGGCCCATGGCTGACTGCTGCGGTGTCATTTGCAAATTTCTACTGTGGGTCAATTGATGCTACTTTTCATGGTGTCCGCCCCTACTTTTAGTTGTTTGGTAAGCTTCTTGTCACAACTTAAGGTGTTGTGTATGTCCTCCCATTGAATCTAATGGTATTTAGTTATGTTCGTCTAACTGTTCAGTGAACATGTTCGGCGATCGTCTAAACGTTCGGCAAATCAAACCGAACTGAACCTTGAAAGGTTCACTCATCTATAGTCCTTAATGAGGCTTGCAGTTGCAGAACGCATGTTGCCACAGGTTAGACATTGACTCCACCATGAGCATGTCTAGCGCTCATTACCAATTTTTTGGTTTTTAAATGGTTTTAAATGTGTTTATCTTCTTTGACATAGATTATTAATACAATCATGCTATTTAAATGGTGATCCCTTGTTTCTGCATGCTCGTTTTCTCCTCTTATGCTTATAATACTGTGCATGTTGTGGGACTGTGGGGTGAAATTGTGTGTGGGAGAATTCATTGTAAGGGTATCATGCAGTATTTTGAAGGCATTATTCTCTATAAAGACCATACAAGGGATATAGTAATGGCTTCAATATTGGTGTAATTATGGTGTAATTGCCGAAATATGTGTCTCTATCCCTAATTTTAAAAAGTGGGAGGTATGACTCATCCTACTCCAGTGAATAACTTTCTTTAGGGATGCATGAAAGGAGACCCAAATAAGACTTTTGCTATGGGCCCTTGTGAAGTCTATTTATGTCACTGCCAGTAAGTATGTGTAGACATTGTTGTTACTTTAAAACATGTCTACAGGAAGATTGAAAAATAATAGATTCTTGGATAACCTCTTTACAGCAACAGTGCAATTGTCAAAAAAAATTCTGAAAGAAAGCATCGTAAATAGGACATCTTTTATAGGACAACTTCTCCAGAAGACCGCTTTTATGTACTTTTTGGCGTAGGTGTATAACATTACGCTATAGTTGCCACTAATATAACAGTGTATGTTATCTGTTTTCCTAGCTGTGAAAAAGAAGAATCTGTAGTCTACCTCATGTGCATGTGGCTTATCTCTGTTCATCACATGGAGAAAGCTACATCTGGAGGACTTCAAGTTCAAGTCAAGTCAGGCTTCCCTAGCGAAACATCTGTTACTATACTACATCTTTCTCTGTTGCTTGCTGTGTGAAGAGCCACATATTCATGCTGTGAGTGAGCAAAAGATGAATGAAAGGTTACTCTAACTTGTTTAAGGTGAATGTGCTGTTTTGAAAATGTAAGAGAATCAAAGGCAGCAAAACCAAAACAATATTAATATAACTGTTTGGTCACAATCTGAAAAATAAAAAAAATCCCCAAAATGATATAATGGAAATTGTATAGTTTCTTTATAGTTTCTTTTTTCATTTTTTTTCAAGTAGTAGGGCTGTGTTCACAGTTGCTTTGTGGTTTCTGTTTGTGAAGAAAAGCCACAAATGTAGCTAGGGTTTTCACAAGAGACACAATAGATAAATAAGACATTGGTTTAACCCCTTAAAGCGAACCTATTATCAGGATTTTGCTAAGTAAACTACAAGCATTGTCAGGTTGGTGCCATTACACTGATTAAAATGATACATTATTTTACCAAATCTGTCCTGTGGTTGTATAATCTGTATTTGCAGTTTTCAGTTAATAAGATTCTCATGCTCTGAGGTGAGCCTGTGGGAGGGGATTTATTTAGTGCTCTGTTCTCATATTCATCCTTGCGGGCTTAACTGGCTGGTCACTGATCATTGTTGGAGCAGAAAAAAAAAAATTAGCTCCAGCAAAGTGGCGGCGCATGTACAGTAGCATGTATGGGTAATCGATAGATGTTACTGCACCAGCGCCATTTTTGTGAAGGAAATTTTTTTTTTCAAAGCCAACACTATTATATGTAGTATTTAAAATAGGAGGCAGGTCACTGAATGATCATTGGTTGTTTAGTTAAGCCCATAAGGATGAAGATGAGAACAGAGCACCACAGGCACACCCCAAAGCAAAAGAATCTGATTAATTTAAAATTGTCTCTCCAGAGAGAAAGAGGACTAGAACTTTAGTGCCACCTATAGTAAGTAGTAATCCTAAAAGTCAATGTCAAACCTTCAAAGCGCCTTGTCACGTGACTATGTATAAAAGCCAAAGCCTAAATCTCAATTTGCAGATGCTTTGCTTCAGGATACTACCCCTCATCAGTGCAAATTGTGAAAATCTGGTTTGGCTGGGTGAGAGGTGTCTGACCGTGATCTAAGGGGTAACAGTTCTCCTTGCGGAGAACGACATGTCAAGCCTGACGTGCCAAGATGAGACTTTTAAGCCGCAATGCTCCTGTAGGAAATATGAAAATTGTCTCTTAAGTAAACTGACGTCCTCCGGTACATGCATCTATTCCTCACAATTTGGCAATTGGAGCAATATCTGAGCAGTTACAAAAATATGCATATTATTCAAATGATTTTAAAGAATTTGCAATGTAGCGGTTGTTCTATGGGAGCTAAATTTTCACCATCACTGGCAAATATTTTTATGAACTGGTAGGAAGAAAAATATGTTTAAGGTGTTTCTAATCTTTTCTTGTCTGCTATACACTGGTAAGGACGTTTCATAGATGATGTGCTCCTCATTTGGCACGGTCATGAAACGTCCATACCCAAATTTATTCATTATACCAATAACAATAATAACATCAGATTGGTGATGTGGGTCTCAGATCATAGCCAGGTTGTACTTAAATTAAATATGGACAACTATATAATGGCATAGTCTGGAAGCTGAACCCTTTCTGGCTGAAATTAATAGGATCTAACGATAGAACGGTCAATCAGTTGAATTGCTTCATTTTGTCCCACCCAGAACCTCAGAATGACAATTTATTTTGGGATACCCTTAAGGCATATTTAAGAGGATGTCTATCCTCTACGATTTCCTATATTAAATGGGTAACTTCGAGGGAAGATGATGAGATGGAGCGACGTTTGAAAGATTCAGAGGCAGCATACATATCTAATCAGACTAATGGTAATGGAATCGAGTGGCTAGCGTCTCAAAAGTTATACAACCAATATATAGACACTAAGTATAAATGTAAATTATTCTTTACCAGCCAGTCCTATTTTGAATTAGGAAACCAAGCAAGTACATTTTTGGCCTTCCTGGAGTGCCAACACAATACATCTAACACAATATTACAGATTTGCGCACCAGGGGGTTCACTGGTATCCTCAAATGAAGAAATACTCCATTGTTTCACGATTACTATAAGTTGTTATATAAATCTATTAGTGGCTCTGATATTCTGGAATGTCTAGACTAGCTATCAGATATAACATTTCCCACATTGAGTGCTGCCCAGCGGGCCTTTATGGATGCTGAGTTTATTTTAGAGGAGATAGAGAACACCATGGTGGACATGGCATCCGGGAAGGCTCCTGGGCTGGATGGGTTTCCCATTGAACTATACAGGAAATACCGGGATATATTAGCGCCACTTCTGTTAAGGGTGTTTCAGGGGATTTGGGGGGAGGGTCTACGCCAGAATCCTTTTACAAGGCAAATATTATTGTATTTAAGGAGGGGATGGACCCTCTGGAATGTGGATCTTATCGCCCCATATCGTTAGTAAATGTAGATTATAAAATCTTTACTAAGGTCCCGGCCACCAGACTGAATTTGATCATACTGGACCTTATACATCCAGACCGAACTGGCTTTATGCCTGGTAAGAGTACTTCTATTAACATCAGGTGGGTCCAGTCGGTGGTTCAACATAGTTCATTGATACCAGACAACAATTGGGCATTGGCGTCGCTGGACGCGGCCAAGGCCTTTGACTCTCTTGAGTGGCCTTTCCTATCTGCATGTTTGCAAAGATATGGTTTTGGTGATAAGTTTTTAAAATGGGTTGGCGTATTATATATGAAACCCAAGGATCGTATAATTGTAAATAATTCCATTTCTGATTCATTTTCATTATATAGGGGGACCCGTCAGGGGTGCCCCTTTCCTCGGCCCTCTTCTCCCTTGTGATCGAGGCGTTGGCAGTACGTCTTAATAAGGTCTTCCCCTGATATTAGGGCTATAGAAATAGGAGGTCGTGTAGACACCATCGGTTTATATACTGATGACATGGTGATATTTATGAATCAGGTGGAGGAAGCACTAACAAAGGTGATTGCCACTATATATAAATTCAGTAAATACGCCGACTTATATATAAACTGGGAGAAATCTGTTCTATTGCCGCTCTCCCATGCCCCGATGTCCCACCTTGAGACCCTTTCCTCATTGCCTATGGTATCTAATTTCAAATATTTAGGTATCCACATATCTCAATACAGTAAACTTGACCTAAAACTTAATGTCTACCCACTGCTAGAGCTAGTCAAATCTTAATTTGCAACTTGTAGTAAACTCCCGCTATCTGTAGCCGGTCGTATTAATCTGATCAAAATGATATTGCTCCCTAAACTTAGCTATTCCCTTCAACACAGTGCTGTACTGATACCTAAATCCCTTTTTGCAAATTTAAATTACCAAATTACATCTTTTATATGGGGGAAAACTAGACCCAAACTCAGGTTATCTGCCCTACAGAGACCTAGACAGGGTGTTGGGGCGGCGCCACCGGATTTTTTTCTATATTATCTAGCTGGACAGGCTAAAGCCTTAAGTAAATGGATGCCTGGTAATTATCTCCCCAATTCTGAAAGTCATTTTCTTCATGCTGCACAGATTGACTTCACACTGGGTTTCCTGGAGTTGGAAAAAACTTGTTTCCCTTGTCTATTGTCCCTACTTCCACTAGTGCGATCAGTTTTTAGGCAAATTTAAAAAGTTATTAGATTTGAAGACATCATAGCTGAAATGCCATTGTGGAACAACAATAATTTCCCGTGCTGTTGAAACCACCCGTCCACTGACTTCTGAATTCTGTATAATGTCTCCTCGGTGAGTGATTTGCATGACCGTGGGACCTTAATGCCTTTTGAACAACTACAGATTAAATGTGGTGTCCCGAGATCCCAATTTTTTCACTATTTACAGCTAACATCAGCCCCTCAGTCACATATAAGATGTATGGGTGCGGGCCATGCTATCTCATCTCTACCTTTGATAGGAATTCTTAACGAACAGGGTCCTCAGGGCTTTATCGACTCCTTATATACATATATGCTATCAGTGGGAGCTGAATCTGCTATAAGATCTATTAAGGGGAAATGGGAGGGGTTCATCCCTGATGTGCAAGAAGATGAATGGGAAGAAATTCTGGAGCCTCCAACCAGGGTGTCCCCATCGATTAATAATAGGATGACCCAGTTATATATAATTTACCAATTATACTTCACTCTGATGCGACTTTTTAGGATGGGTCCATTCCAATCATGGGAATGTTTGCGATGTCACTCATCAGATGCAGATTTCATTCATATGGTATGGAGATGCCCTATTATCCATCACTACTGGAAAGAGGTGACATCATTGCTGACATCCCTGGTACAAACGCCTGTTCCTCTTGAGCCACTGGTCTGTTTGTTTGGGGTATTGGATAAGGAAACTTGGGGTCACTATGTTGGGATATTCAACGGGAGACGCTATTTATGGCATGAAAAGTATTGGCATTATGATGGATGGGGGGTTCATGTCCCTCCTTTAGAGCCTGGATTGAATTGGTGAACTCGGTTATTAATAATAATAATAATAATCTTTATTTTTATATAGCTCTAACATATTCCGCAGCGCTTTACAGTTTGCACACATTTTACGAGCGCACGCTATATAAGAACAGGGGATGTGTGGGTAAATTTGATAAAATTTGGGATAGGTGGAACTCTTCTCATCTTACACTACAAATGTATAATGACTCGACATCAATGTAAGGAGTCGGGTTTCTCGTTTTGGGGGCATCGCATAGAGCAGGGGTGGGGAATCTTTTTTCTGCCAAGGGCCATTTGGATATTTATACCATCCTTCGGGGGCCGTACAAACTCCGCCCACAAAGTACATCCTGACTCTGGCACTGGTGTCAGGACGTAATCTTTCATTGCATGCCCTTCAGTGTTCAGTAGTGAACACTGCATGTGTGTGCTCACTGAGGAAGAAGAAATTAATGAGCTGGTGGCAATCAAAATATAACTCCCTGCCAAAGAACTGTGGTCCCTGAGAATCTGCCCGGGGGCCCAAATAAAGGTCATCGAGGGCCGTAAATAGCCCTAGGGCCTGAGGTTCCCCACCCCTGGCATAGAGGATAATACAATGTAAAGTATTAAGCGGTGAAATAATAGTTACTGTAGTTGTAGATTAGGAACTTCGTATGTCATCTGTTTTTTGAACATGTACAGGACCAAATGATATTTGCTGTTCCGTGTTTCTTGTTAATAGGTTTATCACTAATGTAATAGTATAAGGACTTGTATAGTTTACATGGCATCGTTGATTTATTGTACACAGCTAATAGTCCTTTTGCTAATGCTCCGTAGGTTACACATGTATCACCTTGGATATAAATAGGAGTGTGCATTTTATTCTATGTTTAATAATATATGTGTCATGATCCAGGCTGGATCTGACAGAGTAAATGGACAAAGTGAACTTTTTTTCCTTTGGCTTGGTGCCAAAGTGGGTTGATTGCCCCCCAGTGGCCATTAGAATTATTACATGTGGCGTCATTTGTTCTAAGTTGCCCCGGAGGTGGTGAGTGGTATTACACTTTAGTTTTAATGTGCACGTATTACAAACCAGGTGTGAGGCTCTATAGAAGAGTGTCAGGTGTGTTCAATCACGGTTGGTGATAGGTCTTCAGTTAGTCTTTCACAAGTAAGCCTGGGTGAAAGATGGAGCTGAACGTGAGTCCTGGGAGCCCAGCCAGAGGGGACGAGTGGCAGCAATGGAGTCTGCAGGGAGTGCTGGGATGGATTGGTGGAGTCCAACGATGTTGTCTGCAAGAAAGGCTGGCATGGCGTGGTGGAGTCGCAGTTTATGGTGTCAGCAGGAAGTGCTTGCATGGCTTGGTGGAGTGGCGACTATGGTAAGAGTTGCACTCAGCATGCTGGACTTAGTTGCTGAAAGCTGGACTCAAGCATGCTGGACTTTTTGGCAGAAGCTGGACTCATCTTTGGGACTTTGTTTACTGGGCAGCTGCAACTGGTGGTGGACTCTGCTCCAAGGCTGCACTATGGTGGTGGATCCGGTTATGGTGATGGATCCGGTTGAAGGAGAAGATGCACGCAGGTGGTGGGCTCTGTTGCGTGGAGCATAAGCAACAGAGCAAAGCTAAGTGGTGTCCCCCTGTATTGTCATTTTCCCTTAAGTGTGTATAGTGCAGTTGTGGGATTAGTTTCCGCATCGACCAATTCCCTAGTGAGGGTTTAGGTGCAGGGCGAGTCAGGGTTTTGAGGTTCCTGTGCGTCGCCCGGTGCGGAACCGGCATAGGGAACGATAGGAGTGTAGATACACTGACTCAAGGTAGTGCAGGAGGTCTCCACTTCCCCGTCTCCCTATCGCAGGGCCCTCCGTTGTTATTGTTACCCAGGTTTTCCCTTTATTATTTAAATTTGCCTTACTGGAGGTGGGGTTTCCAGACTTACGTGTATTACCTAAATTGACCAGTTGGAGGCGGCGTATCCAGCTGCACATGTTATTATTTAAATTCGCCCAACTGGAGGTGGTGTATCCAGGGTCACGCGTTTCTTATGGGTGTGCCTTGCGGTACTCGCTGCGTCCAGACACACGTGACCGTGACAATATGCAAGTATGCGTACTCTGTATCGTGCTTAATGATGTATACAAATGTGTATATTTTATATTTTATTTTGTGGTTAACAAATTAATAAAAAAAAATATAATAACATCATATTTACCCACCATTTTGATTTTTTTGTAAGATTTTGTTTTTTGGATGTGCTTCTGCACGGGGATATTTCACATAATGATGTAAAATGTGAACTATTCAGAAAACCCACTGCAGGTATCTCTTTCTTATTTGCCACAAGCTGTCATCCTATACATGTTATAAATTACCAGAGCAAAGCGATGCTGCATGTTAGAAAATCAGCATATCACAGAGAGCTCCATCATTCTCTCGTTTTAAAACACGGGGATATTCTGATCAAATCCATAATCATGCAAAAAATGTGGCAAACTTTAAAACTAGGATGGAATACTTATCCCAAAAAAAACATGCGATCACACTGCTGATTACATTAAAGATCTACCTGTGATGTTCTCAACCCAATACACTAATAACTATCACCAAGTAGTGAACATTATAAAAAAACACCTACCAATCCTATATACTTATAGAACTCTAAAAAGTATTTTAGGAAAAGGTAATAGTGTTTCACCAAGTGATCATACTAACATGGGTAACAGAAAGGCAACAAACAACTGGACATCAGTAAGAGGGTCCTACAAATGTGGACAAAAATTATGCAGCTTATTTCCATATTTGTATATTACAAAAAATGTATTTCAATGAGAGATAGCAGAGAATATATTAGAAAGGACTTTACAAATTGTAAAAGCACATACTGTATGTGGTTTATGTTATAACATGTGAAAAATGTAAAGTACAGTATGTTAGCTGTACCACAAGGACATTGCGAAAGCGCATATCTGAACACATTTGCGATGGTTCTGCAATCATCTCGTCATGTCTGAAACCCTGATCATGTGACTGCGCTCTGTGATCCTGGAGAATCTGAACTAGGAAGTTCTCCCCTGGTCCTGACCCGGAAGAGGAGGGGCTATGCCCTATATTAGACCGCCCCTTCCTATGCTCAGGGCATGAGTATTGTGTGGTGTCCCTGCATGGCTGCTTAGTTTGTGGGGTGCTCCCTCTATTCTGTGCCCTTGCACTCTGCTCTGTCGTGCGTCTCTGCACACGCTCCGTGCTCGTATTCCGTCTCTTGTCCCGTGCCTTGTCTTATGTTTGTCCGTTGTGCCATGTTCGTCTTTGTCCTGCTTGGACTTGTAGTCCTTCTGTTATTCTCTGCCTTGCCTGTTTTTGCCATGTCTTGCCTTCGCTATACTCTGCCTTGTTCCTCCCTTTGGTCTCAGTCTTTGCTTGCTCTGCCTCGCTCTCTCCTATGGTGCTCTGTAGTGCTCCCTGGCACACGCACCATTCCTCCTCTCTTTCCTTTTGTTCTCCTTTCCATGTCTAGTCCCAAAGCCCTGCCTTGGCCCGGCTCTGGGCTTCGCCTACGCTCCGCTGCTAGACTCTTTCCTATTATGCTCTCTTGCACGTTTCTAGGCTAGTCCCAAGGTTCTCCCTTGGCCCGGCTCTGGGCTTCGGCCTACGCTCCGCTGCTAGCTCTGTTCTTGCTCTGACCTGATTCCGTGTTTCTGTACTCTGTCTTAGCTCTGCCTGGTTTCTTGTCTTGTCTTCCCTTGCTGCTTCGTATGCTCTTTGCATGTGCCTGGCCTTCCTAGCCTCCTGTTTGTGCCTCAGCCGTGCCCGCCCTAGCCGTGCCCGCCTGCTTGTGCCTCAGCCGTGCTCGTCGGTCAGTGACAGCTGTGTCGCCTGCCATGCCTCAGCCTGGTTCGCTGGAGTCTTGCCCGATTGTCAGTGCCGCAGCCCGATCAGCTAGCCAGTGCCCCAGCCGTGCCCTCTGTGCTCCCTTGCACTTCACGCTGTTTCCGCACTGTGCAATGCGTGCTCTCTAAAGCACGCGCAGACCCTCGCTAGTCAAATCTTAATTTGCAACTTGTAGTAAACTCCCGCTATCTGTAGCCGGTCGTAGTAATCTGATCAAAATGATATTGCTCCCTAAACTTAGCTATTCCCTTCAACACAGTGCTGTACTGATACCTAAATCCCTTTTTGCAAATTTAAATTCCCAAATTACATCTTTTATATGGGGGAAAAATAGACCCAAACTCAGGTTATCTGCCCTACAGAGACCTAGACAGGGTGTTGGGGGGGCGCCACCGGATTTTTTTCTATATTATCTAGCTGGACAGGCTAAAGCCTTAAGTAAATGGATGTCTGGTAATTATCTCCCCAATTCTGAAAGTCACTTTCTTCATGCTGCACAGATTGACTGTGCACTGGGTTTCCTGGAGTTGGAAAATACTTGTGTCCCTTGTCTATTGTCCCTACTTCCACTAGTGCGATCAGTTTTTAGGCAAATTTAAAAAGTTATTAGATTTGAAGACATCATAGCTGAAATGCCATTGTGGAACAACAATAATTTCCCGTGCTGTTGAAACCACCCGTCCACTGACTTCTGGATTCTGTATAATGTCTCCTCGGTGAGTGATTTGCATGACCGTGGGACCTTAATGCCTTTTGAGCAACTACAGATTAAATGTGGTGTCCCGAGATCCCAATTTTTTCACTATTTACAGCTAACATCAGCCCCTCAGTCACATATAAGATGTATGGGTGCGGGCCATGCTATCTCATCTCTACCTTTGATAGGAATTCTTAACGAACAGGGTCCTCAGGGCTTTATCGACTCCTTATATACATATATGCTATCAGTGGGAGCTGAATCTGCTATAAGATCTATTAAGGGGAAATGGGAGGGGTTCATCCCTGATGTGCAAGAAGATGAATGGGAAGAAATTCTGGAGCCTCCAACCAGGGTGTCCCCATCGATTAATAATAGGATGACCCAGTTATATATAATTTACCAATCATACTTCACTCTGATGCGACTTTTTAGGATGGGTCCATTCCAATCATGGGAATGTTTGCGATGTCACTCATCAAATGCAGATTTCATTCATATGGTATGGAGATGCCCTATTATCCATCACTACTGGAAAGAGGTGACATCATTGCTGGCATCCCTGGTACAAACGCCTGTTCCTCTTGAGCCACTGGTCTGTTTGTTTGGGGTATTGGATAAGGAAACTTGGGGTCACTATGTTGGGATATTCAACGGGAGACGCTATTTATGGCATGAAAAGTATTGGCATTATGATGGATGGTGGGTTCATGTCCCTCCTTTAGAGCCTGGATTGAATTGGTGAACTTGGTTATTCCATACGAGCGCACGCTATATAAGAACAGGGGATGTGTGGGTAAATTTGATAAAATTTAGGATAGGTGGAACTCTTCTCATCTTACACTACAAATGTATAATGACTCGACATCAATGTAAGGAGTCGGGTTTCTCGTTTTGGGGGCATCGCATAGAGCAGGGGTGGGGAATCTTTTTTCTGCCAAGGGCCATTTGGATATTTATACCATCCTTCGGGGGCCGTACAAACTCCGCCCACAAAGTACATCCTGACTCTGGCACTGGTGTCAGGACGTAATCTTTCATTGCATGCCCTTCAGTGTTCAGTAGTGAACACTGCATGTGTGTGCTCACTGAGGAAGAAGAAATTAATGAGCTGGTGGCAATCAAAATATAACTCCCTGCCAAAGAACTGTGGTCCCTGAGAATCTGCCCGGGGGCCCAAATAAAGGTCATCGAGGGCCGTAAATAGCCCTAGGGCCTGAGGTTCCCCACCCCTGGCATAGAGGATAATACAATGTAAAGTATTAAGCAGTGAAATAATAGTTACTGTAGTTGTAGTTGTAGTTTAGGAACTTCGTATGTCATCTGTTTTTTGAACATGTACAGGATCAAATGATACTTGCTGTTCCGTGTTTCTTGTTAATAGGTTTATCACTAATGTAATAGTATAAGGACTTGTATAGTTTACATGGCATAGTTGATTTATTGTACACAGCTAATAGTCCTTTTGCTAATGCTCCATAGGTTACACATGTATCACCTTGGATATAAATAGGAGTGTGCATTTTATTCTATGTTTAATAATATATGTGTCATGATCCAGGCTGGATCTGACAGAGTAAATGGACAAAGTGAACTTTTTTTCCTTTGGCTTGGTGCCAAAGTGGGTTGATTGCCCCCGCTGGCCATTAGAATTATTACACGTGGTGTCGTTTGTTCTAAGTTGCCCCGGTGGTGGTGAGTGGTATTACACTTTAGTTTTAATGTGCACGTATTACAAACCAGGTGTGAGGCTCTATAGAAGAGTGTCAGGTGTGTTCAATCACGGTTGGTGATAGGTCTTCGGTTAGTCTTTCACAAGTAAGCCTGGGTGAAAGATGGAGCTGAACGTGAGTCCTGGGAGCCCAGCCAGAGGGGACGAGTGGCAGCAATGGAGTCTGCAGGGAGTGCTGGGATGGATTGGTGGAGTCCAACGATGTTGTCTGCAAGAAAGGCTGGCATGGCGTGGTGGAGTCGCAGTTTATGGTGTCAGCAGGAAGTGCTTGCATGGCTTGGTGGAGTGGCGACTATGGTAAGAGTTGCACTCAGCATGCTGGACTTAGTTGCTGAAAGCTGGACTCAAGCATGCTGGACTTTTTGGCAGAAGCTGGACTCATCTTTGGGACTTTGTTTACTGGACAGCTGCAACTGGTGGTGGACTCTGCTCCAAGGCTGCACTATGGTGGTGGATCCGGTTATGGTGATGGATCCGGTTGAAGGAGAAGATGCACGCAGGTGGTGGGCTCTGTTGCGTGGAGCATAAGCAACAGAGCAAAGCTAAGTGGTGTCCCCCTGTATTGTCATTTTCCCTTATGTGTGTTTTGTGCAGTGGTGGGATTAGTTTCCGCATCGACCAATTCCCTAGTGTGGGTTTAGGTGCAGGGCGAGTCAGGGTTTTGAGGTTCCTGTGCGTCGCCCGGTGCGGAACCGGCATAGGGAACGATAGGAGTGTAGAGACACTGACTCAAGGGAGTGCAGGAGGTCTCCACTTCCCCGTCTCCCTATCGCAGGGCCCTCCGTTGTTATTGTTACCCAGGTTTTCCCTTTATTATTTAAATTCGCCTTACTGGGGGCGGGGTTTCCAGACTTACGTGTATTACCTAAATTGACCAGTTGGAGGCGGCGTTTCCAGCTGCACATGTTATTATTTAAATTCGCCCAACTGGAGGTGGTGTATCCAGGGTCATGTGTGTCATATGGGTTCGCCTTGCGGTACTCGCTGCGTCCAGACACACGTGACCGTGACAATATGCAAGTATGCGTACTCTGTATCGTGCTTAATGATGTATACAAATGTGTATATTTTATATTTTATTTTGTGGTTAACAAATGAATAAAAAAATTATAATAACATCATATTTACCCACCATTTTGATTTTTTTGTAAGATTTTGTTTTTTGGATGTGCTTCTGCACGGGGATATTTCACATAATGATGCAAAATGTGAACTATTCAGAAAACCCACTGCAGGTATCTCTTTCTTATTTGCCATAAGCTGTCATCCTATACATGTTATAAATTACCAGTGGGGGTATAAATCAGAGCAAAGCGATGCTGCATGTTAGAAAATCAGCATATCACAGAGAGCTCCATCATTCTCTTGTTTTAAAACACGGGGATATTCTGATCAAATCCATAATCATGCAAAAAATGTGGCAAACTTTAAAACTAGGATGGAATACTTATCCCAAAAAAAACATGCGATCACACTGCTGATTACATTAAAGATCTACCTGTGATGTTCTCAACCCAATACACTAATAACTATCACCAAGTAGTGAACATTATAAAAAAACACTTACCAATCCTATATACTTATAGAACTCTAAAAAGTATTTTAGGAAAAGGTAATAGTGTTTCACCAAGTGATCATACTAACATGGGTAACAGAAAGGCAACAAACAACTGGACATCAGTAAGAGGGTCCTACAAATGTGGACAAAAATTATGCAGCTTATTTCCATATATGTATAATACAAAAAATGTATTTCAATGAGAGATAGCAGAGAATATATTAGAAAGGACTTTACAAATTGTAAAAGCACATACTGTATGTGGTTTATGTTATAACATGCGAAACATGTAAAGTACAGTATGTTAGCTGTACCACAAGGACATTGCGAAAGTGCATATCTGAACACATTTGCGATGGTTCTGCAATCATCTCGTCATGTCTGAAACCCTGATCATGTGACTGCGCTCTGTGATCCTGGAGCATCTGAACTAGGAAGTTCTCCCCTGGTCCTGACCCGGAAGAGGAGGTGCTATGCCCTATATTAGACCGCCCCTTCCTATGCTCAGGGCATGAGTATTGTGTGGTGTCCCTGCATGGCTGCTTAGTCTGTGGGGTGCTCCCTCTATTCTGTGCCCTTGCACTCTGCGCTGTCGTGCGTCTCTGCACACGCTCCGTGCTCGTATTCCGTCTCTTGTCCCGTGCCTTGTCTTATGTTTGTCCGTTGTGCCATGTTCGTCTTTGTCCTGCTTGGACTTGTAGTCCTTCTGTTATTCTCTGCCTTGCCTGTTTTTGCCATGTCTTGCCTTCGCTATACTCTGCCTTGTTCCTCCCTTTGGTCTCAGTCTTTGCTTGCTCTGCCTCGCTCTCTCCTATGGTGCTCTGTAGTGCTCCCTGGCACACGCACCATTCCTCCTCTCTTTCCTTTTGTTCTCCTTTCCATGTCTAGTCCCAAAGCCCTGCCTTGGCCCGGCTCTGGGCTTCGCCTACGCTCCGCTGCTAGACTCTTTCCTATTATGCTCTCTTGCACGTTTCTAGGCTAGTCCCAAGGTTCTCCCTTGGCCCGGCTCTGGGCTTCGGCCTACGCTCCGCTGCTAGCTCTGTTCTTGCTCTGACCTGATTCCGTGTTTCTGCCTATGCTTCCGTCCCTGGTTCTGTACTCTGTCTTAGCTCTGCCTGGTTTCTTGTCTTGTCCTCCCTTGCTGCTTCGTATGCTCTTTGCATGTGCCTGGCCTTCCTAGACTCCTGTTTGTGCCTCAGCCGTGCCCGCCCTAGCCGTGCCCGCCTGCTTGTGCCTCAGCCGTGCTCGTCGGTCAGTGACAGCTGTGTCGCCTGCCATGCCTCAGCCTGGTTCGCTGGAGTCTTGCCTGGTTGTCAGTGCCGCAGCCCGATCAGCTAGCCAGTGCCCCAGCCGTGCCCTCTGTGCTCCCTTGCACTTCACGCTGTTTCCGCACTGTGCAATGCGTGCTCTCTAAAGCACGCGCAGGCCCTCGCTAGTCAAATCTTAATTTGCAACTTGTAGTAAACTCACGCTATCTGTAGCCGGTCGTATTAATCTGATCAAAATGATATTGCTCCCTAAACTTAGCTATTCCCTTCAACACAGTGCTGTACTGATACCTAAATCACTTTTTGCAAATTTAAATTCCCAAATTACATCTTTTATATGGGGGAAAACTAGACCCAAACTCAGGTTATCTGCCCTACAGAGACCTAGACAGGGTGTTGGGGCGGCGCCACCGGATTTTTTTCTATATTATCTAGCTGGACAGGCTAAAGCCTTAAGTAAATGGATGTCTGGTAATTATCTCCCCAATTCTGAAAGTCATTTTCTTCATGCTGCACAGATTGACTTCCCACTGGGTTTCCTGGAGTTGGAAAAAACTTGTGTCCCTTGTCTATTGTCCCTACTTCCACTAGTGTGATCAGTTTTTAGGCAAATTTAAAAAGTTATTAGATTTGAAGACATCATAGCTGAAATGCCATTGTGGCACAACAATAATTTCCCGTGCTGTTGAAACCACCCGGCCACTGACTTCTGGATTCTGTATAATGTCTCCTCGGTGAGTGATTTGCATGACCGTGGGACCTTAATGCCTTTTGAACAACTACAGATTAAATGTGGTGTCCCGAGATCCCAATTTTTTCACTATTTACAGCTAACATCAGCCCCTTAGTCACATATAAGATGTATGGGTGCGGGCCATGCTATCTCATCTCTACCTTTGATAGGAATTCTTAGGCTACTTTCACACATCAGGTTTTCGGCGTCAGGCGCGATCCGGCGTCGTGCGGGAATGCCGGATCCGGCAAATGTTTTGTAAAACCTGATGTGCCGGATCCGGTTTTCTGCCGGATCCGTCTTGTTCTTGACAGACAAAACCGGATCCGTCTCATCCGGTTCATCCGTTTTTCTATCCGTTTTTCGACGGATTACGCCGGATCCGGTTTTTAAAATTGACCCTTGTGGCCTTCCGAACGGGATTGGCTACTGGAAAACTATATATAGCATGTTCCTACAGCCCTTCTTTGACAGGTTGTAGAGGAGAAAGTGCAGGTTGGAGAGAAGAGCAAGTTACTGGCGAAGATGGATGTTGTCATTGGAAATATTTTGAAGAATTTGGCGGATTTTATAGCGGAGGCGAATCGTTTGAGGGTGATTGTTCTGGAGAAGGAGAGAGCGAGACAGCAGCGCATCAGGCATCGTAGACGACGTTTGTGGATCCACCCCATCACAGCCAAGAGAATGACGCGTGGGGTCTATTCTACACTCTGCATGGACCTTCGATGAAACCCGGATAAATTTTTTGGATATGTTCGGATGAAAATGGAGAATTTTGATTACTTGGTGGAGCGCATTGCACACCTCATAAGAAAAGCGGACACCTATTGCCGCTTCTCTGTTTCACCCGCAGAGCGTCTGATGGTGACTTTAAGGTAAGCCACATTTATTGGATGTGATCGCATCAGAGCACACTTTCACTGCAATCTTGTTGGTGGTAGTTTGTATCTCCAAGTGTTATAGCTCAGTTTTGGTATGTAATGCTGTGATTTAAAACTATTGTTTTTAATTCCCCACAGATTTCTTGCAACTGGAGAATCCCTTTCGTCACTGCATTTCCAGTACAGACTCGGGATTTCCACCATATCTGGAATAGTGAAGTACACATGCCGTGCACTGTGGGACTCCTTAGCTGAAGAGTTTTTACCAGAGCCCACAACAGAGAGGTGGATTGAAATTGCTGACAAGTTTCAACAGATATGTCAGTTTCCCAACTGCTTGGGCGCTGTGGACGGGAAACATATCCGCATTGTAAAGCCAGCCGGATCGGGATCGGAATATTTCAATTACAAGAAATATTTTTCAATTGTCCTCATGGCCATTGCTGACGCGGAATACAAATTTATTGCGGTTGATATTGGGGCCTATGTCCGCTCCAATGACTCAAGTTTTCAAACTGTCTGCCATGGGGCGTAAACTGTATGGAAACACCTTCCAGTTCCCACCACCTAGACCACTGCAGCAAACATCTGGTCAACCTATGCCATTTGTCTGTGTAGGGGATGAAGCCTTCCAGCTGTCAGAACACCTTTTGAAACCGTACTCTAGCAGAGGATTGACAAGACCAAAACGCATTTTTAATTACCGCCTCACAAGAGCAAGAAGAATGGTTGAATGTACCTTTGGTATTCTGACAGCCAAATGGCGGGTCCTATTGACTGCGATCAACCTCAAGACAGAAACTGTGGACGAGGTGATCAAAGCTTGCGTGGTACTCCACAATTTTGTTATCTGCAAGGAACCCATTTCCATTGAGGACACCTCTGAAGAAACCACCTTGCAAGATTACCATGACATTACCACTAGAAGTTTTGTGACGGTTTCAGTAATGAGGGACAATTTTGCACTATACTTTATGTCACCTCAAGGCAGAGTACACTGGCAGGATGACAGAGTGTGAAAGATTTGTGCCCTAACCAAACTTGTGTACCTTCTGTACCAACAGTATATACCTTTGCCAACCAAAGTTGGCTATCTTGTCATGGTCTCTATTTTTAGCTTTAGGCCACAGGTGTGTACCTGGTTGTGTTTTATGCAAAGTATTTCACCTTTTAACAAAAGTTGTGTACATTGTTAGGAAATCACCAACAATAAACACAACTTTTCAGGTGAAATACTTTGCTTCAAACACAACCAGGAACACAACTGTGGCAAAAAGCTAAAATTTACCCACAGTTATATACCTGGTTTTGAATACCTTTTTACCTTTTAAATACCCTGTATTTAACCTTTTTTTTTAAACATATTTCGCCGCAGAAAGAAATGACAGACAACCAGTGTAAACAATAATTTAACTTTTATTTAAAATATTTTTTTTTTGTAAACTGTTTTTAAAGTTAAAAAAACTTTTTTAATAAAGGTTTGAAACCAACCAAATGGGCATTTTTATTACAAAAAAAACATTATAACTCGGTGTAGTGTGGGGTGGAAAAACTTCTGGAGGGGCTGCGGGACACTTCGACAATGGGAATGTGGAGAGAGGACTGGGATCGTGGGGGGGAAGGAACAGTTAGAGGTGATGGTGTGGAAAAAGCTACAGAATGGGTGGACATGTGGGAGGCAGAAGAGGTGGTGGGCGGTGGAGTGGAGGGTTGGGCAGGGACTGTAGGAGCAGATGATGTTGATGGAAAGTTGTATGGGGAAGGAGTTTGGTACGGGGAAGGAGTTTGGTACGGGGCAGGTTGCTGGAAGTGGGGAGATGTCTGGTACTGGGGAGGTTTCTGGTACTGGGGAGGTTGCTGGTACTGGTGAGGTTGCTGGTATGTAATAGGAGGGGGAGGATGGAAAGTGGCTGGAGGGGGTGCAGATGTAATAGGAGGGGGAGGATGGAAAGTGGCTGGAGGGGGTGCAGGTGGAGGAACTACAGTGGTGGGAGGTGGAGGTTGGGAGGTAACCTGCTGTAGAGCACCGTGGCACGAATGCATTACATGCATCTGCTGGGTAGGAGATAGCGTTTCCATGCGCTCCACAACAGACCTGAAAAAGGTGTGGTTTGGCGAAGATCTTGCTTCTGAATGCATGGTTTGCAGAAGTGTCTTCACCTCCAGAATGCTGGAGTTGATCTGCTGAAAGCCTGCGGAGATTTGCTCTGACAAGACTTTTAGACAGTTCTGGAAAGATGCATTCAGATGCAAGAACTCTGGCGCATAACTCTTTTCCTGACCCCTCTGCCGCTGCCGCCCAGTACCCGCAGGTGTACTAGAGGTGGCAGGGGCAGAAGGGTGGGGTAAAGGGAAAGCGATCTCCTCACCAGCAGCTTCATGTAATGTAGGCGGCCACGATGCTCCTGTGCTGGTGGATGGGACAGATGGGTCGAATGTGTGGGAAGGCTGGGAAGGTGCAGATGTACCGGGGCGGTCGAAGTGTCCCTCGGTGCCGGTCTCCTCAGGGATCGCCTCAGAAGGGTCCAATTGTGCAGGCTCCTGAGTGCTGCTCACCGTGCTGTGGAATAAAGAGAAAAAAAAACAATTAAAATAGTGACATGGTATGGCCCTGGCTGAAAAAAAAAAGTTACATCTAAACATTTTTTTGTCACATGTGGTGTGTAATATTTACCTTCTGGTGAGCATTGTTTCCCGGAGGAACGACAGGGCTCGTGCGTACTTATACTTGCTCCTGCGTCCTCCAGATCCACTCGGGGCCCGCATCTCTTTATTGAACTCCTTCTTGAAACGATCCCTCACAGACGCCACCGCTTCACAATTCTCTCCCCTGAAACGAGAAAGGACAAAGTGGTTAGTATACAACATCAGTGTTTCCCAAACTCCAGTCCTCATGGTCCCCAGGGGTCATGTTTTCAGGATTTCCAAAGTAAATAGAAATCCTGAACACATGATCCGTGGGGACCACGAGGACTGGAGTTCGGGAAACACTGGTTTAAATCAAGCAACCGGTACTGTATATACTTACGCTCTTTAATCTGGGCCCGAGCTTCGAGGTCCTCCCAGCGGTCCACAAGGAGCGAACAGATTTCCTCCCAGAGTCGTCGGGTAACGATAAGGTCAGCATGGCGGCGGTCAGCCATATTCCAGAGCGGCTCCCTTTCTCTGACGAGATCGATGAGGTGGTCCACATCGAGTTCTCCATCCTCACCGTCAGAGTCGGGAGCACGCTGTGAAGGCTGTTAAAGAAAAAGACAAAAATAACATAATTAGTCTCCACAAAAGAAAAGAAATAAAAAGTGCAAAAAAAAAAGCAAAAATATTTATACTTACACGCTGGTGACCGCCGCGTTGCTGTCGCCGACGACCCTGGGAGGCACTGCGAGGACCTCTTGGCCGAGCACCAGATTGGGAAGACTAGAGAAGAAAACAAAAAATTATATGTCTTTGGATGTAGGCATTTGTTTGCTGTGTGTGGTCTGCAGAACATTGTTTTCCATGTGTTGTGTGTAGTGTGATGTTGTGTTTCTGCGTTTGATGCAAAAAACTTACCAATTGTGAGCCCACTCCAAGTGTCTGTCCACCCCTTCCTTCTTCTTCTGGGAGCTCCTCTTCATCTTGTGATTCCTGTTTTGAAATAAAAGGCAATGAATAGACATATATTACAGAGATGATGGATTTTGGAAATAAAAACTTACCATCAAACGCTGACGATGCGAGGGAGGGCTCCCAGAAGATGATGTGCTGTCTTCCTGGTGGCCAGACTCCATGGCTGTGGGTGGTGCTCCAGCTGCTGCCATTGCTGCTGCTGCTGCTGCTGCTGCATCTATTGGGCGGCTGTTGAATAAAGAGAAACAAAGGGCCAATGAATATCTTGATATTCAATAGCCCTAGTTTGGAGGAATGGGGGATTTGATAATTACCGTCTCTCATCTGCTGCTGGACTCCCCTCCCGTTGTTCAGCATGCTGCTCCATTTGGGGTGGTGCTGATGGTGCTGCTGCTGCAGATGTCTGCTGCCTTCTCCTGCTCCTGGTTCTTGGCTTGGGTGGCATGTTGGGTGTGGCTGAGGGTCCCACTGTCTTGCTTTTATATATGTCTTGTGGGCAGAGCTACTGAGCATGCTCAGACCAAAAAAAACGGATCCGGCCACCTGATCCGGCTGTCGCCGGATCAGGCGCATTGCGGCGCTCATAGGCTTTCATTGTATGAAAAAGCCGGACACGCCGGATCCGGCGTGTCCAGCTTTTTCGCCGGAGACAAAAAACGTTACAGTAGCCGTTTTTTCCAGACGCCGGATCGCGTCACATTGCCGGATCCGGCGAAAATCGGATGAAACGCATGGCCATCCGGCTCGATCCGGCTATAATGCAAGTCAATGGGGGGGAAACCGGATCCGGCATTGCATTTCGCCGGATCCGGTTTCTGTCAAAAGCGCCGGATCGCGCCTGACGGCGAAAACCTGATGTGTGAAAGAGGCCTTAACGAACAGGGTCCTCAGGGCTTTATCGACTCCTTATATACATATATGCTATTAGTGGGAGCTGAATCTGCTATAAGATGTATTAAGGGGAAATGGGAGGGGTTCATCCCTGATGTGCAAGAAGATGAATGGGAAGAAATTCTGGAGCCTCCAACCAGGGTGTCCCCATCGATTAATAATAGGATGACCCAGTTATATATAATTTACCAATCATACTTCACTCTGATGCGACTTTTTAGGATGGGTCGATTCCAATCATGGGAATGTTTGCGATGTCACTCATCAGATGCAGATTTCATTCATATGGTATGGAGATGCCCTATTATCCATCACTACTGGAAAGAGGTGACATCATTGCTGACATCCCTGGTACAAATGTCTGTTCCTCTTGAGCCACTGGTCTGTTTGTTTGGGGTATTGGATAAGGAAACTTGGGGTCACTATGTTGGGATATTCAATGGGAGACGCTATTTATGGCATGAAAAGTATTGGCATTATGATGGATGGGGGGTTCATGTCCCTCCTTTAGAGCCTGGATTGAATTGGTGAACTCGGTTATTCCATACGAGCGCACGCTATATAAGAACAGGGGATGTGCGGGTAAATTTGATAAAATTTGGGATAGGTGGAACTCTTCTCATCTTACACTACAAATGTATAATGACTCGACATCAATGTAAGGAGTCGGGTTTCTCGTTTTGGGGGCATCGCATAGAGCAGGGGTGGGGAATCTTTTTTCTGCCAAGGGCCATTTGGATATTTATACCATCCTTCGGGGGCTGTACAAACTCCACCCACAAAGTACATCCTGACTCTGGCACTGGTGTCAGGACGTAATCTTTCATTGCATGCCCTTCAGTGTTCAGTAGTGAACGCTGCATGTGTGTGCTCACTGAGGAAGAAGAAATTAATGAGCTGGTGGTAATCAAAATATAACTCCCTGCCAAAGAACTGGTGTCAGCAGGAAGTGCTTGAATGGCTTGGTGGAGTGGCGACTATGGTAAGAGTTGCACTCAGCATGCTGGACTTAGTTGCTGAAAGCTGGACTCAAGCATGCTGGACTTTTTGGCAGAAGCTGGACTCATCTTTGGGACTTTGTTTACTGGGCAGCTGCAACTGGTGGTGGACTCTGCTCCAAGGCTGCACTATGGTGGTGGATCCGGTTATGGTGATGGATCCGGTTGAAGGAGAAGATGCACGCAGGTGGTGGGTTCTGTTGCGTGGAGCATAAGCAACAGAGCAAAGCTAAGTGGTGTCCCCCTGTATTGTCATTTTCCCTTATTTGTATTTAGTGCAGTGGTGGGATTAGTTTCCGCATCGACCAATTCCCTAGTGAGGGTTTAGGTGCAGGGCGAGTCAGGGTTTTGAGGTTCCTGTGTGTCGCCCGGTGCAGAACCGGCATAGGGAACGATAGGAGTGTAGAGACACTGACTCAAGGGAGTGCAGGAGGTCTCCACTTCCCCGTCTCCCTATCGCAGGGCCCTCCGTTGTTATTGTTACCCAGGTTTTCCCTTTATTATTTAAATTTGCCTTACTGGAGGCGGGGTTTCCAGACTTACGTGTATTACCTAAATTGACCAGTTGGAGGCGGCGTATCCAGCTGCACATGTTATTATTTAAATTCGCCCAACTGGAGGTGGTGTATCCAGGTCACGTGTGTCATATATGTTCGCCTTGCGGTACTTGCTGCGTCCAGACACACGTGACCGTGACAATATGCAAGTATGCGTACTCTGTATCGTGCTTAATGATGTATACAAATGTGTATATTTTATATTTTATTTTGTGGTTAACAAATGAATAAAAAAAATATAATAACATCATATTTACCCACCATTTTGATTTTTTTGTAAGATTTTGTTTTTTGGATGTGCTTCTGCACGGGGATATTTCACATAATGATGTAAAATGTGAACTATTCAGAAAACCCACTGCAGGTATCTCTTTCTTATTTGCCACAAGCTGTCATCCTATACATGTTATAAATTACCAGTGGGGGTATAAATCAGAGCAAAGCGATGCTGCATGTTAGAAAATCAGCATATCACAGAGAGCTCCATCATTCTCTCGTTTTAAAACACGGGGATATTCTGATCAAATCCATAATCATGCAAAAAATGTGGCAAACTTTAAAACTAGGATGGAATACTTATCCCAAAAAAAAATGCGATCACACTGCTGATTACATTAAAGATCTACCTGTGATGTTCTCAACCCAATACACTAATAACTATCACCAAGTAGTGAACATTATAAAAAAACACCTACCAATCCTATATACTTATAGAACTCTAAAAAGTATTTTAGGAAAAGGTAATAGTGTTTCACCAAGTGATCATACTAACATGGGTAACAGAAAGGCAACAAACAACTGGACATCAGTAAGAGGGTCCTACAAATGTGGACAAAAATTATGCAGCTTATTTCCATATATGTATAATACAAAAAATGTATTTCAATGAGAGATAGCAGAGAATATATTAGAAAGGACTTTACAAATTGTAAAAGCACATACTGTATGTGGTTTATGTTATAACATGCGAAACATGTAAAGTACAGTATGTTAGCTGTACCACAAGGACATTGCGAAAGCGCATATCTGAACACATTTGCGATGTGCAAAACAAAACCACCTGCAGTTTGTCAGATGCATCTCAACATTTTTTAAATTGCCACAGAAGTGATGTTACTACCCTTAAGTTAATGCAGTTGAAAAGGTTCCTCCACCCAAAAGGGGAGGTGACAGATCATGGTCTCTAAAATACAAAGAAGCATCTACTGTTCTTAAATTAACCTCTTTACGACCTCCTACTGCGGTGAGCCCACATCTTTCCCAGGACTTTTCAGATATTTTGAACAGCTGATATATGCCCTGAATAGCCGCAGGTGGAATTGCGATCCTCCCAAGGCTACTAACTCATTAAATGCCACTGTCAAACTCTGACAGCAGCATTTAACGCGTGCTTCCGGCCATCGGGACGGAAATCCTTCCACCGGTGACCCCCGTCAGCTGATCACGGGTCATCGGTGGGTTGACATGACAACCAGGAGTCTCCTAAAGACCTCTATGGTTGTCAGTGCCAGATTGCTATAGGCGCCGCCCAGTGGTCGGTGCTCATGGCAAGTCTGCAATTCTACTACATACAGGTGATCTGATCATCGCCTGTTTGTAGCAGAGCCGATCAGGTTATGGCAGCTTCTAGTCTCCCATGGACAATATTGAAGCATGCCAAAAGTAAAAAAGAATGTTTTTAAAGATATTAAAGAAATATAAAAGTTTAAATCCCCCCCTTTTGCACCATTCAAAATAAAACAATGAAAAAAAATCAAACATACACATATTTGGCATCGCTGTGTTCAGAATTGCCTATCTATCAATAAAAAAAAGATTAACCTGATCACTAAACGACACAGCAAGAAAAAAGTAAAAACGCCAGAATTACGTTTTTCTGGTCGCCTTGACATTGCATTAAAATGCAATAACATGCGATTAAAAGATCATATCTGCACCAAAATAGTATCATTAAAAACATTAGCTCAGCATGCAAAAAATAGGATGTCACCCAACCTTTGCTCACGAAAAATGGAGACACTACGGATCTCAGAAAATGGCGCAATTTTTTTTTGTTAACAAATTTGGATTTTTTTTCACCACTTAAATGAAAAAGAACCTAGACATGTTTGGTGTCTATGAACTCATAATGACCTGGAGAATAATAATGGCAGGTCAGTGTTAGCATTTGGTGAACATGGTAAAAAACAATCTAAAAAACTATTGAGGAATTGCACTTTTTTTGCAGTTTCACCGCACTTGGAATTGTGTTTTCCCATTTTTGAATACATGATATGGTAAAACCAATGGCTCTGGGAATAAGGGGAGCAAAAAGCAAATGCAAAAATGAAAAATGTCGGGGTTAAATACCATAGTACCAAATGGCATGAACGTCAGAACGGATTTGATGTATATTTATTACTATGACTAATGACAAGTAGTTCGAAACAAATCAGTGTCATGCTCGCCATGTCTGTTATGTCCGCCATGTCTGTTTTACCTCATGACCCTGGAGCGGTGTGCACACTCACCTCATGTCTGGTGAGCTGCATGATGCCTGCGTTTCTGCTTTGCATTCTGTGATCTTCTCGTCATGTCTAGAATCTCTGATCATGTGACCTTTCCTAGGATCCTGCATTGTCTGGTTCTGCAATCATCTCGTCGTGCCTGAAACTCTGATCATGTGACCTTTCCTAGGATCCTGCACTGTCTGGTTCTAAGGCAATGAGAAAAAACTTTGTCCAGCTCCACGATGTAGTGAAAAATATTCTTTATTCACTCAATAGAAATGAGGTTTAAAAGCCAGCATGAGTTACAAGGCATGCGATCGATTGCATGCCTTGTAACTCATGCTGGCTTTTAAACCTCATTTCTATTGAGTGAATAAAGAATATTTTTCACTACATCGTGGAGCTGGACAAAGTTTTTTCTCATTGCCTTGGATTGTGCGCTTTGACACAGCGGTCTCGTGCTCCGATGTTGGAATGCCGTATCTGGTGAGCTGGATTTGTATCCTGACTGTCTGGTTCTGCAATCATCTCGTCATGTCTGAAACCCTGATCATGTGACTGCGCTCTGTGATCCTGGAGCATCTGAACTAGGAAGTTCTCCCCTGGTCCTGACCCGGAAGAGGAGGTGCTATTCCCTATATTAGACCGCCCCTTCCTATGCTCAGGGCCTGAGTATTGTGTGGTGTCCCTGCATGGCTGCTTGGTCTGTGGGGCGCTCCCTCTATTCTGTGCCCTTGCACTCTGCTCTGTCGTGCGTCTCTGCACACGCTCCGTGCTCGTATTCCGTCTCTTGTCCCGTGCCTTGTCTTATGTTTGTCCGTTGTGCCATGCTCGTCTTTATCCTGCTTGGGCTTGTAGTCCTTCTGTTATTCTCTGCCTTGCCTGTTTTTGCCATGTCTTGCCTTCGCTATACTTTGCCTTGTTCCTCCCTTTGGTCTCAGTCTTTGCTTGCTCTGCCTCGCTCTCTCCTATGGTGCTCTGTAGTGCTCCCTGGCACACGCACCATTCCTCCTCTCTTTCCTTTTGTTCTCCTTTCCATGTCTAGTCCCAAAGCCCTGCCTTGGCCCGGCTCTGGGCTTCGCCTACGCTCCGCTGCTAGACTCTTTCCTATTATGCTCTCTTGCACGTTTCTAGGCTAGTCCCAAGGTTCTCCCTTGGCCCGGCTCTGGGCTTCAGCCTACGCTCCGCTGCTAGCTCTGTTCTTGCTCTGACCTGATTCCGTGTTTCTGCCTATGCTTCCGTCCCTGGTTCTGTACTCTGTCTTAGCTCTGCCTGGTTTCTTGTCTTGTCTTCCCTTGCTGCTTCGTATGCTCTTTGCATGTGCCTGGCCTACCTAGCCTCCTGTTTGTGCCTCAGCCATGCCCGCCCTAGCCGTGCCCGCCTGCTTGTGCCTCAGCCGTGCTCGTCGGTCAGTGACAGCTGTGTCGCCTGCCATGCCTCAGCCGGGTTCGCTGGAGTCTTGCCCGATTGTCAGTGCCGCAGCCCGATCAGCTAGCCAGTGCCCCAGCCGTGCCCTCTGTGCTCCCTTGCACTTCACGCTGTTTCCGCACTGTGCAATGTGTGCTCTCTAAAGCACGCGCAGGCCCTCGCCTGCCCATGGCATACCTCCCCGTGCTTCTGTAAAAGTACACGCAGGCTTTGCCATGTTCCCTGTCGTGCCCTCTTGCACGCACAGGCCCTAACTCTGTCCTGGAACCCTGACCTTGGCGTGTCTCTTCACACACACTCTGTCTTGAACCTTGTGCCTTGTCGTGTCTCTACACACGCACTGTCTTGAACCCTGGCGTGTCTCTACACACGCACTGTCTTGAACCCTGGCGTGTCTCCAAGCACGCACCCTGCCTTGAACCCTGGCGTGTCTCCAAGCACGCACCCTGCCTTGAACCCTGGCGTGTCTCCAAGCACGCACCCTGCCTTGAACCTTGGCTTGCCTGCCGGATTCCCGAAACCTGCCGACCGTTGTCAGAGGTCCGGAACCAGATGACTGCGGCCTGATGTCCGGATCTGATGTCCGCAGCCTGATTCCTGGACTCTGTCGGTCGTTGCCAGTAGTCCGGAGTCCGATGCCATCGCACCCCGTCTTGGATCCTGGTGTGTCCTAGCATGCATCCCTTCTAGGAACTCTTCAGATTGCAAAGGAGAAAGTTTATGGATTAAACGTGCGCTGCTCGACAGATCACTCCTTCCAGATTATGTTAATTGTGCTTTTGTTTCCCAACGCGTTTCGAAGTTTACACTTCTTCCTCAGGGGATGACATGTACAGACAGGCAAGGCTATCACTGGTTTTATACATAGACAATTCAAAATTTGGCGCCAAAGGTCACATGTTACAGGGAAAAAAATGTCAAAGTTCATCAGCATATAAATGTAAAAAATGGAAAAAAATGTATTGCTTAAAAGACAATTAATTCTTTCTATTCTTTTCAGACAATTTAAAAACAGAAAAAACACGAATTCCAAGAAAAAAAGAAAAAAGAAAAAAAAGGAGAAAAAAATGGAAAAAAAGAATCTGTATCGAACCGAAAAAAAGAGAGAGGTGGAGCAGGAGACCAGGGTTCAAACCACCACACCAAACGAGCAGGATGCAAAGAAAAAAAGAAAAAGAAAGTGAAAAAAAGGAGAAAAAAAGGAGGCACGAAGGCTTCCTTATGTAGAAGCGCGATAAAGAACTTCTTATAAAACTTTTTATGAATACTTTTTATAAATATATATACTTTTGATAAAATATGAAACTTTATACGTATGTTGAATAAAAATGTATAAAAATGATATAAAATTAATAGAGAACATGTCATCGATACTTGGGAATGAAATAAAATCTATGGGCATGTGAAAAAAAAAATATATATATATGTGCATATATAAAACATATAAAAATATAGAAATACAGGTAGTATATATCAAAAATATATATATACATAAATACACACATACTTGGAAAATGTACATGATATAAGAGTAGGCAAAAGAAGGACTCCCCAGGGATGTAGGAGCCTGATCAGAGGGCAAAAACGATCGGTGGCTCTCAAGGAAAGAAAGCGAAACGTCCAAGAGACACAGGGACGCTGGATCACATCCGAAGAGAAGGGCACGGTGAAACCACACATGTCCACATCGTGGGACAAGAAAAAGACCAAGGAGGTGCAGGGCAATCCACATATCAGCACACACAAAAAAAAAAAACCTTTTTAGAGCAATGGGTACTACAACAATTGAAATACATGAGAGACAAAGGTATATAAAACAAAACACACAACGACCAAAATTAATAAATTGCATTAGTGAAAAACAATAGAAATTGATAATTGATAGAATTGATACAGAAATCCAGTGAAAACATCAGTACATCTGAATTTCATTTGGATGTACCAACTAAATCTAAATTCTATCCGGTTGAAGACAAAGGTCATCATCTAAATGTTTTTAGTGATGTAGTTCAAAAAAATTTTAAAGAGATTTTCACAACTAAAGATTCTTGTGGTTACAAATATAATTTAACAAAGGACGAAAAAATAGCCTTGAAATCACTAAAATCCAATACCGATATTGTGATATGTCCAGCAGATAAAGGTGGTGGGATAGTAATTCAGAATAGAAAAGATTATTGTGATGAGGCACTTAAAATACTATCAGATGAAAAATACTACAAAAAAATTCCGTTTGATACCTTGGCTAAGGCCAAAGTGATCTATGATAATTTAATTCTGGAAGGTAAAAACAATAATATTTTTGATAAAAATGAATTGAAGTTTCTTAATATTATAAATCCACGGACCCCTTTCTTTTATCATTTGCCTAAAATTCACAAAAGTCTTGTAAATCCGCCTGGGAGACCAATTATTTCAGGCATTGATTCTTTGACCAGTAACTTATCACATTTTATTGACAGAATAATGGTTTCACATGTCCCTTTATTAAAGAGTTTCATCAAAGATTCTACCCAAATAATCCAATTCCTACAACAGATTGAATGGAAACCGCATTATATACTTGTAACCATGGATGTATCCTCTTTATATTCAAATATTCCACATAACCTGGCCCTGGCCTGTTTCAATAAGATTTTATTAAAAGATAATAGATTGAGTAAGGATCAAAAAAATTTTCTATTGAAAGGCATGAATTTTATTTTGACTAATAATTATTTTACTTTTGATGGAATCCTATACCATCAGCGACTCGGGACTGCGATGGGCTCGAAAGTCGCACCAACCTACGCTAATATATTCATTGGGGTCTTTGAGGAATTTTATATTTTTAATTCAAGATGGTGCAACAATTGTATTTTGTATAAAAGGTATATAGACGACCTGTTCTGTATATGGGATAACTCTGGAAACAATATTGATAATTTTATTGTAGATATTAATAATAATATTTGGGGTCTATCTTTGTCAACAACATATGACAAGAATTTTATCAATTTTTTAGACATAACTAGAGTTGAGCGACTTTTGGTTTTTTAGGGTCGAGTTTCGTTTCGTGAAACCCGACTTTTCCAAAAGTCTGGTCGAGCAAGATCGTCCGATTATAGGGAAAAGTCGGGGTCGTCCCGAAACACGAAACCCAATGTAAGTCAATGGGGAATAAAAGTCGGCAGTGAGAGGAGGACAGGAAACACACCTACAGTGCCCATTTGAATGCCAAAAGCATCAATTCTTCTTACTTAAGCTTGTCAACCTTAATTAACTTCATAATACAAGTTACGCACTGAAAAATGGGGGTTATTTGGCTAAAGTTGTGGGGGGGTAGGGCTGACTCCAGGTTTTCATGTGCCCTGGGCGAAAGAGCGCCCCTTTAACACATACCACAACTCATCATGCTCCGATACGGCAGAGAAATAGCGGTATAGTACAATGAAAAATACTTCACTTTTTACATCTCATGACGAGGCCCATCTATTTCTCCATACAGAATCATTGGTCCCATATAATGTTTGAAACAGTATATGATGAGCTCCACATAATGCTACAGTATATGTTGGTCCCCATGGATGAAGCTCCACTGTCTTATGGGCCCAAATAATGCTCCAAACATAATGGGCCCCATTTCTAATGCTCTAGTGTATAATGGGCCCTGTAAATGCTGCTCGAGTGTCTGATGTCCACCTTTGGAATGTTCCAGTGTATGGTGGGCCCCATCTATCATTCTCCAGAGTATAGTGCTCCCCAAAAATTGCTGTCCCAACATTGAAAACAATCAAATAAGTCTCCTCGCTAGGGAATCCCTGTACTAGTCTGGACTCCTCGTCGTCCCCATCTTCCATCTCACTGCACAGTATTTCAACCTTGCAAGTGCTGTGATCCTGAGCAAGCAGGGGGGGCCCACTCGTTGGCGACGGCACTGGCACAGGGCCCCTGATAGTACGGTGGTGTGTCTGATGGTGGGTGGGCCGAACCTGCACTTTCATCTGCAGCTTCCTCTTTGTCACCGTGTAAGATGGAACTGTATATGGGAAGGGTAACCTGAGTTTCATCAGGGTCAGATTCAGGCCGGGTAGCGTGCGAGGGGAATGTAGTGGTCTGGGTCAATGTACCAGCAGATTCATCGAGCAGTGGCTGGGCATCAGTGCACTTGTGTCGCCCCCAGGAGTACGGTCACCACAGTGGCATTACCTTCCTCCTAGGGAGTGTGATGTCATGCTTGGGAGCAACGAAGGATCTCTCTAGCAGGTTAACTGATTGGGCGGCGTTATTCCCACGAGTCATGACCCTCCAAACAGCGTTCATGAAGGCAAAGTGTTTGTTTTACGTGGGCAGTATGGTTGCAAAGCTGAACCTTAAAGGAATGTCCAGAAGGGCACCACCAGGAGTGGAGCCTACTGCGTAATTTGACTCAACATGGGCAACCTCAACCATGCCAGCTACAGAACAGATGCACACATTGCAAGCTTAACTCCGTTAACGAAAGAGACTCCGTCATGCCCCGCGGTCCGAGTCCGGCTTACTAGAGGGACACATGAGGCTCTGGCACATGAGATTGGCCAATAACTGGTGTGTCATGCCCTTACATGTCCGTGGCTGCATGTGCGCTACACTGAAAAGGCCAGCGTTTGTCGCTTACAGGTGCAGATAACCCGCTGAACAACGTTAGTGATGGGGATCTGTGATTACAATTATTACCCGCGAACGATGATTTCCCAGTAAGTGCAGGTCAACCGCAGTTCCGGAATTAGGCCTAACCGTCATTCCTGAAAAAATTAAAAACTTACATGTGCAAACCACAGGTGCTGTAGCTTGCTTAACAGCTCGCCAGCCGTTCTCATGCCCAGTATGGATTACACGTGATTGCACAAAGGTGAGAAAGGGTACCGTATCCCCAGATAACATGTATGGATAGCGTACACATTCAAAATATATGTCTATACATCAGGAGGCAGGCTCAGACGCTGTTAGGCCCAGTATGGATTGCACGTGATTGCACAAAGGTTAGAAAGGGTACCGTATCCCCGGATAACATGTATGGATAGCGTACACATTCAAAATATATGTCTATACATCAGGAGGCAGGCTCAGACGGTGTTAGGCCCAGTATGGATTGCACGTGATTGCACAAAAGTTAGAAAGGGTACCGTATCCCCGGATAACATGTATGGATAGCGTACACATTCAAAATATATGTCTATACATCAGGAGGCAGGCTCAGACGGTGTTAGGCCCAGTATGGATTGCACGTGATTGCACAAAGGTTAGAAAGGGTACCGTATCCCCGGATAACATGTATGGATAGCGTACACATTCAAAATATATGTCTATACATCAGGAGGCAGGCTCAGACGGTGTTAGGCCCAGTATGGATTGCACGTGATTGCACAAAGGTTAGAAAGGGTACCGTATCCCTGGATAACATGTATGGATAGCGTACACATTCAAAATATATGTCTATACATCAGGAGGCAGGCTCAGAAGGTGTTAGGCCCAGTATGGATTGCACGTGATTGCACAAAGGTTAGAAAGGGTACCGTATCCCCGGATAACATGTATGGATAGCGTACACATTCAAAATATATGTCTATACATCAGGAGGCAGGCTCAGACGGTGTTAGGCCCAGTATGGATTGCACGTGATTGCACAAAGGTTAGAAAGGGTACCGTATCCCCGGATAACATGTATGGATAGCGTACACATTCAAAATATATGTCTATACATCAGGAGGCAGGCTCAGACGGTGTTAGGCCCAGTATGGATTGCACGTGATTGCACAAAGGTTAGAAAGGGTACCGTATCCCCGGATAACATGTATGGATAGCGTACACATTCAAAATATATGTCTATACATCAGGAGGCAGGCTCAGACGGTGTTAGGCCCAGTGTGGATTGCACGTGATTGCACAAAGGTTAGAAAGGGTACCGTATCCCCGGATAACATGTATGGATAGCGTACACATTCAAAATATATGTCTATACATCAGGAGGCAGGCTCAGACGGTGTCAGGCACAGTATGGATTTGACGGCCCAGATTACACAGCGGAGGAGCAGGGAGAGGTAAAGATTGCAAATGCTGGGGCTCTGCCCAAGCAAGGGGGGCCCACTCGTGGGCGTCGGTACTGGCACTGGGCCCCTCATAGTACAGCGGTGTGTCTGACGGCGGGTGTGCACCACCACCGTCAGAGACACTTGATTGCACTATGAGGGACCCTGTGCCAGTGCCCGCGCCCAAGAGTCGGCCTACCCACCTGTCCAGGGCAACGGCACTCGGCCAACGCCATGGGGGGGAGGCAGCACAGTTAGGGAGTTTTAGAAAGTGGCATATGTTGATGTTGGACATTCAGCTGATGCAAAAGGCGAAATAGGTGAAGTCCCAGGAAGAGGTGGACCAAAGCAAGCCATTTTTCTGTCACCCTATGTGTCATCAGGGGAAGGTGGGACAAAATCCTTGGAAACCCATGCATGGTTCATTTTAATGAAGGTTAGATCATCCACATTTTGGGTTGACAGACGGGTCCTTTTTTCTGTCAGGATTGATCCAGCTGCACTGAAGACTCTTTCCGATAGCACACTTGCAGCTGGGCAAGCGAGCTCCTGTAAGGCATATTGGGCCAATTCAGGCCAGGTGTCCAGTTTAGTGGCCCAATAGTCAAAGGGGAATGACCTGTGTGGGAGAACATCGATATGGGAGGAAAAGTAGTTTGTAACCATAGTTGACAACTGCTGTCTCCTGTCACTTTCCATCGATGCAGTATTACCAGTCGTGTGAGCGGTATTTGAAAAATCAGTCCACAACATTGTCATGAAACCCCTGTCTCCAACGCCACTTCTGCTGTGTGCACCACGAACACCTCTGCCAAGCTGCCCCCGACCCGTACGGCTCGTGTGAGAACCATCACCGCTGCTGTGTGCTGGGAATGCCTCAAGCAACCGATTTACCAGAGTTGCTTGTTTATTAGCCAATATTAGGTCAAGGTTCTCCTGTGGCATGATGTTTTGTAATTTGCCTTTATAGCGTGGATCCAGGATGCTGGCCAACCAGTAGTCGTTATCGTTCATCATTTTGGCAATGCGGGGGTCCCTTTTTAGGATCTGCAAGGCATAATCTGACATGTGGGCTAATGTTCCCGGTGTCAATGATGCACTGCGAGTGCTGGGTGGAGGAGCACTTTCTGGCAAATCCACATCCCTCCAGTCACGCACAAACCCTGTACCAGACCTTGCCACGCCAACATTTTCACTTGCCCCACGAGATGCATCCTCCTCCCCTAAGTAATCATCCCCATCATCATCCTCCTCCTCCTCTTCTTCCTCCACCTCGTCCAGGAGAGGTCCCTGAGCAGACAATGGCTGAATGTCATCAAGGATTCCCTCCTCCTCTTCCTCCTCATCAACATTGGCTGCAGACGCCTGCTCCTTAAGGTGCGTCAAAGTTTGCATGAGCAGACGCATAAGTGGGATGCTCATGCTTAGGATGGCGTCGTCTGCGCTTACCAGCCGTGTGCATTCCTCAAAACACTGAAGGACTTTACAGAGGTCTTTCAGCTTCGACCACTGCACACCTGTCAACTCCATGTCTGCTCTCAAAGTGCCTGGCAGTGTATCCTCCCACAAATGCATTATGGCCTGCCTCTGCTCGCACAGCCGCTCCACCATGTGCAGGGTGGAGTTCCACCTTGTTGCAATGTCGATAATGAGGCGGTGGTTGGGAAGGTGGAGCAATCGCTGCAACTTCTTCATACGAACGGAGTGTACAGGCGACCGGCGGATGTGCGCGCACAGTCTTCGCACCTTCTGGAGCAGGGCTGTTAACTCCGGATAATTTTTGAGGAAGCACTGCACCACCAGGTTCAAGGTGTGAGCCAAGCAAGGTATGTGGCTGAGTTTTGAAAGGGCTATGGCTGCCACAAAATTACGGCCGTTATCACTAACTACCTTGCCTGCCTCAAGATGTACACTGCCCAGCCATGACTCAGTTTGTCGCTTCAAGTACTCGGCCAGCACCTCGGCGGTGTGTCTGTTGCCCAAACACATCATCTGCAACACAGCCTGCTGACGCTTTCCACTAGCTGCTCGATAGGGGGACACATCGTGTGCAACAGTGGCAGCTGCAGATGGAGTGCTCGTACGACTGCGCTCTGTGGACGAGCTTTCGCTTCTGGAGGAGGAGGAGGAGGGTCGAACGCCTACAGCCAACTGTTTCCTATACCGTGGGCTAGGCAGCACTGTCGAACCACCGCTGTCCCCTGTGGACCCTGCATCCACCACATTAACCCAGTGCGCAGTGATGGACACGTAACGGCCCTGGCCATGCCGACTGGACCATGCATCAGTTATGAGGTGCACCTTTCCGCTCACTGACTGCTTGAGTGCATGGACAATGCGGTCTTTCACATGATGGTGGAGGGCTGGGATGGCTTTGCGAGAGAAGAAGTGGCGACTGGGTAGGTCATAGCGTGGTACTGCATAGGCCATGAGTTCGCGAAAAGCTGTGCTTTCCACCAACCAAAAGGGCATCATCTCAAACGAGATTAGTTTGGCAATGTGGGCGTTCAAACCCAGTGTACGCGGATGAGAGACTGAGTACTTTCTTGACCTACTCATAGTGTCTGGGAGGGTGAGCTGGACTTGAGAGCTGCATATGGTGGAAGTAGCTGTGGACAGGGCGGACTGAGAGAGGGTTGATGATGGTGATGGAGTTGTTGTTCTTTCTGATGGCCTAGAATCAGTCTTTCGTTGATATAACAGTGGGATTCCCTGACTGCTGTGGCCTTGCAACGACACCTCAACATTTGCTGCTGTGCTAACCGGTGGGCTTACAGTGGGGGAAACAATGTAGCGTTGCTGACTACTTTCGTTGTGATCAGTTGCACAAGTGGCACTTGAGGTTTGGTGTGTCCACGCTTGCAAGTGCATGCTGGTTAAATGTCTAAGCATGCAACTGGTATTCAAATTTTTCAGATTTTTCCCTCGGCTAAAGGTCTTTGCGCACTTCTTACAGATAACCTTGGCCTGATCATGAGGATTTTGTTCAAAAAAGTGCCACACTGCACTCTTCCTACTTTGGCAGACATTTTGCAGCCTAGCACGCTGTGATCTTTTGACCCTCTGGACAAGCTGTCCAGCAACTCTTTTGATGTTTGGAACCTGTCTTTGGAGTGCTCCGGGCCTGCCAGATAACAGCTGTTGCGATGTCGATGTCTGCTGTGGATGCTCCTCATCTGAGCTATTGGAAGCAGCACCCTCTTCCCCCAATGGATGCCAATCTGGGTCAACAACTGGGTCATCCATCACCTCCTCTTCTATGTCATGTGCACCTTCCTCTGTGTCACCGTGTATGGTGGTATAGTGTGCGGGAAGGGGCACCTGAGTCTGATCAGGGTCAGAATCTGGCTCTGTACACTGCGAGGACAATGTAGTGCTCTGAGTGAATGTACCAGCAGAATCATCCATCAGCGGCTGTGCATCAGTGCACTCCATGTCAGATTCATCTTGGCCTGGGTAATTCACCATTTCACTTGATAATCCAGGCATGGTATGTGAAAACAGCTCCATGGAGTAATCAGTACTATGGCCTGCGTCATACTTCAATCTTGGTTGGGGTGAAGGACACAAGGAAAGGTGTGGTTCATGAACATGAGCCTCCAATGACGACTCAGTGCTTTTACTTTTTACAACTGAAGAAGAGGAGGCGATAGAGCTGGAGGCTGAGTCAGCAATGTAAGACAAAATTTTTTCCTGATGCTCTGGCTTTAAAAGCGGTTTGCCAACTCCTAGAAAACTAAGCGTTCGAGGCCTTATGTAGCCAGACGATGACACAGACTCAACACCTCCTACATTCGGTCCTATTTTGCTCTTGCCACTACCATCAGATCCACCACCAACACCATCATTACCGGCTGCCAACCCCCGCCCAATTCCACGGCCTCTTCCACCAGCCTTCCTCATTTTTGGTAGAAATGTAGACAAAATCCAACAAACTACAGTATATAGTAATGTAAAACAAGGTACAAGGTGTCTATAGGACAGGGGAGATTTTTAATTTCTGCACACACTTGTGGACACTGGACACTTATGGATTGTGTGAGGCCCACTGAGTATCTGAGCGCTCTGTCACAGGCTCGATGGCAGAGCTGTGACCAAAGTGACTAGAGGATAAGGGAGATTTTTAATTTCTGCACACACTTGTGGACACTGGACACTTATGGATTGTGTGAGGCCCACTGAGTATCTGAGTGCTCTGTCACAGGCTCGATGGCAGAGCTGGGACCAAAGTGACTAGAGGATAAGGGAGATTTTTAATTTCTGCACACACTTGTGGACACTGGACACTTATGGATTGTGTGAGGCCCACTGAGTATCTGAGCGCTATGTCACAGGCTCGATGGCACAGCTGTGACAAAAGTGACGAGAGGATAAGGGAGATTTTGAATTTCTGCACACACTTGTGGACACTGGACACTTTTGGATTGTGTGAGGCCCAATGAATATCTGAGCGCTATGTGACAGGCTCGATGGCACAGCTGTGACCAAAGTGACTAGAGGATATGGGAGATTTTGAATTTCTGCAGACACTTGTGGACACTGGACACTTTTGGATTGTGTGAGGCCCAATGAATATCTGAGCGCTATGTGACAGGCTCGATGGCACAGCTGTGACCAAAGTGACTAGAGGATAAAGGAGATTTTGAATTTCTGCACACACTTGTGCACACTGGACACTTTTGGATTGTGTGAGGCCCAATGAATAACTGAGCGCTATGTCACAGGCTCGATGGCACAGCTGTGACAAAAGTGACGAGAGGATAAGGGAGATTTTGAATTTCTGCACACACTTGTGGACACTGGACACTTTTGGATTGTGTGAGTCCCAATGAATATCTGAGCGCTATGTGACAGGCTCGATCGCACAGCTGTGACGAAAGTGACTAGAGGATAAGGGAGATTTTGAATTTCTGCAGACACTTGTGGACACTGGACACTTTTGGATTGTGTGAGGCCCAATGAATATCTGAGCGCTATGTGACAGGCTCGATGGCACAGCTGTGACCAAAGTGACTAGAGGATAAGGGAGATTTTGAATTTCTGCAGACACTTGTGGACACTGGACACTTTTGGATTGTGTGAGGCCCACTGATATCTGAGCGCTATGTGACAGGCTCGATGGCACAGCTGTGACCAAAGTGACTAGAGGATAAGGGAGATTTTGAATTTCTGCAGACACTTGTGGACACTGGACACTTTTGGATTGTGTGAGGCCCAATGAATATCTGAGCGCTATGTGACAGGCTCGATGGCACAGCTGTGACCAAAGTGACGAGAGGATAAGGGAGATTTTGAATTTCTGCAGACACTTGTGGACACTGGACACTTTTGGATTGTGTGAGGCCCAATGAATATCTGAGCGCTATGTGACAGGCTCGATGGCACAGCTGTGACCAAAGTGACTAGAGGATAAGGGAGATTTTGAATTTCTGCAGACACTTGTGGACACTGGACACTTTTGGATTGTGTGAGGCCCAATGAATATCTGAGCGCTATGTGACAGGCTCGATGGCACAGCTGTGACCAAAGTGACTAGAGGATAAGGGAGATTTTGAATTTCTGCAGACACTTGTGGACACTGGACACTTTTGGATTGTGTGAGGCCCACTGATATCTGAGCGCTATGTCACAGGCTCGATGGCACAGCTGTGACAAAAGTGACGAGAGGATAAGGGAGATTTTGAATTTCTGCAGACACTTGTGGACACTGGACACTTTTGGATTGTGTGAGGCCCACTGATATCTGAGCGCTATGTCACAGGCTCGATGGCACAGCTGTGACAAAAGTGACTAGAGGATAAGGGAGATTGGATTGCTTTTAAAAAAGCAGTTTGCAGAGCAGTGGGTAAACAGCAATGCCAGCCTGTCAGGAAGCCTTAAAAGGCAGCCCAACAACCAACACCACTGATACACCACAATATAGCCTCCCCTTGCACTGCACACACAGTGACTGGTGTGTTGTGCAGGCCAAATCGCTAGCAGCAGAAGCAGTTTTTTTTTCTTCTCAGCAGGACAAAAAAAAAAAATTGGGATTGCTTTTAAAAAAGCAGTTTGCGGAGCAGTGGGTAAACAGCAATGCAGGAATGTCAGGAAGCCTTAGAAGGCAGCCCAACAACCAACACCACTGATACACCACTATATAGCCTCCCCTTGCACTGCACAGTGACTGGTGTGTTGTACAGGCAAAATCGCTAGCAGCAGAAGCAGTTTTTGGTGTCTTCTTCCCTGCCTAACGCTCTCCCTACAAAATCAGCAGCAGCAGCAGCTCTCCCTATTCTGAGATCAGCATGAGTAACATGGCGGTCGGCGTGCACGCCCTTTTATACCCCCTGTGATGCCCCCCAAAGCAAGCCAATCACTTGTATGCCCTTCTGAAAGATGGTGGTGACCTGTGCCTATGTCATCACGTTGCCCACAGTGTCCGTGGATCCTGATTGGCTGAAAAAGAGCGCAAAACAAACTTTTGAAACGCGACTTTGGCGCGTAAGTCGCCGACCTCGTGGCCGACCTCATCCTAGGGTCGGGTTTCGTTTCATGAAACCCGACTTTGCCAAAAGTCGGCGACTTTTGAATTTTTTCGACCCGTTTCGCTCAACTCTAGACATAACTATTTATATTGAGGATAACAGAATTTTAACTAAAACATTCTTTAAAAATGTAGATATAAACAGCTATATACCCTTCAGCAGTGGTCATTTTGGGAAATGGCTGAGGAACATCAGTGAAAACCAATTTAGAAGGATTAGAAAAAATTGCACTGATACGAAGGTTTTTAAGGTTCAAGCAGAAATATTAAAAAACAGGTTTATTGAGAAAAAATATCCTGACAATCTACTCAAGAATGCTTTCAATAAATGCACTAATTTATCTCAAGAGTGTCTAATTAATGGAACTAGAACAACAAAACCCGAAAGCATAAAGTTCACGACTAATTTCATTACGCAATTTTGTGCTGAACATATTAAAATCAGAAGGATCCTGAACAATCCCATCCTACAGAAATTTCTTCCTAGCAGCCCAGGTGTCACGTTTAGAAGGGCTCCTACTATCAAAAGTGTGGTGGCCCCAAGCCGCCTAAAAAATATAAATGCTAATAATAAAAGTACGACTATAGATAAAATCCCTCTTAGGGGCATTTACAAATGTGGCAAGAAGAATTGCCTATGTTGTACGTGTATTGCACATAAGGCTGTGTGCACACGGTGCGGTTTCTGCTGCGTTTCCGCAGCGGTTTTGCCCCTGCGGAAACGCAGCAGTTCCGCTGACCAAGTACAGTACAATGAAACCCTATGGGATTTCAAAAACGCTGTGCTGACGGTGCGGTTTTTTCCGTGCGGTTTTGCTGCGGTTTACAAACCGCAGCATGTCAATTGTTTGTGCGGTTTCCGCAGCGGTTTCATACCTCTACCATAGTAGAGGTGTGAAACCGCAGGGCAAAACCGCAGACCAAACCGCAGGAAAACCGCAGGTCACTTTACCTGCGGTTTTACCTGCGTTTCCGCGAGGAAAAAAACGCAGCCGAATCCGCAACGTGTGCACATAGCCTTAGGATAAATGTTTCAAATCCACTAGCACTTATGAATGCTTTCCTATTAAGGAATTTCTAAACTGTACCACTGATTTCGTGGTCTATCTGATTGAATGTGAATGCGGAAAACAATATGTGGGCAGGACAGTTCAACCACTACATCTGAGAATTAATTCCCACAGATATAATATTAAACGAGGTTTTTTGCAACATGGTCTCTCTAGACACTGCACGGTAGAACATAATAGAAATCCAAATGGTCTAAAAATCACCCCTATTGAACATATACCGGATAATACCCCTGATAGAATAGGGCTATTGAATAGGAAGGAAGTCTTCTGGATTTACAAGTTAAATACCCTAAGACCAAACAGTCTTAACGAAATAACAGAAGTTTTTCTGTAAAGACATATTAAGGTTGCATTTTTCGTTTATAATAATTTCTGTGGACCTTTATCCCTTGTAATAGGATGAGCTTCTATCAATTTCTATTGTTTTTACACTAATGCGATTTATTAATTTTGGTCGTTGTGTGTTTCATTTTATATACCTTTGTCTCTCATGTATTTCAATTGTTGTAGTACCCATTGCTCTAAAAAGGTTTTTTTGTTTTTTTTTGTGTGCTGATATGCTGATTGCCCTGCACCTCCTTGGTCTTTTTCTTGTCCCACGATGTGGACATGTGTGGTTTCACCGTGCCCTTCTCTTCGGATGTGATCCAGCATCCCTGTGTCTCTTGGATGTTTCACTTTCTTTCCTTGAGAGCCACCGATCGTTTTTGCCCTCTGATCAGGCTCCTACATCCCTGGGGAGTCCTTCTTTTGCCTCACCCTTATATCATGTACATTTTCCAAGTATGTGTGTATTTATGTATATATATTTTTAATATACAGTATACTACCTGTATTTCTATATTTTTATATGTTTTATATATGCACATATATATATATATTTTTTTTTTTCACATGCCCATAGATTTTATTTCATTCCCAAGTATCGATGACATGTTCTCTATTAATTTTATATCATTTTTATACATTTTTATTCAACATACGTATAAAGTTTCATATTTTATCAAAAGTATATATATTTATAAAAAGTATTCATAAAAAGTTTTATAAGAAGTTCTTTATCGCGCTTCTACATAAGGAAGCCTTCGTGCCTCCTTTTTTTCTCCTTTTTTTCACTTTCTTTTTCTTTTTTTCTTTGCATCCTGCTCGTTTGGTGTGGTGGTTTGAGCCCTGGTCTCCTGCTCCACCTCTCTCTTTTTTTCGGTTCGATACAGATTCTTTTTTTCCATTTTTTTCTCCTTTTTTTTCTTTTTTCTTTTTTTCTTGGAATTCGTGTTTTTCTCTGTTTTTAAATTGTCTGAAAAGAATAAAAAGAATTAATTGTCTTTTAAGCAATACATTTTTTTCCATTTTTTACATTTATATGCTGATGAACTTTGACATTTTTTTCCCTGTAACATGTGACCTTTGGCGCCAAATTTTGAATTGTCTATGTATCAAACCGGTGATAGCCTTGCCTGTCTGTACATGTCATCCCCTGAGGAAGAAGTGTAAACTTCGAAACGCGTTGGGAAATAAAAGTACAATTAACATAATCTGGAAGGAGTGATCTGTCGAGCAGCGCACGTTTAATCCATAAACTTTCTCCTTTGCAATCTGATGATTCGTGGTCACGGAGTGGCCCTTTGGATGTGCAGCAGCCTGACTTTCCGTTCCTATATGTCTGAAACTCTCCTACATAAGGTGAGTATAATGATTTGATTTTATATCAATCTTTACTCGGGTAAGACCCTATTGCGCTTTTTTCCTTTCAGCTGTCTGACTATTCTAGGAACTCTTGTGTGATCCCTATCACGTATCCTGTCCTGGACCCTGGTATGTTTTCGTGCACGTACTATGCCTGGAACATTTGGCATGCCCTTGCACGCATCCTGCCGTGTTTCACTGTTTGTGCCCTGCACCTGATTCCCTGTTATGCCTTGCACCTGAATAAAGTGTGAATCCACGTTTGAGGAAGAAACTGTGTGACCTCGCTTTATGTTTGGTATCCTGTCCGTCCTGTTGTCAGACACTCAGTAGTGTCCCCTGAGCCGGCCGTCTGGTCCCAGCAGTTGTGGTGGCTCACCCCCTTGGTCTTGCCCCTGACACTCCCTGTACAGGGGGTGGGTTCTCACTAGGTCAGCTCGCCCTAGGTGGGTGGGTGCCACGGCCCAGAGGGTCCACTCTAAAAAGGAAGATGGGCTCAGCAGAAGCCGAGTCCGTCACAATCAGTCTGGTGCATTCCCAGTGATATGAAACTTTTACCAATATGATACAAAAAACATAAAACATTTTTTTGAAATAAATAGTTGTTTTTAACACTTACCTCTCCTGATCCCTTGCTGGGCATCTTCCCTACCAAGTTGTATATAAGAAGCTATGTTGGGGCTCATACTATATATAGGAGGCTATGTAGGGGTCAGAGGTGTAGCTAGGGTTTCAGCTTGGGGGGAGGCAAAAATCTGAGTGGGCCCCTATCCAGGTAATCCTGACTACAGCTATGTGGTGCAAACTAATTCTTAGTATAGGGGAACATCAGCAGATGACCACGCTGTGATTGAAAACAAATCTATATACAAAAATGAATGCTGATATTACTATATAAAGAGACCATATAGTGGTAGATATCAGTCCTGCAGACAATATAAGAGATCACGGTACAGTTATAGATGGTGACTTACAGCTGATGTTCTTTCTGATGGAATCGTTCACTTTCCCCGTCTTTTTCAACTGGCCCAGACCGATATGACAACTTCTCCAGTCGGGACTCGTATGCAGAGATTATAACAACAACACATCTGACGTCTCACATTTCCTGCACCATGCATATCTATGCCGAACCTGCACAAACTACTCATTCTGCTTATACCTCAATACTGAGCCGCTGCTGCCTTATGTGTCCCTATTACTGCACCTGCTGTGTGGCACAATAACAGTGCTCCTCTTACCGCCTCACATAATACTGCCACCACTATGCTCCTTACATAGTAATAATGCCACTTTTGTACTCTCTAGATAGTAATATTCCCCCCTCTAAAAATATTAATGCTCTATGCTAGTGCACGCCATATTTTGTCCCTAAAAAGTAATAATACCCCATATGCAACTTTGATGGTCACAATACTCTGAGTGCCCCTATAACAATAATGCTTAAGTGCCAACTAAACATTTAATAATGCCCCCCATGTACAATAGCAATGGCCCCATTATCACAGATTCGAACAGGTGGTCATGTGATGACTGTTTCGACTTCTCTCAATTCTCTTCTATTGAGAGGAAACCAATTAAAATCACAGCTTGATGATGGGCAGAGTGCTCAGTCAGAAAGCTAATATACAAATGACAGAAAAAACTGACTAGGGATACTATTGAAGAGAAATAGCGCAATAGTGCATTATCCAGTGTAGGAATATAAATTTAAAACTAATACACTCACCAGATTGAGCTTGTAATAAGCATGGAGGATTCGCTGTTGCAGGAACCACAGATCCACGAGGGACCAACATAGAAGATGCAGGATAGGAAAAAAGTGGTCAGACAATCCATGCTGTGAATCACTATGAACATTTATTATTACAGTGGTCTTTATTCGACGCCTTTCGAAGTTTCCCAGAACTCCTTCCTCAGGTAAAACCACATGCAAGAAGGGGCGTAACTACCGGGGTAGCAGCCGAAGTGGTTGCTTTGGGGCCCGGCCCATATAGGGGCCCGCCGCCCGGGTCCCCGGCTCCAATCGGCGCTACCCAGTAGTGCAATTTAATTGCCCCAACCACCGGTCCGCAGCCCAGCACCGGGCCATTGCAGTGCTCTTGCTGGTCCGTGGACACAAGGGGAGGCGGCGGCTGGGTAGCAGCTGATACTCACCCTGCATAGCGGTCCCTGTCGGCGTGGCGGCTTCATCCAGATTCCAGCGCAGAGCTGTCAAGTGTACTGCTCGTTTAAGGTCATGAATATGGATGCCACTCCTCTCCCATAGGTGTGGCGTCCATATTCATGCTCCTTAATGAGCGGTAGCATGTGACCGCTCCGCACAGGAAGAAGCTGAAGCGCCGCAAGATGCAGGGAGGGAAGTTCAGAGACGGGAGGGTAAGTATGATGGGGGAGGATGGGGGAGCCGAGCGGAGTCATATGTACAAGGGAGGGAGAGTGGGAGCGGAGCCATATATACAAGGGAGGCCGGAAGAGTGGAAGCAGAGCCATATATACAATGGAGGGAGAGTGTGAGCGGTGCCATATATACAAGGGAGGGAGAGTGGAAGCAGAGCCATATATACACGGGAGGGAGAGTGGGAGCGGAGCCATATATACAAGGGAGGGAGAGTGGAAGCAGAGCCATATATACAAGGGAGGGAGAGTGGGAGCGGAGCCATATATACAAGGGAGGGAGAGTGGAAGCGGAGCCATATATACAAGGGAGGGAGAGTGGGAGCAGAGCCATATATACAAGGGAGGGAGAGTGGGAGCAGAGCCATATATACAAGGGAGGGCGAGTGGGAGCAGAGCCATATATACAATACAAGGGAGGGAGAGTGGGAGCAGAGCCATATATACAAGGGAGGGAGAGTGGAAGCAGAGCCATATATACAAGGGAGGGAGAGTGAAAGCAGAGCCATATATACAAGGGAGGGAGGGTGTGAGCGGAGCGGAGCCATGCATACAGAATGGGACAGCGGAGCCATGCATACAGAATGGGACAGGGGAGCCAAGTATACAGGATGGGAGGGTGGGAGCAGAGCCATGTATACAGGATGGGAGAGTAGGAGTAGAGCCATGTATACAGGATGGGAGAGTGGGAGCAGGGCCATGTATACAGGATGGGAGGGTGGGAGCGGAGCCATGTATACAAGGATGGGAGGATGGGAGCAGAGACATGTATACAGGATGGGAGAGTGGGAGCAGAGCCATGTATACAGATTGGGAGGGTGGGAGCGGAGCCATGTATACAGGATGGGAGCAGAGCCATGTATACAGGATGGGAGAGTGGGAGCAGAGCCATGTATACAAGGATGGGACAGGGGAGCCATGCATACAACAGGGGAAGCCACACAGAGCTGGACAGGACGGGGGGAACCACACATACATTTTCTGATGATTAGAAAATAATCAGCATGTACAGTACTCCAGTACAATTTTTCTTAAGTGCTCAATGCTCCATTTCCTTGTAGGTTCCAATCATCATTAGCAGTGACGGTCATCAGTAGAAGTAGCCCAGTGCTCCCATTGAAACAGAGAAACAAACAAGCCAGGTGCTCCCACTCATTCAAAACCTATGGTGAGTTGAGTCACATTATAAATGTTATAATTAAATGATAAGTATGCACTGCTAACCGCGTCCATAGCCCCGCCCCCTTATGGCCAAAGCCCCGCCCCTGTCACACCTCCATCCCCGTCCTGCCGGGCCATGGAAGAATGGTCTTGCTTGAAGCCGGTCCCTGGTGCAAAAAAGTTTGGGGACCACTGGTGTAGAGGATCCGGGGCCCCGGCGGAAAAAAATGTACACTATGATTTCGCAGCCTATGCTGCATTTCTGTGCCTGCTGTGCGGAGTGAAGCACATATTGGGCCCGCCTCCCTGCCTGCAGCCAGTCACAGAGTGTATTGCTTCAGACTAGTTCAGTCCCACCCCTTCCCGTCTATTAGCTCTCTGCGGAGCTGCCTGCCGCATGGACCTCTGGGAAATGTAGTTCCTGGAGGGGTGTGCCTTTGAGGGGGTGTGTCTTTGAGGGAGCCCTGTTTAAAAGTTTGCTATGGGGCCCAATCAGTTCTAGTTACGCCCCTGCATGCAAGTATCATGAACAGGTTCTTAAATAGGAAAAACAGTACACTTGTCATTCAGGTGCTCGGCTTCTAACAGGTCACCTGATTCAAAGGATGTCAAAGTTCATTGATTGAACACATGGTAGACACTTAATAGACAAAATATATATACATTTCTGTTATAAAATTATTATTAGGCTTGCATTATAAAATGACTAATATATATTAATTTCTTTATTGACAATCAACGGAAAAAAATTAAAAAAGAAAATTTAAAAAGAAAGGGACAAGAACCTCCAAAAACGGGGGAAAAAAAATGAAGAAATCCCTTCCAGGGAGAACATCCTCTCAAGAAAGCCACCATGAAACCACACAAACAATGCTAAATCCAACAACATGTATAGAAAAACAAACTTATACGTGAAATTTCTGAATAAAATATTCTTTCAAAAGACATTTTTTGGACTTATTTCTATATATATATATATATATATATATATATATATATTATTGCACAGTTCTTGCTGGAGGATAAAAATTACATAAAAATTATATAAAAGATATTATTTATGTAAAAAAAATAAATACATATTTAAAATTACTTACATTATCCTTTCTTTATTGAATTGGTTGTGCAGTAAAATTTGCGGTATATAGGAATAGTGATGTTCACGATATTAAACAACATATTAAAATATAATTATCAATGAATTAGTGGCAGGGTATTGCATGTGCTCAGAAAAAACAAAAAACCCACACTAAAAATCAAGACAAGGAAAAAGTGAAAAAATAAAAAAATATTTTAGAACAGGACATAATTACTTCAAAGGAACATCTCAGTGACTTCATTTAAACCATGCGGTTTTAGTGTACTCAGCCGGTAGATCCAATATGTTTCTTTGCAGTTGAGCTTTTGAGTCCTATTTGTGACATTACTCGGTATATGTTCTATAGGACATATGTTGAGTTCATTATAACTTTTATTGTGCGCTAACAAAAAATGTTTAGATAAACCGTGAAGTAAAAAACCTCTTTTAATATTATAGCGGTGTGAATTCAATCTGAGGTGGAGCGCCTGCGTGGTCTTCCCTACATACTGTTTCCCACATTTGCAGGTTATCAGATAAATCACAAAATCTGTCATACAATTCATATGTTGCTTAATATGAAAGGTTTCATTTGTTACAGAGGATACAAAATTAACCGCACAATGTTTGATAGCATGACAACACAGACAATTCTTAGAACCACATTTGAAGACACCATTAATACCATTATTCACATGCATTACTCTGTCAGAAGGTTTTAACCGACTGGGAGCTACAATGTCTTTTATTGTGCGTGCTCTCCTGAATGTTACACCCGGATTTCTGGGTAGATGTTGTCCAATAATCCGATCATTTAGTAAGATGGGCCAGTTTTTTTCAAGGACTTTTCTGATTTCTTTGTGTTGGTAGCTGTACTGTGTTATGAAATTCATTGAAAAATGATTATTAGATGATACTTTAGATTTTATATTATTAATCAATGCATCCTGTTTTTTGGCTAGTGAATTATGAAAAGCCCTTTTTACAAGTTCATTAGGATATTCCTGCTTCAAAAACCTATCCTTCAAAATACTAGCCTGTTGTTTGAAGTCATCATCAAGGCTACAATTTTTCCTTATCCTCTGAAATTGATTCTCAGGTATATTATTGAGCCATTTTGCATAATGTCCACTTTTATAATGGACTAGCTGAAGAGCCCGGCGCTGCCCGGGCATAGTAACTAACTGTGGTTAGTTATAGCAAATTATAGTTATTCTCCATCCCATAGTCCCGTGCCCATATACCCATCATACATATCCACGATCCCATAGGCCCGTGCCCATATACTCATCATACATATCCTCCGTCCCATAGTTGAGTGCCCATATACCCATCACACATCCTCCATCCCATAGTTCCATGCCCATATACCCATCACACATCCTCCATCCCATAGTCCCTTGCCCATATACCCATCATACATATCCGCCATCCCATAGTCGAGTGCCCATATACCCATCACACATCCTTCATCTCATAGTCCCATGCCCATATACCCATCATACATATCCTCCATCCCATAGTCCAGTGCCCATATACCCATCACACATCCTCCATCCCATAGTCCCGACGTGCCCATATACCCATCATACATATCCTCCATTCCATAGTCCAGTGCCCATATACCCATCACACGTCCTCCATCCCATAGTCAACCACTATGACATCATAAAGAGTGATGGGGCTTGCGGCCTATGATATCTTCAGCGTCGCCATGGCAACCAATATGACATCATAATGAGGGGCGGGGCTTGATACACAAAGACACTTTTTTTCCCATTATGTAGATAGGGGAAAAATTGTTTGGTGAATTGGCACACGCGGGGTTAAAATTTCACCTCACAACATAGCCTAGGACACTCTCGGGGTCCAGACATGTGACTGTGCCAAATTTTGTGGCTGTAACGGCGACGGTGCGGATGCCAATCCCGGACATACATACATACAGTGGGGCAAAAAAGTATTTAGTCAGTCAGCAATAGTGCAAGTTCCACCACTTACATCATAGGCAGACCTCAACTATGGGAGACAAACTGAGAAAAAAAAAATCCAGAAAATCACATTGTCTGTTATTTTTTCATTTTATTTGCATATTATGGTGGAAAATAAGTATTTGGTCAGAAACAAAATTTCATCTCAATACTTTGTGATATATCCTTTGTTGGCAATGACAGAGGTCAAACGTTTTCTGTACGTCTTCACAAGGTTGCCACACACTGTTGTTGGTATGTTGGCCCATTCCTCCATGCAGATCTCCTCTAGAGCAGTGATGTTTTTGGCTTTTCGCTTGGCAACACGGACTTTCAACTCCCTCCAAAGGTTTTCTATAGGGTTGAGCTCTGGAGACTGGCTAGGCCACTCCAGGACCTTGAAATGCTTCTTACGAAGCCACTCCTTCGTTGCCCTGGCGGTGTGCTTTGGATCATTGTCATGTTGAAAGACCCAGCCACGTTTCATCTTCAATGCCCTTGCTGATGGAAGGAGGTTTGCACTCAAAATCTCACGATACATGGCCCCATTCATTCTTTCATGTACCTGGATCAGTCGTCCTGGCCCCTTTGCAGAGAAACAGCCCCAAAGCATGATGTTTCCACCACCATGCTTTACAGTAGGTATGGTGTTTGATGGATGCAACTCAGTATTCTTTTTCCTCCAAACACGACAAGTTGTGTTTCTACCAAACAGTTCCAGTTTGGTTTCATCAGACCATAGGACATTCTCCCAAAACTCCTCTGGATCATCCAAATGCTCTCTAGCAAACTTCAGACGGGCCCGGACATGTACAGGCTTAAGCAGTGGGACACGTCTGGCACTGCAGGATCTGAGTCCATGGTGGCGTAGTGTGTTACTTATGGTAGGCCTTGTTACATTGGTCCCAGCTCTCTGCAGTTCATTCACTAGGTCCCCCCGCGTGGTTCTGGGATTTTTGCTCACCGTTCTTGTGATCATTCTGACCCCACTGGGTGGGATTTTGCGTGGAGCACCAGATCGAGGGAGATTATCAGTGGTCTTGTATGTCTTCCATTTTGTAATTATTGCTCCCACAGTTGATTTCTTCACTCCAAGCTGGTTGGCTATTGCAGATTCAGTCTTCCCAGCCTGGTGCAGGGCTACAATTTTGTTTCTGGTGTCCTTTGACAGCTCTTTGGTCTTCACCATAGTGGAGTTTGGAGTCAGACTGTTTGAGGGTGTGCACAGGTGTCTTTTTATACTGATAACAAGTTTAAACAGTTGCCATTACTACAGGTAATGAGTGGAGGAAAGAGGAGACTCTTAAAGAAGAAGTTACAGGTCTGTGAGAGCCAGAAATCTTGATTGCTTGTTTCTGACCAAATACTTATTTTCCACCATAATATGCAAATAAAATGAAAAAAAAACAGACAATGTGATTTTCTGGATTTTTTTTTCTCAGTTTGTCTCCCATAGTTGAGGTCTACCTATGATGTAAATTACAGACGCCTCTCATCTTTTTAAGTGGTGGAACTTGCACTATTGCTGACTGACTAAATACTTTTTTGCCCCACTGTACATACATACATACATACACACACTTGAGCTTTATATATTAGATAGTCATTTTTAGATTAGATAGTCATTTTTATCAACCTCTTTAAAAAAAGTTTTGGTTAAAATAACATTTTCTTTTAAAAAAATCGCAATGTCTAAAAGATTAATACTATTTGAGCTATAGATAGGGGAGAAGGACAGACTCCAATTATTGCTATTTACCTCTGCAATAAAGGAGTAAATATCATTATTGACGTTGTTCCAAATAAAGAAGAGGTCGTCAATGAATCTTTTATAAAGGATAATCTGAGTGGACCATTTATTAATGCAAATAAAAATTCTTTCAAAAATCCACATAAATAAATTTGCATAAGTAGATGCTACTTTGCTTCCCATCGCTGTGCCCATAGTTTGGTGATAGAGTACCCCTTCAAAAGTGAAAAAATTGTTTTTTAAAACAAATTCCAATCCTTTCAATAAAAACAATTTCTGGCTGGAAGATAATCGAGTATCATTAGTTAGATAACTTTCAAAACATATTAATCCTATATCGTGCAAGATGTTTGAATATAAAGCTGACACATCCATTGTGCAAAAAATGAAATTGTTGTCCCAGTTTACAGTTTTCAATAGTTGAATTAAATGCTACAGTTTTTTCTGTCATTTGTATATTAGCTTTCTGATTGAGCACTCCATCCTTCATCAAGCTGTGATTTTAATTACGTCTAATCACATTTTAGTTCCTATCTTCCTATAAATACAGGCTTTACCATGTTATTAGCCAGAGGTTAGTTCACACTAGGCAGTTAGAATAGGAACCCATTCGATTATGAGATTACCTAGACGTTGGTGAATGGGCTCACATCTTTTGGCCAAATTTTGTGCTAAGTATCTCATATGTTTTTCTAAATTTCAAAAGCCATTATGCTATTCACACTTCATATATTTCATATTGACATGTCTTAATGCAATTGAGCGCAACCATTTCCTCATTTTGATATGTAAGCTGTTTTTTGGTATGCACCTATTCAGACTAGTTCTAGATGTGCCTTCAGTTTTTTCTGTCAAAGGAAGCAAAGAAACGGCTGGGCTTGGGAGAAGATATAATTCCCGAATCCAAAGGTCTAATTGGGAGAATTATTGGAAGACTCGGGAAGGTAATGCAAGACCTTGTAAATATGTCTGGTGTGGCAAGGGTGAGGATCCCCCCGGATGATGAAGTCCAGGTATCAGCTGAAGAGGGCATGATTCCTGAGCCTGAATACCCACCTCTTCCGACAAGCCTATAACCTGCAGTAACCACTGATCGACCAAACCGCTGCATCACCAGCTCTACCCTCACCTACTGTATTCTCACCTATCCCTTGTAGATTGTGAGCCTTCGCAGGCAGGGTCTCCTCCTGTACCAGTTCTGACTTGTATTGTTTATCATTATTGTACTTGTTTTTATTATGTATACCCCTCCTTACATGTAAAGCGCCATGGAATAAATGGCGCTATAACAATAAATAATAATAATAATTCCCATCACGGTGGTTGGCTCCATGGAAAGCCTGAGGAACTTTCGGATGCTCTTGGAGTATCGGGTGAGGTACCTGCAAGAGATTGAGCAGTTGAGGCTGGACCGACTGCAGATCAACAAAGAGTAAAATAAAATAACTCAAGGAAAGTGCAGTATAAAATTCACCTAAATATCATAGTTATGCACCCATGGAAAATATTAAAAAGACAACTCGGACAAATAAGATAAAACAAACGAAAAAACCGAGGAAAATGTCCAATAATTAAAATTTCTTTATTTTATTATTTAACAAACAAATGTATACATTATATATATAATTAAAATAAATTAATAAGGGGAGGTCAATGCCAAAATGAAGGCACAGCCAGGGGACAGCTGTAAATACTTAGTAAAAATGCACCCACAATAATGTCATACAAAATCTAGTGAAAACAAAAATGTATAATTAATGTATAATATATAAATATATAAACATATATATCAAGTGCAAAACTACAGATGATAAGTGCAAGCAAGAAAGAACTGTGTAAAAAAAATATATATATATTAAAAAATGTAATATAAAAATAAAACTAAAATAAATATACAATAAAAAAGATTAATTAATAATAAATAATAAATATATTACCACAAATAAAGTGCAATGTGTTGAAAAAAAGTGAATAAAAAAGTGTACAAAAAATCCCTGTATAAATATATATATATACACATATATTTAAGACCAAGTGCTGAAATAATTAATAATAAATAAAAAATAAATAAATAAACTAATAAGCTGCCGCACATAAAGTGCGATGTGCTGCGGTGATGAGGTGATGCGGTAAATCAGCGCTTATAGTAAAAAATAAATAATAAAAGAAGTGAGCACAGTGTGGATACCTTTCTGCTACCTACCTGACGAAGGTACGCCGAAACGCGCGTCGGGGCTGGCACATCCTGGGGACAGAAGCAGCAGAAAGGTATCCACACTGTGCTCACTTCTTTTATTATTTATTTTTTACTATAAGCGCTGATTTACCGCATCACCTCATCACCGCAGCACATCGCACTTTATGTGCGGCAGCTTATTAGTTTATTTATTTATTTTTTATTTATTATTAATTATTTCAGCACTTGGTCTTAAATATATGTGTATATATATATGTTTATACAGGGATTTTTTGTACACTTTTTTATTCACTTTTTTTCAACACATTGCACTTTATTTGTGGTAATATATTTATTATTTATTATTAATTAATCTTTTTTATTGTATATTTATTTTAGTTTTATTTTTATATTACATTTTTTAATATATATATATTTTTTTACACAGTTCTTTCTTGCTTGCACTTATCATCTGTAGTTTTGCACTTGATATATATGTTTATATATTTATATATTATACATTAATTATACATTTTTGTTTTCACTAGATTTTGTATGACATTATTGTGGGTGCATTTTTACTAAGTATTTACAGCTGTCCCCTGGCTGTGCCTTCATTTTGGCATTGACCTCCCCTTATTAATTTATTTTAATTATATATATAATGTATACATTTGTTTGTTAAATAATAAAATAAAGAAATTTTAATTATTGGACATTTTCCTCGGTTTTTTCGTTTGTTTTAGATCAACAAAGAGGTGCAGAACATCAGGTGGCGGCCGCCTTCAACCCAAGATGTAAGGGTCCCTCCAAGAAGTGACATGGCAGGTGGCTGAAAACTAACAGCAAGGCAAGGACATCAAAAGGCTGCAAGTGGCAGTTCGACGGGCCGTACGAGGCTGAGAGATCTTAGTTCCTGTGAGACACTGAATGGGTCAGACTCAGGCCAGACAGTAGGCTCGACTAAGTCTTATGACCGCACCAACCGGGAGAGCCAGTTGGGGAACGGAACAGACAGGGAGAGGATGGAGACTAAACAGTGTCTGATGATGCAGATGGACTGTGACTGGAAGGCCAAAGACCAAGGCCGATATTCTGACTGCCGGGGGCGGGGGAGGCCTAAGATAGGTATGAGGCCGCTTGACAGAAAAAACAGACGGAGACGGTTCTCTTGACCTGTGGGGCAAGATGATATGGGTGCCCGGTCTCGAGATCCCATGGTGATGTCGTGTGTTCAACCCCACAAGCTTGAACAGGGGGGGGAGGTATGTGGTGTAGTGACCACTGTGTCTGCTAGGGGGTGCTGTGTGGGTGTCCCAGGACAGGTGTACAGGCATATCCAGTGTGGTAACAGGAGTAGGGTGCTAAAGGACCGTTATGTATCCCAAGGTGGGTGGCCTCGGGATGAAGGCTTGATTATGTGCTGATCAGCAGAGCTGATCTTTTGTTCCAATGTGTTAGGGAGAAGCCTTCAGGTGATTGATGAGACAGGTGGGATCAATCACCTACAAACCCACCCAGGGGAGTGGGTCTAGAACGCCATAGTAAAGTGTATGTGTATGACTGGTTGAAGGACCTGTGATGATGTCATAGCCATGTGATCCAGTGGGCGTGGCTACGGACCATATAAGGTGGCCAGGGTAGGTCACATGAGTGAATGCTTGGACCCGGTTGGTCCATATGGAAGGTCTCGTCTGGCTGACATGAGGCCGACTGAGGAAGATGGATCTGCCTTCCTGAGTGCACGAGGAGACGTGTGTGTCTGATAGTTCCCTGTAGGGAATGAACATCTGCACTGAGAAGCAGCCATGAGGTAACCCGAACAGGGGACGTAACTGTGAGGCTAGAGAGCCTGTGTACCGGAGATAACAATGCCTGTATGACCACAGGGTTAACAGAGGGGAGCTCTGTCATGGACGTTATGCTGATTTAATATGAACTTTCTGTTACTGTTCATGGTTTATGCTGCAAAATAAACCGAATGGACTGAGCTTATGTTGAGAAACCTGTGCCAGACCTGATTTATCGGATGCCTAGCGAGTATCCCCTACCTTAATGACAAGCGCTACCTTACAATACACACACACATGTACACAGACACATATACATGTACGTACACACACATGTACATACACACATGTACGTACACATACACATGTACATACACACACATGTACACATACATGTACATACACACATGTACTCATACACACATACTCACATACACACGTACTCACTCTCATACACATACTCACACACAAGTACTCACACACACTCACACTCACATACACACACGTACGTACACACACACGTACGTTCACACACATATGTACATACACACACACGTACACACACACTCACATACACACACGAACTCACATACACACACGTACTCACATACACACACATACTCACATACACACACACATGTGCTCACACACACACACACGTACTCACATACACACACACGTACTCACATACACACGTACTCACATACACACACACATGTACTCACATACACACACACGTATTCACATACACACACACGTACCCACATACCCACACATGTACTCACATACACACACACATATTCACATACACACACACATGTACTCACATACACACACACATGTACTCACATACACACACATGCACTCACATACACACACATGTACTCACATACACACATACTCACATATATACACATACACGTACTCACATACACACACGTACTCACATACACACACACAAGTACTCAAATACACAGACACATACTCACATACACATACTCACATATACACACACATACTCACATGCACACACGTACTCACATACACACACATGTACTTACATACACACACACATACACACACGTACGCACATACACACACACGTACTCACATGCACACACACACATACTCACATACGCACCCATGTACTCACATATACACACACGTACTCACATATACACACAAGTACTCACATCTCCAGCACAGGCCGCAAACTACCCTCTTTCCTGCTGGCTGTGACAGCACGGAGGTGGGTGGGCAGGCAGCTGTGGGACACACACATGTACACCCACATATGTACTCACACACGTACACACACACGTGCTTACACACACATTCCACACACACACTTCCCTCCCGGTGCGATAGCATCAGGCATACCTCTAGTGATTAAATAAATTACAATCAATCGTTAGTCCTTCCTAACAGGATATATATTCTACTTTACGTTCACGATCATAGAAATTGGAGATATATTGTTTTGCAAATAGCTTAAAAAAATCATCTTCATAAATATGTAAAATGCTACAAAACATAAACATTTCTTTAGCTAACAGTCAATCTAATCATTATGTCAGTGTATTATCTGAATTATGATCGCAGCTTCTAGGGAATATTACAGAAGGACTTCTAGGCCTCATCTAACAGTATTATGGTGAGATGACCATTTATGGTAGACAAAAAGAAAAGCTTTGACTAATAGCTCAGTGTACCACACAATTTAGTATTTTAGAAACCTTTAAGGTTCTTTTCAATGATGAATGTCAGGAGCTGTAGGAATCCAACAGCTGAAAGATATGGAAACATTGTAAAGACAAATGGATGTTCTGATTTATATTAATGCAAATGTGTCCCAAAACTAAAATTTGAGAGACAGTATATCAGCATGAACACTAATTTGTGCTCTACTCTATTGTAAATAAGATCAACCCTCCATAAACTGTTTATATGGACATGCAGGTTATAGATAGTTGAAATAAAATGATATTTTGATATTTGTGATTGATGTGATATTCCAGAGAAATCCACATTTCCTTTAATATATAAGAAAGCTCTTAAGATCTATGGGCTGTGTAATATCCCTACCAGGATCACTGCATGGCTTTCCATACCCCACCATGCAGATGCACCAACTTACTGACCACTCCATGCCATGCAGTGAGTTCCTCCCTCTGTTTGCTGCATGCTGCAAACCACATGTTCTCTGCTTGCTGTGTGCATACTTCGTGGCTGTATGCTTAGGGCGGTGGTGGCGCCTGCTCTTCCTGATTCTTAAAGGGGCAGTGTGTGCATTCTTAATTTGTCCCCAGTCTATTGCCAAGCGGCACCTGGTACTTAAGGTATCTCCACCAATGGGAAGATGCCTGAGCAACATTCTCTCTCAGTCTGTGACCAACTACTAAGTTGCCTGGTCCTGTCCTGTTTTTGCTCTTGTTTCTTCCACCCTGGGAGTTGTATAGCCAGGTGTGTACCTGTATCCTACCTGTCTTGTTTCTGCTGTCCTGGGGGCTATAAATCCATGCCTGAATCTTGTATCCTGAACTTGTTCCCGTGTATGACCTTGTCTGAACTAAGTCCTATTCCTGATCCTGTTTGTATCCTAGTCTGGAGTATTCCTTACCCTGCTGTGTCTATCCTTGTTCCTACTCCTTAAACTCACAGTATCTGTACCAGCACCTATCTCTATTCTGTTGTCTCTGCACAACGTTTGTAACCTTGGTGTACACTTGTTACTTCATTGTATGTACTTGTGTGAATCTGGTCCAGTCTGCTTCTGCTCTGCACCTGCGGCTCTACTCTTGTTTTACATCTGCGTATCTGCTCCTGTCCCGCATCTGCAGCTCTGCTCCTGTTCCATGTAAGGGGGTGAGATAGAATTACCTCCTTGCTTCCCTTTCTCTAATTGTCTTTGATCTGTTAATATTTACATATTTCTAATGTTGATAATGTCTATGATGAATGCTTGCGGTACTGCTACATAGGAACATGTATTACCGCTCACATTTTTGCTGCTGCCACATTTATATGTGTTACCATGCTTTGGAGACTGCATTTCTTAGTGTTATACTGTATGTAATGTAATGTAATGTATACTGATACTTACATACAGTTTAGGGTAAGTGCATCCTTTTGGGGACATTAGAGGAGGGCACTTTAGTATATAGATCTTATACATAGGGTAAGTGTAGTTCTGTTGTGGGCCACTAGATGGGGCACACTTGTGGGCATTGTAGGTATAGCTTATATGATGTTTATAGAGGGTTAAGTGTAGGAGGGGCTGGCAGGTAGTATGACAGAAGTTTCTAAGAAGATAGGTCAGCCGGGACCAGGGTGCCCAAGTGTCCACATGGGCTATAGGCCCGGACAGCTTGGCAGCCACCTAACATTACAGTGCTGTAGCCCAAATTACCCACGTCCATCGTGTGTCATAGCAGTGGGCCAGTACAGGAAAGGAAACATGTGGCGACTTATCACCTGGGCAGATGCTGTTAGGGCATGAGTCGGTTGGACTGAGGAGATGAAGAAAGTTAGAGCTTCGACGAGATTGGTACAGATGGGTCGGATGCTTTACCAGAGGCAACCAAACCTGGTGACTGATGATTTTAAGTCTGGGGCGAAACAGGCAGAAGTAATTGTCCTCATGGCAAGGTCAGGCCAGGAAGGAACTGGGGAGCAGTCAAGGACGGTCCAGTCCAAGAGTGTACTGCACAGAAGTGACAGCCAAGCAGGGAAAGATGAGGAACCAAGTGAAAATCATGATGTGCCAACTGTGGATGTAATGTGTGAAGTGTTAAGTAAACAGCATGTTCAAGTTAACCTGGACTGTGTTTCCGTTACTGGGGTTTGCCTGAAGAAGGGACTGTTGTCGCCTGGGAAGTGCCAAGGGAAGTCTGGATTTGGAGATGCAGGTATACTGAAGAGAAGAATACAGTTTTCTGTAGGGGAAGGACTGAACATCGATGTTGCAAAAATTCAGGTCATGACTACAGTCCTGTCCCTCCCTTACATTCGCATCTGTGGCTCTGCTCCTGTTCCACATCTGAAGCTCCTTGTTTGTCCTCTCTAAATGGGGTCTTATCTGCTCCCCTATTAGTCTCGTATCAGTCCTTCCTGAACCTGTTCCTAGTCTGAACTGGATCTTACTCATCCATTTATCCCAGTCATACCTGCATGTGTCCCAGTCCTTCCTGGAACAGTTCCTGTGTGCCCAGTCTGAACTTTTTCCTACCTGTCAATGTATCCCAGTCGTAACTGCCTGTGTCCCTGTTCTTCCCAAAACTGTTCCTGCTCGTCCAGTCTGAACTGGGTCCTACCTTTCCCCAATGCCCACTCGTATCTTCATGTGTCCCAGTCCTTACCAAAACAGTTTCTGTCTTTCAATCTGAACTGTGCCCACCTGCCTGCCAGAGTGTCAGCCATGCCCGCCTGTACATCACCCATGTCCACCACTATTTGTGAGTAGAGTTGAGCGAAACGGGTCGAAAAAATTCAAAAGTCGCCGACTTTTGGCAAAGTTGGGTTTCATGAAACGAAACCCGACCCTAGGATGAGGTCGGCCACGAGGTCGGCGACTTATGCGCCAAAGTCGCGTTTCAAAAGTTTGTTCTGCGCTCTTTTTCAGCCAATCAGGATCCACGGACACTGTGGGCAACGTGATGACATAGGCACGGGTCACCACCATCTTTCAGAAGGGCATGCAAGTGATTGGCTTGCTTTGGTGGGCGTCACAGGGGGTATAAAAGGGCGTGCACGCCGACAGCCATCTTACTTCTGCCGATCTCAGTATAGGGAGAGGTTGCTGCTGATTCTGTAGGGAGAGCGTTAGGCAGGGAAGAAGACCAAAAAACTGCTTCTGCTGCTAGCGATTTGGCCTGCACAACACACCAGTCACTGTGTGTGCAGTGCAAGGGGAGGCTATATAGTGGTGTATCAGTGGTGTTGGTTGTTGGGCTGCCTTCTAAGGCTTCCTGACAGGCTGGCATTGCTGTTTACCCACTGCTCCGCAAACTGCTTTTTTAAAAGCAATCCAATCTCCCTTATCCTCTAGTCACTTTGGTCACAGCTGTGCCATCGAGCCTGTCACATAGTGCTCAGAAATTCATTGGGCCTCAAACTGCTTTTTTAAAAGCAATCCCAATTTTTTTTTTTTGTCCTGCTGAGAAGAAAAAAAAACTGCTTCTGCTGCTGATAGCAATTTGGCCTGCACAACACACCAGTCACTGTGTGTGCAGTGCTAGGGGAGGCTATATTGTGGTGTATCAGTGGTGTTGGTTGTTGGGCTGCCTTTTAAGGCTTCCTGACAGGCTGGCATTGCTGTTTACCCACTGCTCCGCAAACTGCTTTTTTAAAAGCAATCCAATCTCCCTTATCCTCTAGTCACTTAGGTCACAGCTGTGCCATCGAGCCTGTCACATAGCGCTCAGATATCAGTGGGCCTCACACAATCCAAAAGTGTCCAGTGTCCAAAAGTGTGTGCAGAGATTCAAAATCTCACTTATCCTCTAGTCACTTAGGTCACAGCTGTGCCATCGAGCCTGTCACATAGCGCTCAGATATTAATTGGGCCTCACACAATCCAAAAGTGTCCAGTGTCCAAAAGTGTGTGCAGAGATTCAAAATCTCACTTATCCTCTAGTCACTTAGGTCACAGCTGTGCCATCAAGCCTGTCACATAGCGCTCAGATATCAGTGGGCTTCACACAATCCAAAAGTGTCCAGTGTCCAAAAGTGTGTGCAGAGATTCAAAATCTCACTTATCCTCTAGTCACTTAGGTCACAGCTGTGCCATCGAGCCTGTCACATAGCGCTCAGATATCAGTGGGCCTCACACAATCCAAAAGTGTCCAGTGTCCAAAAGTGTGTGCAGAGATTCAAAATCTCACTTATCCTCTAGTCACTTAGGTCACAGCTGTGCCATCAAGCCTGTCACATAGCGCTCAGATATCAGTGGGCCTCACACAATCCAAAAGTGTCCAGTGTCCAAAAGTGTGTGCAGAGATTCAAAATATCACTTATCCTCTAGTCACTTAGGTCACAGCTGTGCCATCGAGCCTGTCACATAGCGCTCAGATATTCATTGGGCCTCACACAATCCAAAAGTGTCCAGTGTCCAAAAGTGTGTGCAGAGATTCAAAATCTCACTTATCCTCTAGTCACTTAGGTCACAGCTGTGCCATCAAGCCTGTCACATAGCGCTCAGATATCAGTGGGCCTCACACAATCCAAAAGTGTCCAGTGTCCAAAAGTGTGTGCAGAGATTCAAAATCTCACTTATCCTCTAGTCACTTAGGTCACAGCTGTGCCATCGAGCCTGTCACATAGCGCTCAGATATCAGTGGGCCTCACACAATCCAAAAGTGTCCAGTGTCCAAAAGTGTGTGCAGAGATTCAAAATCTCACTTATCCTCTAGTCACTTAGGTCACAGCTGTGCCATCGAGCCTGTCACATAGCGCTCAGATATTCATTGGGCCTCACACAATCCAAAAGTGTCCAGTGTCCAAAAGTGTGTGCAGAGATTCAAAATCTCACTTATCCTCTAGTCACTTAGGTCACAGCTGTGCCATCGAGCCTGTCACATAGCGCTCAGATATCAGTGGTCCTCACACAATCCAAAAGTGTCCAGTGTCCAAAAGTGTGTGCAGAGATTCAAAATCTCACTTATCCTCTAGTCACTTAGGTCACAGCTGTGCCATCGAGCCTGTCACATAGCGCTCAGATATTCATTGGGCCTCACACAATCCAAAAGTGTCCAGTGTCCAAAAGTGTGTGCAGAGATTCAAAATCTCACTTATCCTCTAGTCACTTAGGTCACAGCTGTGCCATCGAGCCTGTCACATAGCGCTCAGATATTCATTGGGCCTCACACAATCCAAAAGTGTCCAGTGTCCAAAAGTGTGTGCAGAGATTCAAAATCTCACTTATTCTCTAGTCACTTAGGTCACAGCTGTGCCATCAAGCCTGTCACATAGCGCTCAGATATCAGTGGGCCTCACACAATCCAAAAGTGTCCAGTGTCCAAAAGTGTGTGCAGAGATTCAAAATCTCACTTATCCTCTAGTCACTTAGGTCACAGCTGTGCCATCGAGCCTGTCACATAGCGCTCAGATATCAGTGGGCCTCACACAATCCAAAAGTGTCCAGTGTCCAAAAGTGTGTGCAGAAATTCAAAATCTCCCCTGTCCTATAGACACCTTGTACCTTGTTTTACATACTATATAGTTTGTTGGATTTTGTCTACATTTCTACCAAAAATGAGGAAGGCTGGTGGAAGAGGCCGTGGAATTGGGCGGGGGTTGGCAGCTGGTAATGATGGTGTTGGTGGTGGATCTGATGGTAGTGGCAAGAGCAAAATAGGACCGAATGCATGAGGTGTTGAGCCTGCATCATCATCTGGCTACATAAGGCCTCGAACGCTTAGTTTTCTAGGAGTTGGCAAACCGCTTTTAAAGCCAGAGCATCAGGAAAAAGTTTTGTCTTACATTGCTGACTCAGCCTCCAGCTCTATCGCCTCCTCTTCTTCAGTTGTAAAAAGTAAAAGCACTGAGTCGTCATTGGAGGCTCATGTTCATGAACCACACCTTTCCTTGTGTCCTTCACCCCAACCAAGATTGAAGGATGACGCAGGCCATAGTACTGATTACTCCATGGAGCTGTTTTCACATACCATGCCTGGATTATCAAGTGAAATGGTGAATTACCCAGGCCAAGATGAATCTGACATGGAGTGCACTGATGCACAGCCGCTGATGGATGATTCTGCTGGTACATTCACTCAGAGCACTACATTGTCCTCGCAGTGTACAGAGCCAGATTCTGACCCTGATGAGACTCAGGTGCCCCTTCCCGCACACTATACCACCATACACGGTGACACAGAGGAAGGTGCACATGACATAGAAGAGGAGGTGATGGATGACCCAGTTGTTGACCCAGATTGGCATCCATTGGGGGAAGAGGGTGCTGCTTCCAATAGCTCAGATGAGGAGCATCCACAGCAGACATCGACATCGCAACAGCTGTTATCTGGCAGGCCCGGAGCACTCCAAAGACAGGTTCCAAACATCAAAAGAGTTGCTGGACAGCTTGTCCAGAGGGTCAAAAGATCACAGCGTGCTAGGCCGCAAAATGTCTGCCAAAGTAGGAAGAGTGCAGTGTGGCACTTTTTTGAACAAAATCCTCATGATCAGGCCAAGGTTATCTGTAAGAAGTGCGCAAAGACCTTTAGCCGAGGGAAAAATCTGAAAAATTTGAATACCAGTTGCATGCTTAGACATTTAACCAGCATGCACTTGCAAGCGTGGACACAACACCAAACCTCAAGTGCCACATGTGCAACTGATCACAACGAAGGTAGTCATCAACGCTACATTGTTTCCCCCACTGTAAGCCCACAGGTTAGCACAGCAGCAAATGTTGAGGTGTCGTTGCAAGGCCACAGCAGTCAGGGAATCCCACTGTTATATCAACGAAAGACTGATTCTAGGCCATCAGAAAGAACACCAACTCCATCACCATCATCAACCCTCTCTCAGTCCGCCCTGTCCACCGCTACTTCCACCATATGCAGCTCTCAAATCCAGCTCACCCTCCCAGACACTATGAGTAGGTCAAGAAAGTACTCAGTCTCTCATCCGCGTACACTGGGTTTGAACGCCCACATTGCCAAACTAATCTCGTTTGAGATGATGCCCTTTCGGTTGGTGGAAAGCACAGCTTTCCGCGAACTCATGGCCTATGCAGTACCACGCTATGACCTACCCAGTCGCCACTTCTTCTCTCGCAAAGCCATCCCAGCCCTCCACCAGCATGGCCAGGGCCGTTACGTGTCCATCACTGCGCACTGGGTTAATTTGGTGGATGCAGGGTCCACAGGGGACAGCGGTGGTGGGACAGTGCTGCCTAGCCCACGGTATAGGAAACAGTTGGCTGTAGGCGTTCCACCCTCCTCCTCCTCCTCCTCCTCCAGAAGCGAAAGCTCGTCCACAGAGCGCAGTCATACGAGCACTCCATCTGCAGCTGCCACTGTTGCACACGATGTGTCCCCCTATCGAGCAGCTAGTGGAAAGCGTCAGCAGGCTGTGTTGCAGATGATGTGTTTGGGCGACAGACATAACGCCGAGGTGCTGGCCGAGTACTTGAAGCGACAAACTGAGTCATGGCTGGGCAGTGTACATCTTGAGGCAGGCAAGGTAGTTAGTGATAACGGCCGTAATTTTGTGGCAGCCATAGCCCTTTCAAAACTCAGCCACATACCTTGCTTGGCTCACACCTTGAACCTGGTGGTGCAGTGCTTCCTCAAAAATTATCCGGAGTTAACAGCCCTGCTCCAGAAGGTGCGAAGACTGTGCGCGCACATCCGCCGGTCGCCTGTACACTCCGTTCGTATGCAGAAGCTGCAGCGATTGCTCCACCTTCCCAACCACCGCCTCATTATCGACATTGCAACAAGGTGGAACTCCACCCTGCACATGGTGGAACGGCTGTGCGAGCAGAGGCAGGCCATAATGCATTTGTGGGAGGATACACGGCCAGGCACTTTGAGAGCAGACATGGAGTTGACAGGTGTGCAGTGGTCGAAGCTGAAAGACCTCTGTAAAGTCCTTCAGTGTTTTGAGGAATGCACACAGCTGGTAAGCGCAGACGACGCCATCCTAAGCATGAGCATCCCACTTATGCGTCTGCTCATGCAAACTTTGACGCACCTTAAGGAGCAGGCGTCTGCAGCCAATGTTGATGAGGAGGAAGAGGAGGAGGGAATCCTTGATGACATTCAGCCATTGTCTGCTCAGGGACCTCTCCTGGACGAGGTGGAGGAAGAAGAGGAGGAGGAGGATGATGATGGGGATGATTACTTAGGGGAGGAGGATGCATCTCGTGGGGCAAGTGAAAATGTTGGCGTGGCAAGGTCTGGTACAGGGTTTGTGCGTGACTGGAGGGATGTGGATTTGCCAGAAAGTGCTCCTCCAACCAGCACTCGCAGTGCATCATTGACACCGGGAACATTGGCCCACATGTCAGATTATGCCTTGCGGATCCTAAAAAGGGACCCCCGCATTGCCAAAATGATGAACGATGACGACTACTGGTTGGCCAGCATCCTGGATCCACGCAATAAAGGCAAATTACAAAACATCATGCCACAGGAGAACCTTGACCTAATATTGGCTAATAAACAAGCAACTCTGGTAAATCGGTTGCTTGAGGCATTCCCAGCACACAGCAGCGGTGATGGTTCTCACACGAGCCGTACGGGCCGGGGGCAGCTTGGCAGAGGTGTTCATGGTGCACACAGCAGAAGTGGCGTTGGAGACAGGGGTTTCATGACAATGTTGTGGACTGATTTTTCAAATACCGCTCACACAACTGGTAATACTGCATCGATGGAAAGTGACAGGAGACAGCAGTTGTCAACCATGGTTACAAACTACTTTTCCTCCCATATCGATGTTCTCCCACACAGGTCATTCCCCTTTGACTATTGGGCCGCTAAACTGGACACCTGGCCTGAATTGGCCCAATATGCCTTACAGGAGCTCGCTTGCCCAGCTGCAAGTGTGCTATCGGAAAGAGTCTTCAGTGCAGCTGGATCAATCCTGACAGAAAAAAGGACCCGTCTGTCAACCCAAAATGTGGATGATCTAACCTTCATTAAAATGAACCATGCATGGGTTTCCAAGGATTTTGTCCCACCTTCCCCTGATGACACATAGGGTGACAGAAAAATGGCTTGCTTTGGTCCACCTCTTCCTGGGACTTGACCTATTTCGCCTTTTGCATCAGCTGAATGTCCAACATCAACATATGCCACTTTCTAAAACTCCCTAACTGTGCTGCCTCCCCCCCCATGGCCGGGGTCACCACCTAGCGCACGACACCGTGCGAGTGCCGTTGCCCTGGACAGGTGGGTAGGCCGACTCTTGGGCGCGGGCACTGGCACAGGGTCCCTCATAGTGCAATCAAGTGTCTCTGACGGTGGTGGTGCACACCCGCCGTCAGACACACCGCTGTACTATGAGGGGCCCAGTGCCAGTACCGACGCCCACGAGTGGGCCCCCCTTGCTTGGGCAGGGCCCCAGCATTTGCAATCTTTACCTCTCCCTGCTCCTCCGCTGTGTAATCTGGGCCGTCAAATCCATACTGTGCCTGACACCGTCTGAGCCTGCCTCCTGAGACATATATTTTGAATTTGTACGCTATCCATACATGTTATCCGGGGATACGGTACCCTTTCTAACCTTTGTGCAATCACGTGCAATCCATACTGGGCCTAACACCATCTGAGCCTGCCTCCTGAGACCTATATTTTGAATGTGTACGCTATCCATACATGTTATCCGGGGATACGGTACCCTTTCTAACCTTTGTGCAATCACGTGCAATCCATACTGGGCCTAACACCGTCTGAGCCTGCCTCCTGAGACATATATTTTGAATGTGTACGCTATCCATACATGTTATCCGGGGATACGGTACCCTTTCTAACCTTTGTGCAATCACGTGCAATCCATACTGGGCCTAACACCGTCTGAGCCTGCCTCCTGAGACCTATATTTTGAATGTGTACGCTATCCATACATGTTATCCGGGGATACGGTACCCTTTCTAACCTTTGTGCAATCACGTGCAATCCATACTGGGCCTAACACCGTCTGAGCCTGCCTCCTGAGACATATATTTTGAATGTGTACGCTATCCATACATGTTATCCGGGGATACGGTACCCTTTCTAACCTTTGTGCAATCACGTGCAATCCATACTGGGCCTAACACCGTCTGAGCCTGCCTCCTGAGACATATATTTTGAATGTGTACGCTATCCATACATGTTATCCGGGGAAACGGTAGCCTTTCTAACCTTTGTGCAATCACGTGCAATCCATACTGGGCCTAACACCGTCTGAGCCTGCCTCCTGAGACATATATTTTGAATGTGTACGCTATCCATACATGTTATCCGGGGAAACGGTAGCCTTTCTAACCTTTGTGCAATCACGTGCAATCCATACTGGGCCTAACACCGTCTGAGCCTGCCTCCTGAGACATATATTTTGAATGTGTACGCTATCCATACATGTTATCCGGGGAAACGGTAGCCTTTCTAACCTTTGTGCAATCACGTGCAATCCATACTGGGCCTAACACCGTCTGAGCCTGCCTCCTGAGACATATATTTTGAATGTGTACGCTATCCATACATGTTATCTGGGGATACGGTACCCTTTCTAACCTTTGTGCAATCAAGTGTAATCCATACTGGGCGTGAGAACGGCTGGCGAGCTGTTAAGCAAGCTACAGCACCTGTGGTTTGCACACGTAAGTTTTTCATTTTTTTCAGGAATGACGGTTAGGCCTAATTCCGGAACTGCAGTTGACCTGCACTTACTGGGAAATCATTGTTCGCGGGTAATAATTGTAATCAGTGATCCCCATCACTAACGTTGTTCAGCGGGTTATCTGCACCTGTAAGCGACAAACGCTGGCCTTTTCAGTGTAGCGCACATGCAGCCACGGACATGTAAGGGCATGACACACCAGTTATTGGCCAATCTCATGTTCCAGAGCGTCACGTGTCCCTCTAGTAAGCCGGACTCGGACCGCGGGGCAAGACGGAGTCTCGTTCGTTAACGGAATTAAGCTTGCAATGTGTGCATCTGTTCTGTAGCTGGCATGGTTGAGGTTTCCCAGGTGTAGTCGAATTTAACCGTAGGCTCCACTCCTGGTGGTGCCCTTCTGGACATTCCTTTAAGGTTCAGCTTTGCAACCATACTACCCACGTAAAACAAACACTTTGCCTTCATGAACGCTGTTTGGAGGGTCATGACTCGTGGGAATAACGCCGCCCAATCAGTTAACCTGCTAGAGAGATCGTTCGTTGCTCCCAAGCATGACATCACAATCCCTAGGAAGAAGGTAATGCCACTGTGGCGACCGTACTCCTGGGGGCGACACAAGTGCACTGATGCCCAGCCACTGCTCGATGAATCTGCTGGTACATTGACCCAGACCACTACATTCCCCTCGCACGCTACATGGCCTGAATCTGACCCTGATGAAACTCAGGTTACCCTTCCCATATACAGTTCCATCTTACACGGTGACAAAGAGGAAGCTGCAGATGAAAGTGCAGGTTCGGCCCACCCGCCATCAGACACACCACCGCACTATCAGAGGCCCTGTGCCAGTGCCGTCGCCAACGAGTGTGCCCCCCCTGCTTGCTCAGGATCACAGCACTTGCAAGGTTGAAATACTGTGCAGTGAGATGGAAGATGGGGACGACGAGGAGTCCAGACTAGTACAGGGATTCCCTAGCGAGGAGACTTATTTGATTGTTTTCAATGTTGGGACAGCAATTTTTGGGGAGCACTATACTCTGGAGAATGATAGATGGGGCCCACCATACACTGGAACATTCCAAAGGTGGACATCAGACACTGGAGCAGCATTTACAGGGCCCATTATACACTAGAGCATTAGAAATGGGGCCCATTATGTTTGGAGCATTATTTGGGCCCATAAGACAGTGGAGCTTCATCCATGGGGACCAACATATACTGTAGCATTATGTGGAGCTCATCATATACTGTTTCAAACATTATATGGGACCAATGATTCTGTATGGAGAAATAGATGGGCCTTGTCATGAGATGTAAAAAGTGAAGTATTTTTCATTGTACTATACCGCTATTTCTCTGCCGTATCGGAGCATGATGAGTTGTGGTATGTGTTAAAGGGGCGCTCTTTCGCCCAGGGCACATGAAAACCTGGAGCCAGCCCTACCCCCCCACAACTTTAGCCAAATAACCCCCATTTTTCAGTGCGTAACTTGTATTATGAAGTTAATTAAGGTTGACAAGCTTAAGTAAGAAGAATTGATGCTTTTGGCATTCAAATGGGCACTGTAGGTGTGTTTCCTGTCCTCCTCTCACTGCCGACTTTTATTCCCCATTGACTTACATTGGGTTTCGTGTTTCGGGACGACCCCGACTTTTCCCTATAATCGGACGATCTTGCTCGACCCGACTTTTGGAAAAGTCGGGTTTCATGAAACGAAACGCGACCCTAAAAAACCAAAAGTCGCTCAACTCTATTTGTGAGTATATATATATCAGCTATTTACATCAGGGGTGGACACTGACAGCTTGGGACCACTGTGAAAGAAATATGCCTGGGCCCCTCCCTGCCCGTCATGTCACTTCTGATGAGGGTAATCTGGCTATGGAACCCCCCCAGAGCTTCAGGCTCTGAGCAATAGGCCAGATTGCCCTCATTATTACCAACCTGCACGCAGGGACGCACTTAGAGTTCACATGGCACCATAGCAAAAGTTCTATTTGAGCCCCACACACCTGAAAAATTAGATATATTTATATTTTGTTACTGAGATGGAGACATTTATCGCCATTAGTATTAGGATCTGCTGTGCCAAACCATGTATATGTGGTGCCCCCAGGGGTATGGTTGCCACACTGGCTTTGCCTTTCTCCTGGGAGGGTAATGCCAGGCTTGGAAGCAGTGATGGGTCTCTCCAGCAGTTAACCTAATGCATGCAACACAGTTCCACTCTGGGCCAGCAGGGGGAACTCTGAACCAGGATTCTGGAAAGGGGTGTCGTCTGAGGGCCAGGAGGGAAAGAGATCAGATAGTCTGCGGAGGGTGAAGTATGCGGACGGAATGTGCGAAGCTGAGAGGTTGAGCTGCAGAAGGTGAGCTCCCTCAGCTTGAGAGCGCACAGAACTGGAGCCTGGTCTCCACGGTGGTACGGATACTGACGGTCCTACCACAGATACCAGAGGAATAGGAGGCTGTAAATGCCCTGCTCCCAGCAAAGACTTGGGACACAGCAGCAATTGACTAGTGAGCCAGGACTCAGGAGAGGAGTCCCCGAGAGAGGCTACAGCTGTCTGTCATACAAGTAAAGTTCTAGGAACATCTGAAGAGGGGCATTTCAGAGTAACTAAGTACTGGAGTGCTTCACACTACAAAGCGCTAGGAAGGAGACTGCACAGCCCTTCTGCTGAGAGAGAATCCTGATCTGCTTCCAGGCTAACCTGCTCCAATACCATCTGTAATCAGGACTCTGCACTGCATATACTCAGAAAAGGTACAGAAACTACAACCGCTGTGTCTTGTCTGCTCCCTACGCTTTCGGCACTGCTACATCCCCGTGCCAGCTACATCTACACTGCCCTGGGACTACAGCTCCACCTGTGGGGAGCTTTACCATCTAAGCTGCACATACCATCAGTCCCAGCGGATCTGTATGCAGCGTTGGCCTAACACCATATTTGCCAAACACCACGGGTGGCGTCACGAACTATTCTACCATTAACTACATTTCCCCATTGCTTGGGCACCCAGGGCCACGGACCGGGTCACCGCTGCTGTGACACATCCCCCTGACACCGGCACGGTACCGAGTACCCCACAGCCCTGGAAGGGCGACCCATATATATTATATGACTGGTATGTATACCATCTGGTATCTGATAAAGGGTTATTCCCCCAAAAGATCAAGTAATCCCCAATCCCAATGATAAGGGATTACGTACTGACGTTTGGGCGACTGACCATTGGGACCCCCAGCAATCCTGAGAACAGGACTGCAACTCAGCCATGAATAGATTGGAGGGGCACATGCTTGACTTCTGCTTTATTGAGAAGCAGAAGTCTTCAAACAGAGGCTGGACAGACATCTGTCTGGGATGATTTAGCGAATCCTGCTTTGAGCAGGGGGTTGGACCAGATGGCCCAGGAGATCCCTTCCATCTCTAGGATTCTATGATTCTGTGATAGTTGACTTGGTGAAATTTTCTCCCATCTCCTACTGCATCTGTGGAGCTCAGTCACAGTGATCTTGGGGTTCTTCGTTACCTCTCTCACCAAGGCTCTCCTCCCACAATTTCTTAGTTTGGCTGGACGGCCAGGTCTAGGAAGACTTCTGGAAGTCCCAAACTTCTTCCATTTAAGGATTATGGAGGCAACTGTGCTCTTAGGAACCTTGAGTACTGCAGAAATTCTTTTGTAACCTTGGCCAGTTCCTTCCACCTCATGATTCTCATTTGGTCTGACATGCATTGTGAGCTGTGAGGTCTTATATAGACAGGTGTGTGCCTTTACAAATCAAATCCTATGAGTTGAATTAAACACAGCTGGACTCCAATGAAGGAGTAGAACCATCTCAAGGGGGATCACAAGGAAATGGACAGCATGTGACTTAAATATGAGTGTCTGAGCTAAGGGTCTGAATACTTAAGACATTGTGATATTTCAGTTTTTCTTTTTCAATAAATTTGCAAAAACTTCTACATTTCTGTTTTTTTTCAGTCAAGATGGGGTGAAGAGTGTACATTAATGAGAAAAAAATGACCTTTTTTGAATTTACCAAATGGCTGCAATGAAGCAAAGACTGAAAAATGTAAAGGGGTCTGAATACTTTTTGTACCCACTGTATATACACATATACATACGCATACATTTATAAACACAGATGCAAACACACATACACACACATGTATAAACATATATACCCATGTACAAACAGTCACACAAGGCCAGCTCCAGGTTTTTGTGGGCTCCGGACAAACGAGTCTCAGTGGGACCTTTAATACATACCACGATTCATCATGCACATATAAGAAATATAGGTATAGTACAATGCCATAGATTTCACTTACATCTTACATTACATGAGTGATATATATTGTAAATTCTACAATAGCTCAGAAACCGGACAGTATAGTCATCCATACAGTATTATGGGCACCACATAGTCCTTCAAACAGTATTATGGGCACCACATAGCGCTCCATATAGAATAATGAAACCCTTATATTGCTCCATACAGAATAATGAGCCCAATATATTGCTCCGTACAGAATAATGAGCCCCATATATTGTTCCATACAGAATAATGGACCCCATATAATGCTCCATATAGTATAATGGGCACCATATATTACTCCATGTAGCATAATGAGCCCCATATATTGCTCCATACATTATAATGGGCCCCATATATTGCTCCATACAGTATAATGGACCCCATATAAGTTCCATACAGAAAAATGGATGCCATGTAATGCTCCATACATAATAAAAATAAATAATGAAATGCTTACCTCTCTCTCTTCCCCGCTGCTCCAGACTCCATTGCTCTGGGCTCCTCAGCGTCTTATGAGTCTCTGCAGTGCACAGCACAGAGGGCATGCTGTATTGAAGTCATTGCACCTTCTGCCCTGAGACGCCAGAGAATCATGGACACTGGAGCTGCGGAGGAACAGGGAGAGGTAATCTTTTCAGCTTATAGCATGGGGGGGGACCCGGTGTCAGCACCCGCACTGGCCCCCATGCACCGTCGAGCCTTGATGCAGATGCATCAGCTGCAGCAGCAGTATATCCGCCCCTGTGACTTACCATCCTGTCAGTCTAGCCCACAGTCTCTTCTGCTGAAGCTTCCTGCTCCAAGCTTTGACTCCAGGACACAGAAGACACTTGAATATCATCACCTGTCAGCCAATCACAGATGTGCTTATAAAGAAAAGTCTGTGATTGGCTGACAGGCAATGAGGCACAAATATCACTCTGTGCAGTGCCTATAACTTAAAGCTATAAGAGGGGCACTCAGGAGATCCCCTTATAGTGATCAGGACATGGTTAATGTCCTGCTTCAGCAACTTCCCTCCCAGCACCTCCCCCCTCTTTTCATACCATCAGATCAATGGCATGGCACAGGCAGGGGTCAGCAGCAGAGGGAATCACATGCTGTGAGACTCAGTGTGACGCTCCTACCTCCCTGAAGCGTCTCCACATAGATGGGACCTGACAGCAGTATCAGCACTAACAGGTAATGACGGGGCTCCGCAACATAATTGTGTGTAGTATGTAGCCGAGCGGGCCAGCCTCTCCTGTTAGCGATGATGCTGCCGCCAGCTCTCTGATCGATTATGCACTGTCAACATGATTTTTTCCTGGGCCTCCTCCTGCTCAGGGTGCAACTGCACTAGCGGTATGTCTGTCTCTGATTTAAGGGCCTGTCACACTAAGCGATATCGCTAGCAATATCGCTATAACGTCACTGGTTTTGTGACGTTATAGCGATATTGCTAGCGATATCGCTATGTCTGATACTTACCTCCGACCGGCTCCCCCGCTGGTTATCGCTGATCATGCGAGAACGTCCTGGACCGTTTCTCGTCGTCAGCTTCCTGCTGGGCTTCCTGTGGCGCCGACGAGCGATGCGTGGATGTGGGTGGGAGGACGTCTTCATCACCTCGTCTGACAGGTAAGTAGCGACCCCCGACCGCTGCTATGTCGCTGGTGAGATCTGCCTGTGTGGCAGCTCACTAGCGACCACTTAGCGATGCATCAGCGATCCTGACCGCGTCATATCGCTGGTTGGGATCGCTGGTGCATCGCTAAGTGTGACAGTACCTTTACAGTACTCACCTGCATCTGTCGTTACAGTGCCCTGTCCCCTTTGGAGTTAGCTGCTACTGCCAGACACTGCTCTGGAGTGGTACCTGGCAGCTACTTGCCACACAAGCATGACCTCACCACTAGAGGCTCCAGTTAGTTGCTTAGTCACGCCCCTCCAGGGTAAGTCTGATTTGTGGCAAAGTGGGACCACAATCCTTGCTCGTGCCATCCAGTCTGGGTGCCAGAGTTTCACTCTGCTCAGGTCATGGTTCTCGCTGAGCCCCATTGTCCTTCGCTCTCTGATCTATATGAACTGTTGTTTTGTGATAGGAAAAACATTTCTTTAGCTCTAAATGCTGGATACCCAACTGGAAGCACTGACATTTGCTGCATCAGCTCAAGTCGCATTCCTTGTAGCCGTATACACTAACTTTGAGACTTGTACCCTCAGAGTGAAACCCGTCCCAGCTGATCTACCAAGGTACTATGGGGATCTGAAGCAGTATCGTACGTTCCTGAAGCACTGCATGCAGCACTACAAATTTTTTAATCCCCATTTTGACTCTGATCGAGTCAAGGTGGGATTCCTAATGTCCTACCTAGCAGGAGATGCTTTGAAATGGCTTACCCCCTTATGGGAAGCAAGGGATCCTATCATCTGAGACCTGCAGGCCTTCCTGGTGGTCTTCCAAGAGGTCTTTGATGTGCCTAGTTCAGCGTCTTCTGCAAAGACTTCCCTTCCGAGCTTTCAGAAACAGACCAGATGGGTGACACCTGTGAGAAACACCGTCATGTCTGGCCTTTACTGTCCAAAGACCATCTGTTCATCAGCCTGTAAAAGCAGATTGTCACAATCCATCTTTGGATCTGTGGCAGATCTGGATTCTCACATATAAATGTTTTTCCTTTCAGGCCATCGGGGGTTAATGTCAGTTTTTCCCTCGGTGGCTGCTGGTGTAATTATATGGCTGTTGAGTTTGCTGATGCAGGTGGTGACCACTCCCACCTTCCTTCAAAGGGTCACCTGATGCATCAGCTGACCGTTTGGTGTTAGAGGTCATTGTGCAGGGACCACGTTGATGAAAAGGAGCTTGCTGGGAGCGGTGGTGCCTCAGCTGTTCATGGTGTATCTGGTGTCTTGATCCTGCTGTGCGGTGCTTTACAGCAGAATGCTAAGTGTTGCTTGTCTTTACCTTGTTTGTCATACCTACCTTGTGTTGTATTAGTGCAGCGGTGGGACAGTGTCCGCACTTGCCAATTCCTTACTTAGGGATAGGTGCAGTACAAGCGAGAGCTAAGGTATCCTGCTAGGCGACGGTTGGAAAGAAGCCCTATAGGGACATCAGGAAGACCAGGGCACATCCTTAGGAGAGTGCAGGAGGTGTCCATTCCCCCGTTCCCTATCACAGCGCCCACCATTGTAATTGTGTCCCCGGTGTTCCCTTGTTTGTTGTGTCGTTGGTGACCGAACTACTGGTGGGTCATTTCATACCTGTTCAGTCATTGTCGTGACACAGCTACCTGAGGAGAAGCCATGAAGGCAAACAGGATTGAGCTGGCTGAGCAGCAGCCTGAATCCAGTCATGAAAAGGGATTGCAGTACCGCTGCAGTTGTGTGGAACATCCTGATGGTCTCTGCCCCGAGAAGCTTAAGAAACTCCAAATCCTTTGGCCAGTAAGAGAGGTTGCCCTTGGTGAGAATACTTCATCTCCACTAAAGTCTATGACTGTTTCCTTGGCTTGTGGGATCTTTGGTTTAGCAGGTGTATTCAAGCTGCAAGCCATACAGAGTCAGTTGGTGATACCCGTTCATCATCTCCAGAATCTGGAGTGTGGAGAACGACAAGCCCTACTCAAGAACAGTCTAGTCTTGAAGGAACTGTGGCACTCCAGGAGTCGCGTTGCCACAATGGTCTCATCAGCTAAATCTGGAGGGCAGAAGATTGCAGGTGTTCTGGCCCCATCACACACCTGAAGGCACAGCAGCAGGTTAGAGCCCGGAGACGACACAAGGAGCAAAACCAGTGAAAGGGTCAAGCTGCCTGCCATGCGGGTAACATTTTCTGACAGACAGTGAGAGGAACAGAGGACTGAGCAGAGCGTTAGGCAGCAAGGACCTCAAATGGAGCAGCGCAGTAAGGAGGCCTCCAACTCACCTGGCTTAGTGGAACTTAAGTTGCTTCAGGCTGCCCGGACCTCCATTGTCATCTGTAACCAGTTCTCTGGTCTGCACCTCTATACATCCAGTAAAGGTAAAGGAAACTACAACCCTGCTGTGAAATCAGATTTGTTTGCTATACCATCTACCCTGCTCTACAATCACCATCATCATCTCATCACTTACACATACAGTTGCCCTGGGGCCCAGCTCTACCTGTTGAGAGCTGTAACAACTCTGCTGCATCACCATCAGCCCCAGCAGACTCTGAAGCAGTGTCGGCTAACACCTTATTTTCCGAATACCACAGGTGACATCACAAACTAATTCCCTTTTAAATCATCCCCTATAAACTTCATTCAACATTTTCATTGGATGCCCAGGGCCACGGACTGGGTCACTGCTGTCGTGACACTACCCCTTTAAGAACTGCCCAGTACCGAGTACCCCACGACCCTGGTGGGCGCTCGAGTACTACTGCAGCTCACAGTCGGCGCATTATACATGGAGAAGATCGTCTTCCACATACTGTCTGGTATGCCAATAGGTCGTTCCGAGCCGAGAACTCTACTGCCCATTCTGGTCCGGAGACCCAGTGTGGTGCTTCATTGGGAACAACCGAATCACAAGAGGTGTCTGGTTCCCATATGTCAAGGTCAGTCTGCAGTGTTGCCACCTTCTCCACCTGGTCTGCTAGTCATAGAGTCATGGTGTGCTGCCGTCTCCAAAGAAAGGGAAGTGGTGATGTTTTCTCCACACATCTCTAATGATTGTATCAATGATCAGTTCCCCGGAACCTCAATGCCTCAAGGATGTTTTTCTCTGGATAACAGACAGAAGATGAACCCTGTGAGGGTGCCTTCAGTTCTCTTGTGGCCGGTTGTTTAAGATGTCAAAATGGAAGCTTTCAAGCCTCTGCTTTCCACTGACCAGGAGGAAGTCCTGATTGTTGTGTCTTCTATGGTGGTAGCTGACTTTCTCGAGCAGAGTGAGACTTGGCATTCTGAGGTTCCTGGTATCACGCCTGCCTCATTCTACCCTTAGGATGTTTTAGTGGACTGTGCGAGGTCCAGAGAATTGGGCTTTACTCTTGCAGACTATCCTGTGAGCTTGAAGAAGAGGGGGTGTAAGGGGGGGTACTGTAACATCCCTGCCAGCATCATTGCATGGCTTCCCATCCCACACCATGCAGATACACCACTCCTTACCATTCAGTGAGTTCTGCTTGCTGCATGCTGTAAACCACATGTTCTCTGCTTGCTGTGTGCATACCTCCTGGTTGTATGCTTACCACAGCGGCTCCTGCTCTTCCTGATTCTTAAAGAGACAATGTGTGCATTCCTAATTTGTCCCCAGCCTATAGCCAAGCGGCACCTGGTACTTAATGCATCTCCACCAATGGGAAAATGCCCGAGCAACATTCTCTCTTAGTCTGTCCAACTATTGAGTTGCCAGGCCCTGTCCTGTTTTTGCTTTTGTTTCTGCCACCCTGGGGTCTGTAAAGCCAGGTCTGTACTCAACTCGTTTCTGCCATTCTGGGGGCTGTATACCCAAGTCAATACCTGTATCCTACCTGTCTTGTATTCACCACCCTGGGGGCTATAAACTCAGGCCTGTATCCTGTATTCTGAACTTGTTCCCATGTATGACCTTGTCTGAATTAAGTCATATTCCTGATCCTGTTTGTATCCTAGTGTAGGTAGGGTGACCGACAGGGGGGTGACCCACTTCTTGCCGCTGACAGACACGAGACGGAGACAAAATTTCTGTTCAACAGGTCCGCTTTTATTGGCCATCCTCCTGACGACCACAGCTATACACCACAGCAGCTTCACACTTCTTCATACACAGGCCCTGGTACCTTCACTCTCTTTTCCTGTTGTTGTGACGTCCTCCGTGGTTCTCTTCGCCATGGCTGCCCTAGGCCTATCTACCACAGTGCTTCACCAATCTGAGTATGTCGTCCGTTTGGTACCCCCAGGTCGTCTCCATCTGTGGCTTCTGTCGTGTGGGCCACCCCCCGTGACCGTCTCAACTGTCAGTCCCCTACGGAGCCTCTTCTCTGCCCTCTCCTCAGTAGAGCCTCCTATCTCTTGCGCTCCCCTCACTGACTGACTTTTCCAGAACCTTCCCTCAGCCTTTTATCCGTCCCGTTCTGGTAACCCCGCCCACCATGACCTAACGGTTTCTTCAACCAATGGCAGTTATTCAGTCCCATTCCTACACTCTCCACTGTCCTCTAATGGTCAAACTACAATACTACACTACACCTCTGCCTCTCCACTACAAACAGGTCGCCTGTCAATCCACCTTCCCTACTCTAGTCTGGAGTATTCCCTACCCTGCGGTGCCTGTCCTTGTTCCTACTCCTTAAACTCACAATATCTGTACCAGTACCTATCTCTATCCTGTTCTCTGTGCACACTGTTTGTGACCTTGGTGTACACTTGTTACTTCATTGTAAGTATATGTGTGAATCTGATCCTGTCTGCTTCTGCTCTGCAGCTCTGCTTCTGCTCTGCACCTGCAGCTCTGCACCTGTGTCTCTGCTTCTGCTCTGCCCCTGTGGTTCTGCTTTACATTGCAGACTCTGCTCCTTTCCTACATCTGCGGCTCTGCTCCCGCTCTGCAACTGTTGCTCTGTTCTCGTTCTGCATCAGTCGCTCTGTTCCCATCCCGTATCTACGGCTCTGCTTCCATCCTGCATCTGTGGCTCCTTGTTTGTCCTGTTTGTACTGAGTCCTATCTATTTCTGCATTTGTCTTGTACCTGCCTATGTCCCAGTCTGTCCTGAAACTGTTCCTAGTCAGAGCTGAGTCTTGCCCAGTCCTTCCCAGATTGGTTACTGTCCGTCCAGTCTGAACTGGTTCCTTACTCGTTCCTGTATCACAGTCATATCTGCCTATGTCCCTGTCCTTCCTGGAACGGTTCCTGTCCATCCAGTCTATACTGGTTCCTACCCATCCCTGTATCCCAGTCATACCTGCCTGTGTTCCAGTCCTTCCCGAAACATTTTCCGTCCCTACAGTCTGAACTGTGCCCGCCTGCCTGCCAGAGTGTCAGCGGTGCCCGCCTATACGTCACCCGTGCCCACCTGTACTTGCCAGGACAGGAGCAAGTGACTTTCTAGTGGAGGTCGCCTGAAGAATAAGCATATCACTACTTTTAATCATTTCAAGATTTCTTGAAACAGAAAGACGTTACATAACACAGAACATGTTGACAGCTAGGTCATTTTGACATTGCTCTGTATTATGTTCATTTTATGGAGCACTTTGGAATAGCTTTATCAGGCAATTCCGGTAAAAATTTGACTGGAAAAGATGTTTGGGCATTAGAATTTGTATTTTTTTATTTTTAGGGGTGAAAATTAAAGTCTTCAAAATGGCCATTTTATGGAACTTTTATGTACTATTCATAGTTTTTGTCAAAACACCTTGCTGTTTGATAAATTAGGTAAAGCAATGAGGATAACATGTAGTTTGTAAGCCACATAGTTTATTTTCCAACATCTGCTTTGGTTCCCATAAGCTCAGTTCTGTTCTCATATCCATGAACTAAGTTTGGTTATGTTTCCATATCTACATAGTAATCTTGGTTCTTTTTCCCTCTCTATTATGATGACTGCCGATTTGGGCTTAGCCTGGAGGGGCATAACTGTCTACCTGGTCTACCTGGTCTTCACTAGAACCTCTGAAGGTGAGGATAGGCTTGGGCCATTTGGGTAAATACCAGGTGCCACTCCAGGGCAGTCCCCAGATCTGCACTAGCTGACCAAAGGGTCAGAGGCACAACACAAATCACCTGGGGCAAAAACAGACATGTGGTCAGGTAGTCCAAAGTTGGGAAGGGCAGCACAGGATCAAAATACAAAGCGGGTGTCAGAAGTGTAGAAATCAGACAAAACGAGAGAACTAGCCAGGTCAGTAACAGATAGTTTCTGTCCATCTCTTGTAATCTGTCAAGGTGAATGTTTGTTTTGACTATGTGTAGAGGCAAGGTGTGGTGGGAGGAGGTGCTTAACAGGGTTAGGCCAAAGAAGAAAAACTCTGTATAGTAATATTGGTTCTGTTCCCCTATCTCTACAATACTTTTGGTTTTGTTTTCATATCTATGTAGTAAGCTTGGTTCTGTTTTCATATCTCTGTGCTATAGGCTGAACTAGATGGACATAAGGTCTTCCTTCAGCCTTCAAAACTATGTATGTATGTATGTAAGTTTGGTACTGCTCTTGTATCCATGTACCAGCCACCATTAATTTTAAAGCTTGTTACTTCTGCTGCATTAATGCAGTGACCAGAGACAAAAAGGCTAAAGGTGGGCAACTGCAATTTGTTGCGGGTGCCCCCAAGCCTAAAAATGTGTCAGCTAGCCCCCCGTATTATGGGGATGCCCGCCTGGCCATGCCTCACATCATTATCTCACTATGTGACTTTTCAGCACTGTGTGAAATCAAATGGTGCCAGCCATTCTTTTCATTTTTTTGCTATCCACGTGGATTAATTCACAAACTGTTTGAATTTCCTGGGACCTTTAAAATATCAGGATAGTTGATTCAAAATTATTGCCCTTTTGGGTTGTTTTGATCTTTGCTAGTAATGAAAGAATATTTAAAATTCTAGAACCCACTTTCCATTAACAGGCGAAATGACCTGATAATGCAGGGAAACAAATAGTATGAGTGTAAGGCCGGCGTCACACTACCGTAGAATACGGGAAAAAAATTGCATAGCACTCGCTCGGACTTGTGTTAATCTATGGGGCAGCTCACATCACCGTATTATTTTTCTCAGGCATATTCGACGTGCGCGTAGAATCGCAGCATGCTGCAATTGTATGCGTATATCATCCGAGACTCGCCAATGCAAACCTATGGGTGCGAGAAAAACTCGGACGCCACATGGACCTTCCGTCTAGTGCACACATTTTCCTCATTTCAGAATATTGAGCAATTTAATTCTATGGATGGGAGAAAATCACATAATCGAATTGCAAAAGCATTACACACAGGATGACCATATGGAGAACACTCATGCAACTCTCGGCAGGGAGACTCGGACCGTTTTTCCATACATTTAGTGTGACGCCAGCCTAATAGAAAATATGGAGGTCTTGCTATCTTTTTTCCTTGCTGTTTTCTTTATAATGTTTAAAATCATACAGTTAATATCATTTAATATCTTATATCCGTCAGTTTGTATTAGTAGTGGCAGAACTTTTATATAAATCAGGTACTAATTCTTTACAGGATTCATATTCTCCTTCGAGTATTAATTTTCTTTTATATTTGTTTTACCGAGAACTCACTATGGTATTGTCAGCAGCACATTATTTATTGTAGGAGGAATGCCTAGTGTGGAGGATAATTAGATTTTGAAAGAAATCTTAAACCTACAGTGGAAAGCGTTACTGATCTCCAAACAGATTCTGGATAATTAGATTCTCAGTGGAGAGATTGGATAATGGTTGTCTGTTTGGTAGACATCTTGGATTATTTCAAAACATAATATAAAACCAAAAAATAGCAACACTTTTTTTCACCATTTTATAGTCTTTTATTATTAAATCCCTTCAGTTTCAACTTTATTTAACATTTTTTCTGTTTGTTTTATTACCTTTAACAAGACCGAGCGATTTTCTGTGTTTGTGCATTTTTCTTCAACCGGTCTTTTAAAAACCATAGCTTTATCCTTCTGTTAGTGATGAGCGAATAGTGAAATAATCGGATTTGGGAAAATCAGCATGAATACTTTCTAATATCTGTGTATTCGTACCGAATAATGGATCCAATGCAAGTCAATGGGAAAGCCAAATATAACGGATCCTATGCAAATCATTGGAAAAGTAAAATATTTTTCTGCTGGACCCAACAAACAGGTCTGGGGGCATGGGGAAAAAGCTGAAATGGATGGGAAAGAGCTAAAACTAAAATGGGAACAGCATGGAGATGTCTACATGCCTTTCTGACTCACATATGGTATCTGGGAGTAATGATATCAGACATATATTCCTTCATAAATACTTGTTTACAATGCAAAATAAAAATAAAATAAAAAAAAATAAAAAAATTATACCTCCTCTATAGATAGAAAAAAGCCAGCAATTCATTTGACAGCATACAGTAAAATAACAGTGTGACAGTTTAGAATAGGATAGAATAGATATATACAGATAAAATAGACAGATATATAGATGTCAGTGACACACACATATATACAGCTCTGGCAAAAATTAAGAGACCACTGCAAAATTTTCAGTTTGTCTGATTTTTCTCTTTATAGGTATATTTTTGAGAAAAATGTAAATTGCTCTTTTATTCTATAAACTACTGACAACATGTCTTCGAATTACTAATCAGTAAATTTTGCATTTATTTTCAGAAATTGAGAAATTGTCAAAATAACAAAAAAATGCAGTGCATGCAGACACCAGATAATGCTAAGAAAACAAGTTCATAATCATTTAGAAACAACAATACTAATGTTTTAACTCAGGAAGAGTTTAGAAATCTTTATTTTGTGGAATAATCATGATTTTTAATCACAGCTTTTATGGGTCTTGGCATGCTTTCCACCAGTCTTTCACACTGCTTTTGGGTGACCTTATGCCACTCCTGGTACAAAAATTTAAGCAGTTCTTCTTTGTTTGATGGCTTGTGACTATCCATCTTCCTCTTGATTACATTCCAGAGGTTTTCAATGGGGTTCAGGTCTGGAAATTGGGCTGGCCATGACAGGGATTTTATGCATTGATTGACCTAGTTGTGTGGCATGGTGCATTGTCCTGCTGGAAAAACCAGTCCTCAGAGTTGGGAAACATTGCTTTAGCAGAAGGAATCAAATGTTTTTCTAGGATAACCTTGTATGTGGCTTGATTCATACATCCTTCGCAAAGATTAACCTGCCCAATTCCAGCCTTGCTGAAGCATCCCCAGATCATCACCGATCCTCCACCAAATTTCACAGTGGCTTGTTTTCCTTTCCAGATCTCTGTCTAACCACTAGACGACCAGGTGCTGGGCAAAGCTGAAAATTAGACTCATCAAGATTACCTTACTCCAGTCCTCTATGGTCCAATCCATATGGTCTTTGGCAAACTTCAGTGTTATGAGTGGTGGAACGCACTAAATAAAATTATAAATAAAGTGCGTTCACCGTTCGGGGTCCACCGTGCGGTAGTTGGTAAAACCGCTGCTAGATGGTTGCAGAGCTATCAGGCGGGGAGGTGCACAGGGTTTGGACGAGACCCAGATGCAGAAAGCAAGCTCTGTTGAACACACAGAGCTGCAAGCACAAAGACATATAAAGTAATGCTGGAGCGCGCTCAGTTTTACTCACAGAGCTGCAAACACAAAGACAAGCTCTGTTGCACTCCCAGAGCTGCAAGCATACACAAGCTCTGTTTCACTCACAGAGCTGCAAGCACATACAAACTCTGTTTCACCCACAGAGCTGCAAGCATACATACATGTGTAATAACGCTGAGTCTGTTTTTAGACTCACAGAGTCTCAGCAAAAGTGTCACGGTATTTGCAGTCGCAGAAGTAGCCTACGGCAGCAGGACTACTCCCTCTAGACCTACCGTTTATTAAGACACAAGACGTCGCAACTGCGGACGCGGGTATAGGCTGCAACTGCAGCGCGGCGAGGGCCGCAGGCAAGACGCTGCAAACTGCTGGCGCAATGCAGTCGCTAAGCTGCTGAAAAGGTATAGCTGGGGCGCGCTGGCGCTGCTACTGGCGGCTGCCCAATCACTCACACAATCGTAATATCAGAGGGAAGGGGTTTCATAATAAGTCATCCACCAGTCCAAGCATCCATACCATACACACAGCAGCAAGTATGAGAATACTAGCGCATGGCGGAACGGCCTTGCGCACTTTTTATAGCGTACGGGACCTGCCGGAAATCTCCAGAGCCCTGAGCTGAACCAATGGAATCAGGAGCAGGACCTGAGCACCTGACTCCTGAACTCCAATTGGAGCTCATTCCACGAGCATGCTCAGAAGCTGGCTGAAAGGACTTAGCCTCTGGAGACAAATGTGAGGATCTGAATCTCTGCATATGTATGGCAGGACACAGATTCCTAACATTACCCCCCTCCTAATGCCCCCTACTCCCTGAACCTTCCGGGCAACTGACCCGTGCTCTACGATGGCACATGGCTCAGACTCGTCCGAGGACGAGCTTGGTGTCCAGGTAGGTGTTACAGTCACCCGAGACACCTGGAAGGCATCAGTGCAATCGAGGTCACCAGGTTTCAAGAGGGACACCTGGGAGATGGCAGGAGCGGGAATGACCGAGGCACGCCGCCGCGTGTCGGCAGATGTCGCCACCCTCTGCCTGGGAAGGTTAGGCTGAGCACAAAAGGTGCAAGCCTGAATAAATTTTTTAATGTCCTGAGCTCTATGGGGCCACCAATACGCACCAGCCAGTAGCTTAGAGACCTGCATATAGCCCCGATGATGGTGCGTGTTAGGCGCATGCGCCCAGGCGAGCACCTGACCCCTGAGATGAGGAGGCACAAAAGTCTCGATGACCGGTTCAGACTCCACCTTTTGCGGGGAGACGGCGTCCGAAGAAACCGCACAAACATGGTAACAACCGCATATGTAATCCTGGTCGGAGTCTGAATTAAGGTTGGTACGAGATATGTCCATGGGCTCAGGAGGTAGAACCTCTGGCTCCGCCAGCTCAGGAGGTTCAAAAAATTTGGGAGCTTAAACGGATTTGCGCTTGGAGTGCGCCCGCTCCATACCGCGCTCCGAAAAACAGAGGTCAATCCGTGAGGAGACGGAGATTAGCTCCTCTAAACTGGTGGGGATCTCTCTAGGAGAGAGAGCATCCTTCACGTGCTCTGCTAGACCTCGCCAAAAGACGGGAATTAAGGCCCTGTCGGACCATTCCAACTCGGACGCCAGTGTCCGAAAACGAACGGCATACTGGCTGACCGAGAGTGACCCCTGGGTAAGGGCGAGTAATTGCAGAGACGTGTCGTGAGTGACCCGAGGACCGAGAAAAACTTGCCTGATGGCTGTAAGCAAGTTGGCAGCGGTCCGAATCTCAGGATCACCATGTTTCCACAGAGGCCTAGCCCATTCCAGCGCCTTGCCCGACAGTAGGGAAACAATAAAGGCCACCTTAGCCCGCTCCATGGGGAATTGAGCAGCCAGCAGCTCCAGGTGTATCGAGCACTGGCTGACGAAACCCCTGCAGGAGGCGCCATCCCCAGAATATTTATCGGGCAACGGGAGGCGGGTAACTGTCGGCGCAGGGACGGACCTGGACATACTCTCTACCGCCTCTGTGAGTGCCTGAACAGCAGCATCTGTGGCCTGCGCAGCTGCGAGAGACCTCTCAAGGGTAGCCAGACGAGCCTCGAGCTGTCGCATGACCTGTAACAGCTGCTGCTGCTCTGCCATCTCTAGCCAGACCCTGGCGCTAGTATTATGTTATGAGTGGTGGAACGCACTAAATATAATTATAAATAAAGTGCGTTCACCGCTCGGGGTCCACCGTGAGGTAGTTGGTAAAACCGCTGCTAGATGGATGCAGAGCTATCAGGCGGGGAGGTGCACAGGGTTTGGGCGAGACCCAGATGCAGAAAGCAAGCTCTGTTGAACACACAGAGCTGCAAGCACAAAGACATATAAAGTAATGCTGGAGCGAGCTCAGTTTTACTCACAGAGCTGCAAACACAAAGACAAGCTCTGTTGCACTCCCAGAGCTGCAAGCATACACAAGCTCTGTTTCACTCACAGAGCTGCAAGCACATACAAACTCTGTTTCACCCACAGAGCTGCAAGCATACATACATGTGTAATAACGCTGAGTCTGTTTTTAGACTCACAGAGTCTCAGCAAAAGTGTCACGGTATTTACAGTTACAGAAGTAGCCTACGGCAGCAGGACTACTCCCTCTAGACCTACCGTTTGTTAAGACACGAGACGTCGCAACTGCGGACGCGGGTATAGGCTGCAACTGCAGCGCGGCAAGGGCCGCAGGCAAGATGCTGCAAACTGCTGGCGCAATGCAGACACTAAGCTGCTGAAAAGGTATAGCTGGGCCGCACTGGTGCTGCTACTGGCGGCTGCCCAATCATTCACACAATCGTAATATCAGAGGGAAGGGGTTTCATAATAAGTCATCCACCAGTCCAAGCATCCATACCAAACACACAGCAGCAAGTATGAGAATACTAGCGCATGGCGGAACGGCCTTGTGCACTTTTTATAGCGTACGGGACCTGCCGGAAATCTCCAGAGCCCTGAGCTGAACCAATGGAATCAGGAGCAGCACCTGAGCACCTGACTCCTGAACTCCAATTGGAGCTCATTCCACGAGCATGCTCAGAAGCTGGCTGAAAGGACTTAGCCTCTGGAGACAAATGTGAGGATCTGAATCTCTGCATATGTATGCAGGACACAGATTCCTAACATTCAGCCTGGCTCTCCTTTGCTTCTCATTGATGAAAGGCTTTTTTATACCTTTACAAGACTTGAGCCCTGCCTCTAGAAGCCTGTTACGAACTGTTCTTGCCATGCACTTCACCCCAGCTGCCATTTGCCATTCCTTTTGTAGGTCACTTGATGTCATCCTGCTGTTGCTGAGTGACATTCGAATAAGATGATGGTCATCCCGTTCAGTGGAGAGTGATTTTCACCCTCTGCCGGTCTGTAGCTTTGTTGTCCCCAATGTCTGCTGCTTGATCTTGTTGTAATGGACTGCCACCTTAGAAATTTTGAGGATGGAGGCAAAATGACGCTCACTGTATCCCTCTATTAGTAAAGCCAGAATTGAACCCTTCTTTCCCTCACTCAAGACTTTTCTTTTCAACTCCTTTGGTATGGTTAAAAGTTATTTTTTCATTCCTATTACTTTTTGGGATATTACTAGCACTTGTTTTGCCATCCAGCTTGTCCTATTGCAAGAGGATTGTGAACACCACAGCAGGGTTTTTTATACTTTCTTTCGTTAAATAAGATTTGGTTCAGGTGATCACCTAATCAGAAGCACATTAAATTGAATGAGGTGTACTCTGGTTGGATTCAACTGACACTGGAATGGAATGGCTGTCAAATATGTAGAGAAGCTGATTTTTATAAAACTGTGCAGTGTTCTCTTAATTTTTGGCAGAGCTGTATGTTACATATATAGATCAAGAGAAGATAAGCCGGAATTCAGAAGTACTGTAAAATCACAGCAGGAGCCGACAGCATAGAATAGATGGATTACATACAGTATATACACATAGAATAGATAGATATACAGATGTCAGTGACTGTGGCTGTGAACTCCCAGGACCTTTCTGCCAGCACCGCAAGCATATGAACTTTCTCACTCTCGTGGTGCTGTCAGACAGGTAATAGGAGTTCACAGGCAGAAACTGAGCACTCGCTGCTCAATGTCTCTGCTGGATAACAGGCTGTATGGTCACATCCTGCAACCATGCAGCCTGTCATCTAGATGTAGCAGAGCTAGAACCATTGTGGGACAAATGGATTATCATCTTCTCTGCGGAAAGTTGAGGAATATGGTTGTTTTTTTATTTTAACTCTTGCAGAAGACAATTGCATTGTAGCTAGGGGTGATGTCATAAGTATGGTTTAATTAAGATTTATTAAAGGAGTCTGTGTCATTCTTTCAAATAAAGGATTTTATTCTGAGTGTCTGTTTTTATGCAATATGACTATGGGGTTAGTAATGGGGAGTCTTATTGATGCCTTTCCATTACTAACCTCTGGGCTTGATGTCACATGACAATATATAGGTGACATCAACCCACTAACTATCAACCCACTTGCCACCGCTACACGGCACGTGGGAAGAGTGAGGCTAAGTGCCAGAATTGGTGCATCTTATAGATGCACCTTTTCTGGGGTGGCTGAGAGCTGATGTTTTTAGCCTGGGGGGCCAGTATCTGTCTGCATAGCCTTTGCTGGTTATTAATTATAGGGGGACCCTACATCATTTATTTGGGGTGTTCCCATTTTAATAGCAAGTAAAGGCTAAGTACAGTTGTGGCCAAAAGTATTGCCACCCCTGCAATTCTGTCAGATAATACTCAGTTTCTTCCTGAAAATGATTGCAAACACAAATTCTTTGGTATTATTATCTTCATTTAATTTGTCTTAAATTAAAAAACACAAAAAGAATTGTCCTAAAGCCAAATTGGATATAATTCCACACCAAACATAAAAAAGAGGGTGGACAAAAGTATTGGCACTGTTCGAAAAATCATGTGATGCTTCTCTAATTTGTGTAATTAACAGCACCTGAAACTTACCTGTGGCACCTAACAGGTGTTGGCAATAACTAAATCACACTTGCAGCCAGTTGACATGGATTAAAGTTGACTCAACCTCTGTCCTGTGTCCTTGTGTGTACCACATTGAGCATGGAGAAAAGAAAGAAGACCAAAGAACTGTCTGAGGACTTGAGAAACCAAATTGTGAGGAAGCATGAGGAATCTCAAGGCTACAAGTCCATCTCCAAAGACCTGAATATTCCTGTGTCTACTGTGCACAGTGTCATCAAGAAGTTTAAAGCCCATGGCACTGTGGCTAACCTCCCTAGATCTGGACGGAAAGGAAAAATTGACAAGAGATTTCAATGCAAGATTGTGTGGATGTTGGATAAAGAACCTCGACTAACATCCAAACAAGTTCAAGCTGCCCTGCAGTCCGAGGGTACAACAGTGTCATCCCGTACTATCCGTCGGCATCTGAATGAAAAGGGACTGTATGGTAGGAGACCCAGGAAGACCCCACTTCTTACCCCGAGACATAAAAAATCCAGGTTGGAGTTTGCCAAAACTTACCTGAAAAAGCCTAAAACATTTTAGAAGAATGTTCTCTGGTCAGATGAGACAAAAGTAGAGCTTTTTGGGCAAAGGCATAAACATAGAGTTTACAGGAGAAAAAAGAGGCATTCAAAGAAAAGAACACGGTCCCTACAGTCAAACATGGTGGAGGTTCCCTGATGTTTTGGGGTTGCTTTGCTGCCTCTGGCACTGGACTGCTGGACCGTGTGCATGGCATTATGAAGTCTGAAGACTACCAACAAATTTTGCAGCATAATGTAGGGCCCAGTGTGAGAAAGCTGGGTCTCCCTCAGAGGTCATGGGTCTTCCAGCAGGACAATGACCCAAAACACACTTCAAAAAGCACTAGAAAATGGTTTGAGAGAAAGCACTGGAGACTTCTAAGGTGGCCAGCAATGAGTCCAGACCTGAATCCCATAGAACACCTGTGGAGAGATCTAAAAATGGCAGTTTGGAGAAGGCACCCTTCAAATATCAGGGACCTGGAGCAGTTTGCCAAAGAAGAATGGTCTAAAATTCCAGCTGAGCATTGTAAGAAACTCATTGATGGTTACCGGAAGCGGTTGGTCGCAGTTATTTTGGCTAAAGGTTGTGCAACCAAGTATTAGGCTGAGGGTGCCAATACTTTTGTCTGGTCCATTTTTGGAGTTTTGTGTGAGATGATCAATGTTTTGCTTTTTGCTTCATTCTCTTTTGTGTTTTTTCATTTAAGACAAATTAAATGAAGATAATAATACCAAAGAATTTGTGTTTGCAACCATTTTCAGGAAGAAACTGAGTATTTTCTGACAGAATTGCAGGGGTGTCAATACTTTTGGCCACAACTGTATACAGCTGTGAGCTGATATTAATAGCCTGGGAGGCTCCATGGGTATTACCCCCTTCTCAAGCTATAAACATCTGCCCCCACCCATCATCTTTCCCTCTGCTGGTTAAGAAATTTACGCAGGAGCCCATGTAATTTTTTTCTGAAAAATAATCTTTTAATAATAAAATATATATACAGCAAGCTGCACACACATTGTACTAATTCTATATTTCACTGACATCTGTATATCTATCTATTCTATGTGTATATACTGTATGCAATCCATTTATTTTATGCTGTCGGCTCCTGCTGTGATTAAACAGTACGTGTCTGCTAAATTGCTAGCTTTTCTTTTATCGATGTATCTATGTAATATATGTACATATATATGTGTGGGTCACTGACATCAATATATCTATCAATTCTATGTGTAAATATCTGCTCTATCTGTCCTATTCTAGCCTGTCATGCTGTTATTTCACTGTGTTCTATACAGTTGTGGCCAAAAGTATTGCCACCCCTGCAATTCTGTCAGATAATACTCAGTTTCTTCCTGAAAATGATTGCAAACACAAATTCTTTGGTATTATTATCTTCATTTAATTTGTCTTAAATGAAAAAACACAAAATAGAATGAAGCAAAAAGCAAAACATTGATCATCTCACACAAAACTCCAAAAATGGGCCAGACAAAAGTATTGGCACCCTCAGCGTAATACTTGGTTGCACAACCTTTAGCCAAAATAACTGCGACCAACCACTTCCGGTAACCATCAATGAGTTTCTTACAATGCTCTGCTGGAATTTTAGACCATTCTTCTTTGGCAAACTGCTCCAGGTCCCTGATATTTGAAGGGTGCCTCTCCAAACTGCCATTTTTAGATCTCTCCACAGGTGTTCTATGGGATTCAGGTCTGGACTCATTGCTGGCCACCTCAGAAGTCTCCAGTGCTTTCTCTCAAACCATTTTCTAGTGCTTTTTGAAGTGTGTTTTGGGTCATTGTCCTGCTGGAAGACCCATGACCTCTGAGGGAGACCCAGCTTTCTCACACTGGGCCCTACATTATGCTGCAAAATTTGTTGGTAGTCTTCAGACTTCATAATGCCATGCACACGGTCAAGCAGTCCAGTGCCAGAGGCAGCAAAGCAACCCCAAAACATCAGGGAACCTCCGCCATGTTTGACTGTAGGGACCGTGTTTTTTTCTTTGAATGCCTCTTTTTTTCTCCTGTAAACTCTATGTTGATGCCTTTGCCCAAAAAGCTCTATTTTTATCTCATTTGACCAGAGAACATTCTTCCAAAACATTTTAGGCTTTTTCAGGTAAGTTTTGGCAAACTCCAACCTGGCTTTTTTATGTCTCGGGGTAAGAAGTGGGGTCTTCCTGGGTCTCCTACCATACAGTCCCTTTTCATTCAGACGCCGATGGATAGTACGGGTTGACACTGTTGTACCCTCGCACTGCAGGGCAGCTTGAACTTGTTTGGATGTTAGTCGAGGTTCTTTATCCAACATCCGCACAATCTTGCTTTGAAATCTCTTGTCAATTTTTCTTTTCCGTCCACAATTAGGGAGGTTAGCCACAGTGCCATTAGCTTTAAACTTCTTGATGACACTGCGCACGGTAGACACAGGAACATTCAGGTCTTTGGAGATGGACTTGTAGCCTTGAGATTGCTCATGCTTCCTCACAATTTGGTTTCTAAAGTCCTCAGACAGTTCTTTGGTCTTCTTTCTTTTCTCCATGCGGTACACACAAGGACACAGGACAGAGGTTGAGTCAACTTTAATCCATGTCAACTGGCTGCAAGTGTGATTTAGTTATTGCCAACACCTGTTAGGTGCCACAGGTATGTTACAGGTGCTGTTAATTACACAAATTAGAGAAGCATCACATGATTTTTCGAACAGTGCCAATACTTTTTTCCACCCTCTTTTTTATGTTTTGTGTGGAATTATATCCAATTTGGCTTTAGGGCAATTCTTTTTGTGTTTTTTCATTTAAGACAAATTAAATAAAGATAATAATACCAAAGAATTTGTGCTTGCAATAATTTTCAGGAAGAAACTGAGTATTATCTGACAGAATTGAAGGGGTGTCAATACTTTTGGCCACAACTGTATATATATATACTGTATATATATTTATATATAGTGTTTTAAAGAATATCTCGTTTGAAAATGATTTGTTAATAACGGAGAATTTCACTATGTAAAAGCTCATGTTAAAATCGCATTGCAATCGGATAGCAATCGTACTGCATTCGGATGTTAATCGGATGCTAGGTGTAAAAAAATCATATTATACTCGCCTGAAAAATGCTTGACCCTTGCATTATTGCACTCACCAAACATGCTGGGCGGGTCACTCTAATAAGCCAAGGCAAATAGCTAATTACTGGCAGATTAACGAATAGCCCGAACACCATACTATTCATGCGAGTAATGAATAGTGCCAAATATATTCGCTCATCACTACTTTTTTTCAAAATTGCTATTTCAGGACTAATTTTTTGTAGGGTGAGTTGTAGATTTTAACAATATGATGTACTGGAGAATGGTAAGTGACACTGACATTTTTATTAATACCATTTTGAAGCACATATGATGTTTTGATCACTTTTTATTCCATTTTTAGACGGAGACATGGTGATGAAAAACAGCAATTCTGCCTTTCAATATTTTGCTGCATGGTTTTTACTTATGAGTTAAATAACACTATATTTTGATAGATCACACTTTTAAGGATGTGGCAATAGCAACAATGTATCTATTTCTTAGTTTTAAACTAAGAAAAGGTTTTGATTTAAAATTTTTAGATAACAAAAAATGTTAGTCTTCACGGAGAACTTGAAACTGCGACTGCTTGTTCTATGTACTGCAATTTTCTAGTATTGTAGTATATAGTTAAAATGTTGGTTTCATTTGAAGAGCAGCCTGTGACTGAGCTTCACAGGAGTTCCATGTACATAGCAACACATTGGACCCCGGGAACGCACCGTAATATAGCCAAGAGGTGACTAAAATGGTAAATCATAGTGATAGCAACCCTAAATGATGCTGTCAGAAGTTGACAGTAGATATCAAGGGGCTAAACATCATCGATTGAAGCAAAATTCACTTGCCTCTAGCTACAAATGTTGACTGACTGTATAAGATAATTGGCATATGCCAGGCATGATGCAGACTCAGCTCCTGAGCCTGCTTCTTACACTGACTCCCGATATGTGACATACATGCATGCGGTGGGCCACTGGGGAGGTGCCAGATGTTGCAGAAGGGCCAGCTGTGGCATGCAGTCCCACTAGCAGCAGATAATGGTGTCATGGTAGCTGAAGTGGGTCGCTGGACCCCTCAACACTTCCCTCGTGTCCACCACAATTGTCGATAGTGGGAGGTGGCACTTGTGGATGGTATAAGACCCCCCCGAGGGCAATGCTGCAGTGGATGTGTCTGGGTAAAGATTTTGGAGCATTCATGGTGTTTGTGCAATCTCAAGCAGCCAAACACGCAGGTGAACTTGTAAACATGACAATTTTACTGAAAGAGGTAAGGGAGTACTGTCTATTTCTTAAACGCAACGTTCACAGTATATTGTGCATATGAAAGTAATTGTTCTCTCCTCATGGGTCAAGCGAGGTTATGGCCTCTCAGGGCGGCTGGAGCAGATTTCACTTGCTATTAGATTAAATGCTATGCGCAGTCCAATAAATAAATATTAGACTAATGGAGGGACATTCATAGAGTGGCTCTCTGTGAAAACACACTAAAGTGTGTAACTACTCACAGTTTTGAGCCTACCATTCCCTTTTGCAGAGGGTAGGTTAAGCAAAGTCGGTGGCGTGGCAGCCACGTGGATCTGGTCCTGGCTAGAAGCAAAAAGGATAACTAGCATGCAGGAGAGCACATGTGCAGCTTTATCTCTCCTGACTGGAAGAAGCTTCACTCCTTTGCAGAGGAGATTATGAGGAAAAAGATGTTCCCTCAGCGTGGACTGGCATGGAAACTATACTGGAAGTAGTAGGGTCTGCTTTCTCTGCCTTCTAGGCAGCTGGAACTGAACTCCACTGGTTTGCCCCAGTGTTCAGGAAGCCCTCCTCTCAGCCGCTTCTATGGCAGCTTGCTGTGAGGAGAATAATCACTTAAGTTTTATATACATACATTGGCCAGTAAATGGCAGCAAAGCACATTTATGAATCATTGGTATACAATGCAATGTATTACATCTCTTAACTCACAGTGCCCAAACTAATTCTGACACACTGGAGCAAATCTACTGCCACACAACAACTGTCTCATTCAGCAGCAGTAGAACGGGTACCGGGATACCACACATGCATTACATGTTGAGAAGGGATTTAACTTATGAGTATTATACAATGTTTTCACTTCTGAAATATTATGAAAAACATTCTTATTCAAATTTTTATAGTGTAGATGGTAATATAGAACAATTTCTGTAGAGCACACTAATTTACAAAATTTTTACAAGGTATTTCTCCCTTTGTAATCTCCTCATAACTGCATGGTTAAAATACATTCTAAAGCCTGGATATATGAACAGCAAGTTGTTATTACATAGGATTACTTATATACTGTCTTTTGAACATTTTTTATAAGTTTTTCAGGCAGTTTTGTTTTGGAATCTGCCTGAATCTTTTGTTTTGGAATCTGTGCACATAGCCCAAAGATGTATATATTACTAAAGCGGTTTCCACTAGAAATCTCGCTGTTTTTACCCCCTCTGCGTGCACAGCAAAAGGACCTCATTGACTATAAAGTGTTGCATATTCCACTTTTTATTCAGTTCAAAATACAGATGCAAAATGGAAAGTGGAAGGACCCATTATATATTGGGTCCTTTTGCTTCAATTTCCATACGTTTTGTAAGGGATCAATTTTGCCCATGGATTTCGCTTCTCTGTTCTTTTTTCTGTGGGCAGTGTTCACACCTCAAAATGAGTTGTGAGCAGAAAGTAATACGAATGTAAAATTTATATTGACTGCAATTACTTTTATGTTTCAGTTTAAAATGGTAATTAATTGAGAAATTTTTTTGTCCCGTCAAATGCCAATTGTATATAGTCTCTAAAGAACCTACTGTAAATCCGATAAAACAATGGCCAGCCCTATGTGTTAAATATTATGTGTTTGCTTTCGCACTTGGAGATCTTCTACTATAAACCCAGCCACACAATTCTGGATCAATATTTATATGGATTGTTCTTACAGCTGTTCTCTTTTATTTATTTCAAAAGCAAACCAGATGGGTCCATCAGCGAATCGAGGCAAAAAGCCAAATCTCTGTTGGTCTGTTGATTAAACTTTTTTTTTTATATACCTTTTCTGGGGTAGAGGGAGAAAGGTTCACTGCATGTATTGTACATTTCATGTCAGTCAGGAGGTAACATTAATTGTCAAAGTCATAAATTGTGCATACATTGTATTATTTCAGTGCCAGCTGTTTTCTTCATTAACGTTAATGTCAAAAATGTTAAACAGGCTCCAATTGTGTACTAGAGTCAAACGGTAAAGAATTACATGTGTCTCAATGGAGCTCTCTTTGTAGACCCTGTTTTACAGGTGTGCGCATAAATAAAACTTAACTTCATTATATCTGATCCATGTTTCAGCAACTGGTTTTGATTTTAATTACGTCTGCTGAAACTGCAGATATCATGAAGCCAAATGCAGGTGGAAAACACAGGTTATTTAAACCCATAAAAGAGGCCTTGTAAATATTATAGTGAGTGGATGTAACAAGATCTGTCAGTGATAGAGGCAATGCTGATACCGCCACAGCAAAGAAAGGAGAAAAACATCAGTCGCTAGTCTACAAATCATGGGTCAGTTTTACTGCTTCACTTGTCCAAGATTCTCAGTTATCTAAGTGATATGCAACTTTAAAATCAGTGCAAAAAAGCACTTCTGTCTTTTCGCCAAATAAATACATACAATGATTAGACTATACACTATGAAAAAAGTTTATCAAAATAGTAGTCATTTTGTTTTGTAGAAAAAGACAGGTGCCGGGATGACATAACAACTGAATAAATGTATTGAAGCATAATACAGTCAAATTATCTATTTTACCTAAGACCTCTCCTCTTCTGTTTATCTCTACTCTGCCTCAATTGAACAAACTATCAGCAGACTTGGCTTTTTGTACTAACTCTACACTGATGGCCCCCCAACTATATTACCTCCACACTACAATCGAATACTGATGACTGTCTATCCTGTCTCTCTAACATCCTATCCTCTCTCTGAAGCCATGTTCACACGTTCAGTATTTGGTCAGTATTTTACATCAGTCTTTGTAAGCCAAAACTAGGAGTGAAACAATCAGAGAAAAACGTGTGCACCATTTCTGCAGTTTTCACCCATGTTGCCTAAGGCCTCCTTCACTTGTCCATGTTTCCAGTACATGTGGTATCCGTTTTTTCACAGTTAGCCCACATACCCATTATAACCTATGGAGCTATGCACATGTACAATTTTTTCCTGCAGCACAGATGACAAGGTCCAATACAAGTCTATGAGTCCTTGAAAAACACGTAGAGCATCCATGTGTCATCTGTGTGCCATCCGTATTTACCATTGCAAAGCATAAGAAAAGCTTTGTCATTGAAGTCTTTATACATAACAGAAAACACTGATGACACAATGATGGTAAAAACAGACACACGCATTACATAGTGTTGATACACTGATGACATATGTAGCGTTTCTTCACGTACATGTTTTATACGAAGGTGTGATGGAAGCCTAAACTTCTAAATGCTCATAGAGACGTCAATGATTTTTGTCTCTCACACCAAAAAGTGGTCCGAGGCTCATCAGTAGTGTTGAGCGATACCAGCCGATACTGAAAAATATCGTATTGGAATGGATCGGCCGATCTAAAAAAGTATCGGGTATCGCCGATTCCGATCCCGGAAGTCCCATTCAAGTCAATGGGACAGAAATATCGGAATTGAAAAAACCCCTCTCTTGCCTGTTCGGGAGGGGGGAAGAGTGTGGGCGGTGCGTGGGCGGACAAAGTGTGTGTCTGCGTGTGCGGGCGGGGTCTGTACGGGCCTCTCGGTGGTCTGTACGGGCCTCTCGGGGGCCTGTGCCGGCCTGTCGGGGGCCTGTGCGGCTGTCGGTGGTCTGTATGGGCCTCTCGGGGGCCTGTGCCGGCCTGTCGGGGGCCTGTGCGGCTGTCGGTGGTCTGTATGGGCCTCTCGGGGGCCTGTGCCGGCCTGCCGGGGGCCTGTGCCAGCTGCCGGTGGTCTGTATGGGCCTCTCGGGGGCCTGTGCCGGCTGTCGGTGGTCTGTACGGGCCTGCCGGGGGTCTTGTGTGTGTGCAGGCATCATCCGATGGGACTACAAGTCCCATCGGGTGATGCCTGCTACACTGACAGTGATTGACACATTAGCCAATGATGGGACAGTAGTAGTCCCATCATCCGGCTAATGTGTTGAATGTAAAAAAAAAAAAAAACATACTACATACATACTACATATATACATACTACATACATACTACATACATGCTACATATATACATACTACATACATACTACATACATACTACATACATACATACTACATACATACTACATATATACTACATTCATACAACATACATATATACTACATACATACATACAACATACATACTACATGTATACATGCTACATACATACTACATATATACAACATACATACATACTACATGCTACATACATGCTTCATATATACTACATTCATACAACATACATATATACCACATAGTACATACATGCTACATGTATACTACATTCATGCAACATACATACATACTACATACATGCTACATATATACTACATTCATACAACATACAAACATACTACATACATGCTTCATATATACTACATTCATACAACATACATATATACTACATACATGCTACATATATACTACATTCATACAACATACATACATACTACATATATACTTCATATATACTATATTCATACAACATACATACATACTACATACATGCTTCATATATACTACATTCATACAACATACATACTACATACATACATAGTACATACATACTACATACATGCTACATATATACTAAATTCATACAACATACATATATACTACATACTACATATATACTACATACAACATACATACATACTACATTCATACAACATACATACTACATACAACATACATACATAGTACATACATACTACATACAGTTGTGGCCAAAAGTATTGACACCCCTGCAATTCTGTCAGATAATACTCAGTTTCTTCCTGAAAATGATTGCAAACACAAATTCTTTGGTATTATTATCTTCATTTAATTTGTCTTAAATGAAAAAACACAAAAGAGAATGAAGCAAAAAGCAAAACATTGATCATTTCACACAAAACTCCAAAAATGGGCCAGACAAAAGTATTGGCACCCTCAGCCTAATACTTGGCTGCACAACCTTTAGCCAAAATAACTGCGACCAACCACTTCCGGTAACCATCAATGAGTTTCTTACAATGCTCTGCTGGAATTTTAGACCATTCTTCTTTGGCAAACTGCTCTAGGTCCCAGATATTTGAAGGGTGCCTTCTACAAACTGCCATTTTTAGATACAGTGGGAAAAAAAGTATTTAGTCAGTCAGCAATAGTGCAAGTTCCACCACTTAAAAAGATGAGAGGCGTCTGTAATTTACATCATAGGTAGACCTCAACTATGGGAGACAAACTGAGAAAAAAAAATCCAGAAAATCACATTGTCTGTTTTTTTTTCATTTTATTTGCATATTATGGTGGAAAATAAGTATTTGGTCAGAAACAAAATTTCATCTCAATACTTTGTGATATATCCTTTGTTGGCAATGACAGAGGTCAAACGTTTTCTGTAAGTCTTCACAAGGTTGCCACACACTGTTGTTGGTATGTTGGCCCATTCCTCCATGCAGATCTCCTCTAGAGCAGTGATGTTTTTGGCTTTTCGCTTGGCAACACGGACTTTCAACTCCCTCCAAAGGTTTTCTATAGGGTTGAGATCTGGAGACTGGCTAGGCCGCTCCAGGACCTTGAAATGCTTCTTACGAAGCCACTCCTTCGTTGCCCTGGCGGTGTGCTTTGGATCATTGTCATGTTGAAAGACCCAGCCACGTTTCATCTTCAATGCCCTTGTTGATGGAAGGAGGTTTGCACTCAAAATCTCACGATACATGGCCCCATTCATTCTTTCATGTACCCGGATCAGTCGTCCTGGCCCCTTTGCAGAGAAACAGCCCCAAAGCATGATGTTTCCACCACCTTGCTTTACAGTAGGTATGGTGTTTGATGGATGCAACTCAGTATTCTTTTTCCTCCAAACACGACAAGTTGTGTTTCTACCAAACAGTTCCAGTTTGGTTTCATCAGACCATAGGACATTCTCCCAAAACTCCTCTGGATCATCCAAATGCTCTCTAGCAGACTTCAGACGGGCCCGGACATGTACAGGCTTAAGCAGTGGGACACGTCTGGCACTGCAGGATCTGTGTCCATGGTGGCGTAATGTGTTACTTATGGTAGGCCTTGTTACATTGGTCCCAGCTCTCTGCAGTTCATTCTAGTCCCCCCGCGTGGTTCTGGGATTTTTGCTCACCGTTCTTGTGATCATTCTGACCCCACGGGGTGGGATTTTGCATGGAGCACCAGATCGAGGGAGATTATCAGTGGTCTTGTATGTCTTCCATTTTCTAATTATTGCTCCCACAGTTGATTTCTTCACTTCAAGCTAGTTGGCTATTGCAGATTCAGTCTTCCCAGCCTGGTGCAGGGCTACAATTTTGTTTCTAGTGTCCTTTGACAGCTCTTTGGTCTTCATCATAGTGGAGTTTGGAGTCAGACTGTTTGAGGGTGTGCACAGGTGTCTTTTTATACTGATAACAAGTTTAAACAGGAGCCATTACTACAGGTAATGAGTGGAGGAAAGAGGAGACTCTTAAAGAAGAAGTTACAGGTCTGTGAGAGCCAGAAATCTTGATTGCTTGTTTCTGACCAAATACTTATTTTCCACCATAATATGCAAATAAAATGAAAAAAAAACAGACAATGTGATTTTCTGGATTTTTTTTTCTCAGTTTGTCTCCCATAGTTGAGGTCTACCTATGATGTAAATTACAGACGCCTCTCATCTTTTTAAGTGGTGGAACTTGCACTATTGCTGACTGACTAAATACTTTTTTTCCCCACTGTATCTCCACAGGTGTTCTATGGGATTCAGGTCTGGACTCATTGCTGGCCACCTCAGAAGTCTCCAGTGCTTTCTCTCAAACCATTTTCTAGTGCTTTTTGAAGTGTGTTTTGGGTCATTGTCCTGCTGGAAGACCCATGACCTCTGAGGGAGACCCAGCTTTCTCACACTGGGCCCTACATTATGCTGTAAAATTTGTTGGTAGTCTTCAGACTTCATAATGCCATGCACACGGTCAAGCAGTCCAGTGCCAGAGGCAGCAAAGCAACCCCAAAACATCAGGGAACCTCTGCCATGTTTGACTGTAGGGACCGTGTTTTTTTCTTTGAATGCCTCTTTTTTCTCCTGTAAACTCTATGTTGATGCCTTTGCCCAAAAAGCTCTACTTTTATCTCATTTGACCAGAGAACATTCTTCCAAAACGTTTTAGGCTTTTTCAGGTAAGTTTTGGCAAACTCCAACCTGGCTTTTTTATGTCTCGGGGTAAGAAGTGGGGTCTTCCTGGGTCTCCTACCATGCAGTCCTTTTTCATTCAGACGCCGATGGATAGTACGGGTTGACACTGTTGTACCCTCAGACTGCAGGGCAGCTTGAACTTGTTTGGATGTTAGTCGAGGTTCTTTATCCAACATCCGCACAATCTTGCTTTGAAAACTTCTTGTCAATTTTTCTTTTCCGTCCACAATTAGGGAGGTTAGCCACAGTGCCATTAGCTTTAAACTTCTTGATGACACTGCGCACGGTAGACACAGGAACATTCAGGTCTTTGGAGATGGACTTGTAGCCTTGAGATTGCTCATGCTTCCTCACAATTTGGTTTCTGAAGTCCTCAGACAGTTCTTTGGTCTTCTTTCTTTTCTCCATGCTCAATGTGGTACACACAAGGACACAGGACAGAGGTTGAGTCAACTTTAATCCATGTCAACTGGCTGCAAGTGTGATTTAGTTACTGCCAACACCTGTTAGGCGCCACAGGTAAGTTACAGGTGCTGTTAATTACACAAATTAGAGAAGCATCACATGATTTTTCGAACAGTGCCAATACTTTTGTCCACCCTCTTTTTTATGTTTTGTGTGGAATTATATCCAATTTGGCTTTAGGACAATTATTTTTGTGTTTTTTCATTTAAGACAAATTAAATAAAGATAATAATACCAAAGAATTTGTGCTTGCAATCATTTTCAGGAAGAAACTGAGTATTATCTGACAGAATTGAAGGGGTGTCAATACTTTTGGCCACAACTGTACATACTACATATATACTTCATTTATACAACATACATATATACTACATACATACATACATACAACATGCTACAGACATACAACATACATACTGCATGCAATACATTCATACAATACATACATAGACATACAGTACATATAACACAGAGTACATACTCACCATTACTTGTCACATTGTTCCCCGAAGCCAGTGTCATCTAAGGAAAAATATGAAAATAACAAACAAGCCATATACTCCCTGATCCGCAGAAATCCGCTCGTGTCCCACGCCGATCTCCCGTGGAGAGCAGCAGCATCAGCTGATGCGACCGCTCTCTATGGGGCTCAGGAATCCAGTGTCGGGATGTAGGTATCCTTCCGCACTGTATTCCTCCGCCACTGTAAAAAAATAGTCCCTGGTCTCACTTTATGGCAAATGCTGTGTGGGAACTTTTTCACACAGCAATGCCAAAAATGAGACTAGGGACTATTTTTTAACAGTGGCGGAGGTATACAGTGCGGAAGGATACCTACCTCCCGACACTGGATTCCTTGAGCCCCTAGAGAGCGGTCGCATCAGCTGATGCTGCTGCTCTCCACGGGAGATCGGCGTGGGACACGCGTGGATTTTTGCGGATCGGGGAGTATATGGCTTGTTTGTTATTTTCATATTTTTCCTTAGATGACACTGGCTTCGGGGAACAATGTGACAAGTATTGGTGAGTATGTACTCTATGTTATATGTACTGTATGTCTATGTATGTATTGTATGAATGTATTGTATGTAGTATGTATGTATTGTATGAATGTATGTATGTTGTATGTATGCAGCATGTAGTATGTATGTTGTATGTCTGTAGCATGTTGTATGTATGTAGTATGTATGTAGCATGTATGTAGTATCTATGTATGTTGCATGAATGTAGTATATATGTAGCATGTATGTAGTAAGTATGTATGAATGTAGTATATATGTAGCATGTATGTAGTATGTATGTAGTATGAATGCAGTATATATGTAGCATGTATGTAGTATGAATGTAGTATGTATATATGTAGTATGTATGTATGTATGTTGTATGAATGTAGTATATATGAAGCATGTATGTAGTATGTAGTATGTATGTATGTTGTATGAATGTAGTATATTTGTAGCATGTATGTAGTATATATGTATGTTGTATGAATGTAGTATATATGAAGCATGTACTGTATGTAGTATGTATGTATGTTGTATGTAGTATATATGTAGTATGTAGTATATATGTATGTTGTATGAATGTAGTATATATGTAGCATGTATGTAGTATATATGTACTATGTATGTATGTTGTATGCAGTATGTATGTTGTATGAATGTAGTATATATGAAGCATGTATGTAGTATGTAGTATGTATGTATGTTGCATGAATGTAGTATATATGTAGCATGTATGTAGTATGTATTATATATGTATGTTGTATGAATGTAGTATATATGAAGCATGTATGTAGTATGTATGTATGTTGTATGTAGTATATATGTAGTATGTAGTATATATGTATGTTGTATGAATGTAGTATATATGTAGCATGTATGTAGTATGTAGTATATGTGTATGTTGTATATATGTAGCATGTATGTAGCATGTATGTAGTATGTATGTTGTATGAATGTAGTATATATGTAGTATGTATGTAGTATGTATGTAGCATGTATGTAGTATGTATGTAGTATGTATGTAGTATGTATATATGTAGCATGTATGTAGCATGTATGTTGTATGTATGTAGTATATATGTATGTTGTATGTATGTAGTATGTAGTATGTATGTATGTAGTATGTATGTAGTATGTTTCTTTTTTTTTTTTTTACATTCAACACATTAGCCGGATGATGGGACTACTACTGTCCCATCACTGGCTAATGTGTCAATCACTGTCAGTGTAGCAGGCATCACCCGATGGCACTTGTAGTCCCATCGGACGATGCCTGCACACACACAAGACCCCCGGCAGGCCCGCACAGACCACCGGCAGCCGGCACAGGCACCCGGCAGTCGGCACAGACCCCCGAGAGGCCCGCACAGACCACCGGCAGATGGCACAGGCACCCGGCAGGCCCGTACAGACCACCGGCAGCCAGCACAGGCCCCCGAGAGGCCCGCACAGACCATCGGCAGTCGGCACAGACCCCCCGCAGTCGGCACAGACCGCGCATCATGATGCGCACAGACCGCGCATCATGATGACGTCATTTCAGCAGCCAATCACAGCCATGCCAATAGTTAACATGCCTAACAGGATGTGCCCACACTTCTGAGGATTCCCATTGGCTGAATCAAATCGAGCAGGCTGATAGCTTTATGGGAACTTCTGATTCCAGTATCCGATACGAAAAAAGTATCGGAAGTCAGTATCGGAATTCCGATACAGCTAATATCGGCCGATACCCGATACTTGCGGTATCGGAAAGCTCAACACTACTCATCAGTGTTTTTGATCAGAATATCATCAGAGTTTGGCCTGTGGGTCAGTTTTTACCATCAGAGTTTCATCAGTTTTTCTCTGATTGAAAAAAAAAACCTGTTTGAGGTTTTTCAAACTTCTCTTATCAAACATTCCATGAAAATGAACAGCAAATGGGAGGCATCCGAGTGTTGTCAGATTGCTTTGGCAAGCTTGATATGACAGTCAAATAAATTTCGGACAAGTCTCTGTACTTTTGGGCTGTCCACCTGTTCTGAGACATGTGAAGAGCCCATAAACTATCACTATCACAGGTCAGTGTGCTACAGTATCTGTGAAAAACATGGATAGCAGTTGTTCGAGAAAACTGAGGTCTGAGTGAGCCCCAACTGAAGCTGAATCTTTCAAAACCTGAACTTCTGGTGTTTTCTACTAACTGAAATAAACCTAAAATTTTCATCTCATTGTGTGTGGCACGACCATAACTCCTAGGCAGAACACTTCTTATCTTGCAGTGATGTTTGTGCTGACTTGGACTTTTCATTCACTCTTCCCTATATGAGGCATTTTTCTTCTAATGTTGATTTAGTAGTCAAGTTTGAAGTAGTTTTTCTAGTAGACATACCACAAGAATTGATATATATAAAATAATAATCTCTTTCTTTATATAGCGCCAACATATTCCGCAGCGGCTTACAGTTTTTTTGACACACATTATCTTCGCTGTCCCTGATGGGGTTCACAATCTAAATTTCCTATCAGTATGTCTTTGGAGTGTGAGAGGAAACCGGAGAACCCAGAGGAAACCCACGCAAACATGGGAAGAACATACAAACTCCTTGCAGATGTTGTCCTTGGTGGGATTTGAACCCAGGACTCCAGCGCTGCAAGGCTGCAGTGCTAACCACTGAGCCACCTTGCTGATGTATTTCTTCTTTATCCATGTGCAAAAAAGCAAAATAATGTGAGCTGTAGGCTTTTTTTTCTGTTGAAATAAAAAAGAGGTTTTTTGAAAGAGTATGTTAAGTGATTTTTCACGTGGATTTTGGAGCAAAATTTGCTCCAGGACCCTTGACAATAGGCATCAAGAAATGCATCCATTTTCTACTTTTTCATAGACTCCTATATACACGATTGATAGAGACTTCAAGAAGGATAGTGGCTTGGGCCCTTCATTTTGTCAATTTCTGAGTGTCTAAATGTTCGGAATCTCACAATCTAATTTTCATGGCCTCAAAACTGTATATAGCACAAAAGTAGTAATAACAGTAATAAAAAGAAAACAAAAACAAAACCAGATTGAAAACGATGGAACAGTTAACTCTTAGCTCGTAGGCAAATTGGACCTCACTTTACCAGTCCGTGACAGAAGCTTCTCTGGAAGCTTTTCCTAACAGCAGGTTGCAAAAAAGTCATCAACAGCATTAACTCGGTTTGCGGATTAAAACCTTATCGATGTGGTGTTTATTAATGAGGGTAGACCATAAGTTACAACCCAACAATGGAACTGAAAATAAGCAGTGTGCAGTTGTGGAGCAAGATGCCTTAATAGGGAAGTGGCTCAGTGGTACGGTCTAATCAGGGAAAGCTCCATCAAGGATTAATAATGGGAGTGCCAAAGTATTTCATTCATAAACACTGTATTTATAAAAACTCTGCATCGGAAATTTGGTAGTTTTTCTCATAGCAACCAATGCCAGTACAACTTTTCTATACAAGCTGAGAAAGGAAAGCTGAACCCTTAGTGCCCAACATTAAAACTTGCCTAGGTGCCTATAATAAACAATTTTAAGAATTAAGTTCCATCGTGAAAATAAAGCTATGCAACTCAGCCCTTTGTTTATGCAGTAAATATCACTAATTGCAGGTGTGATTAAATACATTTATTAATGTTACCCAATTTTCAGTAAGGTGTAAATAATTCTGGAGTTGTCTGTGCAGTTGCCAAAATAAAATTCTGCTTATTTGGCTATGTGCCCCTGATTAATACAATATCGAGGCTGCGTTGTGAGTTTAAACAATGACTAACGAAATTGAGCAAATTATTAATGAATTAATGCTGACATGAAACAACTTAATTTCCTCTAGGAATTATTAAATACACTTTGAAGGCATTAAGTAGTAAAGACATAGAAACTTGTTCTTGTTAAAAAAAAATATTCCAAAATAAAAGAAATAAAAACAATATTTTTGAAAGTAAACATTTAGTTTCTTTTTCAGAATCTGGGAAATTCTTAATCCTGTATAGAGCTCAGTCTAAGATACAAATGTACCGGTGAATTTTGTATCAATTAAATTCAACACTAAAAGCTAAATGTAACTAATATTGGGAAGTCTGTCTCCAAGACTGGATCTCTGGGATCACAGAGGCAATATATGGTAATTATTGGCATATCCATGTAGCAGATTGTGGACATGTTTTTTTAACTATCAGGACCTTGAACTCTAACTGATGACTTAGACAATAAGAGTAAACAGAATTTTTTTCTGTTGGTTTTGATTCAATTAGATGGAAGCATTCATATCTTAATTGAGTTTTAATGATTGGCGGTTCCAAGCACAGGTCTGTCAGTGGTGAAGGTTCTCACTTGTTCAAGCTGCCAGACAAAAATTAAAACTTTACCAGGCTGCTGAACCTTTAGGCTATGTTCACACGTAATGGAACTCCCGCGGAAGTTACCGCGAGAATTTCGGAATTCCATTCCGCTGGAAAATCGCATTTTAAATTCCCGCGGAAAAACTAGCGATTTGCAAGCATAATTAGCTTGCAGAATGATAGCGTTTTCCAAGCAATCTGGAGCATCGCTTGGAGAACTGATTGACAGGTTGGTCACACTCGTCAAACATACAGTTGTGGCCAAAAGTATTGACACCCCTGCAATTTTGTCAGATAATACTCAGTTTCTTCCTGAAAATGATTGCAATCACAAAATATCTGGTATTATTATCTTCATTTAATTTGTCTTAAATGAAAATACACAAAAGAGAATGAAGCAAAAAGCAAAACATTGATCATTTCACACAAAACTCCAAAAATGGGCCAGACAAAAGTATTGGCACCCTCAGCCTAATACTTGGTTGCACAACCTTTAGCCAAAATAACTGCGACCAACCGCTTCCAGTAACCATCAATGAATTTCTTACAATGCTCTGCTGGAATGTAGACCATTCTTCTTTGGCAAACTGCTCCAGGTCCCTGATATTAGAAGGGTGCCTTCTCCAAACTGCCATTTTTAGATCTCTCCACAGGTGTTCTATGGGATTCAGGTCTGGACTCATTGCTGGCCACATTAGAAGTCTCCAGTGCTTTCTCTCAAACCATTTCTAGTGCTTTTTGAAGTGTGTTTTGGGTCATTGACCTGCTGGAAGACCCATGACCTCTGAGGGAGACCCAACTTTCTCACACTGGGCCCTACATTATGCTGCAAAATTTGTTGGTAGTCTTCAGACTTCATAATGCCATGCACATGGTCAAGCAGTCCAGTGCCAGAGGCAGCAAAGCAACCCCAAAACATCAGGGAACCTCCGCCATGTTTGACTGTAGGGACTGTGTTTTTTTCTTTGAATGCCTCTTTTTTCTCCTGTAAACTCTATGTTGATGCATCTGCCCAAAAAGCACTACTTTTGTCTCATCTGACCAGAGAACATTCTTCCAAAATGTTTTAGGCTTTTTCAGGCAAGTTTTGGCAAACTCCAGCCTAGCTTTTTTATGTCTCGGGGTAAGAAGTGGGGTCTTCCTGGGTCTCCTACCATACAGTCCCTTTTCATTCAGACGCCGACGGATAGTACGGGTTGACACTGTTGTACCCTCGGACTGCAGGGCAGCTTGAACTTGTTTGGATGTTAGTCGAGGTTCTTTATCCAACATCCGCACAATCTTGCGGTGAAATCTCTTGTCAATTTTTCTTTTCCATCCACATCTAGGGAGGTTAGCCACAGTGCCATGGGCTTTAAACTTCTTGATGACACTGCGCATGGTAGACACAGGAACATTCAGGTCTTTGGAGATGGACTTGCAGCCTTGAGATTGCTCATGCTTCCTCACAATTTGGTTTCTCAAGTCCTCAGACAGTTCTTTGGTCTTCTTTCTTTTCTCCATGCTCAATGTGGTACACACAAGGACACAGGACAGAGGTTGAGTCAACTTTAATCCATGTCAACTGGCTGCAAGTGTGATTTAGTTATTGCCAACACCTGTTAGGTGCCACAGGTAAGTTACAGGTGCTGTTAATTACACAAATTAGAGAAGCATCACATGATTTTTTGAACAGTGCCAATACTTTTGTCCACCCTCTTTTTTATGTTTGGTATGGAATTATAACCAATTTGGCTTTAGAACAATTCTTTTTGCGTTTTTTCATTTAAGACAAATTAAATGAAGATAATAATACCAAAGAATTTGTGTTTGCAATAATTTTCAGGAAGAAACTGAGTATTATCTGACAAAATTGCGGGGGTGTCAGTACTTTTGGCCATAACTGTAGTGTTTGACGAGTGTGACCAACTTTTTACTACTGATGCTGCCTATGCAGCATCAGTAGTAAAAGATAGGATGTAAAAAAATAATAAAAAAATAAAAAATATTGTTATTCTCACCTTCCAGCATCCCGCGCAGCCTTCCCGCCTCCATCCACGCTCCTGGCATCTTCCTGTCCAAGTAATCCTTTGCGCGAACGACCGCGAGACGTCGCGCTCCTATGAGACCGCGACGTCATCGCGGTCATTCTTGCAAAGGATTACTTTTTATTTTAATTCTATTTTTTACAGGGATATGGTACCCACAGCCAGGAGGACTGTCTCCTCTCCTCCGGACCGTGGGTACCATCCGTAAATGTTCTGCTTACTTTTTGCATGTTGGGCACAGCTACATGCGGAATGTAAGCAGAACAATGCAATCCTATGTGGGTGGAATCGCCGCGATTCTGCTAAATTAATGAGCATGATGCATTTTTTACCGCGAAGCGATTCAGCAGCGGAAAAAACGCAGCGTTAGCACAGCATTGCAGAATCCCATAGGATTGCATGGGATGCTAATTTTTTGCATTTTCACGGCAAAATCGTGTGTTTAAAACCGCCGCGAAAAAACCACGACGTGTGAACGTAGCCTTATGTGTTTTATCTGTCTTCATTTTGTCAGCAGAGAAGTTCATACTTCAGTAGTAGTCAGCTACTATTATCATACATACAGCTGTGCTCAAAAGTTTACATACCGCAGTAGAATTTTTGCTTTCTTGGCCTTTTTTCAGAGAATATGAATGATAACACCAAAACTTTTTCTCCACTCATGGTTAGTGGTTGGGTGAAGCCATTTATTGTAAAACTACTGTGTTTTCTCTTTTTAAATCATAATGACAACCCCAAACATCCAAATGACCCTGATCAAAAGCTTACACACCCTGGTGATTTTGGCCTGATAGCATGCCTAGAAGTTGACACAAATGGATTTGACTGGTTACTAAAGGTAGCATCCTCACCTGTGACCTGTTTGTTTGTAATCAGTGTGTGTGCATAAAAGCTGAGAGAGTTTCAGGGATCCAGATAGACTCTTGCATCCTTCATCTAGCCACTGATGTTTCTGGGTTGTGACAGTCATGGGGAAAGCAAAAGAATTATAAACCGATCTACGGGAAAAGGTAGTTGAACTTTATAAAACAGGAAAGGGATACAAAAAGATATCCAAGGAATTTATAATGCCAGTCATCAGCGTTCAAACTGTGATTAACAAATGGAAAATCAGGGGCTCTGTAAAAACAAAACCACAGTCAGGTAGACCAACAATAATTTCATCCATAACTGCCAGGAAAATTGTTTGGGATGCAAAGAAAAACCCACAAATAACATCAGCTAAAATACTGGACTCTCTGAAAACTAGCGATGTGGTTGTTTCAAGATGCACAATAAGGAGGCACTTGAAGAAAAATGGGCTGCATGGTCGAGTCGCCAGAAAAAAGCCATTACTGTGCAAATGCCACAAAGTATCTCGCCTACCATGCGCAAAACTTCTGGAGCAAGGTAAATTTGAGTGATGAGACCAAAATTTTACTTTTTGGCCACAACCATAAACGTCGCATTTGGAGAGAGGTCAACAAGGCCTATGATGAAAGGAACACCATTCCTACTGTAAAGCACGGAGGTGGATCGCTGATGTTTTGGGTATGTGTGAGATCCAAAGGCACAGAAAACTTGGTCAAAGTTGAAGGAAAGATGAATGCAGCACATTAAATACTGGAGGCAAATTTGAAATCAGCCCGGAAGCTGCACATGGGATGTGCTTGTACGTTCCAATATGACAATAATCTAAAACACAAGGCCAAGTCGACCTGTCATTGGCTACAGCAGAGCAAAGTGAAGGTTCTGGAGTGGCCATCTCAGTCTCCTGACCACAATATCATTGAGCCACTCTGAGGAGATCTCAAGCAAGCAGTTCATGCTAGAAAGCCCAGGAATTTACAGGAACTGGAGGCTTTTTGCCCAGAAGAGTGGGCAGCTTTATCATCTGAAAAAATAAAGAACCTCATCCACAACTACCACAAAAGACTTCAAGCTGTCATTGATGTTAGAGGGGGCAATATACTGTAGGTATTAAGAAATGGGGTATGTAATCTTTTGATCAGGGTCATTTGAATGTTTTGGGTTGTCATTATGATTTAAGAAGAGAAAACACAGTAGCTTGACAATAAATGGCTTCACCCAACCACTAACCATGAGTGGAGAAAAAGTTTGGTGTTATCATTCATATTCTAGAAAAAAAGGGCAAGAAAAAATTTTTTGCCCGGGTATGTAACCTTTTGAGCACAACTGTATTGCCTTTCCAGGGTCAGCTTTTTCTGTTACAAAACATCAAGGTTGCCAACTGTTCAGAAATTCATGGAGAGTTTGTAAAAATAGGGCACTTTTTTCCTCTCTCTGTCAAAAAAAAAGTTTGAGGCATCCATGATTTTTTTTAAGTTGATACAGATTGTTATAATGGTAATTGTCACCACTTTACAGTTTACAGTGAATGCAGCTGTTGTCTTCATAACAGAACTATGGGCTGTGGATATGCATCACTTATAATCATAGAAATATATTATGGTTTAGTCTACTAGTTTACCACCCTTCCCGTTCCCTCCATTCTGCTAATGACTTAAAACTAAAATCCTCAATAATCCAAACCTCCCATTCCCATTTCCAAGACTTCTTGTATGCTGTGTCAATTCTTTGGAATGCACTACCCAGGACAATTCGATTACTTCCCAACAACCACAGATTTCAGTGTGGCCTATAAGCATTTCTTTAGATTGGCCTCTTGCCCCACCTCACTTATTTAACTATCCCAGTGTCATGCCGCTCTCACCCAGGGCTGGGACTCAGTGCCCGACGTCACCACTTCCGGTGTCACGGCCGCGCCGGGGATCCTGTCAGGTGCGCACGCACACTTCTTGCACTTGATCCTATGGCTGCACGACTTTGTCAAGCGCACATGCGCTCACCTCTCTGTCCTGACTGCAGCCGCGCCATCTCCAACATCTCTATAGTCCTGGAGGATCTGACCCGGAAGTCCCAGCGCTCATGCCCTATATCAGGCTGCCTCTTCCTTTGAGAGGGGCCTGATTATTGTTGTGCTTCCTTGCTAGGCCTGCTAGGTCTCTGCTTGGCCGCTCTCTGTACTCAGGTCCCCTGCCCTGTGCTCTGCCTTACTTCTTAGCACACGCTCTGCTTCTGCCCTGTGCTCTGTCGTGCTTCTTGTCACATTCTCTGCTTCTTCCCTGTGCTCTGCTGTGCTTCTTAGCAAATGCTCTGCTTCTCCTTGTGCTCTGCCGTCCTGCCTAGCACATGCACTGCTTTGCCTTGTACTTGGGCGAGCTTCCCAGTGCACGCTCTGCTTTGCCTCATACCCGGGCGTGCTTCTCAGTGCACTCTATATGCACTTCTGTACCCAGCGTGCCCCCCGTGTACTTGCCCTGCACTATCCAGTACCCAGTGTGCCCCCGTATACACTCCCTGTGCTGTCCTAAACCCTGCGTACCTCCCTGTACTTGCCCTGCACTATCCTGTACCCTGCGTGCCCCTGTGTCCATGCTTTGCACACTCCTGTATCCTGTGTGTTCCCTCCTGCACCTTGCTAGACACACTCTCTCGCGTCTTCTGTGAGCCGGCCACCTGGTTCCAGCAGTTGTTGTACTTTACCCCCCTGGGTCTACCCCTGACACTCCCTGTATCGGGGGTGGTCCTCACTAGGCCAGCTTGCCCTGGGTGGATTAGTATCACGACCCAGAGGGTCCACTCCAGGAATCGTCACACCCAGTTTGGCCCATACTACATTTTCTTCCAAATTATGACCCTCGTAGCATCTTTTCACACCCTCCATGCACTCAATATCCATCTGTTTCTGTACTTGTACACATATAGGCTGGCGACCAGTTCATGTAGCATTATGTTGATATTCTATTTAGTATATTATGTCTGTATTGTACAATATGAGCACATTTTACTATGTACCTTTCATCTCTCCCCTATTTCCTTAGAGAACGTAAGCTTGAGAGAAGGACCCTCACTCTTTTTGATATCTGAGTTATGCTTATTCTGCAATGTCTTTACTGTCTGCACAAGAAAACTCTAAAATTGTAAAGTGTTGTGGAACATGTTGGCACTATAAAAATTATTATTATAGTTTGTGCCCATAAAAAATATTGTTAAATAGATATATAGTGTGGAAAGCCACTTTAATGTTTAATGTTTGTGGATTATGTTCAGCTTACATGCCCTAAAAAGTTCCAAGTGCTAAACATATTCATTAAGCTCTTTTCACCTGGCATATGCCAAAATGGTGTGGCTTTGACATATGCCAGTAAACTAAGACATATCTTTATTTTTGTCTTTAGGGAGTAGTCAGATAGCTGTAGAAATCATAAACCCATGAATGTCCAAAAGTACTCAAGACTGGCACTTCAAATTACATAATGACAAAATTGGGACTTATATAAAAAATTGCCAAATGAAGAGAACCAGAGGATAAATAAAATTACATTGCTTTATTGAATTTTTTCAAATATAAAAATTCGGCAATTTGCTATGTAAGTCCGAATTTTGTGAAGCTGCAGAAATCAGACTGAGAATGGAACACATTGCACAGACTGGCAGGCAGCTCTCCAGACCCAAGTGTGACAGCTGCATAGAAATACATGAAGGTGGAGAGCCGCCGGCCAGTCGGTGCACTGCGGTTTGGATCTCGGTCCAATTTCTTCGGCCGTATGACGGCACCCTTACTTTATAGACAATTGTAGTAGGCCACACTATTCTACATAGAGTGATACACTGATAGAACTAGATTCTGTGATGGGGCATTGATCCAGGAAACTAGTCTCATTGCTGTATAGAGTTGGGAAGGAATTTGCCCCTAATATGGAGCTATTAGTGTCTGCCCCATGGGGTTTTTGATTTCCTCTGGACCAACATGTAAGGCTATAGGTTGAAATCGATGGACTTACAGTAAGTCTACCTTCAACCTTACAACTATGAAACTATGAAACTTATACTGTGCAATATACTGTAGATATTTTTTCAATGGAACCTGCTTGTAACATACTCTATATCTCTGTAAGCCTGTAAAAGATTAATATATCACTGCCTTGCACCAATGGTAAATGTTGGGAAAGTGTCTCAATTTTAAGCTTCTTGCTCATAGAAAAGGTCAGATTCATGTAAAATATCCCATAATCCCTAGAAAAATCATATCCTTATTGTGCAATCAAGACATGATAATAAATAGTAATGACATGAGCAAGACTAGACTTTACGAAATAGAAAGAAAAATTAAAGCAGAAAGGCAGTACAGATTAAATGTCAGACTCCTGAATCTCACCGGTTAGTCATCTAAGTCCAAGTAAATCATTTGTTATACCGATAACTGTAATGTATCACATGTGGCTGCTATCTGCTTTACAAATGTTGCATAAAGCAATGCGAAACATGATTTAAAGACAACAAGAATTCCCTGGATGTTGCATTTTCCAACTACCAGAGTACTGCTTTGATGATATAGTTTATATATGCTTTAGATTGGTGTAGAACTGGATGTTCCAGATTTATGACAAAAATGAACAGTAGGTTAAATTGCAAGACTTTTTGATTAGTTTACCATGATAAAGTGATACTTATTAGAGATAAAGGCAAGGATTCATGGAATACAGGCCTTTTGTGCGCCAGTGCTAATGAAGAGTGTGCTGGAAAGCATATGCTAAATTCATTAAGTGGTGTGTGCTTCTTAACGAATTTGGTGTATCTTTCGGCTATTGTGTGCTACCCCAAGAAATGTTCTTCGGCCAATGGCTGAAGTACATTTCTGTCATTTAAATACATTTTTTTAGCATAAAACTGATGAATTTGCCAGCAATCATGGCAAATTCCTGAAAAGCTCTACTCACTTAAAAAAAAAATTGTCGTAGCTTGTCAAGACTGGAGTAAAAATGCCAAAAGGTGCAAAATTTTGCAAGCTGCGCAAATATCTTGCTACATTTTAAGCAGTTTTTGCTTATTTGGATTATTGCAGCTCACACATCTTTTTGACAGTGAAAGTGGTATCTGGAGAAAGAAGCCCTCAGAATAAATAAAGGGCGCACAGGCTTGTAAACAATAGTAACTAGTGCAAGAGAGCCAGGGGTAAAGTACTTTTAGGAGTTTTGAATAGGCACAAACAAGTTAGCATCTAGACAGGTTCTTAATGGCTTGACCAAAGGCAATTAAAGACAAAAACGAAGGATATTGTGTCTACAAATGATTCTGCCAGAGGACTACTGTTACAGCATCAGTATCTGTAGTTTTTCTCCTCTTACAAGTGAGGAACTGTGCTTAGTGGCACCAAAGAGAAAGGAGGATAAATACAAAGCTACTGTTAAATTGAACTGTTTACTGTAAAACATATTAAAATGGTGTGCTTAATAGGTGAGAGTGTCCGTATTGACAACTGTAGAATTGGACAATCTTATGTAGAAATCATTCAATAAAAAACTGACCAGTAAGCACGTTACAATGCATACAGTATATTGCTAGTGTCAGGGGAAATTTTGATATGGAGAGTGGCTTTGCAGCCTGGTCCACTTCCATCTAATCCGCTATCTCTTTGATAACTCTCTTCTCGACCCTCTCCAATCCGGTTTCTGCTCTTTACACTCTACTGAAACTGCCCTCACTAAAGTCTCTAATGATCTACTAACAGCTAGATCAAATGGTCATTACTCCATGCTAATTCTCTGGGATCTCTCTGCAGCATTCGACACTGTGGATCATCAGCTCCTCCTCACTATGCTCTGTTCCATTAGCCTCAAGGACACCGTTCTCTCCTGGTTCTCCTCCTATCTCTCTGACCGCTCTCTTACTTTGTCTTTTGCTGGCTCCTCCTCCTCTCATCTTCCCCTTACTGTTGGGGTTCCTCAAGGATCAGTCCTAGGCCCCCTCCTCTTCTCTTTGTACACTGCCCCTATTGGTCAAACAATCAGTAGATTTGGTTTCCAGTACCATCTCTATGCTGATGACACCCAATTATATGCTTCTTCTCCTGACATCACGCCTGCCTTTCTAGAAAACACCAGCGATTGTCTAAACGCTGTGTCTAACATCATGTCCTCACTATATCTGAAACTGAACCTGTCAAAGACTGAACTCCTTGTGTTTCCTCCCGCTACTAATGTACCTATAACAGACATTGCCATTTCCATGTATGGTTCCACTATTACGCCCCAGCAACATGCCCGCTGTCTTGGGGTCATACTTGACTCCGAGCTCTCCTTTGTCACCCACATACGATCACTGGCTCGCTCTTGTTATCTGCACCTCAAAAACATTTCTAGAATTCGACCTTTTCTTACTTTTGACTCCGCAAAAACTCTTACTGTTTCTCTTATTCACTCTCGTCACGACTATTGTAACTCTCTTCTAATCAGTCTCCCTCTTACCAAACTCTCCCCTCTCCAATCTGTCTTGAATGCTGCTGCCAGGATCATATTCCTCGCCAATCGTTACACTGATGCCTCTACCTTGTGCCAGTCATTACACTGGCTACCCATCCACTCCAGAATCCAGCACAATCTTATTACCCTCACTCACAAAGCTCTTCATGGCTCAGCATCACCCTACATCTCCTCCCTTGTTTCAGTATACCATCCTACCCACACCCTCCATTCTGCTGATGACCTAAGGTTAGCATCCACAATAATCAGAACCTCCCACTCCCGTCTCCAAGACTATACACGTGCTGCGCCAATTCTTTGGAATGCACATCCCAGGTCAATACGATTAGTCCCCAATCCCCACTATTTTAAGCGTGCCCTGAAAACTCATTTATTCAGACTGGCCTACCGTCTCAACACATTAACCTAATCTATCCCTGCGTGGCACAGCCACAAGTTTTTACCATAACCAGGTTCCCCACATCATGTTCCCACATGCTATATGCATCCATTAGCCCTCTGTGTCTGTACTGTTACACACTTAACATTATGGCTGGTCCATACAACTGTTACCACCCACCTTTCATGTCTCCCTTTTTTCTTTTTTCCTCATAGATTGTAAGCTTGCGAGCAGGGCCCTCATTCCTCTTGGTATCTGTTATGATCTATGTGATTATTGTTATGCTGTAATGTCTATTGTCTGTACAAGTCCCCTCTGAAATGTAAAGTGCTGCAGAATATGTCGGCGCTATAGAAATAAAATGTATTATTATTATTATTATTATTATTATTACAAACGCCACTGGAGGAAAAGGGGCATCTTTATACAAAAGTCTGGTAAACCTTGTGATTTAAAGCCTATGTACTTCATGCTGTGGTACCACAGAGAGTAGTCAACTTTACTGTAGATCAATAAAAACGCAACTCATGACCATTAAAATTGCAGACTTTCCAAATGCTTACATGAGTCATCAGTAAATAACAGTGAGGTAAATAAGTATTTGATCCCTTGCTAATTTTTTAAGTTTGCCCACTGACAAAGACATGAACAGTCTATAATTTTAAAGGTACATTACTTTAATGTGTGTTTTGTATCAGACTTACTCATTATGTGTCAATGGGTGATTTTACACTTGGATTTTTTGTGCGGAAACCTCCAGGTCAGTAAAGTATCAGCTGCATTCAATAATAATAGAATCAAGACTCATTGGCGCCGATTCATCAAGGCTTACAATTTTTGTGATGGTCTTGATGAAGGTGCATGTTGGGGGTCAGGACTCCTGATTCATTAAGAAACACATGACTCTTAATGAATTAGGAGCATTTGACAAGTGGACAAGTGGCATGCACCTATGTGCGCCTCACCACAAATCTTACTTCTGTCAAAAGCAAGGAACGCCACAGCTTGCTCCCAATGTGCCACAGCTACATCTATTTGAGCGGAAAAATCAACTATACTTTGTGCAGAAATTTTGCAACACTTCAAGGCAATTTATGACAAATTTGTTGCTTAATCTCTTTGATGATTCTGGGCCATTCTTTTTTCAAAATGGCTTATATTCACTTCATATATATATCAAATAGCATATACCAAATTGCTCGATATACATTAGAAATGTTCAAATACTACAGTAATACTCCAAATATACGTCAGTAGGGATTAAAATGATTCAATTTCTCATAAATTTGCAAAGTCCAACAAACATACGTACAGTCATAAAGTTCTATCAAGATGAAGGTTTTACTTGCGGATTTATGAGAAGTTGAAGCATGTTAATCGCTGCAGATTTATTTTTGAAAATCTAATAAATATTCAGCAATCTAGTATATGATTTTTGTTATACAGTCGGGGAGATAAGTATTTGATCCCTTGCTGATTTGTAAGTTTGCCCACTGACAAAGACATGAACAGTTTACAATATTAAGGAAAGGTAAATTTTAACATTGAGAGATAGAATATCAAAAATAAAATCCAGAATATCAAACTGTATAAATTATATTAATTTATTTGCATTTTGCAGTGAGAAGTATTTGATCCTTCTGGCAAACAAGACTTAATACTTGTTGGCAAAACCCTTGTTGGCAAGCACAGCAGTAAGACGTTTTTTGTAGTTGATGATGAGGTTTGCGCACATGACAGGAGGAATTTTGGTCCATTCCTCTTTACAGATCATCTCTAAATCATAAAGATTTCGAGCCTGTCACTTGGCAACTCGGAGCTTCAACTCCCCCCATATGTTTTCTATGGGATTAAGGTCTGGAGACTGGCTAGGCCACTCCATGACCTTAATGTGCTTCTTTTTTAGCCACTCCTTTGTTGACTTGGCTGTATGTTTTGGGTCATTGTTTTGCTGGAAGACCCAGCCATGACCCATTTTTAACCCCTTTACCCCGAGGGTGGTTTGCACGTTAATGACCAGGCCAATTTTTACAATTCTGACCACTGTTCATTTATGACATAATAACTCTGGAACACTTCAATGGATCCCTGTGATTCTGAGATGAGACTGCTTTCTCATGACATATTGTACTTTATGATAATGGTAAAATATCTTTGATATGACATGCATTGTATAAAAAAAAAAAATTTGATGAAAATTTGGCAATTTTCCAAATTTGAATTTTCATGCCCTTAAATCACAGAGATATATCACATAAAATTCTTAATAAGTAACATTTCCCACATGTCTACTTTACATCAGCACAATTTTGGAACCAATATTTTTTTCGTTAGAAGGTTATAAGGGTTAAAAGTTGAACAGCGATTTCTCATTTTTACAATGCCATTTTTGTAGAGTCCACATCACATTTGAAGTCACTTTGAGTGGTGTATATGATAGCAAATACACAAAAGTGACACCATTCTAAAAACTGCATCCCTGAAGGTGCTCAAAACCACATTTAAAAAGTTTATTAACCCTTCAGGAGCTTCACAGGAATATTTGGAATGTTTTCAACAATTTTTTTTACTTCAGATCCATTTTTTTATTTTACCAAGGGTAGCAGGAGAAATTGGACTCTAAAATTTGCTTGTCCTGAGTACACTGATACCCCAAATATAGGGGTAAACCATTTTTTGGGCGCATGGCAGAGCTCTGAAGGGAAGGAGCGCCGTTTGACTTTTTCAACGGAAAATTGGCTGGAATTAATATCGGGCATCATGTCACATTTGGAGAGCCCATGATGTGCCTAAACAATGGAAACCCCCACAAGTGACACTGTTTTGGAAACTAGATCCCCCAAGGAACTTATCTAAATGTGTAGTGAGCCCTTTGAATCCGCAAGTGCTTCACAAAAGTTTATAACGTAGAGCTGAGAAAAAAAATCATAAATCATATTTTTTCCACAAAAATGATCTTTTCACCCCAATTTTTTGAGCTGATGGCTCACGGTGATAGCAAGGATCTCTGTTGTGAATTCACTTTCTAGCCTACCTTTGGTTACTAGTGAAGGTAGTAGAGCTGGTTATATTGACAGAGGGGTCGCAAGTTCTCCTTCCGGGCTCCCTCTGGTGGTTACAGGAGGTAATGGAGCTGACCTAATTAACAGAGGCCTCCCACCTGATAATGAGGAGGACAATTGGACATCTGGAGTTTTTGACTGGATTTAAGACAGCTGACTCCCTCTATCCCTGCTAGTGATTTTTTCCTGCCTCCTGAGGTCTTAGTTTCCAGCTCAGTCCCTGCATGCTGAAGCTAAGTGTTCTTTTGCTATTGTTCACATTTGATTTGGTTTGTCTATTCAGTTTAGTGTGGTCAGCCAGTCCCGGCTGGGGCTGTGCTGAATTTCCATCCTTATGTTACTGCTTGTGCCAGTTTGTTTTTGTCCCTTATTAAATTGGCCTCTTTTTGCTCTGCTCTCAGAATATGCCAGAGTGCGGATATAGTGGGCGAAGTCGAGTGACTTCAGTATTTTTCTATCAGATTTGTTGGACATTTTTTGCAGGGTTTTTTGCGTGATTGCAGACAGTGTTTTTCCTTTCCTGTCCTGTCTAGTTAGTGTGGGCCCCATCATTTGCTCAGCCTATTTACCTACCTGCGGTTGTGTTTTCATCTTGTCTCACCGACAATATATGTTTGGGGGCTGTCTATTCCTTTGGGGTCTGCTCTGGGGCAGTTTAGATTTCCCCTTTCTTGCTTTAGGCTTATTTAGTTCTCCGGCTGTGTCGAGGCATCTAGAATCATTGTAGGTATGCTCCATGGCTACTGCTATTTGTGTGGATAGGATCAGGGGTCTGCAATCTGCTTAGTTACCAACCTCTCTGGTTTTCTGAGGCTTAGCTTGGTCTTGCTTTCCTCCTCGGTGACCCAATCATAACAGATCTCACTAAAGTCACTGCAGTTCAGACCGGCTGGGAACGGAGCCTCACTGACCAATCGCAACCTCTATGACGTCACCCCGGTCAGTAGTCTTGGCACCGTTCAGGTTGAAAACTAATTATCCCCCAGACATGGATTACGGCGTGGGACAGAAAGACAGATGAGTATGGTATATTGCTGTTTTTTTATTTTAGTTCTAATATGAGATAACGAGGACTTCGGTGGAATAGGTGTTAGGTGAGTATAACCATATTTGTTATTTTTAAATAAAAAGGTAAAACTGTGTTTTGCTTTACTTCTAATAAAAGACTGTGTTCTGGCTATGTCTTTATTTACCATGTAACTAAAGGATTAGTAATGGATAGGTGTCTTATAGACGCTTCTCCATTACTAAGCCGTGGGCTTGATGTCACCTGACAATACAAAGGTGAAATCATCCCCATAAAGAAAAACCCCACTTGCCCTGTAGCGGTGCACCACTACAGGGCATGGGAGAGTCAGGCAAAGTGCCAGAATTAGAGCATCTAATGTGCCTTTTCTGGGCAGTTGCAGTCTGCTATTTTTATGCTTGGGGGGCAAGGCTGGTTGTCAAAAATGGGGGTACCCTATGCCTTTTTTTTACTTATTTAAATAATTAAAGAAAACCTGTGGGTATCCCTCTATTCTTGATAACCAACCTTGCTGAAGATGACAGCTGAGGGTTGCAGCCACCTGCTGTGAGTTTTGCCTGGCTGGTTTTAGAAAACGCAGGGGAACCATGCCGTTTTTTTCATTTATTTATTTATTTATACAACAGGTGGCGGCTGATGAATATTGTTGTTAGCAGCAGCAGGGGTAGGCTGATGGGAGTAATAGTGCTGCTGTCACCTTTATCAATTAAATGTAACTCTCATCATTCTCCCCCGCTCATGCTGATCTCCAAGAGGGCAGGGGAGAATGATGACAGCCATGTTCAGCACCCGGCGCCAGGGAACAGCGCTTACTGTAACGCTTCTTCCTTGGCACCTGTCCGTGTGGTACTGAGGTGGCACATGCATGCCACGTGTGTGCCGCAAGTATTGCACACATGTATACTGACATCTCTGGCACCGGAAATATCAGGATGTGTGAAACAGGCCTTATAGCAGGTTTTTATGCTTGGCAGCTGTCACACACTAAAAGACATTTTTTATTGCAAAAAAATAGTTTTTGCATCACCAAACTTTGAGAGCTATATTTTTTCCATATTTTGTCCCACAGAGTCATGTGAGGTCTTGTTTTTTGCAGGACGAGTTGCAGTTTTTATTGGTACCATTTTCGGGCACATGACATTTTTTGATCGCCTACGATTTCGATTTTTGGGAGGAAGAATGAAAAAATCAGCAATTCATGTATTTCTTTTGGGGGGTTAATACTGTTTCTTGTGTGGTAAAATTGATTAAGCAGTTTTATTCTATGGATCAGTACGATTACAGCAATACTTCATTTATATCGGGTTTTGATGTTTTGGCGCTTTTATACAATAAAAACTATTTTATCGAAAAAATAATTATTTTTGCATCACTTTATTCTGAGAGCTATAACTTTTTTTTATTTTTCCACTGATAGAGCTGTATGGCAGCTTGTTTTTTTGTGGGACAAGATGATGTTTTCAGCAGTACCATGTTTATTTATATCCGTCTATTTGATCACGTGTTATTCCACGTTTTGTTCTGTGGTATGATGATAAAGCATTGTTTTTTGCCATGTTTTTTATTTCTTTATGGTATTCATTAAAGGGGTTAACTAGTGGAACGGTTTTATAGGTCAGATCGTTGCTGCCGCAGTGATACCAAATATGTGTACTTTTACTGTTTAAATTTGTTTTCATTCAAATATTTATTTAGTGATAAAAGATGCATTGATTTTTTATTATTTTTTATTTTTTTATACATTTACAATTATTTAAACATTTTTTTAACTTATTTATAACTTTTTTACTTTGTCCCACTATGGGACTATCATTGTTTGCACGCTGATCGCTTCTATAGCATATAGATGAAGCAGCATCACCATGCCACAGAAACTGTCAGCTCTGCACTGACAGAGAAACTTGTTGATCATGCACTGCGCATGATCAGCAAGTTTCCTAGCTCTGGTGACCCAGATGTTGTCATGGTAATGTTCGGGACTCTGCGTCATGCCATGGGGTCTCTGATCCAAAGGCAGAGGGGCTGTCAACCCTCTGCCAGTTTCCAGAATGATGCAATCATGTTCGATCTCAGCATTTCAAGGTTTAAAGTGCCGGGCGCGGTCAGGGCCCCAGTGATCAATGTCTTATTACCTATCTAATGGATAAGTGATAACATTCCAAAAGGATGAACACTTTAGTGGCTCAGGCACATGTCCATTCTATGCCATTCTATGGCACTTAATCAAGTGCATGACTTTTTACTCTACCTGTGCTATTGTGCTACTATATGACAGTATATAAGTATGTGGGTGTCCACGCAAGGCAACACTCAGGGCACCAGCCAAAATTAAACCACCACAGATCCCACCAACAGAGGAGGGAAATCAGATCTAGTGCCAACAGTCAGGACTAGTGTTGAGCGATACTTTCCGATATCGGGAAATATCGGATCAGATTGGATCGGACCGATACCCCAAAAATATCGGATATCGCAGATTCAGATACCGGAAACCAATGCAAGTCAATGGGACACAAATATCGGAATGAAAATAAACCCTTACTTTCCTTGTAGGTTAATTCTACATGAAGGAAAACAACTAAGAATAATGTAGAATGCATTGGGGGAGGTGGAGGAGACATTAAAGGCATAGAGGTTTAGCCCAATCAAAGGGAATAGCAGGAATTAATTTTTTTTAAGACGTTCGGAGTTTCAAAGATATTGACTATGTTAAGCTTTTTTATATTTTGTCAGATATTTATGTTTCACTACTTCCATGCTCTTCACCTTCTTTTTTACTTCTCCAACACTTTCTCCTTCATCATCCTCAGCAGCAGCATCTTTTTCATCAACTTCTTCACCTTATTCATCTTCTCCTTCACCTTCTTCCCATTCTTCTTTTTTTTTTACATTCTTCATATTCTTCTTATTCAACTATTATTCTTCTTCATATTCTACTTCTTCATCTTCTTCACATTCTTCTTCTTCATCAAATTCTTATTTGTGACTGGCATTCCTGTAGTTGTTATCTATAAAAGTTTGAAGATTACACCTTCCGTTCTGCCTGTCACAAAAGATTTACAACAGCATTTGTCCGCGTTCAGTTTTGCCTGCAGCAGCAGGTATTTTCCAGGGGCACCACGAGGAGGAACGGACTCACCCCCATACACTGCTAGTCTTCTTCTGCTTATAATTTATATAATATATTTTGCTCTGATTTTTAGCCTTATGCTTAATGTTTTTCTGCTTTTTGTTCTGCAACTACTTGTTCTTCAGCTTCTTGGTCTTCTGTCTCTTGTTCTTCTGTATCTTGGTGGTTGTCTTCTTGTTCTTTGTCCTCTTGGTCATCTTCTTCAGGGTCATCTTCTTGGTCTTCTTTGGGGTGGTCTTCAGGGTCGTCATCTTCGGGGTCGTCGTCTTCTTAGGGGTGGTCTTCATGGTCGTCGTTTTTGGGGTCATAGTTTTTGGGGTCGTCGTCTTCTTCGTGGTGGTCTTCAGGGTCGTTGTCTTTATGGTCATCGTCAGGGAGATACAGAGTGATTACCAAAAACCATTTCAAAAAGCTTGAATTTGGAAATGTAGCAGAAGGTACAAGAAGGCTGAGGAACTGCTGAGAACCAGTTAACGGTACTGGAACCTGGATGGGTAGCCAAAGGTAGAGTTGAGCGACTTTTGGTTTTTTAGGGTCGCGTTTCGTTTCGTGAAACCCGACTTTTCCAAAAGTCGGGTCGAGCAAGATCGTCCGATTATAGGGAAAAGTCGGGGTCGTCCCGAAACACGAAACCCAATGTAAGTCAATGGGGAATAAAAGTCGGCAGTGAGAGGAGGACAGGAAACACACCTACAGTGCCCATTTGAATGCCAAAAGCATCAATTCTTCTTACTTAAGCTTGTCAACCTTAATTAACTTCATAATACAAGTTACGCACTGAAAAATGGGGGTTATTTGGCTGAAGTTGTGGGGGGGTAGGGCTGGCTCCAGGTTTTCATGTGCCCTGGGCGAAAGAGCGCCCCTTTAACACATACCACAACTCATCATGCTCCGATACGGCAGAGAAATAGTGGTATAGTACAATGAAAAATACTTCACTTTTTACATCTCATGACGAGGCCCATCTATTTCTCCATACAGAATCATTGGTCCCATATAATGTTTGAAACAGTATATGATGAGCTCCACATAATGCTACAGTATATGTTGGTCCCCATGGATGAAGCTTCACTGTCTTATGGGCCCAAATAATGCTCCAAACATAATGGGCCCCATTTCTAATGCTCTAGTGTATAATGGGCCCTGTAAATGCTGCTCCAGTGTCTGATGTCCACCTTTGGAATGTTCCAGTGTATGGTGGGCACCATCTATCATTCTCCAGAGTATAGTGCTCCCCAAAAATTGCTGTCCCAACATTGAAAACAATCAAATAAGTCTCCTCGCTAGGGAATCCCTGTACTTGTCTGGACTCCTCGTCGTCCCCATCTTCCATTTCACTGCACAGTATTTCAACTTTGCAAGTGCTGTGATCCTGAGCAAGCAGGGGGGGGCCCACTCATTGGCGACGGCACTGACACAGGGCCCCTGATAGTACGGTGGTGTGTCTGATGGCGGGTGGGCCGAACCTGCACTTTCATCTGCAGCTTCCTCTTTGTCACCGTGTAAGATGGAACTGTATATGGGAAGGGTAACCTGAGTTTCATCAGGGTCAGATTCAGGCCGTGTAGCGTGCGAGGGGAATGTAGTGGTATGGGTCAATGTACCAGCAGATTCATCGAGCAGTGGCTGGGCATCAGTGCACTTGTGTCGCCCCCAGGAGTACGGTCGCCACAGTGGCATTACCTTCTTCTTAGGGAATGTGATGTCATGCTTGGGAGCAACGAACGATCTCTCTAGCAGGTTAACTGATTGGGCGGCGTTATTCCCACGAGTCATGACCCTCCAAACAGCGTTCATGAAGGCAAAGTGTTTGTTTTACGTGGGCAGTATGGTTGCAAAGCTGAACCTTAAAGGAATGTCCAGAAGGGCACCACCAGGAGTGGAGCCTACGGTTAAATTCGACTCCACCTGGGAAACCTCAACCATGCCAGCTACAGAACAGATGCACACATTGCAAGCTTAATTCCGTTAACGAACGAGACTCCGTCATGCCCCGCAGTCCGAGTCCGGCTTACTAGAGGGACACGTGAGGCTCTGGCACATGAGATTGGCCAATAACTGGTGTGTCATGCCATTATATGTCCGTGGCTGCATGTGTGCTACACTGAAAAGGCCAGCGTTTGACGCTTACAGGTGCAGATAACCAGCTGAACAACGTTAGTGATGGGGATCACTGATGACAGTTATTACCCGCGAACAATGATTTCCCAGTAAGTGCAGGTCAACCGCAGTTCCGGAATTAGGCCTAACCGTCATTCCTGAAAAAATGAAAAACTTACGTGTGCAAACCACAGGTGCTGCAGCTTGCTTAACAGCTCGCCAGCCGTTCTCACGCCCAGTATGGATTGCACGTGATTGCACAAAGGTTAGAAAGGGTATCGTATCCCCGGATAACATGTATGGATAGCGTACACATTCAAAATATATGTCTGTACATCAGGAGGCAGGCTCAGACGGTGTTAGGCCCAGTATGGATTGCACGCGATTGCACAAAGGTTAGAAAGGGTACCGTATCCCCGGATAACATGTATGAATAGCGTACACATTCAAAATATATGTCTGTACATCAGGAGGCAGGCTCAGACGGTGTTAGGCCCAGTATGGATTGCACGTGATTGCACAAAGGTTAGAAAGGGTACCGTATCCCCGGATAACATGTATGAATAACGTATACATTCAAAATATATGTCTGTACATCAGGAGGCAGGCTCAGACGGTGTCAGGCACAGTATGGATTTGATGGCCCAGATTACACAGCGGAGGAGCAGGGAGAGGTAAAAATTGCAAATGCTGGGGCCCTGCCCAAGCAAGGGGGGCCCACTCGTGGGCGTCGGTACTGGCACTGGGCCCCTCATAGTACGGCGGTGTGTCTGACGGCGGGTGTGCACCACCACCGTCAGAGACACTTGATTGCACTATGAGGGACCCTGTGCCAGTGCCCGCGCCCAAGAGTCGGCCTACCCACCTGTCCAGGGCAACGGCACTCGCACGGTGTCGTGCGCTAGGTGGTGACCCCGGCCATGGGGGGGGAGGCAGCACAGTTAGGGAGTTTTAGAAAGTGGCATATGTTGATGTTGGACATTCAGCTGATGCAAAAGGCGAAATAGGTGAAGTCCCAGGAAGAGGTGGACCAAAGCAAGCCATTTTTCTGTCACCCTATGTGTCATCAGGGGAAGGTGGGACAAAATCCTTGGAAACCCATGCATGGCTCATTTTAATGAAGGTTAGATCATCCACATTTTGGGTTGACAGACGGGTCCTTTTTTCTGTCAGGATTGATCCAGCTGCACTGAAGACTCTTTCCGATAGCACACTTGCAGCTGGGCAAGCGAGCTCCTGTAAGGCATATTGGGCCAATTCAGGCCAGGTGTCCAGTTTAGCGGCCCAATAGTCAAAGGGGAATGACCTGTGTGGGAGAACATCGATATGGGAGGAAAAGTAGTTTGTAACCATAGTTGACAACTGCTGTCTCCTGTCACTTTCCATCGATGCAGTATTACCAGTTGTGTGAGCGGTATTTGAAAAATCAGTCCACAACATTGTCATGAAACCCCTGTCTCCAATGTCACTTCTGCTGTGTGCACCACGAACACCTCTGCCAAGCTGCCCCTGGCCCGTACGGCTCATGTGAGAACCATCACCGCTGCTGTGTGCTGGGAATGCCTCAAGCAACCGATTTACCAGAGTTGCTTGTTTATTAGCCAATATTAGGTCAAGGTTCTCCTGTGGCATGATGTTTTGTAATTTGACTTTATAGCGTGGATCCAGGATGCTGGCCAACCAGTAGTCGTCATCGTTCATCATTTTGGCAATGCGTGGGTCCCTTTTTAGGATCTGCAAGGCATAATCTGACATGTGGGCCAATGTTCCCGGTGTCAATGATGCACTGCGAGTGCTGGGTGGAGGAGCACTTTCTGGCAAATCCACATCCCTCCAGTCACGCACAAACCCTGTACCAGACCTTGCCACGCCAACATTTTCACTTGCCCCACGAGATGCATCCTCCTCCCCTAAGTAATCATCCCCATCATCCTCCTCCCCCTCCTCTTCTTCCTCCACCTCATCCAGGAGAGGTCCCTGAGCAGACAATGGCTGAATGTCATCAAGGATTCCCTCCTCCTCTTCCTCCTCATCAACATTGGCTGCAGACGCCTGCTCCTTAAGGTGCGTCAAAGTTTGCATGAGCAGACGCATAAGTGGGATGCTCATGCTTAGGATGGTGTCGTCTGCGCTTACCAGCCGTGTGCATTCCTCAAAACACTGAAGGACTTTACAGAGGTCTTTCAGCTTCGACCACTGCACACCTGTCAACTCCATGTCTGCTCTCAAAGTGCCTGTCCGTGTATCCTCCCACAAATGCATTATGGCCTGCCTCTGCTCGCACAGCCGCTCCACCATGTACAGGGTGGAGTTCCACCTTGTTGCAATGTCGATAATGAGGTGGTGGTTGGGAAGGTGGAGCAATCGCTGCAGCTTCTGCATACGAACGGAGTGTACAGGCGACCGGCGGATGTGCGCGCACAGTCTTCGCACCTTCTGGAGCAGGGCTGTTAACTCCGGATAATTTTTGAGGAAGCACTGCACCACCAGGTTCAAGGTGTGAGCCAAGCAAGGTATATGGCTGAGTTTTGAAAGGGCTATGGCTGCCACAAAATTACGGCCGTTATCACTAACTACCTTGCCTGCCTCAAGATGTACACTGCCCAGCCATGACTCAGTTTGTCGCTTCAAGTACTCGGCCAGCACCTCGGCGGTGTGTCTGTTGCCCAAACACATCATCTGCAACACAGCCTACTGACGCTTTCCACTAGCTGCTCGATAGGAGGACACATCGTGTGCAACAGTGGCAGCTGCAGATGGAGTGCTCGTACGACTGCGCACTGTGGACGAGCTTTCGCTTCTGGAGGAGGAGGAGGAGGAGGGTCGAACGCCTACAGCCAACTGTTTCCTATACCGTGGGCTAGGCAGCACTGTCCCACCACCGCTGTCCCCTGTGGACCCTGCATCCACCACATTAACCCAGTGCGCAGTGATGGACACGTAACGGCCCTGGCCATGCCGACTGGACCATGCATCAGTTGTGAGGTGCACCTTTCCGCTCACTGACTGCTTGAGTGCATTTACAATGCGGTCTTTCACATGATGGTGGAGGGCTGGGATGGCTTTGCGAGAGAAGAAGTGGCGACTGGGTAGGTCATAGCGTGGTACTGCATAGGCCATGAGTTCGCGGAAAGCTGTGCTTTCCACCAACCGAAAGGGCATCATCTCAAACGAGATTAGTTTGGCAATGTGGGCGTTCAAACCCAGTGTACGCGGATGAGAGACTGAGTACTTTCTTGACCTACTCATAGTGTCTGGGAGGGTGAGCTGGACTTGAGAGCTGCATATGGTGGAAGTAGCGGTGGACAGGGCGGACTGAGAGAGGGTTGATGATGGTGATGGAGTTGGTGTTCTTTCTGATGGCCTAGAATCAGTCTTTCGTTGATATAACAGTGGGATTCCCTGACTGCTGTGGCCTTGCAACGACACCTCAACATTTGCTGCTGTGCTAACCGGTGGGCTTACAGTGGGGGAAACAATGTAGCGTTGCTGACTACCTTCGCTGTGATCAGTTGCACATGTGGCACTTGAGGTTTGGTGTTGTGTCCACGCTTGCAAGTGCATGCTGGTTAAATGTCTAAGCATGCAACTGGTATTCAAATTTTTCAGATTTTTCCCTCGGCTAAAGGTCTTTGCGCACTTCTTACAGATAACCTTGGCCTGATCATGAGGATTTTGGTCAAAAAAGTGCCACACTGCACTCTTCCTACTTTGGCAGACATTTTGCGGCCTAGCACGCTGTGATCTTTTGACCCTCTGGACAAGCTGTCCAGCAACTCTTTTGATGTTTGGAACCTGTCTTTGGAGTGCTCCGGGCCTGCCAGATAACAGCTGTTGCGATGTCGATGTCTGCTGTGGATGCTCCTCATCTGAGCTATTGGAAGCAGCACCCTCTTCCCCCAATGGATGCCAATCTGGGTCAACAACTGGGTCATCCATCACCTCCTCTTCTATGTCATGTGCACCTTCCTCTGTGTCACCGTGTATGGTGGTATAGTGTGCGGGAAGGGGCACCTGAGTCTCATCAGGGTCAGAATCTGGCTCTGTACACTGCGAGGACAATGTAGTGCTCTGAGTGAATGTACCAGCAGAATCATCCATCAGCGGCTGTGCATCAGTGCTCTCCATGTCAGATTCATCTTGGCCTGGGTAATTCACCATTTGACTTGATAATCCAGGCATGGTATGTGAAAACAGCTCCATGGAGTAATCAGTAGTATGGCCTGCGTCATCCTTCAATCTTGGTTGGGGTGAAGGACACAAGGAAAGGTGTGGTTCATGAACATGAGCCTCCAATGACGACTCAGTGCTTTTACTTTTTACAACTGAAGAAGAGGAGGCGATAGAGCTGGAGGCTGAGTCAGCAATGTAAGACAAAACTTTTTCCTGATGCTCTGGCTTTAAAAGCGGTTTGCTAACTCCTAGAAAACTAAGCGTTCGAGGCCTTATGTAGCCAGACGATGACGCAGGCTCAACACCTCCTGCATTCGGTCCTATTTTGCTCTTGCCACTACCATCAGATCCACCACCAACACCATCATTACCGGCTGCCAACCCCCGCCCAATTCCACGGCCTCTTCCACCAGCCTTCCTCATTTTTGGTAGAAATGTAGACAAAATCCAACAAACTATATAGTAATGTAAAACAAGGTACAAGGTGTCTATAGGACAGGGGAGATTTTGAATTTCTGCAGACACTTGTGGACACTGGACACTTTTGGATTGTGTGAGGCCCACTGATATCTGAGCGCTATGTCACAGGCTCGATGGCACAGCTGTGACAAAAGTGACGAGAGGATAAGGGAGATTTTGAATTTCTGCAGACACTTGTGGACACTGGACACTTTTGGATTGTGTGAGGGCCACTGATATCTGAGCGCTATGTGACAGGCTCGATGGCACAGCTGTGACCAAAGTGACTAGAGGATAAAGGAGATTTTGAATTTCTGCACACACTTGTGGAAACTGGACACTTTTGGATTGTGTGAGGCCCAATGAATATCTGAGCGCTATGTGACAGGCTCGATGGCACAGCTGTGACAAATGTGACGAGAGGATAAGGGAGATTTTGAATTTCTGCAGACACTTGTGGACACTGGACACTTTTGGATTGTGTGAGGCCCAATGAATATCTGAGCGCTATGTGACAGGCTCGATGGCACAGCTGTGACAAAAGTGACGAGAGGATAAGGGAGATTTTGAATTTCTGCAGACACTTGTGGACACTGGACACTTTTGGATTGTGTGAGGCCCAATGAATATCTGAGCGCTATGTGACAGGCTCGATGGCACAGCTGTGACCAAAGTGACTAGAGGATAAAGGAGATTTTGAATTTCTGCACACACTTGTGGACACTGGACACTTTTGGATTGTGTGATGCCCAATGAATATCTGAGCGCTATGTGACAGGCTTGATGGCACAGCTGTGACCAAAGTGACTAGAGGATAAAGGAGATTTTGAATTTCTGCACACACTTGTGGACACTGGACACTTTTGGATTGTGTGAGGCCCAATGAATATCTGAGCGCTATGTGACAGGCTCGATGGCACAGCTGTGACAAATGTGACGAGAGGATAAGGGAGATTTTGAATTTCTGCAGACACTTGTGGACACTGGACACTTTTGGATTGTGTGAGGCCCAATGAATATCTGAGCGCTATGTGACAGGCTCGATGGCACAGCTGTGACAAAAGTGACGAGAGGATAAGGGAGATTTTGAATTTCTGCAGACACTTGTGGACACTGGACACTTTTGGATTGTGTGAGGCCCAATGAATATCTGAGCGCTATGTGACAGGCTCGATGGCACAGCTGTGACCAAAGTGACTAGAGGATAAAGGAGATTTTGAATTTCTGCACACACTTGTGGACACTGGACACTTTTGGATTGTGTGAGGCCCAATGAATATCTGAGCGCTATGTGACAGGCTTGATGGCACAGCTGTGACCAAAGTGACTAGAGGATAAAGGAGATTTTGAATTTCTGCACACACTTGTGGACACTGGACACTTTTGGATTGTGTGAGGCCCAATGAATATCTGAGCGCTATGTGACAGGCTCGATGGCACAGCTGTGACAAATGTGACGAGAGGATAAGGGAGATTTTGAATTTCTGCAGACACTTGTGGACACTGGACACTTTTGGATTGTGTGAGGCCCAATGAATATCTGAGCTCTATGTGACAGGCTCGATGGCACAGCTGTGACCAAAGTGACTAGAGGATAAAGGAGATTTTGAATTTCTGCACACACTTGTGGACACTGGACACTTTTGGATTGTGTGAGGCCCAATGAATATCTAGGGCTATGTGACAGGCTCGATGGCACAGCTGTGACAAATGTGACGAGAGGATAAGGGAGATTTTGAATTTCTGCACACACTTGTGGACACTTTTGGATTGTGTGAGGCTCAATGAATATCTGAGCGCTATGTGACAGGCTCGATGGCACAGCTGTGACCAAAGTGACTAGAGGATAAAGGAGATTTTGAATTTCTGCAGACACTTGTGGACACTGGACACTTTTGGATTGTGTGAGGCCCAATGAATATCTGAGCGCTATGTGACAGGCTCGATGGCACAGCTGTGACAAAAGTGACGAGAGGATAAGGGAGATTTTGAATTTCTGCAGACACTTGTGGACACTGGACACTTTTGGATTGTGTGAGGGCCACTGATATCTGAGCGCTATGTCACAGGCTCGATGGCACAGCTGTGACAAAAGTGACGAGAGGATAAGGGAGATTTTGAATTTCTGCAGACACTTGTGGACACTGGACACTTTTGGATTGTGTGAGGCCCACTGATATCTGAGCGCTATGTCACAGGCTCGATAGCACAGCTGTGACAAAAGTGACTAGAGGATAAGAGAGATTGGATTGCTTTTAAAAAAGCAGTTTGCGAAGCAGTGGGTAAACAGCAATGCAGGAATGTCAGGAAGCCTTAGAAGGCAGCCCAACAACCAACACCACTGATACACCACTATATAGCCTCCCCTTGCACTGCACACACAGTGACTGGTGTGTTGTGCAGGCCAAATCGCTAGCAGCAGAAGCAGTTTTTTTTTCTTCTCAGCAGGACAAAAAAAAAAAATTGGGATTGCTTTTAAAAAAGCAGTTTGCGGAGCAGTGGGTAAACAGCAATGCAGGAATGTCAGGAAGCCTTAGAAGGCAGCCCAACAACCAACACCACTGATACACCACTATATAGCCTCCCCTTGCACTGCACACACAGTGACTGGTGTGTTGTGCAGGCCAAATCGCTAGCAGCAGAAGCAGTTTTTTTTTCTTCTCAGCAGGACAAAAAAAAAAAATTGGGATTGCTTTTAAAAAAGCAGTTTGCGGAGCAGTGGGTAAACAGCAATGCAGGAATGTCAGGAAGCCTTAGAAGGCAGCCCAACAACCAACACCACTGATACACCACTATATAGCCTCCCCTTGCACTGCACACACAGTGACTGGTGTGTTGTGCAGGCCAAATCGCTAGCAGCAGAAGCAGTTTTTTTTTCTTCTCAGCAGGACAAAAAAAAAAAATTGGGATTGCTTTTAAAAAAGCAGTTTGCGGAGCAGTGGGTAAACAGCAATGCAGGAATGTCAGGAAGCCTTAGAAGGCAGCCCAACAACCAACACCACTGATACACCACTATATAGCCTCCCCTTGCACTGCACACACAGTGACTGGTGTGTTGTGCAGGCCAAATCGCTAGCAGCAGAAGCAGTTTTTTTGTCTTCTTCCCTGCCTAACGCTCTCCCTACAGAATCAGCAGCAACCTCTCCCTATACTGAGATCGGCAGAAGTAAGATGGCGGTCGGCGTGCACGCCCTTTTATACCCCCTGTGACGCCCACCAAAGCAAGCCAATCACTTGCATGCCCTTCTGAAAGATGGTGGTGACCCCTGCCTATGTCATCACGTTGCCCACAGTGTCCGTGGATCCTGATTGGCTGAAAAAGAGCGCAAAACAAACTTTTGAAACGCGACTTTGGCGCGTAAGTCGCCGACCTCGTGGCCGACCTCATCCTAAGGTCGGGTTTCGTTTCATGAAACCCGACTTTGCCAAAAGTCGGCGACTTTTGAAATTTTTGCTCAACTCTAGCCAAAGGTACAAGAGCCAATGGAACTACCGAGGACCAGCTGATGGTATGGAACCCGCTTACTAAACAGGAGGTACCTGTGCAAGAAAGCACTACCAAGGACCAGCAGACGTTGGTGGAACTCGGATACCGAGAAGGAGGCACCAAAGCCAAAGGCTCTGCCTAGAACCAGCTGATGTTACTGGAACCCAGGGGTCATATTCAAGATTGACTTCCAAAGAACCAGCTAATGGTACTGGAACTCAGATAGGCAGCAGAAGGTACACATGAAAAAAAAGTTGCAAGGCCGTGAGCTGACCGGAGTTACCGAAACCCACAGTCCTACAGGGGGGAGCTTGTCCTATTGGCACTACGGAACCAGCCTTCATTGCTAGATCCCGCAGCCCACATAGGAAGCACCTAAACTGCAGGCACCACAGAGTTGGCTAACCCGACTGCAACACGACAGGACAACGTATTGGAGGCAAGGTGACGTTGACACTACCCAGAAACAGCTGTCGTGCTGGAACCAGGCTGGGCAGGAGGGAGTACCCATGCCAAAGACACTTCTGAGCAGCAAATGGCGGTGTTGGAGCCCAGGGATTACAGTAGAAACAGAGTGTAGCCAGAGACCTAATTGGAGAAAGTTTAATATCTGTAGTAGTGTGAGTGTGGTCGGAGCAGGAGAAATTGCCGGACACACAGCAGGGGATCAGCTGATGTTACTGAACCCCAATAACACAGGAGCAAGTGTTGACTGTGCAGACGGCACTTTTTAGCAGCAACTGGCGGTGTTGAAGCACAGGGATTACAGGAGAAACAGAGTGTAGCCAGAGGCCTAATTGGAGCAAGTTTAATAATTGTAGTAGTGTGAGTGTGGTTGGAGCAGGAGAAATTGCCGGACACACAGCAGGGGATCAGCTGACGTTACTGAACCCCAATAACACAGGAGCAAGTGTTGACTGTGCAGACGGCACTTCTGAGCAGCAACTGGCGGTGTTGGAGCCCAAGGATTACAGTTCAGGTGGTAGAAACATGAACACAACAGGAGACCTGGATACTGTTTCCAACCAATTATTGAATCTGGAAGAGGACTGGCAAATTCCTGCGAGATCCAGGCCTTGTTCATTTTCAGAAAAGTAAGCCGGTCAACGTTATCGGAGGTTAGTCACATGCGACGGTCTGTTAGTGCACCACCTGCGGCACTAAAGACGCGTTCCAATAATACACTAGCAGCAGGGCAAGCCAGCACCTGCAATTCATACTGGCTAAGCTCTGGCCATGTATCCAGCTTAGAGACCCAAAACTTGAAGGGGGAAGAGCCGTGTGGGAGAACACTGAGAGGGCAAGACATGTAGTCTGTCACCATCTGACGGAAACGTTGCCTCCTGCTGACTGGAGCCGTCTGTGATGGTGTAGACATTTGTGGCGGAGACACAAAGCTTTGCCACATTTGGACCTTACTAGTCTTGCCTTGTGCTGAGTTGCTGCTTCTGCTCCCTCTTTGTGCAGAGCTTCCTCCACTGCCTCGACGCACTGAGCTGCTTTGTAAAGCACTAGCAGCACTGCTCTCGGGTGGAATGGAGAACATGATGGAATGCACCAGTGTGTTTTGGTACTCCCGCGTTTTATGCTCCCGGTTCAACGGTGTTATGAGGCTTTGCAAGTTGTCCCGGTAGCGAGGATCTAGGAGGGTGTACACCCAATAATCAGCCGTGTTGAGAATGTGGGCGATGCGGCTGTCGTTTCTCAGGCACTGCAGCATGAAATCAACCATGTGCTGCAGACTGCCAACTGGCCAAGAAACGCTGTCCCCTGCTTGAGGCATCATCTCTGTCTGCTCTGCATCATCCCACCCTTGCTCTACATACTGACTACTAGAGCACTGTGTACCTCCCTCCTCTGGACAGATGTCTTCCTCCTCCATTGACTCCTCCTTATCCTCCTCACAAAGTGTATCATGCCTAGGCCTTTGTGAGGAACCACGTTGCACAGACTGTCCAGAAGCAGATGGCATTTGTGACTCCTCATCCTCCACCTCTTCCACAACCTCCTCACTTATTGCTTGCTGTGTTTTTTCAAGCAGGCAGATAAGGGGGACAGTCATGCTGACTAGTGCATCATCTGCACTCACCATCCGCGTGGAATCATCAAAGGCATGCAAAACATGGCAGATGTCCTTCATAGAGGCCCACTCAGTGGTGGTGAAGTGTGAACAGCGCGCAGTGCGACTTGTTTGCGCCTGATGCAGCTGATACTCCATTACTACTGCCTGCTGCTCACACAACCTCTCCAACATATGTAACGTTGAATTCCACCTGGTGGGTAGGTCACATATGATGCAATGTTCCGGAAGGCGGAATCGGCGCTGCAGAGCTGCAATGCGCGATCTTGCCATGATGGAACGCCGCAAGTGAGCGCACTCTATGCGGACCTTGTGCAGCAGTGCATCAAGATCCGGATAGTCCCTCAAAAAACTCTGCACGACCAAGTTGAGCACATGTGCCAGACATGGGATGTGAGTGAGGTTGCCTAGGCCCAGAGCTGCCACCAGATTTCGGCCATTGTCACACACTACCATGCCTGGCTGGAGATTCGCTGGCACAAACCACACGTCGCTCTCCTGCTTGATAGAATTCCAGAGCTCCTGCGCTGTGTGGCTTTGCTTCCCCAAAGAAATTAATTTAAATATGGCCTTTTGACGTTTGGCCACGGCTGTGCTCATATCGGTCGTAATAGGATCCTGCTGCGCTGTTTCAGACGAACTGAAGTATGAGGAGTCAATGTGTACAGACTGGATTCCTGCAATCCTTGGAGTTGGCAGAACACGTACAGCGCCACTCTCAAGATTTGTACCCGGCTCCACAACATTTACCCAATGGGCAGTGAGGGAAAGATATCCCTGTCCATGGTTACTGGTCCACGCATCGGTGGTCAGGTGGACCTTGCTACTGATGGCGTTTAGTAGCGCATGTTTAATTTTTCCCTCCATATGCTTTTGCAGGGCAGGGACGGCTTGCATGCTAAAATAAAAGCGGCTGGGCACATTGTATTGTGGGACTGCCAATGCCATGAAGTTACGGAAGGTGTCAGTCTCCACCAGCCTGAATGAGAGCATTTCAAGGGACAGTAGTTTTGCAATGCCAGCATTCAGAGCCTGTGCTCGGGGGTGGTTTGCCGAGAATGGGCACCTTTTCTCCCATGCCTGTGCTACCGATGGCTGTAGAGTGGCCTGGGAGTGTGAGGATGACAGGGAATGTGGTGCTGTGGGTGGAATGACACTGTGTCTCTGTACAACAGTGGCAGAGGTTCTTCCATGGTGATCCTGTGAGGAAGCCGAACCAGCTGTGTATCAGCTGGAGGAAGAGGCTACAACACAAGCTGAAGAGGTGGTAGGTGGCGCTGTAGGTTGGCCTAGGTCTTCAGTGTGTCTTTGTAACTCCATCACGTGCTTGGTCCGCACATGTTTCCACATATTTGTGTTGTTGAGGTTGCTGACACTTTTCCCTCTTTTCACTTTCTGATTACACAGCTTGCATTTGACAAAGCAAATGTCATCTGCAACTGTGTCAAAAAAGGACCAAGCACTGAAAGTCTTGGGAGCGCCCGTTTTGAGTTTTGCAAGAGGCATGCTCCAAATGGGTGCTTAAGTGGAGGCTACAGGCAACCGAGTTTGCCCCCTCCCTCTCCCTCCTTTTTTGGCCGTTCGGGGAATCTTTTCCTCAGAGCTGCTCCCACCACCTTCCTGTACCTCACGCCATGATGGGTCAAAGACCTCATCATCTACACTACCCTCTTCAAATGACTGCTTCTCCTGGGTAGTCTCGACAGCACAAAACACACCAGAAAGTGGCACCTGAGTCTCATCATCAGATGCGTACTGAGGTGTGCTGACCATAGGCACTGGCCCACCCGCCTCTTCAGATTCAGAGAGACAAAGCTGTTGCACATCACTGCATACTACCTCTTCTTCAAATTCTCGAATACTGCTTGGCTGGCCCCCTCTTTCCAAGCCAACAGATTCAGAGAACAGAAGTAGAGATGGCTCCTGTCCAGGGCTCTCTGACTGCCTGGGCAATTTGGCAGGTGGTGAAGAGACAGATGGGTGCTCTTCAGTGCTCTTGACCTGAGAGGATCTGGAACTAATTGAAGTCGATGCGTTAGCTGCCATCCATCCGACAACGGCTTCAATTTGTTCGTCCCGCAGCAGAGGACGTGGGGATTCTGTGCCTGCTGCGGGCACCAGTGACTCAGCTTCCCCCAGTTTTACTAAGGAACAGTCCTTTATGCGCAGCTTTGTAGGCCGATACCCGATATTGCAGTATCGAAATGCTCAACACTAGTCAGGACCCTTCAACCAGCACTGTTGTTCTCAGCTTCATAGATGTATATTTTCTATACTTTATGAAGTCCTTTTTTGTGAACATAAAGAATATAGATGCTGCAAAAGACTATAGTAACTTTGCTTACAATTACCAGATGAAATGATGTCAGACAGTACGCCAAGGTAATAAAATGCTTCCAATAGGTTTCCCCATCTACAATTAGAACTGAAAGAAGTGAAAGAATATGTTGCGTATCTAATGGTCTATACAGGAAACATCTGTAAGTTTTATAAAGAGGATGGAAGAAGAAATTTAATTTAAAAAATAATGACTTTAATTTCCAGTTAGGACCATTCTACGATGCATTTTATGACATGTTACGTTTCATTACTCTTTACAGTAATTTTGTAGGGTACATTCACCGAAGGAGAAATGGGGCTTAATTATACAAACACTGGTAAAAAGTCTATATTAACTATTATAACATTACAAAGACTACAGTCCAACCTAGATAGGTCCCCATGTTTCATTGCTGATCTATACAATCACATTCAATAGAAGGGGAGATAACACTAAAATATGGTAAATTAATCATTCCAGAGTGCTATCTTTTTGTTTTCAGCCTATTGCCTGATTATTGTGAGAGGGTGTCAAAATCTTAAATAATCCTTTATAAAACTTTGGTATAGCTATCAGTAATGTACATATTCTGATTAGCAATTTGAGATACTTCAAGGGATTGTATTTTTACTCTTGACATACTGTAGGTTTTATATATAGATCTGTTTGAAAATAGGTCAGACATAGCATAGAATATGATATATGATAACATGGCATTTCAATAAGGATATGGATAACATCACGGTAGTAAAGTAAAGCTAAGCCCAGAAAAAGATTGAAGTATGCTTCATCTCATGCCGTTTATCAGGCCTTATTCCCTCCTAGCAACAATAAATTAAGTATTTCTAGAGCAAAACTTGATCTGTGAAACTGAATCTTACTCAGAACTACTCATAGAACTAAGCAGCTGCAATACAATTACATCCATTGGAATAGAAAATTAATCACGAGAATATTCAAATGTTAAAGAGAAAAAATCAAAAGGTTGCAGACTTGTGAATCCTTCCAGTACACACACTGTGCATCACAAGATTTCAAGGGGTTTGCCCCAAGTATGGCGGTCAAACTCCCGAGCAGAACCTGTCTAATAGGCGTGGCCAGGCTCAATACAAGTGTATTGAATGAGATTGCCATCACTATACAGCTGCACCCACTTTGTATTGAGCGATCTACTAGATAGGTTCTTCCCCCGAGTATGCATGAATCATATTTGACTGCTTTTCTCGACTTCTTCCTGAGTGGTATGATGGCTGGACATTCCCATCTTATTTGTACTTGCGTATAATTGTTTGTACAGATGAATGAGGCACCTTCAGGTATCTTGAAATTTTATCCAAGGATGATCTAGACTTGTGCAAGTCCACAATTCTCTTCCTGATATCTTGGCTAATTTCTTCAAACTTTCCCATGATGCTGCACAAAGACGCAGTGTGTTTCAGGTGTGCATTAAAATACATCAACAGATGTGTCTCTAATTAATTCAGAAGCCTCCAAACACATGACATCTTCATATGGGCAGTCCAAAATTGTTTAAAAAGCATAGTAATCTTGGCTCATGTAAACTTTTGACTTTACAGTAAGTAATAAAAATGCTTTAAAACATTTTCTTTCTCTCATTATTCTGGTATTTGACAAATATTGATAATTATGGTAATTCTAATTGACCTAAAATGGGAAAGATTTATTTCTAATTTCATGTCAGATATTGAGAAAAACATGCATATTTGTCTTTTAATATAGTGTATGTAAACTTCTGGTTTCAATTGTAGGTACTGATCTCTCAATAGATAGCTCAGAAGTGTGCAGCTGGGGAGACTCCTGACCATGTTCACAGAGTGGAGCACAGATTCAATAAAAAGCCTATAAGACTGATTTATCAAAGCTTTTATGCCAGAACAGTGGGGTAAAAGTTTGAAAAGTCACAACATTTTTGCACAACATGAAGTTGCACAAAAATGTTGCAACTTTTGGCATTTGCACGCCGGTTCGAATTAGCTCTGCCAAAATGGGTGGACCTGTGGAGGAGCCACACCAATGTGTCAAATTCATCAAATGTACTGAAGTTTTGTATACCAGAAATGTTACTCCATTTCCAGACTGGACTATCATTTCTGGCATCACGCACAGAATCTGACGCCAATTAGAAGAGTTGCCAAATTTATTAAGTGATGCGTGTTTCTTAATGAATTCGGCGTCTTCTTCTCCAGTAAGTCAGGTGTAGCATGAGTGTATGCCAATCTAGATGAATTAAGCCCTATGACTATGACTTTTTATTAAATCTGTTTTCTGCTTTTTGTGCACACTCAAGCACAATATAAGGGTCCCTGCCTCCTGAGCTGCACACTTGTCACTTCTTTTGAGTCATTGTTGAGGAACCCACGACCCCCACCAATCTGCAGACAAATAAAGTTCACCAAAAATGTAGAATAAACCCAAACTGTTAAATGTTTAGGTACTATTTAACTCAGTTATGCATTTAGTTATTTTATTAATGTATTAACTGATATATCACAATTAGGCAATGAGTGTAATCTTCTTTTGTATATGGTTTAGCTGTACAATGCAGGCGTTAAGGACCATGTTATCTCTTTTTTTTCGATAAGACAGCATACAGCACTAGTTTTTATACCCCTCAGAGCATGATGAGATGTCAGAATGGAAGCAGATGGAGAAGGAAATGGGAGAAAATGATCAACATATGACTATTTTCTTCTTGATTGTGTTTGATTGATGATCTAAAAGGACTTAGTACAGTATTGGTTAAAGTTAATGAAAGAGTAGTTAACGAATTATTTCCTTGTACATAAATCAGATCCAAATGTTCCGCACTTTCGTCAGGGAGCAGTTTAAAGAGGAAATGAAGAGTGATTTATTTCTTTAGGTTTATACACATTTTTACACATGATTATTTAGAGTACGCTATCAATTAATTCCTTTGTTTTGGTCAAGTGTACTAATTCCTGCTGTTTGCTTTTACAGCTTTTTTCCATTAGATGCTCTGTTATAATATTAGTAATACATAAGGAAAATGGTATTAATTCATTAAATGTTACTTTCAGAATTCAAAATGTAATACATAGGGAAGGAAATGTGAAACAAATAATAGATTAAAAGAATGATGTATGTATGTAATTACTTGGAGTCTATTCAATAGAGGGAGAAAAAGTTTGGTGGTTTCCACTGGAACAAAATGTGACATTTTAAAATATGCATATTTCATTTTCAGAGTCCATGGACTTCTAAACATGTGTGTTATTAATAAACTATAGATTTAGTGTAAATGCAAAGCACTCGCAATTACTTACAATATGCTCTATACCCATGGCTGGATTTAACCTATAGGCATCGTTGGACAGCGCCTGGTAGGTGGCCTGGGAAAAGGAATTCTCTTTTAGGGCAATTTGACATATAAATACACTGACCAAATCTGTCACCTGTCTCTGACATGTGTGTGTCAGCTCTGCACTTCCTCACACTATCTGATGATTCCTGCAGAGCAGTCACACTGCTAGATCCCTTGCTGTGCTGGGCCTTGTGATGCCACAGAAGCCTATGACAACACAATCCCTGCTGAAGGCAGAAGAAAGAAGACAGAAGAATGAAGACGGAAGAAAGAAGAGAGACTACAACCGTAAGTGTTGATCCCTGATCCCTGCCCGATCTCTCTTCATCCACCCCAATACCCCATCCCCCATTCCCCCTTCCCTTTCCCTTTCTTTTTTTCCCCCCCTTGCGCACATTTAGCAGCCGCCGAGCGTTGATTGGTGACGCAGTTCACCAATCAACACTCGTGCTCGCTTCTCTTTTTCACCCCCCTTTGCGCCACATCCAGCAGCCACCAAACTTTGATAAGTGACGCAGTTCACTTATCAGAGCTCGTGCCTGCCTTTTTCCTTTTTTTCACCCCCTTTGCGCCACCTCCGTGCACACATCCAGCAGCCAGCAAACTTTGATAAGCGACGCAGTTCACTTATCAGAGCTCGTGCCTGCCATTTCCTTTTTTTCACCCTCCTTTGCACCACCTCAGTGCATACATCCAGAACCCATCGAACTTTGATAAGTGATGCAGTTCAGTTATCAGAGCACGTACCACTTTTCTTTTTTTTCACAGGCATTTTTTTCTCCCTATTTTCTTTTTTCTTTTAGCTGCTTCTTTTCAGATAATAGTTTGCACCAATCACTATCACCCCCACACACATACACATACAGTTATAAATAAAGTACACACAAAGCACCATATTCACACAAAAAATGTCCTGCTTGTCACATTTGTCCCAACAGCGCTATTCAATGGAGGAGGCATATTCTTTCCTTGCCTCCGACACTGATAGCAAGGGAGAGAATCCCACATTTCTTTACTTTTTGAATTTTTCATCCTCATCCTCCTCATCATCTTCCTCCTCGGGTCCTGCAGGACCGCCACTCAGATGTCCCGGGACAGAAGATGAGGCAGCGCCCACTCCTGAAGATGAACTAGCGCACCCCACTGCAGACATTGTTTGGACCTCACCCCCTGAAAATTATGAGCCACTGATTCCTCATTTTGTGGCAGAATCAGGAATGGAGTTTGACACCACAGAAATAAACTTTTTAAAAGTCTTTTTCTCTGAGGATTTTGTTCATTTCATGGAGGAGCAAACTAATTTATATGCTTGTCAATTTTTGGCGCAAATCCCCAGTTCATCAAATTCTAACTGGTCTCCTGTAGATGCAATGGAAATGATGCAGTTTTGGGGCCTGGTCCTTCACATGAGGATCCTGATGAAGCTAGAACTTCGGCAGTGTTTGAGTGTTGATATTTTATACAACACTCCAGTGTTCCAAATGGTCATAGCCCGGACACGTTTTGAGGCCATCCACAAATTTCTGTATTATACCGACAATGCACAGTGTCCCCCACAAGATGACCCCAACTTTGATCGTCCGGTCATTGAACATTTCAACAAAAAATTTGCTGAAGTGTATGTGCCCCAAAGGATCATCTGTGTGGATGAGTCCTTAGTTCACTTTAAGGGAAGGCTCAGATTCCATCGGTATCTGCCCAACAAGAGGGCTAGGTACAGAATCAAACTCTATAAACTGTGTGAGAGCACCTCAGGGTAAACCCAGAGGTTTAGAGTTTACGAAGGGAAAGACACCAGATTTGAACCCCCTGAATGTCCCCCTGTCCTGGAAGTGAGTGGGAAAATTGTGCTGGATTTGGTGCACGCATTGCTGAATAAAGGTTATCACCTGTACACCGATAACTTTTATACCAGCATCCCACTTTTCAAATCCTTTTCTGCACAAGGTACCACAGACTGCAGTACTGACCGCAAAAATCAGAGAGGCCTCCCAAAAATGCTACTTGGGCAGATGCTCAGATGGGGTGACAGCATAGCCCAATGTAGTGACCACCTGCTAGTGGTCAAGTACAAGGACAAGAGGGATGTCCTTCTCTTGATCACTGTACACGGTGATGGCAGCGCTCTTAGCACTGTATGAGGTACCTCTGCACAGGTCTGCAAACAGGACTGTGTACTGGGGTACAACAAAAACACTGGGGCTATGATCTCTCTGATCAACTCTTCCAACTGTGCAGTGCTTGAGAAAGGCCATGGTGTGATACAAAAAGCTGGCCGTGCACATCGTACAAATGACAATGCTCAACGCTTTCCTGCTGTCACAATATGCATGCCACAACGATATGTTGTACCTTCAGTTCCAGGAGGTAGTGGTTAAGGCTCTGATATTTGGAACTCAGGAAGGAGCAGGCCCCAGGAGTTCCGCAACTGAAGGTGCTCATGTCGTAACAGCTCAACATTTCCCGGGGATGGTCCCACCAACTGAAAGAAAAGGTAAGCCGTAAAAAGGTGCTGAGTGTGTTACAAAAGGGGAATACTCAAGGATACCATTTATCAATGCGACTGCGATACCTGCCCCGAATAACCTGGCCTGTGTATGAAAGATTGCTTCAAATTGTACCACACCTCCATGCACTATTAATTTACTTAGAGTTCCAAAAAGGAGGTACATCTAGAGAAGTTCCTTGGGGGTCTAGTTTCCAAAATGATGTCACGTGTGGGTTTTTTTTACTGTTTAGGCACATCAGTGGCTCTGCAAATGGAGCATGATGCCCGCAGACCATTCCATCAAAGTCTGCATTCCAAAACATCACTACTTCCCTTTCGAGTCCTGACGTGTGCCCAAACAGTTTTTTCCCACATAAGGGGTACCAGCATACTCAGGACCAATTGGCAACAACTTTTGGGGTCCAATTTCTCCTGTTACCCTTGGGAAAATGAAAAATTGGGGACTAAAAGATCATTTTTGTGGGCAAAAAATAGGATTTTTTATTTTCACGCCTGGGCATTATAAACATTAGTGAAACACTTTGGGGTTCAAAGTTCTCACCACACATGTAGATAAGTTCCTTAGGGGGTCTAGTTTCCAAAATGGGGTCATTTGTGGGGGGTTTCCACTGTTTAGGCACATCAGGGGCTCACCAAATGCAACATGGCGTCCTATCTCAATTCCAGCCAATTTTAGGTTGAAAAAGTCAAACGGCTCTCCTTCCCTTCCAAGCCCTACCATGCACCTAAACAGTGGTTCCCCCCAACACATGGGGTATCAGTGTAATAAGGAAAAATTGCACAACAATTTTATCTGTCCATTTTCACCTTTTACCCTTGTGAAAATAAAAAAATTATTGCTCAAAGATCATTTTTGTGACTAAAAAGTTAAATGTTCATTTTTCCCTTCCATGTTGCTTCTGTTCCTGTGAAACACTTTAAGGGTTAATAAACTTCTTGAATGTGGTTTTGATCAGCTAGAGGGGTGCAGTTATTAGAATGGTGTCGCTTTTGGGTATTTTCTACCATATAGGCCCCTCAGAGTGACTTCAAATGTTAGGTGGTCCTTTAAAAAAATGGTTTTCTAAATTTTGTTGTAAAAATGAGAAATCACAGGTCAACTTTTAACCCTTATAACTCCCTAACAAAAAAATTTGTTTCCAAAATTGTGCTGAAGCTAAGTAGACATGTGGGAAATGTTATTTAACTATTTTGTGTGACATATTTCTCTGTTTTAAGGGCATAAAAATTAAAAGTTTGAAAATTGCAAAATGTTCTACATTTTTGCCATATTTCCGTTTTTTTCATAATTAAACAGAAGTCATATCGAAGAAATTTTACCACTAACATGAAGTACAATATGTCATGAAAAAATAATCTCAGAATCGACAAGATCCATTGAAGCGTTCCAGAGTTATTACCTCATAAAGGGAGAGTGGTCAGAATTGTAAAAATTGGCCCTGTCATTAACGTGCAAACCACCTTTGGGGGTAAAGGGGTTAATTCACTATCATAGATGTTAAGAGTTTGAAGGTATGTGTTTTAACTTGTCAGATCATAGCCAGGTCTTGCAGTCTCAGATAGACCAGATAAATGGTGGGATTGGTTATTTTCCTGGTTGCCTGATTTTGGTTATTTGCGCTATATTTTATATTTGCTATAATCTGTGCTTATATTACCTTACGCTGTTGTATATAATGTATTCCTTTTCTCATATCAATGTATTGTTTATCTTCTGAAGCTATTCCCTTAGGTTATGGTATTGTATATAAATGATATATGGTTTCCTGATGGTCAAGGGTGGATTGTAGTGCTAAGATGTTAATGACCATCGGGAACCCATATTGGTAACCTGTCTTTAAAGACCCCTTTAAGATAGCCTATCTTTAAAGACCCCTTAAAATATTAGACAGTAACAGTTCAGCTCATATTAGCCTTGTATTTTCTGTAATTTTCCTAACACCTGGGGAGTTTGATAAGAATTTCCATTTTTATATTACTCAACCAATTACCACATTCTTTTATTCTTTTATTGCTGTTTGGTGTAAATTCTTCAGTGGGACAGTGTATGTTTCTAATTACTGCATAGCTTCGCTATTAATGTTTATTGAGAAATATCGTGTTTATAGAATGGTGGAATATCCGGTATCAGGAGAATTTTGATGTATTTGTCCGGTGTAATTTGACATCTGAAGAGCTGTCCACTCAGAAGAGAGATATTATATTGAACAAATAGAATTTGTTAGTTTGTGTAACACTTGGTTGTTTCTTCTGAACAATACATAAGCTGTGGAAGATTTCAGCTTAGGCTACTTTCACACATCAGGTTTTCGGCGTCAGGCGCGATCCGGCGTCGTGCCGGAACGCCGGATCCGGCAAATGTTTAGTAAAACCGGATGTGACGGATCCGGTTTTCTGCCGGATCCGTCTTTTTCTTGACAGACAAAACCGGATCCGTCTCATCCGGTTCATCCGTTTTTCTATCCGTTTTTCGACGGATTACGCCGGATCCGGTTTTTAAAATTGACCCTTGTGGCCTTCCGAACGGGATTGGCTACTGGAAAACTATATATAGCATGTTCCTACAGCCCTTCTTTGACAGGTTGTAGAGGAGAAAGTGCAGGTTGGAGAGAAGAGCAAGTTACTGGCGAAGATGGATGTTGTCATTGGAAATATTTTGAAGAATTTGGCGGATTTTACAGCGGAGGCAAATCGTTTGAGGGTGATTGTTCTGGAGAAGGAGAGAGCGAGACAGCAGCGCATCAGGCATCGTAGACGACGTTTGTGGATCCACCCCATCACAGCCAAGAGAATGACGCGTGGGGTCTATTCTACACTATGCATGGACCTTCGACGAAACCCGGATAAATTTTTTGGATATGTTAGGATGAAAATGGAGAATTTTGATTACTTGGTGGAGCGCATTGCACACCTCATAAGAAAAGCGGACACCTATTGCCGCTTCTCTGTTTCACCCGCAGAGCGTCTGATGGTGACTTTAAGGTAAGCCACATTTATTGGATATGATCGCAACAGAGCACACTTTCACTGCAATCTTGTTGGTGGTAATTTGTATCTCCAAGTGTTATAGGTCAGTTTTGGTATGTAATGCTGTGATTTAAAACTAATTTATTGTTTTTTAATTCCCCACAGATTTCTTGCAACTGGAGAATCCCTTTCGTCACTGCATTTCCAGTACAGACTCGGGATTTCCACCATATCTGGAATTGTGAAGTACACATGCCGTGCACTGTGGGACTCCTTAGCTGAAGAGTTTTTACCAGAGCCCACAACAGAGAGGTGGATTGAAATTGCTGACAAGTTTCAACAGATATGTCAGTTTCCAAACTGCTTGGGCGCTGTGGACGGGAAACACATCTGCATTGTAAAGCCAGCTGGATCGGGATCGGAATATTTCAATTACAAGAAATATTTTTCAATTGTCCTCATGGCCATCGCTGACGCGGAATACAAATTTATTGCGGTTGATATTGGGGCCTATGGCCGCTCCAATGACTCTCAAGTTTTCAAACTGTCTGCCATGGGGCGTAAACTGTATGGAAACACCTTCCAGTTCCCACCACCTAGACCGCTGCCGCAAACATCTGGTCCACCTATGCCATTTGTCTGTGTAGGGGATGAAGCCTTCCAGCTGTCAGAACACCTTTTGAAACCGTACTCTAGCAGAGGATTGACAAGACCAAAACGCATTTTTAATTACCGCCTCACAAGAGCAAGAAGAATGGTTGAATGTACCTTTGGTATTCTGACAGCCAAATGGCGGGTCCTATTGACTGCGATCAACCTCAAGACAGAAACTGTGGACAAGGTGATCAAAGCGTGCGTGGTACTCCACAATTTTGTTATCTGCAAGGAACCCATTTCCATTGAGGACACCTCTGAAGAAACCACCTTGCAAGATTACCATGACATTACCACTAGAAGTTCTGTGACGGTTTCAGTAATGAGGGACAATTTTGCACTATACTTTATGTCACCTCAAGGCAGAGTACACTGGCAGGATGACAGAGTGTGAAAGATTTGTGCCCTAACCAAACTTGTGTACCTTCTGTACCAACAGTATATACCTTTGCCAACCAAAGTTGGCTATCTTGTCATGGTCTCTATTTTTAGCTTTAGGCCACAGGTGTGTACCTGGTTGTGTTTTATGCAAAGTATTTCACCTTTTAACAAAAGTTGTGTACATTGTTAGGAAATCACCAACAATAAACACAACTTTTTAGGTGAAATACTTTGCTTCAAACACAACCAGGAACACAACTGTGGCAAAAAGCTAAAATTTACCCACAGTTATATACCTAGTTTTGAATACCATTTCACCTTTTAAATACCCTGTATTTAACCTTTTTCGTCGCAGAAAGAAATGACAGACAACCAGTGTAAAATAATTTAACTTTTATTGAAAAATGTTTTTTTTAGTAAACTTTTTTAAAATTTTAATAAACTTGTTTAATAAAACTTTGAAACTATAAAACTGAAACCATAAAACTGGTCATTTTTATTTAAATACACACATTATAATTCTGTGTAGTGTGTGGTGGAAATACTGCTGTAGGGGCTGCGGGACACTTCGACACTGGGAGTGTGGAGAGAGGACTGGGATCGTGGTGGGGAAGGAACAGTTAGAGGTGAAGGTGTGGAAAAAACTACAGAATGGGTGGACATGTGGGAAGCAGAAGAGGTGGTGGGTGGTGGAGTGGAGGATTGGGCAGGGACTGTAGGAGCAGATGATGTTGATGGCAAGTTGTATGGGGAAGGAGTTTGGTACGGGGCAGGTTGCTGGAAGTGGGGAGATGTCTGGTACGGGGCAGGTTGCTGGAAGTGGGGAGATGTCTGGTACGGGGCAGGTTGCTGGAAGTGGGGAGATGTCTGGTACGGGGCAGGTTGCTGGAAGTGGGGAGATGTCTGGTACTGGGGAGGTTGCTGGTACTGGGGAGTTTGCAGGTACTGTGGAGGTTGCTGGTACTGGTGAGGTGGCTGGTGCTGGGGAGGTTGCTGGTGCTGGGGAGGTGGATGGTGCTGGGGAGGTGGATGGTGCTGGGGAGGTGGATGGTGCTGGGGAGGTGGATGGTGCTGGGGAGGTGGATGGTATGTAATAGGAGGGGGAGGATGGAAAGTGGCTGGAGGTGGATGGTATGTAATAGGAGGGGGAGGATGGAAAGTGGCTGGAGGGGGTGTAGATGTAATAGGAGGGGGAGGATGGAAAGTGGCTGGAGGGGGTGTAGATGTAATAGGAGGGGGAGGATGGAAAGTGGCTGGAGGGGGTGCAGGTGGAGGAACTACTGTGGTGGGAGGAGGAGGAGGTTGGGAGGTAACTTGCTGGAGAGCAGCGTGGCATGAATGCATTACATGCATCTGCTGGGCAGGAGAGAGCGTTTCCATGCGCTCCACAACAGACCTGAAAAAGGTGTGGTTTGGCGAAGATCTTGCTTCTGAATGCATGGTTTGCAGAAGTGTCTTCACCTCCAGAATGCTGGAGTTGATCTGCTGATAGCCTGCGGAGATTTGCTCTGACAAGACTTTTAGACAGTTCTGGAAAGATGCATTCAGATGCAAGAACTCTGGCGCATAAGTCTTTTCCTGACCCCTCTGCCGCTGCCGCCCAGTACCCGCAGGTGTACTAGAGGTGGCAGGGGCAGAAGGGTGGGGTAAAGGGAAAGCGATCTCCTCACCAGCAGCTTCATGTAATGTAGGCGGCCACGATGCTCCTGTGCTGGTGGATGGGACAGATGGGTCGAATGTGTTGGAAGGCTGGGAAGGTGCAGATGTACCGGGGCGGTCGAAGTGTCCCTCGGTGCCGGTCTCCTCAGGGATCGCCTCAGAAGGGTCCAATCGTGCCGGCTCCCGAGTGCTGCTCACCGTGCTGTGGAATAAAGAGAAAAAAAAACAATTAAAATACTGACATGGTATGGCCCTGGCTGAAAAAAAAATTTACATCTAACATTTTTTTTTACATGTGGTGTGTAATATTTACCTTCTGGTGACCATTTTTTCCCGGAGGAACGACAGGGCTTCTGCGTACTTGTACTTGCTCCTGCGTCCTCCAGATCCACTCGGGGCCCGCATCTCTTTATTGAACTCCTTCTTGAAACGATCTCTCACAGACCGCCACCGATTCACAATTCTGTTCCCTGAAACGAGAAAGGAGTGGTTAGTATACAACATCAGTGTTTCCCAAACTCCAGTCCTCATGGTCCCCAGGGGTCATGTTTTCAGGATTTCCATAGTAAATAGAAATCCTGAACACATGATCCGTGGGGACCACGAGGACTGGAGTTTGGGAAACACTGGTTTACATCAAGCAACCGGTAGTGTATATACTTACGCTCTTTAATCTGGGCCCGAGCTTCGAGGTCCTCCCAGCGGCCCACAAGGAGCGAACAGATTTCCTCCCAGAGTCGTTGGGTAACGATCAGGTCAGCGTGGCGGCGGTCAGCCATATTCCAGAGCGGCTCCCTTTCTCTGACGAGATCGATGAGGCGGTCCACATCAATCCCTCCATCCTCAGTGTCAGAGTCGGGAGCACGCTGTGAAGGCTGTTAAAGAAAAAGACAAAAATAACATAATTAGCCTCCACAAAAGAAATGAAATAAAAAGTGCAAAAAAACAAAGCAAAAATATTTATACTTACACGCTGGTGACCACCGCGTTGCTGTCGCCGACGACCCTGGGAGGCACTGCGAGGACCTCTTGGCCAAGCACCAGATTGGGAAGACTAGAGAAGAAAACAAAAAATGTTATGTCTTTGGATGTAGGCATTTGTTTGCTGTGTGTGGTCTGCAGAACATTGTTTTCTATGTGTTGTGTGTAGTGTGATGTTGTGTTTCTGCGTTTGATGCAAAAAACTTACCAATTGTGAGCCCACTCCAGGTGTCTGTCCACCCCTTCCTTCTTCTTCTGGGAGCTCCTCTTCATCTTGTGATTCCTGTTTTGAAATAAAAGGCCATGAATAGACATATATTACAGAGAAGATGGATTTTGGAAATAAAAACTTACCGTCAAACGCTGACGATGCGAGGGAGGGCTCCCAGAAGATGATGTGCTGTCTTCCTGGTGGCCACACTCCATGCCTGTGGGTGGTGTTCCAGCTGCTGCCATTGCTGCTGCTGCTGCTGCTGCATCTATTGGGCGGCTGTTGAATAAAGAGAAACAAAGGGCCAATGAATATCTTAATATTCAATAGCCCTAGTTTGGAGGAATGGGTGATTTGATAATTACCGTCTCTCATCTGCTGCTGGACTCCCCTCCCGTTGTTCAGCATGCTGCTCCAATTGGGGTGGTGCTGATGGTGCTGCTGCAGATGTCTCCTGCCTTCTCCTGCGCCTGGTTGCTGTCTTGGGTGGCATGTTGGGTGTGGCTGTGGGTCCCACTGTCTTGCTTTTATATATGTCTTGTGGGCAGAGCTACTGAGCATGCTCAGACCAAAAAACCGGATCCGGCCGCCGGATCCGGCTTTCGCTGGATCCGGCGCATTGCGGCGCTCATAGGCTTTCATTGTGTGAAAAAGCCGGACGCGCCGGATCCGGCGTGTCCGGCTTTTTCGCCGGAGACAAAAAACGTTACAGTAGACGTTTTTTCCAGACGCCGGATCGCGACACATTGCGACACATTGCCGGATCCGGCGAAAACCGGATGAAACGCATGGCCATCCGGCGCGATCCGGCGCAAATGCAAGTCAATGGGGGGGAAACCGGTTCCGGCATTGCATTTCGCCGGATCCGGTTTCTGTCAAAAGCGCCGGATCGCGCCTGACGGCGAAAACCTGATGTGTGAAAGAGGCCTAAGACAGGAGCCAGTAAACCAGTAGACTGGAGGGGATGCCCATGTGGGTCTACAGGGTGGAAATCCCAGGAATTTCTCTGTCTTTGCCGTTCGCTTATCACTGTTGATGTTTCCAGACAGATGATGTCACTATTCCTGGTGAAGTTTTGCTTTTTTCTTATGCAGTGTGAAATGTCAGCACTTTACCTATGTGATTTATATCATGCAAAAGTGTATGCAATATCATACTATTTCCTGTTTTCTGTAATAATTTATTGTAATAAAATTAATCGCCTTCTATAAAGCCATATCCGAGCCCTTTAAGTACTTGGCAAAACAGAAATCTCCCAGGCAGACAAGAGGCTTAGCTGAAATATGCACAGAGCCATAGTATACTATCCACTCGCATCATACAGTATTTGCATACAGTATTCGTAACTGAATAAAATCAAAATTTATAAAGAGTGCCACTGATTTATAAAGCTAAATTTCAAATACCATACTAGAGAATTTTGATCTAACTTGAGGAGATCCTCATTTGCTAGCCAATTACAAAGAGGATCTCTTTGTTAGGGACGGCAGAATGCACTAAATATTAAATAACAGAACGTGCGCTCGCCGCCCGGGGTCCACCGTGCAGAGATGTTAAACTGCTGCTATATAATGGCAGACGCGCTCTATGGCGGTATAGCACATGCGGGTTATACGTCACCCGATGGGCACTGGTGAGCTCTGTTAATCTCACAGAGACGCCTAAGGTATAAACATAAATGCCGAGCCTGTTGACCTCACAGGTCTCAGTGATGTGCACACATGGTATACGGTCACAGGACTAGGCCCAAGACTCAGGGTCAAAGTCCGTCTAGACCAACCGTGCATGCAGCGTCGCTACCGCGGACGCCAACAAGTGCTGATGACTGCAGCGCGGCGACTGCCACAGCCGCCACATGACAAAGCCCAAGAGGGGGCGCACTGTCAGACGCTAGTGCTGTAAGATGTGAACTGTGGCCTGTAGCGCGCCACTGACTGGCACTGACTCTATGACTAAGTCTCTATCCACACACGTAATATCAGAGGGAGGGGATCTTAATGAGTCATTCACAGGCACATGCATTCATCATCATTCACACAGACAGCAATTAGAGTCTATACTAGCGCATGGCCGAGCGGCCATGAGGGCCTTCTATAGCCGTGCGCTTCCAGGACCTTCCATATCTCTGAGATGGACCAATCAGATCCGAGAAGGACCTGAGCACGTGACTCCCGATCTCCAATGAGAGATCGTCTCGTGAGCATGCCCAGTAGCGCGATGTGAGGACAGCCTGTGAAGTGACTTGCTGCAGGATAGCCTGCATTGCTAATGCTGACCCAGAGGTGGCAGCAACAACTAGTCCTACAGAGCTGGTCTGAGCAGAGCGTCTGGGATGCCGAGATTGCTGTGTAGACTCCTGAGCGGTCGGTGGAGAATGGGAGACCGCTGGATGTAAGGCTCTGGATTCCTGCTGTGCAGCTGCAGGAATCCGGCACCTAACACTCTTAACCTTGAGGAGCCAGTAAGTTTGTGCATTCCAAACTTTGCATGAATCAATAGTGCAGGTGAATATAAAAAGTAATAAATCTTAGCAGAAAACTCTTCTTTTTTCCTTTATGACCAATCATTCATTCTAAAAAAAGTCTCTGATCCGTCTTGCTCAAAACAAGACATACTGCTAGTGTATGTAGGTGTGCCAACTGGGGTGTGGTCCTTCCGCCGCAAACAGACTTAAGACAGACACCGATGTGTGTTCAAAAGGTCCTCTTTATTGGCTGTCCTCTCAACGACCTGCAGCACCACACAGCAGCTGCTTTACTCCGCAGCACCACACAACAGCTGCTTGACTCCGCAGCACCACACAGCAGCTGCTCGACTCCACACACAGGCCCGGGTAACATCACTTCCTACCTTTTCCTAATTGACGTCCCTAGCGGCTTTCACTGTGGCTGCCCTAGGCCTACCACCACAGCGATTCACCCGTCCGAGTCCATCCGTCAGGTACCCCCGGGCCTCCTCTGTTCTGCAGCTTCTCCTGTCAGGGCCACCCCTCTGACTGTCTCTGTTATCAGTCCCTTCTGGAGCTTCTTCTCGGTCTTTCTCTCCCTTCAGTATTCTCCTCTCCTGAGCTCCTCTCCCTGGACTGACTTCTTCTGGAACTCTCTACCCCTTCTTATATTCCCTGTCTCTGGGAATTCCCCAACTAGAGCTCCTGTAACCCCGCCCCCATGACTCTGCAGTTTCGTAGCCTTAAGCTGATGTAAAGCCCTTTTCTCACAGCTCTCTGCTGCCATATTGTGGCCAAGCTATAGTATTACACCTCCTTCTGTTTCTGCTGTCTTTAGTCTCCCCCTACTGGCCAAACCCAGTACTTCACCATCCTTCTCCTATTTCTAGCTGTCTCCCACCTTCATGTCCAGCAGTCCACGTCAAGCACACTATACATTACCCTCCTGCTGCAGACAGGTCCATAGGTCAGTCCACTTCCCCTACATGCCCTCTTCCTTTGACTATTGTCATCCTCGACAATCTCGTCGCCTTCATTTTGCATTCTGAAGCTTCCCCGCCTTCTTTTTGTTGGACTGGTTGTTGAGCAAGGCCCGCGATACGCGGGGAGCTGAACTAAACTGGGAGCAATCATGCTCCGAGTAGCTTATGGCTACCTGCCAGCGCATATGCCACTATGACAATTCCTTCCTGTTGGGATAGGATCACCCAGATTCCTCTACGGGTGCGTACTTCCCACTTTTCTCACGTTCAGCAACTCAGCACAATGACCGAGGACTTTTAACCTTCTAAGTCACAGTTTGTTGCGTTTTTCCCTTTTTGTAGTGCAATGACCGAGAACTTTTAACCTTCCAAGTCACAGTCCGCTTCACTCTCTCTTTTGGGGTGTTTGTGGTACTCGGGAAATGATCTATGGACCGATGTCTGTTTCAATTCCACCTGTTTCATTGTCCCTTCAAGTTAAATCAGTCATGGTCAGCGTTTTTCTCTTCACTTAGTACCTGTTGAACATTCTTTTTGTATAACATTCTTAAACTCACTATACATACTATACATAGTGTCAACATGCACTACTTTTGATGGGTACAACATTTACCCTATTCCTTGCAACATTCTACATTAATTATCATCCTATTATACTACATTTAAAACTACTCACTATTTCACTTTTTCTTCAACATATCTGTTAACTATATCTGCATATTCCCCATCATATCTACATCTATAGCAATCAGTATCATTATACAACGGTTCAAACATCTATCAGCAACTTTTTACACAGTGGTGCGTCCCCTTCCTTTGTGGAAAGCACTCCAGCACATCCCTGCCATGTCAGGAGATGGGGTCTCTTACCCTGAGGGGACGCGGAACAGTCCCCATGCTGCGCAACAGCGCACAGAAGTCCCGGTAGTCCGTATTCAGCGGTGCTCTGGGTCATCTCCTGATGGCCGATGTTCTGCCAGCAGCAAGGAACTCAACAGCCATGGAGCTCCAGAAGTGTCTTGATTGTTCCTGGGCCCCGAGTGTTCTCATTGCCCAAGACCCAGGAGTCCATCTCCCTCCAGGGAGATTCATTAAAAGAGGAAGAAGGGGCCAAGGATAGTTCCGTGGCGTGCATCCTGTGCCGCATCTTCACTTGTGTACCAGGCCCTGGCACAGGCCGAAGAGAACTCCACCGCCACTGCATTTCCAAATGGCGGAAAAGTCTTGGGGGCAGAGGAGTCCGTAGCCACCCCTGCGCGTTGATCAATGCTTTCCCTGGAGGGCCCGGCGAGCCCCAGGAGACGCCCGGTGGGAGTGCGGGCGCCCGGCAACAGGAACCCCAGGCCTCGAGTCCCCACCGAGGGATAGTGTTGGGGCCCAGCAGTCCACTACAGGTCGCGGCAGAGGTGCGCTCTTCTCCGTCGATGTTGAGGCTCCGCTCCATCTGGCCCACAGCTCCTGCAAGTACGGCTGCAGGCAGGAGGCCAGGGACTTTGACTGGTGGAAAGCGGAGCAGGAAAGCTGGCGCCTGGTGATGCGGACGTCAGAAGGCCCCACATAGGCCGTGGAGCCTGGTGACCCGGCCACAGCTGTGATCTGGAATGGGGCTGGAGCGGCTGCAGGCCTTGATGGACAGGCTGCAGCTGCGTTATGGAGTGCGGCCAAGGCGGCTGCAGGCGCCGGCAAGTAGGCTGCGGAGCATGGCGGCCCGGCCTCCGTGGCGGTCTGGAGCGGGGCCTCCGTGGCGGCAGGCCTCGATGGATAGGCGGCTGCTGGAACGTGAAGCGCGGCAGGGTTGGCCACGAGTCTGTTCCGCGCTGGCGACGTGGGATGGGGCGCTGCCGGCCGGGGCGAATCGGGGTCATTGACGAGGGCGTTGGTCAGCCCTGAGTGGGCAGCAGATTCATCGGGAGCATGGGGCGTGGGAGCGGGAACTGCCTGCAGGGCCGTCAGCTGAGACGGGGGAACGCTCACCTTCTCCGGCGCCGCAGCTCCCTTCAGGCCATTCCACCGCTTTTCCAGAGGTTGGTCCAGGGTGCTGCTGGTCTCCGCTGCTCCTTCACTCCTTCACAGCTCCCGGTCCCATCATCTGAGGTCCGCTGCTGTTCTTCATCCCACCGTCTGGCAGGACCAGCCTGCAGGCCCATTGGTCCCACAGAGAGGGTCGGCAACAGTTCCTCCGGCGGCTGTACTGACACAGCCTGGGCCGCGGGTGAGTGCTCCTCCGTTTCCTCCTCTGGCTTAAGCTCCGTGGGTCCAGCTGTCGGGGTCTCCATCTGCTGCATATATCCAGGATGGGTCAGCACTTGCTGCACTGTCATCTGCTCCCAGCTCTCGCTGTAGTCCTTTAACGTGGGAGTGTACCCAGCTTTCCAGCAGCGGCACACAGCTTTCACAGCAGTGTTCCAGGGGCAAGCTCAGATTAGCAGCAAACTCCTGCGACTCTTTCAGGCGCTTGTTTGCCACAGCCATCCTGCAAAGTCCTTTTCCACTATGGATCCTCTGATGAAAGCCAACAATCTGGAACACAGTCCAAATTTGTAATCCACAAGAGGAAATCTTCAACCCGTTGAGCTTGGGTCCCTTAGATCTTTGGTGCAGGATTACCATTGAAGATGGTGTATTGGCGGTGATAATCCTGCCGACTATGCCAAATGTAGGTAGGTGGTCCTTCTCCCACCGCAAAAAGACTTAAGAGAGACACCGATGTGCGTTCAACAGGTCCTCTTCATTGGCCGTCCTTTTGACGACCCGCACCACCACACAGCAGCTCCTGGACTCCGCAGCACCACACAGCAGCTGCTCGACTCCGCACACAGGCCCGGGTACCTTCACTTCCTTCCTTTTCCTAATTGACGTCCCTCGCAGCTCTTTCACTGTGGATGCCCTAGGCCAACCACCACAGTGCTTCACCCGTCCGAGTCCATCCATCAGGTACCCCCGGGCCTCCTCTGTTCTGCGGCTTCTCCTGTCAGGGCCACCCCCCTGACCGTCTCTGTTATCAGTCCCTTCTGGAGCTTCTTCTCGGTCTTTCTCTCCCTTCAATCTTCTCCTCTCCTGAGCTCCTCTCCCTGGACTATCTCCTTCTGGAACTCTCTACCCCTTCTTATATTCCCTGTCTCTGGGAATTCCCCTCTAGAGCTACTGTAACCCCGCCACCCATGACTCTGCAGTTTCGTAGCCTTAAGCTGATGTGAAGCCCTTTTCTCACTGCTCCCTGCTGCCATCTTGTGGCCAAACTACAGTATTACACCTCCTTCTGTTTCTGCTGTCTTTAGTCTCCCCCTAGTGGCCAAACCCAGTACTTCATCATCTTTCTCCTATTTCTAGCTGTCTCTCACCTTCATATCCAGCAGTCCACGTCAAGCACACTGTACATTACCCTCCTGCTGCAGACAGGTTCATAGGTCAGTCCACTTCCCCTACACTAGCACAGTGAAGTATCAAGTTACGAATATCTGTTTAAGTAAATAGAGAGGGGAAGAGGAGGAGTGAAGAGCACAGTGAGAAAAAAACAAGCAAGCAGATGTAGACAAAGATGTATCATGCTGCAGTTGGTGAGTGATTTATGTTATACTGCAGCAGGATTCGCAGCTACACTGCTCAGGTTTGCTGTATAATGTCCTTCTTGCTGCTGCTCCTATTCTACATCTACATCTGTTACATGTTTTTCATTCCTGCTACAAAGAATTCTACCTATGGTGCTGCCCAGCTAGAAAGTGTGTGTTTGAAGAATAGCTAGCTGGCAACTGTAATTAGCTTTCTTCTATGTCCTATAAAACAGAACCACACCCTATTTAATCTACTATTTATACTGACCGTGATTTCATCATCCTGTTTCTCTGCTATCTAACCCTGTTTGCTTCATAACTACAGCTGACCTTTATGTACTTATTAATTTTATGTATTGAACTTATATTACACCATCATATTCCACAGCCCTTTATAGACACTATCATCACCTTTTGGAATGCTGCATTAAACTTGATTTTTTTTTAGTTTACGCAGTCTTAGCCTTATTGTTATGGGAAACAGAAGGCTTTCTTAGGCCGGTTTCACATGTCCTGATATTTCCAGTACTGGAAAAACTGGTACCGGAGATATCCATGTCTGTGTGTCTACTTGCGGCACACGTGTGGCAACCATGTGCCACCTGCGTGTCGCATCAGTACCACACAAACAGCCGCTGGGGAAGAAGCACTACAGTAAGCGCTGTTCCCTGGCAGCTGGTGCTGAAGGCGGCTCTCATCATTCTCCCCTGCTCTGCTGGCAATTAGCAGGGGCAGAAGAAAATGATGAGAGTTATATTAACCCCTTTACCCCCAAGGGTGGTTTGCACGTTAATGACTGGGACAATTTTAACAATTCTGACCACTGCCCCTTTATGAGGTAATAACTCTGGAATGCTTCCATGCATCCTGGTGATTCTGACATTGTTTTCTCATCACATATTGTACTTCATGCTAGAGGTAAAATTCATTCATATAACTTGCGTTTATTTTTTTAAAAACGGAAATTTGGTGAAAATTTTGAAAATTTCGCAATTTTCCAACTTTGAATTTTTATGCCTTTAAATCACAGAGGTATGGCACAAAAAAAACTTAATAAGTAACATTTTCACATGTTTACTTTACATCAGCACAATTTTGGAACCAAAATTATTTTTTGTTAGGAAGTTATAAGGGTTAAAAGTAGACCAGCGATTTCTAATTTTTGCAACACTATTTTTTTTTAGTGACCACATCACATTTGAAGTCACTTCGAGGGGTCTATATGATAGAAAATATGCAAAAGTGATACCATTCTAAAAACTGCACCTCTGACGGTACTCAAAACCACATTCAAGAAGTTCATTAACCCTTCAGGTGCTTCACAGGAATTTTTTAAATGTTTAAAAAAAATGAACATTTAACTTTTTTTCACAAAAAATTATTTCAGGCCCAATTTTTTTATTTTACCAAGGGTAACAGGAGAAATTGGACTGCAAAAGTGATTTTGCAATTTGTCCTGAGTACGCTGATACATGATATGTGGGGGGGAACCACTGTTTATGCGCATGGAAGAGTTCGAAAGGGAAGGAGCGCCGTGTGACTTTTTTCAATGCAAAATTGGCTGGAATTCAGATCGGACGCCATGTCACGTTTGGAGAGCCCACGATGTGCCTAAACAGTGGAAACCCCCCACAAGTGATCCCATTTTGGAAACTAGACCCCCCACGAAACTTATCTAGATATGTGATGAGAACTTTGAACCCACAAGGGCTTCACAGAAGTTTATAACGTAAAGCCGTAAAATTAAAAAGTCATATTTTTTCCACAAAAATGAACTTTTCACACTCAATTTTTATTTTCCCAAGGGATAGTTATTGTGCGATTTGTCCTGAGTACGCTGATACCCCATATGTGCGGGTGAACCACTGTTTGTGCGCATGGCAGAGCTCGGAAGGGAATGAGCGCCGTTTGACTTTTTCAATGCAGAATTGGCTTGATGCCATATATCGCATTTGGAGAGCCCCTGATGTGCCGAAACAGTTGAAACCACCCTCAAATGACACCATTTTGGAAACTAGACCCCCCAAGGAACTTATCTAGATGTGTGGTGAGAACTTTGAACCCCCATGGGATTCACATAAGTTTATAACGAACAGCTGTAAAATTAAAAAATCATATTTTTTCCACAAAAAGGATCTTTTCACCCCCAATTGTTATTTTCCCAAGGGTAACAGGAGAAATTACTCCCCAATAGTTATTGTGCAATTTGTCCTGAGTACGCTGATACCCCATATGTAGGAGTTAACCACTGTTTGGGCACATGGCAGAGCTCGGAAGGGAAGGAGCACCGTTTGGCACAAAATTAGCTGGAATTGAGATTGGGCACCATGTTGCGTTTGGAAAGCCCCTGATGTGCCTGAACAGTGAAAAACCCCCACAAGTGACCCCATTTTTGGAAACTAGACCCCCCAAGGAACTTATCTAGATATGTGGTGAGCACTTTGAACGCCCAAGTGCTCCACAGAAGTTTATAACGCCCGGGCGCGAAAATAAAAAAATCATATTTTTTCCACAAACCTGATCTATTAGTCCCCATTTTTTTTATTTTTCCAAGGGTAACAGAAGAAATTGGACCCCAAAAGTTGTTGTCCAATTTGTCCTGAGTACGCTGATACCCTATATGTGGGACAAAACTACTGTATGGACACACGTCGGGGCTCGGAAGGGAAGTAGTGACGTTTTGGAATGCAGACTTTGATGGAATGGTCTGTGGGTGTCATGTCACGTTTGGAGAGCCTCTGATGTGCCTAAACTGTGGAAACCCCCACAAGTGACCCCATTTATGAAACTAGACCCCCCAAAGAACTTATCTAGATGTGTGGTGAGCACTTTGAGCCCCCAAGTGCTTCACAAAAGTTTATAATGCCCAGGCATGATAATAAAAAAAATCATATTTTTTCCACAAACATGATCTTTCAGTCCCCAATTTATTTATTTTCCCAAGGGTAACAGGAGAAATTAAACCACAAAAGTTGTTGTACAATTTGTCCTGAGTATGTTGATACCCCATATGTGGGAGAAAACTACTGTATGGACACACGTCAGGGCTAAGAAGAAAAGTAGTGACGTTTTGGAATGCAGACTTTAAAGGAATGGTCTGTGGGTGTCATGTCACATTTGGAGAGCCCCTGATGTGCCTAAACTGTGGAAACCCCCCACAAGTGACCCCATTTTGGAAACCAGACCCCCCAAGGAACTTATCTAAATGTGTGGTGAGCACTTTGAACCCCCAAGTGCTTCACAGAAGTTTATAACGAGGAGCCATAAAAAAATCATATTTTTTTCCACAAAAATGATATTTTTGCCCCCAATTTTTTATTTTCACAAGAGTAAAGGGAGCAATTGGACCCCAAAAGTTGTTGTGTAATTTGTCCTGAATAGGCTGATACCCCATATGTGGGGTAAACCACTATTTGGGTGCATGTCAGAGCTTGGAAAGGAAGGAGCACCCTTGACATTTTCCATGCAGAATTGACTGGAATTGAGATCAGATGCCAAGTTGCGTTTGGAGAGCCCCTGATGTGCCTAAACAGTGGAAACCCCCCAATGCTAACGCCAACCCTAACTCCAACACACCCCTAACCCTATTCTCAGCCCTAACCTTAGCCGTAATGCTAGCCCTAACCCTACCCTAACCCTAGCCCTAACCCTAACCCTAATGGAAAAATGGAAATAAATACATTTTTTTAATTTTATTATTTTTACCTAACTAAGGGGATGATAAAGGGGGGTTTGATTTACTATTTATAGTGGGTTTTTATGTTTGGCAGCTGTCACACACTAAAAGACACTTTTTATGGTAAAAATACTTTTTGCATCACCACTTTTTGAGAGCTATAATTTTTCCATATTTTGGCCCCCACAGAGTCATGTGAGTTCTTATTTTTTGCGGTACGAGTTGATGCTTTTATTTGTATAATTTTCGCTCACATGACATTTTTTGATCGCTTTTTATTCCAATTTTTGGGACGCAGAATGAACAAAAAACAGCAATTCATGAATTTCTTTTGGGAAAGCGTTTACATTATTCCGCGTGTGGTAAAATTGATAAAACGGTTTTATTCTTCAGGTCAGTACGATTTCAGTGATACTTCATTTATATCCTTTTTTATGCTTTGGTGCTTTATACAATAAAAACAATTTAATATAAAAAATAATTATTTTTGCATCACTTTATTCTGCGAGCTATAACTTTTTTATTTTTTCGCTGATGACGCTGTATGGTGGCTCATTTTTTGCAGGACAAGATGACGTTTTAAGCGGTACTATGGTTATTTATATACATCTTTTTGATCGCGCTTTATTGCACTTTTTGTTCGGCGGTATGATGATAAAGCATTGGTTTTTGCTTTGTTTCATATTTTTTTTAAGTGGTTCACTAAAGGGGTTAACTAGTGGGACAGTTTTATAGAGGGCGTCATTACGGACGTGGCAATACTAAATATGTGTACTTTTATCGTTTTTTTTTAATTTACAAAAAAAAGAATTTATTAGGGAATTTAATTTATTTAGGGATTTTTTATAAATTATTTTTACACGTGTTAGGCTAGTTTCACACTTGCTTTTTTTTGCAGCGCGTTTTTCCCGCAAAAAAACGCATTGAAAAAACGCATACATAAGCATACAACTGCTGCGTTTTTTTCAAGCATTTTTATGAGCATGCATGAAAAAAACGCAGCGTTTTTATGCGTTTGTATGCGTTTTTAGCGCGTTTTTACCGCGTTTGCGTTTTTTTCCAACATTTTTAGGTGGCCCCTCACACTACCCAAACCATGACTTTACTAACCCTAACCCTGACCCTAACCCTAACCCTAACCCTGACCCTAACCCTAACCCTGACCCTAACCCTTAACCAAATCATACTTAACCCTAACCCAAACCCTAAACCCTAACTAACCCTAACCCTAACCCTAACCCTGACCCTAACCCTAACCCTAACCCTAACCCTAACCCTGACCCTAACCCTAACCCTAACCCTGACCCTAACCCTTAACAAAACCATACTTAACCCTAACCCTGACCCTAACCCTAACCCTAACCCTAACCCTGACCCTAACCCTTAACCAAACCATACTTAACCCTAATCCTGACCCTAACCCTGACCCTAACCCTAACCCTAACCCTGACCCTAACCCTTAACAAAACCATACTTAACCCTAATCCTGACCCTAACCCTGACCCTAATCCTTAACAAAACCATACTTAACCCTAACCCTGACCCTAACCCTGACCCTAACCCTAACCCTAACCCTAACCCTGACCCTAACCCTTAACAAAACCATACTTAACCCTAATCCTGACCCTAACCCTGACCCTAATCCTTAACAAAACCATACTTAACCCTAATCCTGACCCTAACCCTGACCCTAACCCTAACCCTAACCCTGACCCTAACCCTAACCCTAACCCTGACCCTAACCCTTAACAAAACCATACTTAACCCTAATCCTGACCCTAACCATGACCCTAATCCTTAACAAAACCATACTTAACCCTAACCCTGACCCAAACCCCAACCCTAACCCTGACCCTGACCATAACCCTAACCCTAAACCCCCATAACTAACCCTAACTCTAACCCAAACCCCTAAATTCCATGGTTTAAAAAAAAAACGCATATGCAAAAAAACGCATACATGAGCATGCCAGTGCGCACATATGCGCATCCATAGGCTATAATGGCCATTTTTAGCGCAAAACGTGCGCATATGTGCGCATGCGCTTTTTTGCAGGGCCAAAAAATGCAACATGCTGCATCTGGAAAATCCCAACGCACACCCCAAAAAAACGCAGCGCATGAAAATCGCATACATGCGCTTACCAGCGCGCAGGTATGCGCACCCATGTTAAATATAGGGGAAAAAACGCATGCGCAGGTGTGCGTTTTTTTCCAGCGCTAAAAAACGCAAATGTGAAACCAGCCTTATATATTTTTTTTTACTTTCTTTTCTTGGCCCAGGGTGGGACATCATTGTAAAGTTTCAGTTCGCTGATCTGACACTTTGCAGTGCACTGTGTAGGATCAGCGATCTGACAGGCACTGCAGAGGGTTTCTCAGTGCCTGCTCTCAGCAGGCACTGAGAAAGCCGCCTCCCTGAAGAACCATGAAGGCCCCCATGGCCATATTGGAAGGAGGCCCTCAGAACAGCGCGATAACATCACGCAGTTCCGAGGGGCTCAGGGAAGCACGCAGGGAGCCCCCTCCTTGCGTGATTCTTCCCTATGACCCCTGTACACTGCAATAATGTTTGATCACAATGTGCCAGGGGTTAAGGTTCCGGGGGCGGTCCGTGATAATCAGCTGACACCCATCCGTGATCAGTAGCGCTCTCCTCGTGAGCACCGCTGATCGTGGTAACGTACTATCCCGTCCCCGGTCATACAGGCCCAGGTACCGTGGACGGGATAGTACGTCATATGTCAGAAAGGGGTTAAAGTCAGATCGATGACAGCTGGTGGGGGCTTTTGGGACTATTACTCCCATCATCCGACACTTGCTGCGACTAAGAATAGTGACAGCAAGAGCGGATAATTGGGGTATTCCTCCCCTGCTGCCTGCGATCTAAATAAATCAATTAATTAAAAACCCGAAGTGGGTTCCCCCCTATTTTCTTTAACCAACCAGGCAAAACTGACAGCTGGGGTCTGCAACCCTCAGCTGTCAGCTTCAGCACGGTTGGTTATCAAGAATAGAGGAGTCCCCACGCTGTTTTTTAAATTATTTAAATAAAGTATTAAAAAATCGGCATGGGCCCCCATTTTTGACAACCTGCCTTGCTAAAGCTCACAGCTGGGGGCTGGTATTCTCAGGCTGATAAGAGGCCCTTGATGTAGGCCACCCCCCAGCTTAAAAACAGCAGCCCACAGCTGCCCAGAAAAGGCACATCTATTCTCCATGAGAAATCACAGATATGAATAGGTTTACATGTGTCAGTGTCTCCGGTGCATGTGAAAACTGTCACCCCACGTACTGGAGACACTGACGTGTGAGAGAGGCCTTATTCAAAATTTGAATGGATGTGTTCTTGGTACATGGATTATAAGTATACAAATTATTTTTCATGACAAAAGTAAAAAAATGAAAAGAAACAATGCAGAACACAAAGGAAGTAACACAGATTAGATATTAGAAAAAACTTTTTGACAGTTAGAGTGATCAATGAGTGAAACATGGTGCCATGAGAGGCGGTGAGTTCTCCTTCAATAGAAGTCTTCAAACAGAGGCTGGACAGACATCTGTCTGGGATGATTTAGCGAATCCTGCTTTCAGCAGGGGGTTGGACCAGATGACCCAGGAGGTCCCTTCCAACTCTACTCTATGATTCTATGATTCTAATGGTTGGGGGTAATTTTTTTTTTTTCTATATTCTTTATTTAGAAAATTTCAATAATATAACAAGAAAGGAAAAAAGGGTAACTATTTTCCAGAAATAGTACAAGAATGAAAAAAAAAAAAAAGGAAACAATTGTATTAAACCACAATGATAACACTACAAGGCAGCGGATTTGCGAACTAAAAGGGCTGTAAGAATAGTTTAAAAAACAAAGGGCAGTGGTGGGGAGGGACACGGGAAGGAAATTGGAGGGTAGGCATAAGTATTTTATCTTTGATGCAACATACATTTTGAAGGTCAGAAGAATATTAATATCTGAGCACCTGGTGTCCATGCAATGTCATAAGTAGAAAACTTTTAAATAAATGTACTCATACATTATATTTTTAACTGAAGTTCTTCCTGCGCTTTAGAAAAAATATGCACATGAACATTAAAAAAAACTTATATAATAAAAATCTGATCACAATTATTGGCATTTACCTGACCTGTGTTAATGGAACCGCAACAAATTTCTTATTGCTCCTTTGATATTTTCTCTTGGCTAAGTTTTGAGGAATAGTTAACTTTACTTGAAAGTAATATGAAAGGTTTTACATCATCGCACATATTAACACAGCAATTATATCTCAACTACCACAAAGAGCAGCATGACAACTGTATCCAGCTGCTAAGTGGTTTTAATCTTTAAAATCTGTGTGATCCTCTCGAAGCAATCACAGATGGGCAATGAAGTCACATCCTTACGATCCTGCGATGCTCAAACAGCTGGTGTCACTTTTCGTTTTGCAGTTTAATTCTTTAAATATTGTGAATTATTTTGGTGGGTCGTTGCTTAATGCTGCATGGAGGGAATCTAACAACTACATTTCTTATTGGCTTCTTCAGTATTAAATACATGTGCTGTGAAAATGTATTTCATTGCCCAAAAAATCATATGTTGAAATTTAGCTTCTGCTGATATTTTAGCAAGAACTTGGCTGGAATGTTTAATTTTGATTCAACCTTTTTTTGCCTAAGAATTCTATCAAACAAGCATACGCAAGACATTTACAGTACATACAATGGGGAACATAAATATTTGATACACTGCCGATTTTGCAAGTTTTCCACTTACAAAGAATTTGAAAAGTCTGTAATTTTATCATAGGTACACTTAAACTGTGAGAGTCGGAATCTAAAAATATTAAACTGAAAATCGCATTGTATGATTTTTGAATAATTAAATTGCATTTTATTTAATTAAATAAGTATTTGATACAATTGAAAAAAGAACTTAACTTCTTAACGACCAGAGGCATTTTTGGTTTTGCATTTTCAATTTTTGCTCCCTTTCTTCCCAGAGCCATAACATTTTTATTTTTTTGGTCAAAATGGCCATGATAGGACTTGCTTTTTGCAGGTCGAGTTGTACTTTTGAACAACACCATTGGTTTTACCAAGTCGTGTACTCGAAAACGGGAAAAAAAATTCCAAGTGCGGTGAAATTTAAAAAAAGTACAGTCCCACAGTTGTTTTTTTCACCATGTTCATTAAATGCTAAAAATAACATGACATTATTATTCTCCAGGTCATTACGAGTTCGTAGACACAAAATAAGTCTAGGTTCTTCTTTATTTAAGTGGCAAAAAAAATTCCAAAGTTTGTTAAAAAAAAAAAATTGCGCCATTTTCCAAGACCTGCAGCGTCTTCAATTTTCATGATCTCAAGTTGGGTGATTTTTTGTTTTTTCACGTGCTGAGTTGACATTTTTAATTATATCATTGTGGTGCAGATACAATCTTTTGATCACCCGTTATTGCATTTTAATGCAATGTTTCAGTTACCAAAAACACCTAATTCTGGCATTTTGAATTTTTTTATCATTACGCTGTTTAGCAATTGGGTTAATTCTTTTTTTATATTGATAGATTGGGCGATTCTGAACGCGGTGACACCAAATATGTGTATGCTTGTATTTTTATTGTTTTATTTTGAATGTGGCAAAAGGGAGGTGATTTGAACTTTTATTTTTTTTTATTTTTTTAAATACTTTTTTCCTTTTAGCATGCTTCATGAGAGACTAGAAGCATTCATAACCCATGATCAGATCACCTGTATGTAGCAGAAATGCTGACTTGCTATGAGTGCCGACCACCGGGCGGCGCTCATAGCAATCCAATATTGACAACCATAGAGGTCTGCAGGAGACACCTGGCCGTCATGCTGACCCATCAGTTACCCACGATCACGTTATGGCATGTTAAATGCCATTGTTAGAGTTTGACAGCGGCATTTAACGGGTTAATAGCTGCGGATGGATCAAAACAGCTGACATGTGCCTGGAAAGATGTGGGATCACCGACGGAGCTCACATCAAAGGGAAGAAATCCAACATTGGCGTACTATTGCGCCTGATGTTGGAAAGGGGTTAATATTTGGTACAGAAACCTTTGTTTGCAATTAAAACTGTTTGTCAGATTTTCTCTAGCACACCTAACAGAAGAAAAAAATGTACCGTACATTCACTTTATAGAAATAATTTACAAATGCGATTCATAAATTTTAACTTAGTGGGATAGGGATGTTTCCACTTAATTGTTCCTTTGTATACCAATTAATACATTGAAAGCAAGAATGAACCTGACCTGCGGTGAACTTACAGCATGAGAAAATGTTTACAAACTTTCCCACGCTAATCAGTTCATCTCCGGTCAGGTGGGGGGGCTGCACAGGCAGCTTTGCCTTCATTGCTCTGTGGTTTCCTGCCAGGCCAGTCGCATTAACACTGCTCCTGGTTGTAAACTATTTAACCCCTTCAGATAGATTGCAGCACGAGACTTGACTGTACGGTGGACAGGTATGGGATATTGTTGCTTTTTTATTTTGGATTTTTTACAGGAGAACGATGGCTTCGATTGGATTGGGAGTCAAATAAAGATGTAAAAAATGTGTGTTTATTTCATTATTTCAGTTTTTTTAACACTTTCAGACTAGTGGATTAAAAATGGATAGGTGTCTTATGGACACCTCTCCATTATTAACCAGGCTTAATGTCACCTTACAATAGCAAGGTGACATTAACCCCTTATTACCCCATATACCACCTGCTACAGGGCAATGGGAAGAGAGAGGGCAAGTGCCAGAATTGGCGCATCTTACAGATGTGCCTTTTCTGGGGTGGTTAGGGACAGATTTTTTTTAGCCGGGGGCCCAAAAACAATCGTCCCTCTCTAGGCTGTTAATTTCTGCCCTCAGTCACTGGCTTGCCCTCTGTGACAGAGAAAATTGTGCTGGAGCCCACACAAGTTTTTTCCATGAATTAATCCTTTAATTTAACACGAACAGCTTCAAAATGCTTCAAGCAAGGTTTGCTGGGTAGTGGTGGCAACATGAAAGGTACTGCTGGTAGATGCTAGGATTGTTGAGGTATTAGTAGCCCAAGAGGAATGAGAAGTAGCATACAAGAAAGTATGTAAGCTGCCCACTGAGTGTAAATTGAGCACCAGAAAATATTTAAGAGATTGAAGATAGTGTGTTACACTCTGAAGCGGTAACTGAAAGAAGTAGGCTGTAAGGTTGTGCAAAGGCCAAAATAAGCTACTGAGGGACCTTGCTACAAGGAGGGCTATGATCACGAGAAGGATTGTGACCAGTACTGTGATTGCCTGCTGAATTGCTGAGGGAAGTGACACGGAGACTGTCCCAGTGTCAATGAGATGCAGCTGAGGAGATTGCCAGATGGTTGTCAGCAAGTTGTTGCTAGTGTAAACTCAATGATGTAAGTGTCAACTTTCTACATCTTTTCAAGTTACCCTTTTGCATGTTGTGAGACTGTTTAAACCATCAAGCTTGTAGTCTCATGTAAGACATGTAAGACTGTAACCATGAAGTTTGTTGTATCCCTGTGTTATTGAATTGACACCAATGTACACATGCATCCTTACATAATCCTTCCATGGGGAAACATTAAAGGCAATTACATCATACTGTATATTAGATAGGTGGAATACTGTCCTTCAACTCTTCTTTGACCTCACACCACCAGCTTGAAAGGCTATGATAATATAGAGCCAGATGGCAATGGAGACTAGAAGAGAGGTCTATTCTCTTCCATAATTAAGGTAACAAGTGTACACTGGCGCTTCCTGGTCTGTACGCTATGGATAATAGGGGAATACCTGCTGCTGGTATATACTGGGTCTGTGCTTACCCAGAAATGCAAAGAAAATAAATGAATAAATGGAAGAAATACCTGCGCAAGTGGAGTTGTCCAGAATATGAATCGGACCACAGTCCTGCCTTACTGGTAGCGATGTAGCGAGCACACCGGGATAAACTGTGTGCGGTGGTGGACGTGCCACAGCGGTGTGATTTGGAGATGTGACGCTAAAGAAAAGTCGCCCCAATAGGCGATATGGTCGGGTAATCTCCAACGCTAACAGCCGCTGGAGATGGAGATGAGAGGCGGCGTGCTTCGGCCGAGAGGCGCCGCCAGTATACAGCAGCTGTGGCGTGGAGGGGAGGGGGGGAGGCGAGGCTGGGTGACGTCACCGGGGAAGAAAGGGAGCGTGTGCAGGCCAAACTAGAAGCCAACGCGTTTCTAAGGTCTACGGACCTTCTTCGTCAGGGCTGTCAGACTCTGCTACATCTATCCCTATATATGGCCCAAAAAAAACCACACACCCCCCCTCCCCACCCACCACCTGAAAGGGAAGAGGATTTCAATGTATGTTACACCTGCTACCAACCAAAATAGGTGGCAAATACATCAAGAGCCCATATATTAAAAGGGTGTAATATAGATTAAAAACAACTTTTATTGAAATAAAAATAAAAACTATTGTAAAACCATATATATAAATTAGGAAATTGGTGAATGTATAAAAGAGTGTACTATCTGTTAGCACAACTAATTCTAAGAGCATATGCCAAATCTATAAAAGATTATTAAAAAACAAAGTATTTGTTGAATTACAAAATCAGATGGATTAAAATAAGTTTGTGGCTGGATGGTAATTTAGGACTTATCATGAGAAAGCATGTAGTTCAACCTCATGGTTGAGGCCCCTAGGAGCCAAACAGTCCAGAGTGAAAATTCACTTTGTTTCAACCCGGGACATTTGCCCCAAGTAGTCACCACCTCTAACATTTCTACGTGCCACTTGGATACCACAAAAAAATACTCCCTTAGTGGATCTATTGTGGCATTCCTTAAAGTGTCTAGAGAGGGGGTGACCAAAAAAACCTTTCTCAATGTTGTTAAAGTGTTCTTTAATCCGGTCCATGAGTCTTCGTTTGGTGCGACCAATGTAGATTTTATCACAAGGGCACCTAATTAGATAAATGACTCCGGTGGTAAAACAGTTGATGGTGTCATTAATCCTGAACACTGACTTATTACGAGGATTGGTGAAGGTAGTCTGTATTGTTTTCCTAAAATTGGTGCGAATACAGCAGGAGCACGTACCACAGGGTGTAAAACCCTTGGTATGCTCCCCTGATAATTTATATACGGATGATTTGATGGTGGGAGCTACTAAATTGCCCACCGTTTGAGCTTTCCTAAACACAAATCTCGGGTGTTTAGGCAAAAAAATCACCTATTGTTTTATCACCCTGAAGAATAAACCAATATTTACGGATAATGTTCGTAAATTCTTTATGTCCGTGATGATATTGGGTGATGATAGGTAGCTGGTTGATTTGGTCGGTTATAGTGAGTGGATTAACACCAGTGAGATCTGTTTTATGGATTAGAGCATGCCTAGATAATACTTCGACCTCTTTTCTCGCTGCATGAAGTTTATCTGCAGGATAACCTTTAGCAAGAAATTGTTCAGTTAAATTCATGGCTTCAGCAGTGTATTCTTGCACCTTGGAGCAGTTACTTCTTAATCGCATAAACTGCCCCTTTGGAATATTTAGGAGCCATGTTGGTAGGTGACAACTGTTGATGTCAATAAAACTATTCGCATCAACTTCTTTGTGGTAGCACTTAGTGTGTAAATTGTGCCCCTCCACATAAATTTCGAGATCTAGAAAGTGAATGTTGGATGTACTGGTGGTAGCGGTAAACTCTAATCCAAAAGCATTGCGGTTTAAATTTAAAATAAAGGCCTCTAGGTCCCCAGGAGGCCCCCTCCAGATAAATAGAACGTCATCAATAAAACGACGCCAGATGAGTAAGTCAGATCGAAGTTGTCCCGATTGGAAAATGGAAGTCTCCTCCCACTTGGCTACATACAAATTTGCGTAGCTGGGCGCAAAACGTGTGCCCATAGCGGTACCCCACGTTTGTAGGTAAAATTGATCCTCATACAAAAAATAATTATGAGTGAGAATGAAAAAGATACTCTCTACAAGAAAGTTGACCTGAATGTCCGTATATTGGGCTGATTTCTCTAGGAAGTGTCTAGCTGCTCCGCAACCTTTTTGATGGTCAATCACTGTGTATAAGGATTTAATGTCAAGAGTCCCAAGAATGTATCCATTTTGCCACTGGATGTTTTCCAAAGTTTGAATTGTGTGGCTAGTATCTTTGAGATAGGCTGGCACCAAGGGCATGCATTTGTGTAGATGCATATCCACATAATGAGATAAATTGGAAGTTAGATAATTGATCCTGGAAATTATGGGTCTTCCTGGGGGATGTAATTTATCTTTGTTTTTTAATAATCTTTTATAGATTTGGCATATGCTCTTAGAATTAGTTGTGCTAACAGATAGTACACTCTTTTATACATTCACCAATTTCCTAATTTATATATATGGTTTTACAATAGTTTTTATTTTTATTTCAATAAAAGTTGTTTTTAATCTATATTACACCCTTTTAATATATGGGCTCTTGATGTATTTGCCACCTATTTTGGTTGGTAGCAGGTGTAACATACATTGAAATCCTCTTCCCTTTCAGGTGGTGGGTGGGGAGGGGGGGGTGTGTGGTTTTTTTGGGCCATATATAGGGATAGATGTAGCAGAGTCTGACAGCCCTGACGTAGAAGGTCCGTAGACCTTAGAAACGCGTTGGCTTCTAGTTTGGCCTGCACACGCTCCCTTCCTTCCCCGGTGACGTCACCCAGCCTCGCCTCCCCCCCTCCCCTCCACACCACAGCTGCTGTATACTGGCGGCGCCTCTCGGCCGGAGCGCGCCGCCACTCATCTCCATCTCCAACGGCTGTTAGTGTTGGAGATTACCCGACCACATCGCCTATTGGGGCGACTTTTCTTTAGCGTCACATCTCCAAATCACACCGCTGTGGCACGTCCACCACCGCACACAGTTTATCCCGGTGTGCTCGCTACATCGCTACCAGTAAGGCAGGACTGTGGTCCGATTCATATTCTGGACAACTCCACTTGCGCAGGTATTTCTTCCATTTATTCATTTATTCTCTTCCATAATTAATTCTACTTTTGTCTTAGATGCACTGATAGCCAGAGATTGGTCCAGAGACCATGTGGTCAAAGACATAAAGAGGCTTTCATGAGAAAGTCACACTGCTCCCACTTCCATTGATATTATTGTGTGGGGTGGCATAATGTATAGCAGCCAGACCACTCTAGTTTTAATTGCAGGTAGTAACCTCATTCCAGGTAAACTAACAGCTCCGCATTACATTGATTTAATCATGGAACCAGTGCATGGGCATTTGTCCAAAATGGGCCACAAGCTGTTTTTCAACATGACAATGCTAGGCTGTATGTTGCTAATGCAACTGTGAGCTGCCTGTGTTGTCTAAACACTTTAACATGGCCTACAGCGACTTGTCTTCCATTGAGCACACCTAGGATTTTACTGTTCGGCAATTGCATAGGGAACTGCCAGAAATGGATGATTATGATTTTGCATGCCCAAATGACAGAAAATTACTCAGACAACCATTATTAATCTCATTGATAGCATGTCAAGCATGAAAGTGCAGCTATTGTGCAATGGAAACTTTGGTTTCCATTTTTCATCATTTGCATAACATTAGCATATATCAAACCAGTGAATTTCCAAATTTCACGATGTTTTCTTGGTGTTACAATTGCAATACTGAGGAGTGTACTTTTAAACAAAAAAAAAGTGGACCAGAAAGCAAAATCCGACAAATTAGCAGATCTGCCATTCTACGTAACATTAAAATCTAATTTATAGCTACTGATAAATTATATAAGACCTTCAAACTCCAGATTATTATTTGATTATCTTTTTTCATCCATTCACCACATATCCGAGAATGATGTAACAGCTTCTCTTGAAACTTAGATACTAACATGTGGAACCGTGTCTAGTTCTATACATATAACCTGACACTAACACTGTTGGAGAAATAACCGGATTGTATCCATATGTAGACCAGATGATTTTCTTCACACCGGACAATCATTTATTTGATGTTTGAAAAATACAATGTGTGCAGAGAAAAAAAATCACACTTTCTCATTTGCCCCTTACCTATAAACTCATCTATTGCCGACATATTTTTCAAATATCGTTCACTGCCACATCTGCCTTTTACAAGAATATAGGATCCAGGTCTATAAAATAAAACATTGTGATGGACTCTTTAAAATTGGAATTGTTTATGGGCATCTGGATGACCTGTTGTTCCTTCCATATGGATACAAACAATGCTAAGTGTTCGTATAAAGTTGATAATCAAAGAATGATAGTGAGACATATATTTGGCAAACACATGAATTGCAATTTTCAGGCCCAATAATGTACATACAGGAAGACATTTTATCTCTGATATTTTGGTTATAAGTGCCATCTTTGTACTCTACTCTGTAGCTACAGCCAATAATTAAGAAACTGTGTTGAAACTCAAAAGTACTCAACAACATACAGCATTAACCTTCAGTTAGTGGAGCCAAAATACTTACACCATTAGTCGCAGGGAGTCCATGTGATCCCCAATTTTATATTGAAAAAAATAAAAAAAAATATATTAAAGATTTTTTTACTTTATTTAGGAACTTGAGGTTCAACACTTTAGCTAAACAATTTTTTAGCAATCAACAAAAATTTAAACATCTACTGTGCAATTAAAAGACAAGTAATTATTTGGTACATGAATTATATATAATATTTTCTTATGGTGCTCATTGCTCATAAATTTCTTGCAATTATCACATTTTGTTTTGGTTTTTCAATAACTTGATCTCACACACAAATGAGTTTGACCCTTGACAAGACTTTGACAGGACCAAAAAGGGACTACACTATTAGTTGTATGGGGTCCTTTGAACCCCAAACACCTCACTGTATCATGGGTGGTTGAAGCTGTGTCTCATGATTAGAGTTGAGCGATACCGTCCGATACTTCAAAGTATCGGATCGGAATGGATCGGCCGATCTTAAAAAAAATTATCGGTATCGCCGATTCCGATACCGGAAGTCCCATTCAAGTCTATGGGACTTCCGGTATCGGAATAAGAAAAATCCTGTTTTTCCCTTGTACAGCCTCTCTGGGGTCTGTACGGGCCTTTCGGGTGGCTGTGCCGGCCTGCCAGGGGGTCTGTGCAGGCTCCGGTGGTCTGTGCCGGCCTGCCGGGGGGCTGTGCCGGCCTGCCAGGGGGGCTGTGCAGGCTCCGGTGGGCTGTGCCGGCCTGCCGGGGGGCTGTGCCGGCCTGCCGGGGGGCTGTGCAGGCTCCGGGGGGCTGTGCCGGCCTGCCGGGGGGGCTGTGCAGGCTTCGGGGGTCCCACGCAGCAATGGCATAAAGTGAGACTAGGGACTTTTTTTTTTTTTAAGTGGCGGAGGAATACAGTGCGGAAGGATACCTACCTTCCGTCATTGGATTCCTGCAGCCCGTAGAGAACGGCAGCAACAGCTGATGCTGCAGTTCTCTACCCAAGATCGTCGTGGGACACACTCGTGGACTGCTTTGGATCGTGGGTGAGTATTTTTGTGGTTTGTTATGTTAATATTTATTCCGTAAAAGACAATGGCTTCGGGGAACAATGTGACAAGTATTGGTAAGTATGTTACTCTATGTTATATGTACTGTATGTCTATGTATGTATTGTATGAATGTATTGTATGTAGTATGTATGTAGTATATATGTGGTATGTATGTAGCATGTAGTATGTATGTAGCATGCATGTAGCATGCAGTATGTATGTAGCATGCATGTAGTATATATGTAGTATGTATGTAGCATGTAGTATGTATGTAGCATGCATGTAGTATATATGTAGTATGATGTATGTAGCATGTAGTATGTATGTAGCATGCATGTAGTATGTATGTAGTATGTATGTAGTATATATGTAGTATGTATGTAGCATGTAGTATGTATGTAGCATGCATGTAGTATATATGTAGTATGTATGTAGCATGTAGTATGTATGTAGCATGCATGTAGTATGTATGTAGTATGTATGTAGTATATATGTAGTATGTATGTAGCATGCATGTAGTATGTATGTAGTATGTATGTAGCATGTAGTATGTATGTAGCATGCATGTAGTATGTATGTAGTATGTATGTAGTATATATGTGTTATGTATGTGGTATGTATGTAGTATATATGTGGTATGTATGTAGTATGTATGTAGTATGTATGTAGCATGTAGTATGTATGTAGCATGTATGTAGTATGTATGTAGCATGTAGTATGTATGTAGCATGCATGTAGTATGTATGTAGTATTTTTTTTTTTTTTTTTTTTTTAACATTTAACACATTAGCCGGATGATGGGACTACTACTGTCCCATCATTGGCTAATGTGTCAATCACTGTCATGGTAGCAGGCATCGCCAGATGGGACTTGTAGTCCCATCGGACGATGCTTGCACAGACCCCCGGACATCAGCACAGCCCCCCGGCAGGCCGGCACAGCCCCCCGGCAGGCCGGTACAGACCCCCACAGGGTGCACAGACCACCGGCAGGCCGACACAGCCCCCCGGCAGGCCGGTACAGACCCCGGGCAGTCCACACAACCCCCCGGCAGGCCGGCACAGCCCCCCGGCAGGCCGGCAGAGACCCCCGGAACGCCCAAAATGACGGCGCATCATGATGCGCACACACCGCGCATCATGATGACGTCAGGCTGTCAATCAACTTTGAACTTCCGATTCCGATGCCGACTTCCGATATTGAAAAAATATCGGAAGTCGGTATCGGAATTCCGATACAGCAAGTATCGGCCGATACCCGATACTTGCGGTATCGGAATGCTCAACACTACTCATGATGTACTGAGGAGGGAGGGGCATCTGAGCTAGGAAACTACTGAAATGGGCAATTACCTATCTTCCATACTTGTAAAATTATGAAGAAAACAAACTAGTTTGCAGTCCAATGGACCCTATACGACTAATTAAAGTTTAAGAAATAGTTAATGAGATTCAACAAGAGTAACGCAAAACAAGTACATGTATATATATTCTCATTTTTATAAAACCCTATGTCAGGGGACGCAACTCTACTGCCCCCAATCATAAGGACAATTGTTATGCCGCGCTCACCAGGAGGCGGGGCTTCGGCCCCGACGTCACTTCCTACGGTACGGCGGTCCTTAGGGGGTCCCCGTCGGGTGCGCACGCGCAGCTCTCGTCCCCGGGTCTCCTCCTCAATGTCACGTTTGCGCTTGCGCGCTCCTGTCAGTGCTGTATAGGGCTCGGTCCTCTCTATGGTAATGGAGGACCTGACCCGGAACCAGAAGTGGTCATGTGCTTTCTGGCTAGGTCCTGACTCGGAACCAGTAGTAGTCATGTGCTATATCAGACTACCTCCCCCTAGGGGAGGTGCCTGATTATTGTTGTGCTTCCTGGCTGGGTCAGCTGGGTCCCTTCCTGGCTGTGCGCTGTTCTCAGGTCCTCTGCTCTGTCTGCTATTCTGTGGTGCTCCTAGCACTTGCTCTGAACCCTTGTTGCTTCATGCTCAGTTGTGCCTCCTGGCACATCCTCTCGTATCCTGTCCCTTGTTTCTTGCTTAGTCGTGCCTCCTGGCATTCACTCTATTCCTGTGTTCTGTTACACCTCCTGGCATGACTGCTGCCTCATTCTGTACCCTGTTGTGCTCCTTGCACGCGTCCTGCTTTGTCTACCTCCGGATGTGTTACTCGCTACACGCCTTATGTGCCCACGTGTACCCGTCTTGCACTATCCGGTATTCAGCGCACTCCCGTGTATTCTCCTGTGTTCCCTAGTATCCTGCACCCTCCAGTCACACAGTCTCGTATCTCCTGTGAGCCGGCCGCCTGGTGCCAGCAGTCGTGGTATCGTATCCCCTGGGGCTTGCTCCTGACACTCCCTGTATAGGGGGTGGTCCTCACTAGGCTAGCTCACCCTGGGAGGGTTGGTGCCATGACCCAGAGGGTCCACTCCAAGAGTCGCTAACACTCTAACACTCTAACAACAATTATGCAATTGACTGACAATTGATGCACAGGGGCTACTAGGACAGTTACTGAGGAACTTACAGTGAGTATATGGTATAAACACCTCCACTTCCAACACACAGACTATATATATATATATATATATATATATATATATATATATATATATATACTGCTCCAAAAAATAAAGGGAACACTATTCCTTGAGTTCCTTACCAGGGGCCTGGGAGTTTGAGGGTTCTGCGCAGGATCTTAGTTGTTCCCAGCATTGCACTTTTCTGGACAGAGTGTTCAGATGTTACTCCTGGGATCTGTTGTAGGCTTGTAGCCATTCTTCCAATTTCGGGGTCACTGCTCCAAGTGCTCCTATCACCACTGGAATCACTGTTGCTTTCACCTTCCACATCTTCTCCAGTTCTCCTTTGAGGCCCTGGTATTTCTCCAGGTACTCATATTCCTTCTTCTGACGTTGCTATCACTTGTACTGCCACATCTATTATCATTGCTGTCTTCTGATCCATGTCTAGTATCACAATGTCTAGTTGGTTAGCCAACACCCGCTTATTTGTCTGGATCTTGAAGTCCCACAGGATTTTAGCTCTTTTATTCTTCACCACTTTCTCTGGGGTCTCCCTTCTGGACTTAGGGGGACTTAGCCCATATGTTGTGCAGATGTTCCTGTATACAATTCCTGCTACTTGGTTGTGGCGTTCGGTCTACGCTGTTCCTGCTTGCATTTTGCATCCTGCCACTATGTGTTGGACTGTTTCTGAGGTTTCTATGCATAGTCTGCACCTTGGGTCTTGTCTTGTGTGGTAGATCCCTACTTGTATGGATCAGGTACTTGCTCTTGTGCCGCTATGATTAGTGCCTCTGCTGTCTTGTAGTCCAACTTTCTTCAGCCATTGGTAGGATTCCTCCATGTCAGCCACCTCCATTATGTCGATGGTACATCCCATGCAGTGCCTTGTCTTGCCATGGTGCTTCATGCTCCTGTTCTTCCTTCCAGATCTGTTGTTGTTGCTGTCTTAGGCATCTCATCTTTTGTTGCCATTTTTCTGATGTATTCCTGGATACTTCTTGTTTCATCCATGATGGCAGCTTGGATGCTTATCAAGCCTTGACCACCCTCCTTTCTGTTGGTATAAAATATTTGCGTGTTAGACTTAGGGTGGAGACCTCCATGCATTGTGAGTAGCTTTTGTGTCTTCACATCTGCAGCTTCCATCTCTTCTTTTGGCCAGCACACTATGCCAGCAGGGTATCTGATAACTGGCAGGGCATATGTATTGATGGTGTTGATTTCATTCTTTCCATTGAGCTGGTTCTTCAGGACCTGTCTTACCCTTTGATGGTATTTGGAGGTTGCTACTTTCCTTGCCTCCTCATCATGGATATCATATCCCTGTGGGATGCTGAGGTAGTTGTAGCATGTCTGTACATCTGCTATCTGCCCTGCTGGTAATTCCACTCCATCAGTCTTGACTACCTTACCTCTCTTTATTACCTTTATTACCTCTTTATTATCTGGGTTTTGGCCGTTGCAGCTGAAAAGAGGAAATCGGAAAACCAGGGGAAGAGTCTTGAGGAGATCATTTGCATATTCCCAGTGCCTTCTGGGATAAGTGAAGAGTCTCCGCGAGCTCAACGATCACTGGGTTTTGGCCGTTGCAGCTGAAAAGAGGAAATCGGAAAAACCGCGCGCCGATAGGCGCGCGAATTTTGGCTCATCTTTCATCGTTTTTAAGAAATCTCAAGATGGAAGAGGCCAGGAGCCATTTGGTGAGCTGCATTTCTTGCTACATGTTCACAGACTTACCAGTGGAAAAGCCAAACTTCACATGCCACAAATGCAAGCTTGTGTCCCTGTTGGAGGAAAAGTTGCAAAATCTCGAAGAGAGGTTGGCTACGTTGAAGATCATTAAGGAAGGTGAAGAGTTCTTGGACAGAGCAGAATTATCTCTTCATGTTACAGAAAGAGAAGAAATTCGAAGTGCACCTGAAGAAACAGAGGAATGGAGACATGTGACCCAGAGAAGCAGGAGGATCAGGAGGCAGTCAGCACCCATACTGCTCAGGAACCAGTACCATGCTCTCACGCAGGAAAATGATGAAGAAATACATCAGGATAAGACTTTGCCAACAAACAGCAACCTTGTACGCCTTCAGAGTCCTCCTGGATGGAGAAAGAAAAATGTTGTGAAGAAGAAACGGAGAGTGGTGGTCATGGGGGATTCCCTGTTGAGAGGAACAGAGGCCGCTATCTGCAGACCGGATATAACTTCAAGAGAAATGTGCTGTCTTCCAGGTGCAAAAATTAAAGATGTGTCTGACAGGATATCAGGACTCTTCAGACCTACAGATGACCACCCATTCCTGCTACTACATGTGGGGACAAATGACACCGCAAGAAACGACCTGGAAACCATCTGCAGAGACTTTGAAGACTTAGGCAAGAAAGTGAAAGAACTGGGAGCGCAGGTGGTCTTCTCTTCCATCCTCCCAGTGGATGGCCATGGAACAAGGAGGTGGAATAAGATTCTGCAGGTGAACAACTGGCTACGTCGATGGTGCCGTCAGCAACGATTTGGATTTCTGGATCACGGAGTGAACTACTTATACGATGGACTACTTGCTAGAGATGGGGTGCACCTTACGAAGACTGGAAAGCATGTATTTGGAAGTCGCCTTGCTACACTTGTAAGGAGAGCTTTAAACTAGAACAACATGGGAAGGGAAGCAAAAGACCAGAAAAAGCCATACACCTGACAAATGCTATTGAGAACTCTGCTAATAGAAGTGGAAAGGAAGAACAAAGACGAAAGGATCTAATTAATAAAAATATTGGAGAAAGAGAAACCAATCACAAACTAAAATGTTTCTATACTAATGCACAAAGCATGGGCAACAAACAAGGAGAATTGGAACTACTAACACAGGAAAAGAAATATGATGTCATTGGAATCACTGAAACTTGGTGGGACGATACACATGATTGGAATACAAGACTAGAAGGATACAACTTATTTGCAAGAAACAGACTTGATAAACGAGGAGGGGGTGTTGCATTGTATGTTAGAAACGCGTATTTCTGCACAGAGATTGAAGCTTCAGAGACTGGGAGTTCTGTGGAAACTGTTTGGGTAAGAATACGAGAACAGAACAATGGAAAGGACACCATTGTAGGCATTTACTACAGGCCGCCTGTGCAAGCTGAAGATATGGATGAACTCTTTATGCATCAAATGGCCAAGTTCTCCAAAAAATATGACATAGTTGTCATGGGAGATTTCAACTATCCAGACATTTGTTGGGAATCTCTCTCAGGCAAAACTAACAGGTCAAGGAAATTCTTATCCTCTCTTGCTGACAACTTTATCTTCCAAAAGGTAGGGGAGAAAACAAGGGGAACTGCTACCTTGGATCTAATCCTTATAAACAGGGAGGAAATGGTTGAGGAGGTAAAAGTGGCTGGAACCCTAGGAGGTAGCGACCATGCTATTTTAGAATTTTGGATAACTAGAGGCGGAAGACCTGTGAAGACTCAGACGTCAAGGTTAGATTTCAGAAAGGCAGATTTTAAGGGATTCAGAAAGATAATTGGAGGGATCCAATGGCTGGATATCCTTAAAGACAAAAATGTCCAGGAAGGATGGGAAATCTTGAAAAATGAAATTCTCAAAGCACAGTTGTTAACAATTCCGAAAAGAGGGAAGAATAGGAAGCATTTAAGGAAACCAGGATGGGTGAACACAGAACTTAAGCACATGCTAAAAAGGAAGAAAAAAATGTTTATAAAATGGAAAGAGGGAGGCATATCTAAAGAAGAATATAATGCTGTCTGCAGAATCTGCAGGGCACAAATCAGATTAGCTAAAGCTGAAAATGAATTGAGGCTTGCAAGAGATGTCAAAAGCAATAATAAAGGATTTTGGGGATATGTCAAAAGTAAAAGAAAAGTCTAAGATGCTATAGGATTTTTACAGGATGAAAATGATGAAATGGTAAGACAGGATGTTGAGAAGGCTGAACTTTTAAATTCCTATTTTGCATCTGTTTTCTCTCAGAAAGGAAATGTAACACCAACTGTTATTCACTGTCCTATTAAGGGAATAGAAGAATCCAGGATATCTATAAACAGAAAGATAGTGAGGAAACACTTAGCTAACCTAAATGAATTCAAGTCTCCAGGTCCAGTTGAATTACACAGCAGAGTACTGAAGGAGATAGCGGAAGAAATTTCTGAACCACTCTCCATAATCTTTGAAAATTCTTGGAGAACAGGAGAAGTGCCAGAAGACTGGAGAAGAGCAAATGTTGTTCCTATCTTCAAAAAGGGGAAGAAGGTGGACCCAGGCAACTATAGGCCGGTGAGTCTGACTTCTATACCAGGAAAGATCTTTGAACAAATTATTAAACAACATGTAAGTCAATACCTGGATAAGAATGAAGTGATCAAACAGAGTCAGCATGGGTTTGTAACTAATAAGTCATGTCAGACTAACTTAATTTCCTTCTATGACGGTATCACTGATTGGGTGGATCAAGGAAATGCTGTAGATATAGTATATCTTGACTTCAGCAAAGCATTTGACAAAGTCTCTCATACAATCCTTATTGAAAAAATGACTAAGTATGGAATGGACAAGGCAACTGTTAGGTGGATTCATAGCTGGCTTAGTGATCGGACCCAAAGAGTGGTCGTAAATGGCTGCACATCCAGTTGGAAGAATGTCTCAAGTGGGGTACCACAGGGCTCTGTCCTGGGCCCTGTATTGTTCAACATCTTTATCAACGATTTAGATGAAGGAATTGAGGGTAAACTGATTAAATTTGCTGATGACACAAAGCTAGGAGGGATAGCTAATACTAGAGAAGAGAGAGAGAGGATTCAAAAAGATTTAAATAAACTGGAGAAGTGGGCAGTAACTAACAGAATGGTTTTTAACAGGGAGAAATGCAAAGTACTACATCTGGGCAATAAAAATGAAAAAAGCATATATAGAATGGGAGGAATAGGGCTAAGTGACAGCACATGTGAAAAAGACTTGGGTATACTAATAGATCACAGACTGAATATGAGTCAACAGTGTGATGCAGCAGCAAAAAAGGCAAATGCAGTTCTAGGATGTATTAACAGAAGCATACAGTCTAGATCACGTGAAGTCATTATTTCCCTCTACTCCTCTTTGGTCAGACCTCATCTGGAATATTGTGTCCAGTTTTGGGCACCACATTTTAAAAAAGACATCAACAAACTGGAGCAAGTTCAGAAAAGAGCGACCAGAATGGTGACCGGTCTGCAAACCCTGTCTTATGAGGAAACGTTGCAGGATTTGGGAATGTTTAGTTTGCAAAAGAGAAGACTGAGAGGAGACTTAATTGCTGTCTACAAATATCTAAAGGGCTGTCACATTGTAGAAGGATCAACTTTATTCTCATTTGCACAAGGAAAGACTAGAAGCAATGGGATGAAACTGAATGGGAGGAGACACAGATTAGATATTAGAAAAAACTTTTTGACAGTTAGAGTGATCAATGAGTGGAACAGGCTGCCACGAGAAGTGGTGAGTTCTCCTTCAATGGAAGTCTTCAAACAGAGGCTGGACAGACATCTGACTGGGATGATTTAGCGAATCCTGCTTTGAGCAGGGAGTTGGACCAGATGGCCCAGGAGGTCCCTTCCAACTCTACGATTCTATGATTCTATGATTACCAACCGGTTGCACTTTTCCAGTCCGTAGGACATCCTGATGTCTTCTTTACTGTAGATCCTTGTCAGGTGGATCAGTGAATTGATGTCTTGTTTGTTTTTTGCATACAGCTTGATGTCATACATGTAGAGGAGGTGGCTGATGGTGCTTCCACTTGTGAACTTGTATCCATAGCCAGACTCTGTAATTATATGACTGACGAGGTTAAAGAACAACAATGGGGACAGTGCATCACCTTGGTATATGCCACATTTGATGGTCACTTGTGCTAGTTGTCTTGAGTTCACTCCCAATGCTGTTCTCCATAGCCCCATTGAGTTTCTGAGGAATGTTATTAATTTCCTGTTGACATTGTAGAGAGCCAAGCATTCACAGATTGAGTCATAGGCTTTCCTGTAGTCAATCCAGGCTGTGCTGAGATTGGGTCTTGAGTCTTGAGCGATTGCTCTATCTACTAGGAGCCGGTGCTTAGAGGCTCTGGTGTTGGTCCCAATGGCTTTCTGAGCTGGATTCATGCACTGTAGCTTGGTGGCTATGATGCCTGACAGGAGTTTCCATGTTGTAAGGCAGGTTTTTGGGCGGTAGTTGGATGGAACTGTTCCTTTGTGCGGATCCACCATGATGGCCTGCTTCTAGCAGTTGGTTAAGCTGCTTTGCCCTGCGTTCATGTACCGCTGTTAATTTCTTTAGCTAGTAGGTGTGGATCATGTCTGGGCCAGGTGCTGTCCAGCTTTCCATGTTCTTGACATGCTGTTGGATGTCTGCTTCTGTAATGGTGACTGATTCTTGCTTTAAGAGGTTGCTGTGTTTCATTCTTGCAGCCACATTGCACTGGTGTTGTGCGCTTTTCCTTCTCCCATATGTTTCTCCAGTATTGTTCAGTCTCTGCTATTGGTGCTGTTACACTGTAGTTGGGAGTACACCTTGGATGGTTCTTTGGAGAACAGGGCATTTATCTTCTTGGCCTCAGCTTCTCTAGTGTATCTCCCTAGTCTTGCAGCGAGTGCTGTGAGCCTTTGTTTAGCTTCAGTTGGTGTCAGGCCTTTGTACTTGTCCAGCTTGGACACCTTTCTGTATTTCTGTTAGTTGGCTGACAACCCTTTGTGTCACCTTGATCTTTGTCTCCAGTCTTCTTTTCCAAGGGGGCACATACGTCTGTTGTCCTTGCTGGGTGATTGCTGAGGCAATAGCATAAATCAGTTTATTAGCTTGCGTTATGGTGGTAGGTATTGATGTAAATGCTTTATAGTCATCTTCTAGCATACAGACAGTGGTGGTGTTTCTTTGCTGAGCCTTGGCAGTTGATCTCTGGTATTTAGTTTATCTATGATCTTCTGTTTCAGATCAGCTGCAGTGCTTTCTAGTTGCAGGATTGGATAAGGATCTTCACATGGTTGCACATGTTGTTCTTCAAGGTCTTCATGCGGAGTTGTTCTGTTGATCCATCTAAGGTTGTGATAATAGCTTTCTCTTTATGATATTGAAACATTGGGTGACTAGTTGTTTCTCAGTCAGTGGAAATGCAGGTCTTGTATCCATCCATATACACTTCATATATCCTCTCTCATTTGGTCTGCTGTTATAGTAACATTTCATCAGATCCAGGTTCTCTTGCCTTGTCCATGTATGTTTTTTTCCAGTAGCCCATTTATCATCAGATTGTCCTGGTTCCTCCACATCTGACATGGACCTTGTTAATCCGGGCAACGTCCGAGTTGGCATGACTTTCTTTGTTCATGACACTCTCATGTTTATTGAGTGTTTGTAGTCTTCCCAAGGACCACTACTGGTATATTGATTCCAGAGCTGGAATTTGAACCCCAGTCTCTCATGTCGTAGGCTGTGCACTTTACCATTACACTATGCCAGCCAATATATATATATAAATATATATATATATATATATTTGATATACTGCCTATTTTGCAAGTTTTCCCACCGACCAATAATGCAAAGGTCTGTAATAGAGATGAGCGACTTTGCCTTTTTTAGGGTCGAGTCGGGTTTCATGTCGAGTCGAACGAAATCGGCCGACTATAGGGAAAAGTCGGAGGCTGACTGAAACACGAAGCCCAATGCAAGTCAATGGGGAAGCAAAGTCAGCAGGGAGTGGAGGACAGTAAACACACCTTCAGTGCCCATTTCAATGCCAAAAACATCAATTCATATTACTGAAGCTTGTCAACCTTAATTTACTTCATATTAATAGTTACGCGTTGAAAACTGGGGGTTATTTGGCTAAAATTGTGGTGGTAGGGCTGGCTCCAGGTTTTCGTGTGCCCTGGGCCAAAGAGTGTCAGTGTGCCCCTTTAACACATACCACAACTCATGATGCTCCTATACGGCACAGAAATATAGGTATAGTACAATGACAAATACTTCACTGCTTACATGACTTGACTGATCTATTTTAAATTGTACAATAGCTCAAAAAAGGACATTATAATACTCCATACAGTATTATGGCCACCACATTGTGCGCCATACAGAATAATGAGCCCCATATATTTCTCCATACAGAATAATTGGCCACATATAATGTTCCATACAGTATCTGATGAGCTCCACATAATGCTACAGTATATGATGGTCCCCATGGATGATGCTCCAGTGTGTTATGGGCCCAAATAATGCTCCACATATAATGAGCTCCATTTCTAATGCTCCAGTGTATCATGTGCCCCATAGATGCTGCTCCAGTGTCTGATCTATTTGGAATGCTCCAGCATATGATGGGCCTCATGGATGATGCTCTAGTGTCTTATGGGCCCTAATAATGCTCAATATATAATGGACCCCATTTCTAATGCTCCAGTGTATCATGTGCCCCATAGATGCTGCTCCAGTGTCTGATCTGCCCCATTTAGAATGCTCCAGTATATGATGGGCCCCATTGTTAATTAACCTAGGCATGGTATGTGAAAAGAGATCCAATCTGAAGTGTGTGCTGCCGCATCCTTCACTTTTGGTGTGGGTGAAGGACACAAGGAAAGTGGTTGCTCCTGACCAGAAGCCCACACTTACGACTCAGTGCTTGCATTTTTTTTAACTTCAGAAGAGGAGGCTATAGAGCTGGAGGCTGTTTCAGCAATGTAAGCCAAAAACAGTACCTGATGCTCCGGCTTTAAAAGCAGTCTACCTACTCCCAGAAAATGGAGCCTTACTGGCCTTCCAGAGCTACACCATGATGCAGACTCAACACCTCCTGCCTTAGCTGCTATAGTGTTTTTGGCACTATCAGCAGATGCACCACCACCATCAGTACCAGGTGGCCCCCCATGCCCACATCCGCATCCTCTTCCACCATACTTCCTCGTGTTTTAGAAAATTGACCCAAAATACCAGCAGATATATATTACTGTATCAGAAGCGTACAGCTCTATACCGTCTAGGGATAACAGTAAATCTCCGTATATATTTCATGAGTCATACACAGACGCTCACAGGCTCAGTATCGATTACCCAATAAAATAAAAAGGTGAAATAGGGTACAGTATCACCAGATACAAGGTATATATAGTATAGTGTAAACATTCTGAATCTCTGAATACATTTCAGGAGGCAGACACAACCGCTCTCAGGCCCAGTATGGATTACACAAGAATATGAAAAGCTGTAAATGGGTAATGTAACACAAGCGTACAGCTGTATACAGTGTTGGCCAAATTTGAAATCTCGGTATATATTTCTGGAGTCACCCTCAGACACTCACTCAGTCTGGGTTTGACTATAATAAAAAATGTTGCATAAAAGGTACTGGATAACAAGATAGCAAGTATATACAGTATATTATAGGGTACCATTGAAATCTCCATATACATAGTCACGTAGTCAGTCTCAGACGCTTACTCATTATGGATTTGACCGTAATACTAAATGTCGAACAAAGGTACTTTATAACAAGATACAAGCTGTATCGAGTATAGGGTAAAAATTGGTATCTCCGATTCACCGTATATATAAAAGGCGTAGACTACACACGCTCACTCACAATGGATGATACCGTAATACAACATTTTGAACAAAGGTACTGTATCAGCACATACCACGTGTATCCAGTCTAGGGGTAATTTTAAATTTCCGTCTATACTTCCGGAGTCAGACACAGACACTCACAGGCTCAGTATGTATTACACAAGAATTTAACAAGTAGAAAAAGGGAAATGTAGCCAAAGCGTACAACAGTATACAGTGTTGTAGTACTTTTAAATCTTCGTATATATTTCAATCTCAGTAAGCCAGTCCAGACTCTCCGCTACTGGAAAGTACATGGATACAAGTACAGACGGAAAGTCGAGTGTTAGCAGAAATTTGGAAATTACTCATCGCGGGAAAACCTCCCGGTACATGTTGCAGAGGCGATGCAGACCCTCAATTACTGTTTCTGTGGAGACAGCGAAAACGGTTCTTTGTGAAGAAAGGATTGCTTTACCGCTGTAGCGTGGATCAGATCACTGTTACTCATCTCCATCAAACTGTGATCACAGGGAGAGATGTAGACATAGTCCTCACAGCCTATCATGATGTGTCTGGTCATTTTGGAGTGCAAAAGACAGAAGCCACAGACCGTAGGCGATTCTATTGGATTGGCATGAGGGAAGACATTGAAAAATGGTGGCAGGAATGTCACATGTCTGTGACTATCACAACTGTGAAAGGTGATCATAAAGCACCTCTGCATCCGCTTGTAAGTTGACGTCCATTTGAAATGGTAGCCACTGATCATCTGAAGGTAGAGGCCAGCAGGAAAGGCCATAGCTACATCTTACCCATCATCGATCAATAAACCAAATTTCTAGTGGCCGTCCCGGTGAAGGATTTAACTGCCCACACTACAAAGCGGTGGAGCAGGGAGAAGTAAGTATTGCAACTTGCAAGTGCTGTGGCCATGACCAAGCAGGGGGGCACACTCGGGTCGACGGTACTGGCACAGGGCCCCTCATAGTGCTCTGGTGTGTGACGGAGAGTGGGCCCCCCACCGTCAGAGACACTGTATTGTACTATGAGGGGCCCTGTGCCAGTGCCACCGGCCATCTGTGGGCCCATCCACCTGTTCAGAGCAATGGCACTTGCCTGGGTGCGCCAGGTGTTGACCTGAGCAATTACAGCCCACTTAGGGAGGTTTAAAAAATGGCATATGTTGATGTGTTGGCTGGACATTCAGCTGCTGCAAAGGGCTGAATTAGGCAAGTCCGAGGACGAGGAGGACAAAAGCGAGGCAGGTTTCTGGCAACCTGTGTGTCATCATGGTAAGGTGGGACAAAATCCTTTGAAACCCATGCATGGTTCATTTTAATGAAGACTAGATCATCAACATTTTGGGTAGACAGACGGGTCATTTTTTCTGTCAGGATTGATCCAGCAGCACTGAAGACTCTTTCAGATAACACATTAGCAGCAGGGCAAGCGAGCTCCTGTAAGGCATATTGTGCCAATTCAGGCCAGGCGTCCAGTTTAGAGGCCCAATAGTCAAAGGGGAATGACCTGTGAGGGAGAACATCGATATGGGAGAAGTAGTTTGTAACCATAGTTGACAACTGCTGCCTCCTGTCACTTTTAATTGATGCAGTATTAGCAGTCGTGTGAGCGGTACTTGAGAAATCATTCCACAACATGGTCATTAAACCCCTGTCTCCAACACCACTTTGGCTGTGTGCAACACTAACACCTCTTACATTGTGCCCACTACGGCTCGTGGGAGAACCATCACCGCTGCTTTGTGCTGGGAAAGCCTCAAACAAACGGTTTACCAGAGTTGCTTGTTTGTTAGCCAATATTATCCCTAGGTTCTCCTGTGGCATGATGTTGTGTAATTTGCCTTTGTAGCGTGGATCGAGGATGCTGGCCAGCCACTAGTCGTCATCCCTCATCATTTTGGCAATGCGGGGGTCCCTTTTTAGGATCCTCAAGGCATAATCACACATGTGGGCCAATGTTCCAGGTGTCAATGATGCACTGCCAGTGGTGGGTGGAGGAGCCCTTTCTGGCAAATCCACATCCCTACAGTCACGCACAAACACTGTACCTGACCTTGGAACGCCAACATTTTCTCTTGCCCCCTGAGAAGCATCCTTCTGCCCAAAATAATCATCCACCTCTTCCTCCTTCTCCTCCTCTTCTTCCTCCACCTCGTCCAGGACAGTTCCCTGACCAGACAATGGCTGACTGTCATCAAGGCTTCCCTCCTCCTCCGCTGCAGATGCCTGATCCTTAATGTGCGTCAAACTTTGCATGAGCAGACACATAAGTGGGATGCTCATGCTTATAATGGTGTCGTCTGCGCTTACCAGCCGTGTGCATTCCTCAAAACACTGAAGGACTTTACAGAGGTCTTTCAGCTTTGACCACTGCACACCCGACAATTCCATGTCTTCCCTCAAACTGCTTGTGTATCCTCCCACAAATGCATTACAGCCTGCCTCTGTTCGCACATCCTCTCAACCATGTGCAGGGTGGAGTTCCACCTTGTTGCAACGTCTATGATTAGCGGTGCTTCGGAAGGTGGAGCAATCGCTGCAGCTTCTGCATACGAGTGGAGTGGACTTTTGAATGATGCATGTGCGAGCACAGTCTTCGCACCTAATGGAGCAGTTATGTTAACTCCATATAATTATTAAGGAAGCACTGCACCACCAGGTTCAAAGTGTGAGCCAGGCAAGGTATGTGTGTGAGTTTTGCACGGGCTATGGCTGCCACAAAATTACGGCTGTTATCACTGACTACCTTGCCTGTCTCAAGATGTAGACTGCCCAGCCATGTAAAATGTAGCAAAAATACCAGCAGAGAGATGGTACTGTATCAGGAGCGTCCAGCTGTGTAAGGTGTATTAAAATAATTAAATCTATGTATATATTTTGTTAGTCACAGACGTTTTTACAGTATGTATTGGACCATAATCCAACAAGCAGATATACGGAACTGTATCAGAAGTGTACAGCTGTATATGTTTTTTGTGTAACTAACAATCTCCGTATATGTATTTACGGAGTGTCACACACACACGCTGACTCTGTATAGAAGTGACTGTAATGCAAACGGCAGATATACAACACTGTTTGAGAATTGGACAGCTCTATACGGTGTCTGTATGGAAAATTGTCAATCTCCGTCTATTTGTATAGGGACTGACACATGCTGTCTCTGTCTAATTTTGACCGTGATCAAACAGCAGATATACAAAACTGTTTGAAAAGCAGACAGCACTCTAAGGTGTAGGTCTGAAAAAATGGAAAAACTCCTCGGCTTTTTTTTTCCAGAGTCACACACAGATAGCTTCTATTTGTACGTGATACAAGGCAGTACACAGTAGTGTGTGAGGAGCGTACACCGCTATACGGTGTCTGTATGGAAAGTTATCAATCTCCATCTATAGGGACTGACACACGCTGTCTCTGTCTAGTTTTGACCGTTATCAAACATCAGATATACGAAACTGTTTGAAAAGCGGACAGCACTCTAAGGTGTAGGTCTGGAAAAATGGAAAAACTCCTTGGCTTTTTCTTCCAGAGTCACACCTAGATAGCATCTATTTGTCCGTGATACCAGCCGGTACACGGTAGTGTGTGGGGAGTGTACACTGCTGTACGGTGTGTGAAAAAATGAACGCTCAGTAACTCACCAGGACAAAATAATAAAAGTTGGAGTGCTTTGAAAAAAGCAGTTTGAACAGCAGTGTGCACACAGCAGTGCAGCTAGCAGGTAGCCTTAAAAGGCAGCCTAATCACCACCAGCGCTGCTGCACACAACAAAAATCCTCCCCTTTCACTGCACACTAACTGTACAGTGAAAAGCTCTATCAGCAGAAGCAGTTTTTTTTTTCTTCCTCCCTGCCTAACGCTCTCCCTGTTCAGAATCAGCAGCAGCACCTCTCCCTATTGTAAGATCGGCAGAAGTAAGATGGCGGTCGGCGGTCACAGCCTTTTATACCCACTGTGATGCCACACAAAGCCAGCCAATCACTTCAATGCCCTTCTCTAAGATGGTGGTGGCCGCTGCCCATGTCATTGTGTTGCCCACAGTGTGCGTCCACCTTCATTGGCTGAGAAAAGGCGCTGGAAGCATTATTTGAAACGCGACTTTGGCACTCTGATCGGCGACCTCATGGCCGACCTCACGCTATGGTCGAGTTTCGATCGGCGAAACCCAACTTTAGCTAAAGTCGGCTATTTTTTAATTTGACCGACCCGTTTCGCTCAACTCTAGTCTGTAATTTTTATGGCAGGTACACTTTACCTGTGAGAGACTGAATCTAAAAATAAAAACTAGAATCAACTCCACTCCCCATGTTTAGAGGAAGAAGAAGGATGAGTACAACCCCAAGAACACAGTCCCAACCGTGAAGCATTTTTAGGGAAAACATCATAATTTGTGGGTGCCTTTCTGCAAATGGGGCACTACAACCGCACCGTATTGAAGGGAGGATGAATAGGGTCATGTATCGCAATATTTGGTCAACATCCTCCTTCCCTCGGTATGAGCATTGAAGATGGGTGCTGGCTGGGTCTTCCAGCATGAAAATGACCAAAAATATAAAGCCATTTCAACTAAGGAGTGGCTTCATAAGAAGCATTTCAAGGTCCTGGAGTGGCCTAGCCAGTCTCCAGACCTGAACTCAATAGAAAATCTTTGGAGGGAGCCGAAACTCAATATTGCCCAGCCACAGCTCTGAAACCTGAAAGAGTTGGATGAGTGGGCCAAAATCCTGGCTGCAGTGTGTGGAAACTTGTTCAAGAACTATAGGAAACATCTGATCTCTGTAATTACAAACAATGGTTTCTGTACCAAATATTCAATTCTGTTTTTCTATTGCATCAAATACTTATTTAATGCAATAAAACGCAAATTATTCATGTAAAAATTAGACAATGTGATTTTCTATTTTTTTAAGATTCTGTCTTGTATAGCTGAAGTGTACCTATGATAAAAATAACAGGCCTCCCCATTCTTTGATGGAGAGAAAACTTGTATCAAATACTTATTTCCCCACTATATAATAAAATTTGGAAATATTTAATCTTTAAAAGTAGGCAGTGTTAATAAAAAATATACAAAAATGTTACAAAATGGGAACAAAACAATAATAATTAAATCACATAAAATAAAAGTGATAACAAAACAAAAGTACTAAACCTATGCCATGGAAATGGCTCAGAGCTTAGTGGAGAGCTTAGTGGAGGGAAGCACACCTTTTAGGAAAATGGACAAAACCAGAACAAGCTGTATCTTCCAGGACTGACAAATGATGAAAACTCAAACTCTGATTTTTATTAGATCAAGGTTATGCCCACATACCTCCCCTTGGTGAGCTCATATTGGGGGGTTGGTCGTGGGATGTGCTAGGTTTTAGAAGAATATGAGATGCTCGACTTTCAGGGTATCTTTGTACCTGGTGGTCCCAGGTGTGAGATAGTGTTCCTATAACAATTTTACAATTGTTATTGTTATTCCTATAATATTTTTACAATTTTTCTTTCAGACACCATGCAAAAATTTAATTCTCCAGTCTGGACAATTTCTACTTGCTAAAAGGTTCCCATGAAAACAAACTGATCAGAAATCTGTCAGTAAGCAAATAATTTCCCTGTGTAACCACAGGGATTGCACAGTGCCCAATCACATGAATGTGCTGCCTGTGTATTGCAGTAAAGGCTCTTGCATTTGCAATGATTCCCCACTCAGGTCAAGAAATGAGGATACTAAACAGAAAATGCCAGTCTATTATCTCAAAATTCACATGAAACTACGTTTTCTAACCTAACTCTCTTAAATCAGTTCTGTCAACAGATTTCACAATGTAAAGTGTATGGATTCATAAATAGATTCTTAGACCTGAGAAGACTGTTGTATGTTGAATGTATTTAAAATTAATTTCAGCTGTGTAATTTTGATATTAAGATGAACATTGTGTGAGTCCAGCTATAGAATTAAACAGCTAAAGTACCATATTTTTCAGATTATAAGATGCACTTTTTTCTCCAAATTTGGGAGGAAAATTGGATGCGTCTTATAATCAAAAGGTAACTTACCTGGGAGTCTGCGATGGTGGATCAGGGTCACAGGTGGCTGGGTCGCTGTTTCTGGAGGCCAGTTGCTGCGGTGCCTGGGCACTCATTAAATGTCCGCTCCAGTGAGCAGAGTCCCCTTTCCCATTCAGTTCCCTGTGGTGGGCTTAGGGAAAATGGTAAAAAGAGATCTTGTCTCCCGAGGTCTCAATGTCATATAATGTCCCATATCCATCAAAACCAATTTACTTTCCCAACTCGTTTGCCCTCCCGTACATGAGGTTCATCAGGAGGACTGAAGGACTGACACATAGCATGGAATTGGATGCCATGTGCTCATGTACTGGAGGAGAAACGCGTTGGAAAAGTATATTAGTTTTGATGGAAATGGGACATAATATGAGATAAGTTTCCACTTTATTGATATATTTTTCATTTTGGCCATCATTTTGATAATTTTTTAGTGCATGCACTTGTACAAGAATTGAATAATATTTCTAGAAATTAGGGTAACCTTTGTGTCCCAACATAACTTTTATAACCATTTTAAGGTTCTGCTTCACCCCCTTCAAACTATTTGACTAATAATTTGGTTGTTGTCTTACCTTTCATTGTTTGATCCTATACTGTAATTTAGTTCATGTGATAAACACACTATCATTGACATTACAATTTTAACTCTATAATTAATAAAAGTTATGTTTTTAAGGGGTTTTCTCATCTAGGTTTACTACATATTACCCCTTCTTTACATTTTTTCATGGTTTTCTTTGCAGGCCTACAGTTTACAAGACGTTAGCATCCCAGCACAGGCAGAACAATGGTTTGGGCCAGATGAAAACAATGAGAAAAGCGAACAATCTCAATCAGAAAGAATATCATATGTAAGTTATCACAATACCATGTTTTCCGAAAAAAAACAGAGTCATACATTATTTTTTGGTACGAAAAATGCGCTACAGCTTATTTTTAGGGGATGTCATATTTTTCCATGAACAACAATCCGCACTTATTGTTTAACAAAATATTATTATTTTTTCAAATATAATCATGTCATCACATTCTGGAGCATCAACATAACTCTCCAATCCCTGAGATCCATCATGAATTTCTTGAGGTCCTACGGTATTTCATTTTTTCATGTACAACAATCTACATTAACCAGTATTCATGAACAAAAATCAACATCATCTTCTGTAATATCATTATAACTATATTTATACACCAAGAAAAGCAAAATCAGTACAAAAGAATCCAAACAGATTACGTTTTAACATAAACTCTCACGTTTTGCTGTATTGCACCACATACAACAAATAAAAAGGGAAACACGTATAAATAAATTACTGCAATAACCATGAGTAGAGTATTCATCAAATGAGATATAGACATTAATAAATTATAAATTAGTCTTTTGGTTTTTAACCTTTTGTGATATTTAATACAATAATAAAGATATCCTCTTATAATGTATTCATGGATATACATAATTTGATGAATACTCCACTCATGGGTATTCCAGCAATTTATATTTTCATATATTTCCCTATTTATTTGTTGTATGTGGTACTATACAGCAAAACTTGAAAGTTGGAGTAGGATTCTGGCAAGGTGGGAGCAATGCCTATTAGACCAGGTATTGCTCCCATCTAGCCAGAATCCTACTCCACACTGATTAGGGGCAACACCCCGAAACAGCTGTCTGTGGATGGATACCTGGCCTTGGTATTTCCCTTGTCATATCTGTAAACTCGTAAAGAGCTGGATATTGACATAAAGGGCCACTTAATATGGTGGTAATGGTGGTTTCTGAAAGGAGCCACTCCTTGGCTGGGTCCTTCCCTGGAGGAAGATCTGACTAGTCCCGTGTTTGAGACTCTTAAATGAGGCTCCATGGACTTTATTTGCATATTCGAATTTCCCAGAGAGCATTTCACCTAGGATTTCACTGATTGAGCGCCTTTGCCGGTTGCCGCAGTGTTTTCTTTGACTGGTCTTCCTGAGGTCAGTGATGGTTTCGTGGTGTTGGTCTACTAGGCATTGCTCCCACCTAGCCAGAATCCTACTCCACACTGATGAAGGGCAACACCCAGAAACTGCTGCCTGTGGATGGATACCTGGCCTTGGTATTTCCCTTGTCATATCTGTAAACTTGTAAAGAGCTGGATATTGACTTAAAGGGCCACTTAATATGGTGGTAATAGTGGTTTCCGAAAGGAGCCACCCCTTGGCTGGGTCCTTCCCTGGAGGAAGATCTGGCTAGTCCCGTGTTTGAGACTCTTAAATGAGGCTCCACGGACTTTATTTGCATATTCATATTTCCCACAATCTCAGATAGTCACAGTAAAGTATCATCAAATATATGCACTTTATTTTTAAATAGATTTTATCAGTAATGCGGATTAATGTGATAACACAATATTTTATCTTAATTAACTAGAGATCTGTTTTCAACAGTCACTGACTATTATCTCCATGTTGACTTTTGAATTTATTTGTTTCTTTTTTGTTGGTAAAGTCTGAAATGTTGACTCTTCTTGTTGGTGAAATTGATATTTATAAAAGGAAGGATGGTTGCTATTTGTGTCTTATTTTACCTCCTACAACTTACTGTCTGCTATCATTGCAAGACAGAGAAGCAGGATAATTGAACAATGATATTTGCGGATGTTTTTTACACATTGTCCAGGCAAGCTAGCTTGTTGACGTGTAAAACCAAGGAGTAGAAACTATGCAAATGATTAGTCAACAATGTGAGTTAACCTCAAAACTTCTTTTACTTGACCTGCAGATGCTGGCTTGAAGGACAACTGTTGTCGACTATGTACAGTGGGGAAAAAAAGTATTTAGTCAGCCACCAATTGTGCAAGTTCTCCCACTTAAAAAGATGAGAGAAGTGTGCAATTGACATCATAGGTAGTCCACAACTATGAGAGTCAAAATGAGAAAACAAATCCAGGCAATCACCTTGTCTGATTTGGCAAGATTTATTTTGCAAATTATGGTGGAAAATAAGTATTTTGTCACCTAAAAACATGCAAGATTTCTGGCTCTCACAGACCTGTAACTTCTTCTTTAAGAGGCTCCTCTGTGCTCTAATCATTACCTGTAGTAATGGCACCTGTTTGAACTTGTTATCAGTATAAAAGACACCTTTCCACATCCTCAAACAGTCATACTGCAAACTCCACTATGGTGAAGACCAAAGAGCTGTCAAAGGACACAAGAAGCAAAATTGTAGCCCTGCACCAGGCTGGGAAGACTGAATCTGCAATAGGCAAGCAGCTTAGTTTGATGAAATCAACTGTGGGAGCAATAACAACAAAATGGAAGACATATAATACTACTGATAATCTCCCTCTATCTGGAGCTCCACGCAAGGTCTCACCCAGTGGGGTCAAAATGATTACAAGAACAGTGAGCAAAAAACCCAGAACCACACTGGGGACCTAGTGAATGACCTGCATAGAGCTGGGTCCACCACAACAAAGGCTACCATCAGTGACACACTATGCCGCCAGGGACTCAGATCCTGCAGTGCCAGAGAGCATTTGGATTATTCAGTAGAGTATTGGGAGAATGTCATATGGTCTGATGAAACCAAAGTAGAACTGTTTGGAAGAAACAAAACTTGTCATGTTTGGAGGAGAGAGAATGCTGAGCTGCATCGAATGAACACCATACCTACTGTAAAGCATGGGGGTGGCAACATGATGCTTTGGGGCTGTTTCACTGCAAAGTGACCAGGACGACTGATCCATGTACATGAAAGAATGAATTGGGCCATGCATCGTGAGATTTTGAGTGTAAACATCAGCAAGAGCATTGAAAATGAAACGTGGATGGGTCTTTCAGTATGATAATGATCCCAAGCACACAGCCAGGGCAATGAAGTCATGGCTTTGTTAGAAGCATATGAAGGTTCTGGAGCGGCCTAGCCAGTCTCCAGATCACAATCCCATAGAAAATCTTTGGAGGGATTTGAAAGTCTGTGTTGCCCAGCGACAGGCTCAAAACATCACTGCTCTAGAGGAGATCTTCATGTAGGATTGGGCCAACATACCACCAACAGTGTATGCCACCTTGTGAAGACTTACAGAAAATGTTTGACCTCTGTCATTGCCAACAAAGGATATATAACAAAATATTGAGATGAACTTTTGTTAATGTCCAAATACTTATTTTCCACCATAATTTGCAAAATAAACCTTGTCAAATCAGACAAGGTGATTTTCTGGATTTTTTTCTCATTTTGACTCTCATAGTTGTGGTCTACCTATGATGTCAATTACAGACCTCTCTCATCTTTTTAAGTGGGAGAACTTGCACAATTGGTGGCTGACTAAATACCTTTTTCCCCACTGTAAGTGGGATATGCCTCTGTAACAGATATATTCATCTAGACATGCAGAGAGCCAAGAGATCCAGAGCTCCAAAGAACCAGAGACTCTTTGCAAGACAGCAGCCAAGACATCTTGGCTCCATCACCAGGGACACAGATTTTAAATTCTACTGATGTCAGCTTAGGGGACCAAGGCCCTGGCTGAAAGAAAATAGATCGGCTTCATTGACCATCACTGAGCCATGGATAAGTTTGGGGTAGTCAAGATTTGGACCCACCGGTCACCTGAGTCCCATGGATAAGTTTGTGAAAGCCAGGAATGGGACCCACTGGTCACCTGGCTACATGGAGATGTTCAGAGAAGCCAGTTTGTGACCTTCCTGTGAACTGGCCTTGTACCTCAATGAACTGTCATCTTCCTAAGCTTGTCAATACCTCCTCTTTGTACATGCCATAGGTGGTGTAGTCAGCCTTAGAAGCTCTGAAGTCACAGCTGCTCTTATCTTGACAAGTAGGCGAAAGGGTGAGACTCTGTAATTTGCACCATCTTGGGTATTTTGCTGGGAATGTTCTACTTGTTATTTAGCTGTTTTGTGGTCCAATAAAGTATTGCCACACTGTTTTACCCTCATCCCTCACCCTGTGTTGTCTGAGTAGTATTACGCACACAGTAAAAGAAGAGCGGGCATTTGGTGGGATGTGCCCTTGTCCATGCGCTTATGGCCACTAGATCACTTGCTAACCCCCCGTGTCTCCACAGTCATATTATGGTGTATCACCAAATGCACTCAGTTTTAGATGGATTTTATCAAGAATGCGGATGTATTATTAATTAATTAATTAAATTGTCTCTTCAGAGAGGAAGAGGACTAGAACTCTAGTGCCACCAGTAAAAAATAGCAATCCTAGAAGTCAATATGAAATCTCTAATGAGTCTTGCCACATGATTTAGGATAAATATAGGTGTCACTAGAAATCTAGTCCTCTTCCTTTCTGAATGTACAATTGTCATATTTCCCAGAGGAGTATTATGGCTTAAAAGTCTCGTCACATCGGCATGTCAGTCTTGACGTGTCACTCTCCACAAGAAGGAACGTTTCCTCTTGGATCCCGGTTAGATACCTCTCACTCAGCCAAACTAAATCTCACACTGTGCACTGATGAGGGGCAGTACCCCAAAACACAGTGTCTGCAATTTGAGATTTTGGCTTTGACTTTTATCCTAGAGTCGATATTGACTTTCAGGATTGATATTTCCTATATGTGGCTTTAGCGTCCTAGTCCTCTTCCTCTCTGAAGAGACAATTTGCATATCTCCCAGAGGAGCATTGTGGCTTAAAAGTCTCCTCACCTCGGCATGTCAGTCTTGATAAGTTGCTCTGCGCAAAGAGAAACGTTATGCCTTGGATCTCGATCAGACGCCTCTCACCCCAGCCAAACCAGATCTCACACTTTGCACTGACGAGGGGCAGTACCCTGAAACATGGTGTATGCAAATTGAGATTTTGGCTTTGGCTTTTTTCCTAAGTCATGTGACAGGACTCATTAGAGAGTCAATATTAACTTTTAGGATTGCTACTTCCTATAGGTGGCACTAGAGTTCTAGTCCTATTCCTCGCTTAAGAGACAATTTACATATTTCCCAGAGCAGCATTGTAGCTTAAAAGTCTTCTCACCTTGTCATATCAGTCTTGACATATCACTCTCCACAAGAAGGAACGTTACCCTCTGGATCCCAATGAAGATTGTCTAAAAGTCATCAGCGTAATCATCGGCAACCAATAGTGGGGCATGGTGAGCTCATGAAAACTTTTTATTTTGCTTTGCTTTAAACTCTCTTGGAGTCAAGTGCCTGAAATGCACATGATTTTCCTATTACGTATAAAAAAGAATATATTTTTGTTGATATCCAAGTGTGAGAGCTTGACCCAGCATCTTTTAAAGCTTTGGATACTTTCCTTAGTTCATCTGCTAAAGTCGGCTTAAACCTTCTCATATTCACGGAAATATTGAGGCTATTGGTGTACTGGAGAAGTAAATAGCTGAAGGTGCTACTACTTGGCTCCAAGTTTTAACACATTTTTACACAGAGGATCTTCACAAGAACTGGCAGGTTTGAAATGTAGATTCCCTCTGGAATCCACAAAGATTCTTCTGCAAAACTTTGCATTCTTATTTTACTATTTCCAGATTAGAGCCAAATATTGTGGTGAACATTTCACACTTTCTTCCAGATTTTGCTTTTTAAATGTGATGGTTGTAAAATCCAAATTCTCATAAAACTAGAGTAAACTTTCAATTTATAGTAAGACTTTTTGGTAAGGAAGGAACACTGACACCCAAAAAGTGAAACTGGCTATAATGCTTAATTTTTATTATAAAAGAGTGCCAAGACCTTACCTGATCAGGTGGAATCTCTAAACTGTAAGTCTGGGTTAGCAGCTTGGACCAGAGGCATTGAGGTGGACTAGCCAGATGGCATATGGAACAGAGAGGACCAGAAGAGCTTGATGTCCTGGACAGGAGAAGGATACAGTGGAATGTAAAACGTTGGGACATCCATGTCCAAAATTACTGATACTCTGAACAGTTAAGCATGTAGAAGATGGAATGATCTCTAAAAGGTCTAAGGGCTCATACTCATGTGAGGGAGGGTCAGGGCCATAGTCATGGCTGAGGACACCGAGTCTTCTGTGCCATGGCCTCCCATCACATGAAAACAATGTCCATTAGTCAGCATACCTGTGACTTCAGGTCCAGCATCATTCGGATCCCTTCTGTGCCAATGAAGGCTGTCTGCAAATGTTTTTGCATGAATTGAGTCACAGTGTATTTCAACTTTCAAAAAGACAACTTTACTGCATTCATTTCTCAGCACATCCAATTGTTTCACAGCATTGATCACATGTTCCACATTACACATCGCTTCCTCTTTCCCTGTACTTCTCTCACTGTCACACAGCAGCTTCCTGGGTCAGACCGCCTCATACGGTTCCTCAGTGTCCTCCCTGTTTAGCTCTTCCATGGTTAGACACACTCCTGTCTGTTTCACCCCAGACATTAGATAATCTGTTCCCAAAGTCAGTTGCCGCAAGGCGAGTGACCTGCCCTTCTGTACTGTCTCCTGTGGTGACATTGCATTTTCCCGGTCCAAACACTGCATTTGGAAGCTCCCTCAGCCATTTCGCCCCGGTTCTGAGGGCATTTTCCCAAGCTATAAGTTGCCACATAAAGGAGCCACCTGTGTCCCTGTGTTACCACAGTTTCTGCCTTAAGCTTCTGTTCCAAGCCTTCTGTGATCCTATGCTGTTCTGGCCTGTAGCTATGGATGGCTGGGCTTCTCCCTTAAACGTTGCATGGTCACTGCTATGATTCTGGATACTTAAGTCCGTTCTATAATCCTGGGCACTTAAGCCCGTGCAGGCGTTATGAGCATCGCGGCCCGTCTCTCTCCTATCAGGAAGTCCTCCCTATCTTAGCTGCAGTTGACCCCTCCTAGATTAACTCGTTCCTAACTCTAAGCATGTACTACTATGTACACTAGTATGTCCTCCATCTAGTGGCCAAACAGGGGCACTACACTTTTCCTATCTAGTAGAATGTACACATATAGCAGCAACAGTAAATACATATAACATGGGACATATTAAAATAGCACAAATCAGCAATAAAACATTATGTTAAACAGAATATATGGTACCGGGATGAGTTAGAAACAGGGACATAATATACCCCCTTACATTCTCCTTTTCCTTATAATTGGTCGTCCCTGACCAAGGCACACGTAAACTTTATTCTGTACAAGGAATACTCCCACAGGGAGGCAAAAACGAGGTAGTTATATAATTGAATTAGCTCAATGTGAGCCCGTTCCACAGTCCTCCAGGTGATTTCCAAGGGCATTAACTCCAGTCCTACAAAGCCAAATGTATATACAAGATGACCTATTAGTGGGGTCCACAGTCTCTGGAGGTGTGGCCCCCCTTCCTTTGGGAAAAGCACGGTCCCGTACATTGGGGCCAAGCATATAATCATATTCTACAGGTTTACAGTCCTTAAGGGGAAAGGCTTCACCCCTTCCTTTCAATATAGTGCTGCCTTTAAACAGGATGTGTTCTTCCTGTCCCGGAAACTGTCTGTTGCTGCAGCACACATAGTCCCAGAGCAAGTTCCTGCTTTCCAGCAGAAAGAGCGCAACAGGCGCAACAAAAGGAGAAAAGAAAAAAGCTCCTTCAATGTTTCCTTGGTGAACCGATCCGGTCACATTACCCCCATCCTTGGGGTGAGTAGAGCTCCTTTCCCTGCAGGGATGCGGAACAGTCCTGGTATATCCATATCATCAGGGTGCAATGAGCACAACTTTTCCTATAGTGAAGAGTTTTTTCACAATTCAACGGCATGCATCCTGTGCCTCGTTGTCCCCTTTAAGACTCTATGCCCGCTTTCGGGCGACCGCTTCTGCAGCCGCAGGCGTCGCTGGTTGCCACGAGGTGACAGAGGTAGTATGGCCAAAAGAGGCATAGGGTTCTGAACATTTACAACCTAGGCCTGTGTGCAGTTCTTTTTCCTACTGCATACACAGGGTTGCTGCCACTGCGAAGTAACCACTGGGACAGTTCTCTTTGTAAAAAGAGACTCAGTCCCCTTCCACCAGGGGTCTCACAAATTTCACAGAGGTGGCATTTACATATATTTTGTCATTTGTCCCAACTTCTCTTATGAAGTCGTACCCCTGGTGGACATTGGTGTAAACCAACTGTCCACAAGAGAAGCGCTCTGCCATAGCACCTTCTCCATATTGCCGCAACTGGGCCCAAATTTCCTTCTCTCACTATTTCTTTTCTTCTGTAATGTCCGCAATTCAGGCAGACTGCCCTGGGGTTGGGAAAGGGCCCTCCACTGAGTGATGGAACCGCAAGGCCCCCAGGGACATGGTCTTGCTGACAGTGGACCCATCCTCTGTGTTATGGGGTCGAGACACAGATCACTCATCGGGGGATCGGGCAACAGCACCCGCAGTGGCAGACTGAGGCAGGGACCATCCATTCAGGGTCAAGAGCCATGGTGCACTCATCCTCTCCTGCTTGCTGTTGCTAACCATGCACGTCCCAGGCCCGCCGTATTCTTCCGCGGTTGCGGCTGAGCACTCTGATCGCACACCAGAGGAGAGAGAAATAGGGTCCCCGTTTCCCCCTCGGTACCTACTGGTGTCCCTTGGTCTCCTGGCTTTCCCTCATGACCGTCGGCGTCTTCTTCTGGTAATAAAATGGCACCCAGCAACAATAGGAAGATTTATCCTATTGGTTCATTTTGGTCACTGTGATAGACCTTATCACAGTGATCAAAATAAAAAAAATAGTAAATAATCTCCCTTTATCACCCCCTTAGATAGGGAAAAATAATGAAATAAAGAAAATATATTTATTTCCGTTAGGGTTGGAATTAGGGTTAGGGTTGGGAATAGGGTTAGAGGTATACTGGAATTAGGGTTAGGGTTGGGATTAGGGTTAAGATTAGGGTTAGAGGTGTGTTGGGGTTAGGGTTGGGATTAGGGTTAGGCTTGTGGTTAGGGTTATGGTTAGGTTTGGGATTAGGTTTAGGGGTGTGTTGGGGCTAGGGTTGTGGTTAGGGTTAGGTGTGTGTTGAGGTTAGGGGTGGAGTTAGAATTGAGGGGTTTCCACTGTTTAGGCAGATCAGGGGCTCTCCAAATGCGACATGGTGCCACCATTGATTCTAGCCAATTATGCTTTCAAAAAGTCAAACGGTGCTCCCTCCCTGCTGTCAGCCCAAACAGTGGTTACCCTCACATATGGTGCATCAGCATACTCAGGACAAATTGCACAACAACTTTGGGGGTCTAATTTCTCTTGTTACCCTTGTGAAAATAAAAAAATTGAGGGCTAAAGAATAATTTTTGAGGAAAAAAATGATTTTTTATTTTCACTGCTCTGCGTTATAAACTTCTGTGAAGCACTTGGGGCTTCAAAGTGCTCACCACACATCTAGAGAAGTTCCTTGGGGGGTCTAGTTTCCAAAATGGGGTCACTTGTGGGGGAGCTCCAATGTTTAAGAACACAGGAACTCTCCATACGCGACATGGTGTCCACTAACGATTGGAGCTAATTTTCCATTCAAAAACTCAAATGGCGCTACTTCCCTTTCGAGTCCTGCCGTGCACCCAAACAGTGGTTTATGACCACATATGAGGTATCGGTGAAGTAACCCAACAAATTTTAGGATCCATTTTATCCTGTTGCCCATGTGAAAATGAAAAAATTGAGGCTAAAGGAAAATTTTTGTGAAAAAAAGTACTTTTTCATTTTTATGGATCAATTTGTGAAGCACCTTGGGGTTCAAAGTGCTCACCACACATCTAGATAAGTTGCTTGGGGGGTCTAGTTTCCCCAATGGGGTCATTTGTGGGGGAGCTCCAATGTTTAGGCACACAGGGGCTCGCCAAACGCGACATGGTGTCCTCTAACGATTGGAGCTAATTTTCCATTCAAAAAGTCAAATGGCATTCCATCCATTCCGAGCCCTGCCATGCGCCCAAACAGTGGTTCTCCCCCAGATATGGGGTTTCAGCGTACTCAGGACAAATTGGAGAAGAACTTTTGGGGTCCACTTTCTTTTTTACCCTTGAGAAAATAAAAAAAAATGTTGCTAAAACATCATTTTTGTGACTAAAAAGTTAAATGTTCATTTTTTCCTTCCATGTTGCTTCTGCTGCTGTGAAACACCTGAAGGGTTAATAAACTTCTTGAATGTGGTTTTGATCAGCTTGAGGGGTGCAGGTTTTCGAATGGTGTCACTTTTGGGTATTTTCAGCCAAATAGACCCCTCAAACTGACTTCAAATGTGAGGTGGCCCCTAAAGAAAAATGGTTTTGTAAATTTTGTTGCAAAAATGAGAAATTGCTGGTCAACTTTTAAACCTTATAACTTCCCCACCAAAAAACATTGTTTCCAAAATTGTGCTAATGTAAAGCAGACATGTGGAAAATGTTATTTATTAACTATTTTGTGTCACATAACTCTCTGGTTTAACAGAATGAAAATTCAAAATTTGAAAATTGTGAAATTTTCAAAATATTTGCCATATTTCCAATTTTTTTCACAAATAAATGCAAGAAAAATTGACCTAAATTTACCACTAACATGAAGCCCAATATGTCAGGAAAAAAACAATCTCAGAATCACTAGGATCCGTTGAAGCGTTCCTGAGTTATTACCTCTTAAAGGGATACTGGTCAAAATTGCAAAACATGGCCAGGTCATTAAGGTCAAAATAGGCTTGGTCATGTTAGATAGGGCATATATATTTGTTAGCACTTTACATTATCTGGTGCTGGACAAAGACCATTGCTGGCTTTTTCAGGCTCCTAAATGAGACTTTTATCTCTTTATAAAACTGTTGCTTCCCTTAAATTTTATACATTTTGGTAAAAAAAAATGGTGGTGGGGTATTAGTCAGTTTCTGCACATTTTAAACTGGTTGAAGAGACTGGTTTAATATATTCCACAGATCCATTCAGGCTGCAGCCTTACACATATTGGAACATGGACATTACCATGCTAAGGTCTTTACCTGAGCTCTGTAGCACTGCCTGTCACATGAGTAATACACTCCACAGACCTCGTCACTCTGTGACATATCTTATAATTACTCCATTGTTGCTCAAAACCATGCAAAAGATAAATTCTGCATGGTTGGGTAGCTTCCAGAAAAAATGCCTAGGCTTGTGCAGATTGGTCAATGACACTCCTGTCTCTTTCCCTTGAGGAGGCTGCTTCCAAATATTATGAGACTTCTACATGTTCCTGACATAAGTTTCAGGCCTGACAGACTGATACAATACAAGTCCTCACTTTCAATCTGTATTCAGAATTTAATTCTAATGCCTTTTTTGGGTCTGGTAAAATCCAATTTACAGACATTGATCATACAGCTCCCCCAACTCCTGTGTTATAGTCACCTTACAGAGGCTTCATCCGCTATGACAGTGGCTCCATTGGGATCTCGTGGCCATAATGAACTGTGGAGCTCACAAAACTCAGGTTTCATGGCACCTGCTGGCCCTCTGAAAATGTGAAATGGAGGCCGCATAATGACAAGGCGGTGGACGTGGTGGTGATGGTGGGTGAAGACCAAAATTCAAATGGGCGTGTTTTAGCTGGCATTGCAAAGTGATGAGGAATATATATTCCACTTTCCAGCTAACAATTTTGAGTGAGGAAGGGACCTACCAAATGTAGGAGTGAGAGCACTTTCTTAAATCCAAATATTTCACTATTTGCTCATCATCATTCATCACTAGTCATTTTCAACATCTTCCATGCCAGCATCAGTGTGGGCAGCACAACTAGCAGCCTGACCACCACCAGCCATTTAGGCTTGTGGAGAAGGAACCTTGCGGCAACGTCATGGCGGCTGTCCCTCAGTACTCGGTCCCCAGTCACCACTCTTTCTACCGGTGTGCTGTCCCCGCCTTACACAAGCATGTGTCTCATAGCATCAGCCATGGCCTGACCGACGCTGTGACTGGGAAGATCCACTTAACCATGGACACCACAGACACCTGGACAATTGCTTGTGTATTTACCTCAGTGTTTGGTCAGTATTTTACCTCAGTATTTAATCAATATTTTACCTTAGTGTTTTAGTATTTTACCTCAGCATTTGGTCAGTATATTTTCTCAGTGTTTGATCAGTATTTTACCTCAGTATTTGGCAAGTATTTACCTCAGCATTTGGTCAGTATTTTATCTCAGTATTTGGTCAGTATTTAACCTCATGAAGTAATAAAAATAAACTAGGCACTCAACTTAAAGATGAATTTTTTGACTTTTTAATGAAGTCAAGGCAAAACGTTTCGGCCACATTTGACCTTTATCAATTACTACAGAACAGAAAAAAATAAATAATCATTATTACATTCATAATGAGAGCAACAAAATAAAGTATATACAAAGATGGGTCATATTGGTCTGGGTCAGATAGATATAGTAGTACCAACATATAGAGGTCCAAAATACAATGCTCAACTTTACATGTCATCATATCAGTTAAAGGAGGAAAGAAAAAGAAACATACCAAACTATACTGGCGTGTCAGGGATTCGTGGGAATCCTGTGGATATTTAGTGAGGCACGTCTCTATGGTGGAAAATAGATATAATTGCTGTTATATGGTGAATAAGGGACTAAGTCCCTATAGTGAGAGAGTAAAATATAAGAATGCCTACCGGTACTTTCCCAAGAGTGTGGGGTGTTAAAGAGGAAAAAAACCCAATGGTAAATAAGCCTGGTGGGTAAAATAAAAACCAGTAAAGCAATGTGACATTCGACTTATCACTAAAAAATGAGATGTAAAGTGGAGCATTGTATTTTGGACCTCTATATGTTGGTACTACTATATCTATCTGACCCAGACCAATATGACCCATCTTTGTATATACTTTATTTTGTTGTTCTCATTATGAAAGTAATAATGATTATTTATTATTTTTTTCTGTTCTGTAGTAATTGATAAAGGCCAAATGTGGCCGAAACGTTTTGACTTGACTACATTAAAAAGTCAAAAATTCATCTTTAAGTTGAGTGTCTAGTTTATTTTTATTACTTCATGGTGTTGGATCCTACTACGGCACCTTCCTTAGTAGTGCGCATGGTTCTCAACTAGTATTTAATCTCAGTCTTTGGTCAATGGTTTACCTCAGTGTTTGGTCAGTATTTTACCTCAGTGTTTGGTCAGTGGTTTACCCAAGCCTCCAAATCCAGTGGGACAGTCCCAATTTTAACAGCCTGCCCTGCTGTCCCACCCAGGAGTTTACTTGTCCCGCACTGCACTGATAAGCCGCCACGCCCCCCATGCACCGACCCATCCATTCCTCGCCCTTCCAGAGAGACCAACCACACCCCCTCACTGCTAAAAAAATCCCAGCAATGAAGTCGCTAGGCTGCTCTGTGCGCACAGGACCTGTGATGAGGTTACAGGAGGGGAGGAGTCAGGAGTCAAATGATCAGGGGCCTCAGTGTATGCAGGACTCTGCTGTGCTGGTTGTCATGGTGCTGGATGAGGGGAAGTTTATGTGTGGGGTCAGGAGGGGTTTACAGTGTGGATGTAGCAGAGCTGTGTGTGTACATGGTGTACAGAGCGGAGCCGTGTGTGCACGAGGTGTACAAAGCGGAGCCGTGTGTGTGCAAGGTGTGCGGAGCAGAGCCGCTTGTTTACGAGGTGTACGGAGTGGAGCTGTGCATGTACAAGGTGTACAGAGTGAAGCCGTATGTGTATAGGGTATACAAAATGGAGCCCTGTGTGTACGAAGTGTACGGAGCAGAGAGCGGAGCCGTGTGTGTTTGAGGTTTACAGAGTGGAGCCATGTGTGTACTGAGTGGAGCCGTGTGTGTGCGAGGTGTACAGAGCAGAACCGTGTGTGTACGAGGCATACAAAGTGGAACAGTGTGTGTATGAGGTGTGGCAAGCAGTGTGTATACAAGGTGTATGGTGGGGAGCAGCGGGACAGTCCCATTTTGAGAGTCTACCCCGCTGTCCCGGCCGCAAGCTTATGGAGTGCCCTGCGAGGCCTGGGGGATACTCGGTACTGGGCCCATCGACTTCCATGGGGGACGGAGTCACAGCGGCGGTGACCTGGTCCATGGCCCAGAGGCGTCCAGTAATAAAAATAGGGGAAAGTTGTGTGGTATTTATGTGGTAAAAATGAAGATGATGTTTATAGATGGTGAATTACGTGACGCCACCTGTGGTATTCTGGTCAGAGGTGACCAGCGCTGCGGTGTTGTTCCTCTGGGATAGATGTTGGGCGCAGCTATGATGTTGTAGCCCTCCACAAGTAGGGCTGTAGTCCCAGGGCAAAGATGTTAATTAAATAGTAAAAATGGCTGTAAACGTTGGGGTGCAGATAAATGAGAGAATGACACAGATTGGTGCAGTTTCTTTACCTTTTACTGGTAATAGGTTGCAGTCCGGAGTACCACATACAGGTGATGGAATGAGTCTGGCTCGCCTGGAAGCATTCAGGGGATCCACCTTGCCAGGTGGGGATTTAGCACCTTCCTTTCTGCGCTATGTGTGTGGGTCTCCGCTGTATATAACTATGCTGTGACCCTCTATTCGTGATGGTTTCACTAACCTGTACGGCTGTCAGCGTGAGCCTATTCCACGGGTACCGTTCTCTTCACCATCGGCCCCGGGCTCCTTATCCGCTGACGTGCCCTCAGGTGTTCAATGTGCACAGGAATTTACAATCCCCTGTACTTTCAGATTCGGCTATCAGGGCATGCAGTTCCTGTCAGCCTAGGACTCTGATGTCCCTTTTCTTCTATTAGCGCTTCACTCAGGGGTCTGCTATATGCAGTATTTTAGCTTCCCCAGAGTCTCTCAGTCTCTGCTCGTGTCCTTTCCTTCTTTACCGATCAGCTCTGCCTATTGAGCTCCTCAACGATCAGCTCCCTGTCTTGAACTGACAGGATCTTCCAGAAAGATCTTTTTACCTCACACCCTCACATTTAGCTGTCATCTTTTCCTCACAGCTCTCAGCTGTTTTGTTTCCATGACAACCCCTCAGCTGACTTTTAGCTGACTCATCAACCCCCTCTGCTGGCCAGAATTTATAAGGCATCTCCCTTTTCTGACCTGCTGCAGGAAATTGTGATTAAATCTATTACCTGGCATGGGGTCACTTTCTGCCTCCAAGCATGACTTCACCTCTTAGAGGGAGGCGATGTCACTGTGACAACCGGACTCTGGGGTGTCACACTTACTTTTCCCATGGACACAGGAGTACATGGTGGAGCCCCGAGGAGCACTTTAAAACTCGCACATGACGTTCCACTAGAAGTGACATGCTGAAAGCTGAACGAAAATGAGGTAATTTTGGGAGGAGATTGTGACGGAACCATGGAGGCACTTCAGGGAATGCTTCAGATCCATCACCTTATCCTCCTCCGACAGCATGGACAGTGGGATCGCTTTGGAATTGGGAATGCCGGCCACGTGAGCAGATCATGATATTCCCTGTATCGGGAGGCTCAGGTGGGCACTACAATGGGAGCCGGGCTGCTATAGTGTCTTTATAGAATCTTTCTTTCTCTCTCTGTTCTTTCTTAATTTCTCTCTCTGTTCTTTCTTTCTTTATCTCTGTTCTTTCTTTCCCCTCTTTCTTTCCTTTTTTCTTTTTCTCATTCTTTCTTTCTTTCTCCCTCTCTGTTCTTTCTTTCTCTTTATCTCTTTCTCTCTCTGTTCTTTCTTTCTTTCCCCTCTTTTTTTCTCTCTCTCTCTGTTCTTTCTTTCTTTCTTTCTTTCCCCTCTTTCTTTTTTTCTCTCTCTGTTCTTTCTTTCCCTTCTTTCTTTCTCTCTCCCTCTCTGTTCTTTCTTTCCCCTCTTTCTTTCCCCTCTTTCTTTCTTTCACTTTCTGTTCTTTTTTTCTGTCCCCTCTTTTTTCTCTCTCTGTTATTTCTGTCTTACTCTCTGTTCTTTCTTTCTCTCTCTGTTCTTTATTTCTTTCCCCTTTCTCTCTCTGTTATTTTTCACTCTCTGTTCTTTCTTTCCCATCTTCCTTTCTCTCTCTCTGTTCTTCCTTTCTCTCTCTCTGTTGTTTGCTACTCTCTCTAATCTCTTTCTTTCTCTTTCTGTTCTTTTTTCTCTCTGTTCTTTCTTTCACTCTCTGTTTTTGCTTTCTCTCCCTGTTCTTTCATCCTTTCTCTCAGTTCTTTCTTCCTATCTCTCTGTTCTTTCTTTCTCTCTGTTCGATCTTTCTTTCTTTCTCACCCTGTTCTTTCTCTCTCTGTTCTCTTTATTTCTCTCTGTTCTTTCTTTCTCTCTCTCTGTTCTTTATTTCCCCTCTTTCTTTCTTTATTTCTTTCTTTCCCCTCTTTCTTTCTCTCTATCTCTCTGCTCTCTTTTTTTCTGTCTTTCCCCTCTTCCTTCCTTTCTTTCTTTCTTTCTTTCTTTCTTTCTGCTCTTTTTTCCTGTCCCCTCTTTTTTTCTCTCTCTGTTCTTTCTGTCTTACTCTCTGTTCTTTCTTTCTCTTTTTTCTTTATTTCTTTCCCCTCTCTCTGTTCTTTTTTGCTCTCTGTTCTTTCTTTCTTTCCCATCTTTCCTTCTCTCTCTGTTCTTCCTTTCTCTCTCTGCTGTTTCTTTCTCTCTCTAATCTCTTTCTCTCTCTGTTCTTTCTTTCTCTCTGTTCTTTCCTTCACTCTCTGTTCTTTCTTTCTCTCTCTGTTCTTTCTCTCAGTTCTTTCTTCCTCTCTCTGTTCTTTCTTTCTCCCTGTTCTTTCTTTCTCTCTGTTCCATCTTTCTCTCTCTGTTCGATCTTTCTCTCTCACCCTGTTCTTTCTTTCTCTCTCTGTTCTCTTTCTTTCTCTCTGTTCTTTCTCTCTCTGCTCTTCCTTTCTTTCTCTCTTTCCTTTCTTTCTTTCTCTCTCTGTTTTATTTTTTCTCTGTCTCTGTTCTTTCTTTCTCTTCCTCTGTACCAATCAGTGTGCCCACAGTGCCAGCCACTGTACCCATAATGCCAGCCACTGTGCCCTCAGTACCAGTCAGTGTGATCAGCAGTGCTAAACGGTTGGGGTTGGGGCATGGACATGGGTGTGACTAGTTGTGAAATGGGTGTGGTTGAGGGCGTGACCTAAAATTTGCCATGACACGCTGTGCGCACCACAGCCTTTGTCCCTCTTTCCCTTTTTCACAAGTTGGGAGGTATGGGTTTACCTCAGTGTTTGGTGAATTGTTTACCTCTGTGATTGGACAGTATTTTACCTCAGTATTTGGTCAGTATTTTACCTCAGTGTTTTAGTATTCTTTGAGAACACCTAGTGTGTTTGAAACACGTAAGCTGATACACTTGACCATGTGAACTATGTCCTGTCTCATCTTGTTTTTATCTGTGAACTAATGCATTTTTAAATTTTTTGGAAGCTGGTTTGCTCCCTTTTTTTGAATTGTTGCTAATGAAACTACGTCGATTCCATGCTTCCTCACACCACATTCTGCAGCAGGTGACCTGGTCTTTTCCTCTTTTCATTTTGCTGTTAACGATATGCAAGTGATTGCAGCTCAGATGGCATTCTCTTTAGTTGGAGCTGTGCTGCTGTACCTGTTAAAATTGATCTGATATTAATGGATTCAAACAAAAAGTCATAACAATCATAGGCCTTGATAACACTGAGTATGGCAAAGGGAAGAAAAATGAAGAGTAAACTATCACTTAATTGTGTGACATTGGATCAAGCTACATCCTTGATGCATCACTTAGACATTGACTCTGCAATCTCATCAGCACTGCAGGGGCTGTGTAATGTTGCACAATCTGCTGGAGACCCAGGGAGACAAACATCTGGAAAATACATTCAGAGGAGGCATAGTACATCATAAACATTTTCATTCTAACAGGCACAACACCAACAGCATTCTCTGGGGTTTTTGCACTATTGTTGTGATGGTGAACTTGTGAAAAATGACTTTCACATTTTCTACTATTTCTACTTTTTGTAACTACAGCAAATATATCAACATAATCCTTATGACATTTTAAAAAAGTACTTCCCTTTATCTCCATTTCTCTTTACTGCACATACCTGTTTGACTCTTGGCCATTGGAAGTGATAGGAAATCAGTTATGTCTATTTCATAACATTGCCACCTAGTGGAATAGTTGGCACTTTACAACATAATAAAAAAGTTTGAAAAATGAAGTTTAAAACAAACAGAATATTTGCAAAGTTGAATATGCTACATAAGTTTATGAAATAACCCTTATGAATTACAATTAATCAAATACATTTAATGATATGCATAATAGCACTAATATGTATTCTTTTACAGTGTGATTGTACTGCCTTTTAATAAAACAAATATGCATATAAAGTCTGACATAAATATCTACAGAACTGCTTAGAGATATCATAAATATAAAAATATGCTCTCTATTTATTATATATACACTGTAATTCATTTTACATGATTGCTAGATGCAGAATGTAGAAGAGTAAAAGACAAATAAATAAAAAAACTATAAAACAGGTTATGACCATATTCACATTATGCTTTTAACTTTCAAGGGCACTCTATAGGCATCCACTAGGATAATGAAGCCCTTTGGATACATCTGACATATGCACCAGATACCTTTTTGGGGCATATGCCAAACATAGAGTATTGATGAAATGTGAACAAAGTGTGGTTGCATTTTCCAATACATAGCTCAATACATGGACATCATACAGTTCTACAAAGTCACTATAAGATCACCAACCATAGGTTCCAAAAATGTGTCTGCTTTAAAGGATATTAACACCTTCAAATAGAACTTTTTTATTGTTTATTTATCCCTAAATGGAAAGTTAAGCAATTTTCTAAATAGTCTTAAATGAATATTTTCTACCATTTTGCGCATTAGTGCACATGCGCCGGTGAAATATGTCCCGGAACACAGCAAAATATTTCCGGAACATAGTTCACCGGCGCATGCGCACTAATGCTTTTCAGGTTTGCCTGCAGTTGGGCAAAGCATACCGCTCGTGCGCAAGTCCAGATTGCAATGTGCACGTGTGTAATATGGAGGCCAAGTGCAGAAATTCACAGAAATATTGGCACAGCGGCCAAGGAGGGGTGGAGGAAAGGACCCGAAACACAGTCCATTGGACCAGACCCAGGTCATTTAAATACAAAATGAGGTGGCAGATTCCGTTTAAGACATGTAGTCTGTAAAATTGTGTCACTTATGGAAGATTCTGCTGTTGTGCCAACTCAAGGGCTCTCACAATCTGCACTATAATATGGTGCTCCTTCCTTTCTGAGCTTTGCACTGTGCCTGAAAAATATTTTATGTAGGGTATTGGCACACTCAGGAAAAAATGGACATCAGTTTGTTTTTTTAACCCCTTCCCGACCTGTGGCACAGCGCATGCGTCATGAAAGTCAGTGCCAATCCGACCTGTGATGCATATGCTGTGCAATGGGGGGATCGCGTTCCTGCAGGTTGGGTGACCAGGGTCACCCGACCCCCAGGCACAGGATTCTTTGTACTTCACCCCGGGGGGGTGGCTTAGCCCCCCATGGCTACGATCGCTCGGATTGGCTGTTAAAAGTAAAACAGCCAATCAGAGCAATTGTAATATTTCACCAATGAAATTTGGTGAAATATTACAATCCAGCCATGGCAGATGCTGCAATAGCATCTGCCATGGCTGGAGACCGACATCCGACCCCCCCACCGACTGACAGTGGCAATCTGCCGCCGCAGTCACATCTGCTCCCCTCCCCCTTCTCTCCGTTCCCACCCACCTTCTGATCCTCCCTTCCCCCAGTACCTCCTATGTCTCTCTGGCCATCCTGGTATCCCGCCGTCCCAGATCATGGGCACCGCCATCTTGGAAAATGGCAGGCGCATGCGCAGTGCGCCCGTCGCACTGCAAATTCATTCATTCATTTTGATCACTGTGATAAACTCTCACAGTGATCAAAATAAAAAAGTAAATAACCCCCCCTTTAAAACCCCCACAGGTAGGCACAAATAGTACAATAAAGAAAATATTTTTATTTTTCCATTAGGGTTAGAATTAGGGTTAGGGTTGGAAATAGTGTTAGGGTTGGAAATAGGGTTAGGGTTGGAATTTGGGTTAAGGTTGGAATTAAGGTTAGGGTTGTAATTAGGGTTAGGGTTGGAATTAAGGTTGGGATTAGAGTTAGGGTTGTAATTAGGGTTAGGGTTGGAATTAGGGTTAAGATTAAGGTTAGGGGTGGGTTGGGGTTGGTATTAGGGTTAAGCTTGTGGTTAGAGTTGGGATTAGGGTTAGGGGTTTGTTGGGGTTAGTGTTGTGGTTAGAGTTATGATTAGGGTTGGGATTACGGTTAGAGGTGTGTTGGTATTTGGGTTGGAGTTAGAAATGAGGGGTTTCCACTGTTTAAGCACATCACGGGGTCTCCAAACGCGACATGGCACCGCAATTTATTCCAGCCAATTTTGCATTCAAAAAGTCAAAAAGTGCTCCCTCCATTCCGAGCCCTGACGTGTGCCCAAACAGTGGTTTACCCCCACATATGGGGTATCAGCGTACTCAGGAAAAATTGTATAAGTTTGGGGGTCTAATTTATTCTGTTACCCTTGGGAAAATAAATAATTGGGGGCTATGCGTTATAAACTTCTGTGAAGCACTTGGGGGTTCAAAGTTCTCACCACACATCTAGATAAGTTCCTTGGGTGGTCTAGTTTCCAAAATGGGGTCACTTGTGGCGGGTTTCTACTGTTTGGGCACATCAGGGTCTCTGCAAACATAACATGACGCCTGCAGACATTCCATCAAGTCGGCATTTCAAAACGTCACTACTTCCCTTCCAAGCCCCGACGTGTGCCCAAACAGTGGTTCCCCACACATATGGGGTACCAGCGTACTCAGGACAAACTGTACAACAACTTTTGGGGTCCAATTTCTCCTGTTACCCTTGTAAAAATAAAAAAATTGCGGGCTAAAAAATGATTTTTTGAGGAAAAAAAATGATTTTTTATTTTCACAGCTCAGCGTTTATAAACTTCTGTGAAGCACTTGGGGGTTCAAAGTGCTCACTACACATCTAGATAATCTCCTTGTGGGGTCTAGTTTCCAAAATGGGGTCACTTGTGGGGGTTTCTACTGTTTAGGCACATCAGGGGCTCTGCACACGCAACATGACGTCCGCAGTACATTCCATCAAAGTCTGCATTCCAAAATGGCGCTCCTTCCCTTCTGAGCTCTCCCATGTGCCCAAACAGTGGTTCCTCCCACATATGGGGTATCGGTGTACTCAGGACAAATTGCACAACAACTTTTGTGGTCCAATTTCTCCTGTTAGCCTTGTAAAAATAAAAAATAGCGGGCTAAAAAATCATTTTTGAGGAAAAAAATGATTTTTTATTTTCACTGCTCTTCGTTATAAACTTCTGTGAAGCACTTGGAGGTTCAAAGTGCTCACCACAAATCTAGATAAGTTCCATGGGGGGGGGGTCTAGTTTCCAAAATGGGGTCACTTGTGGGGGAGCTCCAATGCTTAGGCACACAGGCTCTCTCCAAACGCGACATGGTGTCCGCTAACGATTGGAGCTAATTTTCCATTCAAAAAGTCAAATGGTGCTTCTCCGCTTCCGGGCCCTGCCGTGCGCACAAACAGTGGTTTATGACCACATATGAGGTATTGGTGTACTCAGGAGAAATTGCCCAATAAATTTTAGGATCCATTTTATCTGTTGCCCATATGAAAATGAAAAAACTGAGGCTAAAAGAAAATTTTTGTGAAAAAAAAGTACTTTTTTATGGATCAATTTGTGAAGCACTTGGGGGTTCAAAGTGCTCACCACACATCTAGATAAGTTCCTTGGAGGGTCTAGTTTCCAAAATGGGGTCACTTGTGGGGGAGCTCTAATGTTTAGGCACACAGGGACTCTCCAAACGCGAAATGGCAACCGCTAAATATTCCAGCATATTTTCCATTCAAAAAGTCAAATGGCGCTCATTCCCTTCTGAGCCCTGCCATGCGCTCAAACAGTGGTTTATGACCACATATGAGGTATCGGTGTACTCAGGAGAAATTACCCAACAAATTTGAGGATCCATTTTATCCTGTTACTTATGTGAAAATGAAAAAATTGATGCTAAATGAAAATTTTTGTTGGAAAAATTAAAATGTCCATTTTTTCCTTCCACGTTGCTTTAATTCCTGTGAAGCACCTGAAGGGTTAATAAACTTCTTGAATGTGGTTTTGAGTAGCTTGAGGGGTACAGTTTTTAGAATGGTGTCACTTTTGGGTATTTTCTGCCATATAGACCCCTCAAAGTGACTTCAAATGTGAAGTGGTCCCTAAAAAAATGGTTTTGTAAATTTTGTTGTAAAAATGAGAAATCGCTGGTCAACTTTTAACCCTTGTAACTTCCTAACAAAAAAATTTGTTTCCAAATTTGTGCTGATGTAAAGTAGACATGTGAGAAATGTTATTTGTTAGCTATTTTGTGTCACATAGCTCTCTGGTTTAACAGAATAAAAATTCAAAATTTGAAAATTGCGAAATTTTCTAAATTTTCGCCAAATTTCTGTTTTTTTCACAAATAAATGCAAAAATTATTGACCTAAATTTACCATTAACATGAAGCCTATTATGTCATGAAAAAACATTCTCAGAATCGCTAGGATCCTTTGAAGCGTTCCTGACTTATTACCTCATAAAGGGACACTGGTCAGAATTGCAAAATATGGCCAGGTCATTAAGGTCAAAATAGGCTGGGTCATGAAGGGGTTAAAAAAATCCTATTAGCCCTTAGAAACATTAAAAACTTGGGATTACAACAACATTTTAGTGGTAAAAATGTAATTTCTTCTTTCTTCACCACTCAATGGTATAAAATTTTGTGAGGCACATGTGGTGTCAATATGATCACTACACCCATAGATGAATTCATTGGGGAGTGAAGCATGTAAAATGAGTTCACATATAGGGGGTTTCTGTTGTCCTGGTACCTCATGGGGTCTGCCAGTGTGACACGGCACCCTCAAACCATTCCAGCAAAATTTGAACTGGTGCCTCTTCCCTTCTGAGCTTTAACTGTACCTCAAAAGCAGTATTCCCCCACATATGGGGTATACACATACTCATGAGAAATTGCACAACAAAATGTATGATGACATTTCTCATGTTACCTTTATGAAAATGCAAAAATTGGGACTAAATTATCATTTTTGTGGGGAAAATGTGATTTTTTTAACTTTCACGGCTCAACGTTATAAAATTCTGTGAAGCACCTGGGGGTTCAAGGTGCTCACCCCGCATCTAGATACATTCTATAAGGGGTCTAGTTCCAAAATGAGGTCACTTATTAGGGGTTTCCATTTTCTAGGAACATCAGCTGCTCTCCAAACAGGACATGGTGTCCAGTAGTGATTCAAGCAAATTTTACACTCAAAAAGTTAAATGATGCTCCTTCTTTTCCAAGCCCTGCCGTGCTCCTAAGGAGTAGTTTTCGCCCACATATGAGGTATCAGCGTACTCAGGAGAAATTGCCCAACAAATTGCATGGTGCAATTTTACCTGTTACCCTTATGAAAATGCAAAATTTTGGGCTAAAGTAACATTTTTGTGAGGAAAATGTGATTTTTTCATTTTAACGGCTAAACATTACAAACTTCTGTGAAGCATGTGGGGGTTCAAGGTGTTAGGCATTGGGTTCCTGTCACTGAACAGCAGGAATCCCAAGCCTTGCATTCAGCAGTCTCCCATTCCTCTCCGGCTGCAGAGGAGGCTGCCCAGCAGACTCATCTGTCCAGGGGCTCTGCGCAGACCAGCTCTGTAGGTTTGGTTGCTGCTGCCACCTCTGGTCCAGCTATAGCAACGCATGCTGGTCAGCAGCGAGCTACTCCACGGACTAAGTCCTCCTTTCGGTCCACTGAGCATGCTCCCAAGAAGGGAGCAAATCCTAAATTGTGGTCAGAGGAGGTCTCCAAGGCCTTCCTCTCTATTAAGTCTCATTTTGCCAGCGCTCCTATTTTACATCACCCCGATGTAGATAAACCATTTATTTTAGATGTGGATGCCTCATTTGTCGGTGCTGAAGCGGTTGTGTTCCAGAAGGACGCTCAAGGTCGGAAGCACCCTTGCTTCTTCTTTTCTAAGACCTTCTCAACGGCGGAGAGGAACTATTCCATTGGGGACAGGGAGTTGCTGGCCATGAAATTGGCCTTCTCTGAGTGGAGACATCTCCTGGAGGGGGCTCGTTACCCCTTCCAAGTCTTCACTGACCACAAAAATTTAGTGTATTTACAAACCGATCAGCGACTAAATTCTCACCAAGCCCGATGGTCTCTCTTTTTCTCCCGGTTCCACTTCACCCTACATTTTCTTTCTGGTGAGAAGAATGTCCGGGCCGATGCGCTCTCTTGCTGAATGGTGTCAGCAGAGGAGGAGGAGCCTCGGTTATTTGTACCATCTGAGAGCCTGAGGACGGTGGCTCCGGTCGCCCTTGACTCTGTACCCCCGGGCAAGACTTTTGTCCCTGCCCATTTGCATCCAGAGGTCCTCTCTTGGGCTCATGCGTCCAAGGTGGGTGGACACTTTGGTACAAAGCGGACAGTTGAGCTTTTGGCGAGGACGTACTGGTGGCCGCATATGGCCCGTGACGTCAGGGACTATATTCAGGCGTGCGTCTCATGCGCCAGCAACGACCCACTAGGTTACTTTACCCCTTACCCGTGGTGGACAGGCCCTGGGAAATGGTTGGCACGGACTTTGTGGTGGGTCTACCCAAGTCCAGTGGCAGCACATTTATTTGGGTCGTCACCAACCATTTTTCTAAAATGGTGCACTTGGTGCCTCTCTCTCAGCTACCTTCCACACGGGACCTAGCAGTGTTGTTCATTAAACATGTTTTCAGGTTACACAGCATGCCAGACAAGATTGTTAGGCATCCTTGTTGCCATGGGCAGATTTCGCCTTGAACAACACTGTGGCCGATTCCACCAGCCAAACCCCATTCCTCCTTAACTACGGCCAACATCCTCATGTCCTGGTGCCCATGCGCGTGTCTTCCACCGACTCTAGGGTGGTAGACTGGGCGGTGGAGGCACGTGATATTTGGGACCGCACCCAGGATGCTATTCGGGCCTCTAAGGAGAGAATTAGTGTCTCCGCGGATGCACACCGGCATCCTGCTCCAACCTTCTCCCCTGGTGACTTAGTGTGGCTCTCCGCCCATAACATCAGGCTGCGAGTCGAGTCCACTAAGTTCGCACCTCGCTACATTCGTCCCTTTAAGGTCCTCGAGCAGATCAGTTCTGTGGTCTATCGGCTCGCCCTTCCACCACACTTGGCTATCTCTGACACCTTCCACGTGTCCCTTCTTAAGCCGATTCACATGTCTCGGTTCTCTGAGCCATCTGCCGGAACATCAGACCTGTCCTCAGACGAGTTTGAGGTTAATGCCATCATGGGATGAAGGGTGGTACGTGGAAAAAGGTTTTATTTGGTGGACTGGAAGGGTCATGGTCCAGAAGCTCGGACCTGGGAGCCAGTGGAGAACATCCGCGCTCTGCTTCTCATTGTCACATTTGAGCGTAGCGAGGTTCAGAGGGGACGGGGCCCAGGAGGGGGGTAATGTTAGCCGTCTGGTTCCTGTCGCTGCAGAGCAGGAATCCCGAGCCTTTCATTCGGCAGTCTCCCATTCCTTTCCAGCTGCAGAGGAGGCTGCTCAGCAGACTCGTTGATCCAGGCGCTCTGCTCAGACCAGCTCTGTAGGTTTGGTTGCTGCTGCCACCTCTGGTCCAGCTATAGCAATGCATGCTGGTCAGCAGCGAGATACTCCAGGGACTAAGTCCTCCTTTCTGTCCACTGAGCATGCCCATGGAACGATCTCTCATTGGAGATCGGAGGTCACATGCTCAGGTCCTTCTCCAGCTCGGATTGGACCATCAGGAAGGTCAGGAAGGTCCCGGAAGGACGCGGCTATAAAAGGTTCACATGGCCGCTCGGCCATGCACTAATATAGAGAAAGTTTTAGACCATGCGGAGTGAGAGTTGTATGCATGTATGAATGTCTCTGGTGATTGACTCATTGGAAACCCTTACCCTTGGTACGCATGTGTTGTGTAGCCTAGCCTGTTAGCGCCCAGGCTGAGGAGCAAGTAGGAGGCAGAGGCAGAGACTGGCATCAACCCCAAGTGGTGGCTTGGTCTGTACGCCACGGTTCACTTGGTCGACACTCCACAGTCGCCAGCGTCACTTAGTGGTGTCCGCAGTTGCGACGCCGAACGCTTAGTAGGCCTAGAGGGTCTCTGACCCTGTGTCCTTGGGGCTGAGTTCTGTGACCTGATACTGAGCACTTACCTTGCTGAGCTCTGTGAGCTTTAACAAGCTCTGGCATTTATGTTCAGCGGTAGTGCGGCTCTGTGAAGCAACAGAGTCAGCCCCTGTACACACCAGGTGACATTAACCCGCATATTTTCCTCTATTATACCACCATATAGCATCTGCCATTACTGAGCAGCAGTTTACCACCCCTGCATGGAGGACCCCGGGCTGCGAACGCACCTAATTGCCATCTTAATTATTTGGTGCATTCCGCCAGCCCTAACACAATGTGCTCACCAGACATCTAAATACATTCCATGTGGGGTCTTGTTTCCAAAATAGGGTCCCTTGTGGGGGTGTTTCCACTATGTATGCACATCAGAGGCTCTCCAAAGGGGTCATGACGTCTGCTAATGATTGAAGCAAATTTTAAATTAAAAAAGTCAAATGATGATCCTTTCCTTCCGAGCCCTTCTGTGCACACAAACAGTAGTTTTCTCCCTCATGTGGGGTGGGGGTACACTCAGGAGAAATTGCACCAGGAGAAATTGTATGGTGCAATTTCTCATGTTACCCTTATGAAAATGCAAAATTTGGGGCTAAAAAACATTTTTTGGGGTAAAATGTGATTTTTTTTATTTTCACGGCTCAACGTTATAGACTTCTATGAAACACCTGAGAGTTCAATGTGCTAACCACACATCTAGATCAGTTCCCTGAGGGGGTCTAGTTTCCAAAATGGTATCATTTGTAGGGGATTTTCACTGTTTAGGCACATCAGGGGCTCTCCAAATACAACATGGCGTCCGTTAATTGTTCCAGCAAATTTTACATTCAAAAAGTCAAATGGGGCTTCTTCCCTTCCAAGCTCTGCCGTGTGCCCACACAGTTTTGGGTTTTCCCCCACATATTGGGTATAGGCATGCTCAGAAGAAATTTCACAACAAATTGTGAAGTCCAATTTTTCCTGTTACCCTTATGAAAATCAAAAAAAAATTGGGTCTAAACTAAATTGTTGGTGAAAAAAGTTAAATGTTAATTTTTTTTCCCACATACCAAAAATTCCTGTGAAGCACCTGAAGGGTTAATAAACCTCTTGAATGTAGTTTTGAGCACCATGAGGGGTGTAGTTTTTAGAATGGTGTCAATTTTGGGTATTTTCTTTCATATAGACCCCTCAAAGTCATTTCAATTGTGAGGTGGTCCATAAAAAAAGTGGTTTTGTAAATTTTGTTGGAAAAACGAGAAATCGCTGGTCAACGTTTAACCCTTATAACTTCCTAATGAAAAAAAGTTCTTTCAAAAACTGTGCTGATGAAAAGTAAATATAGGGGAAATGTTATTTATTAACAATTTTGTGTGATATAACTCTCTGATTTAAAGGCATAAGAATTCAAAGTGTGAAAATTGCAAAAATTTTCCAAATTTTCGCCAAATATCCTATTTTTTTCATAAATAAATCCAAGTTATATTGAAGAAATATTACCGGTGTCATAAAGTACAATATCTCAAGAAAAAACTATTTCAGAGTCAGTGGTTTCCTTTGAAGCATTCCAGAGTTATTACTTAATAAAGTGACAGTCGCTAGAATTGTAAAAATTGGTCTGGTCATTAATGTGCAAAACACCATCTAACTAGCAAATGGTGATTAATGAAGAACCACAAAGTAGATTTCTTCACAAAGATATCCATGTAATCTGTGTTACTGCGCTATTCTGCCATGTCTTTACTCTTAGGCCGGGGTCACACTAACCTGCGCAAAATACGGTCCATAGTTTACAGTCGAAATACGGATGAATGACCCCTAAATAGTGCTTCGTATGTCATCCTTAAGCAAGGTGCGGTCGCGTATTTTGCGCATGTCTGCATCCGTATGTAATCCATACGGTATCCGTATGGCGAGATTTTCTCGCAGGCTTGCAAAATGGACATATAATGGAGCCATATGACGGTTTCTAAACAGAAACCAAAGAATAGATATAGACACATAGAATGCATATATGTATATATATATATGTGTATTCTATGTGTCTATATCTATTCTTTCGTTTCTTTATTAAACCTGTCAGTGTGAGTTTACTGTATAGCGCACTGAATTGCCGCCTTTGCTAAAAGACACCGGGGGCGTATTTTTCGCAAGTCACATGTGTGGTCCGTGTTTAATCCGTATTTTTTGCGCACCCATAGACTTGCATTGGCGTACTACGGTCGTAGTACGCTGACAATCGTATCATGCTGCGGTTGGCACGGACCGTAGAATACGGATGAGAAATATACGGCTGGTGCAAGGGACCCCATAGAGAATCTTTGGTCCGTGTCTAATGCGTGCTTTTAGCGCCTCTCACTCGGCCGTATTCCTCGCCAATGTGACCCCGGCCTTAATCACAAAATTGAGCTGACAGATTCTCTTTAAGGGTATGTTCACAGAGCATCTTCTTCAGGCAGTTTCCTGAAGCATAGACATGCACAGATGCACTTTGCTGATGACCTGTAATTGAAGTCAGTTAATGCAGATTATCAGATTATAAGATTTTGCTCTGTCATCAGCTAGGTAGAGCGAAGTTCGCCTGCACAGGTCTATGATTTAACTGCACAGGCTTGAGATTTGCAGCACTGGGTGGATAATGTAGGAGACGTCATACACATCCATGAAAACAGGAAGGTTGGCTATTGCATGACCAGCAATGCGCATTGGACTGGACCATGAAGATTAGCATAAAAGCATGGGAGAATTAAATATATTTTCTTTGATCTGTGAGAGAGCCACCATGATAATGGACTGCTGTTTAAAAAGACTTAAGGTGGCGCATTCAGCTTATATGGTAAAAGCCTGGTGACACGTTTCCCTGAAAGACCATTCCCACTTTGCTAATAGAAAAAATGCTTTATCTATAATTAAGTGAAAGTTATATTTTAAGGAAATAGAAAAGTGAGAGACCCACACGGTTAGTACATAACAGAGTGTCTGCATGGCTACCTACTGGCCAAAGATTATTAGAAAAGGAAGAGTAAAAAAAAATGGTATCAGCAGGAACAGTAAAGCACAGAGTGTGTTTCCTGAGAAGAGACTGGTGGATACTCCAGGTCAGGTGATAACTCTGTAGCAGTTAAGAATTATAAAAGGTCAAGGAGAGCAGAGAAGAGAAGAAGTCAAAGACTGAACCTTCATCAGGACAGAAGCATGGAGCTACTTATAGCCACACTCACAAGACCTAGAGAGATTATTGAAGTGAGGCATCAGTCTGGAGTGAGGAAGAGTGATTGAAAGAGAACCATGTGAGCAGAAATACAACTGTAGGAGAAGAATCAGAACTATGTGAGCAGAACCACGAACCTGAGAGCCAACAATGGACAATCGTGTGAGCTGTGAAGTGAGGTGCATATTTTAGTACAGAGGGGATCGGGGACACATTTCAGGGATGGAGGTGGCCAGTGTAACTCATTCCTGAAGTGACTCATCAACAAGAGATTGCGGCCTAATAGAGTGGTATCATGGTATCACTGTATTCCGTTGGGGTCTGTGCTGAGAATATCATAATATTATTGCAGACATAGTGGCAAAGCAACAACTGTGGTGACCACAAGGCAGACTCTAATGTACTATAGACCGGGGTAGTAGACTGAGACATCAATACTTACGGTTATCATCATTTGTTTGCACAGTAAAGTTGAATTGCTACAATAACTCCATTCAGAATTGATATATTCATATTGCAAAATAATTTACCATGTTCCAAACCTTAGCTAACCCCATAACATTGTACTTCTGTCACTCAGTCTGTTTGTGTTACGTAAATAAATACTCTTTAGTTCAAGTTACCACTGCGTCTTCATCTTCTGCACCATTGCACCCAAGCAACTGTTTGCAATAGTAGAAAAACAACAAATGTACAGAACTAATAGACAAGCACAACATGTTATCTCACTTTGGAATTATATTGCTTCACTTCCCCCCATGATAACTGCTCTCATAAATTCACCGCATCCTTCTGAATGTAGACATTGAGGGAGCCTGAGTCATCTATGTCAGCTGGAAGTTTCTTGGAAAGACAATTATGAATTAAGCAGGTCATGTCCACAACCTAACCAGGTGTATACATGCCTCTATAATAATATTGTCATTCCTTTCAGCTTGATTAGTAGTAGCTGCTGTATATAGAAAAAAAGCTAATAGCTTCTCACATCTGGATGAAAGCTGATAAAAGCTGTCATTAACTCATTACAAAAGTCAAAAGTCCTATTTCCAGCTAATGACCACCTGGTTCTAGATACTACAGTACATTTGTATCAGTGCCTGAGGTGCCAAAGGTGTTGAGGGTAGAAAAGTCAACCAGATGAATGAAGAGTGCGTCCTCATGATGTGCACATAGGTAACCTCATTTATACAGCAGTGAAGACATGATCAAAACGGGAGAAGTAATAAAGAATCATACTAATGATTGATTGACGCGAAGAACAAAAAGTATGTAAATGAGCGACCAGATTTTGTGAAGTGAGATATATTTAATTAAAGTACCCAGTGAATATAACTACAGCAACTATCCTTATGAAAGGCTTTGTCTACAAAGTAAAAAAAACAAGACAGCTGCCTCAGGTAGAAGGGTTTAAAAATGAGAAAAATATGTGTACAAAATATCTCACTCCAAACACCTAGTTACAGTTTACACACACATTATATATATATATATATATATATATATACTAGCTGAAGAGCCCGGCGCTGCCCGGGCATAGTAACTAACTGTGGTTAGTTATAACAAATTATAATTATCCTCCATCCCATAGTCCCGTGCCCATATACCCTTCATACATATCCACCATCCCATAGGCCCGTGCCCATTTACCCATCATACATATCCTCCATCCCATAGGCCCGCGCCCATATACCCGTCATACATATCCTCCATCCCATAGTCCAGTGCCCATATACCCATCACACATCCTCCATCCCATAGTCAACCATTATGACATCATAATGAGCGGCGGGGCTTGCAACCTATGATGACATCAGCGTCGCCATGGCAACCATTGTGACATCATAATAAGGGGCGGGGCTTGATACACACACACTGTTTCCCCATTATATAGATAGGGGCATTATGACATCATAATGAGGGGAGGGGCTTGACGCGCACACACTTTTTCCCCATTATGTAGACAGAGGCAAAATTGTTTGGTGAATTGGAACGCGCGGGGTTAAAATTTCACCTCACAACATAGCTTAGGACGCTCTCGGGGTCCAGACGTGTTACTGTGCCAAATTTTGTGGCTGTAGCTGCGACTGTGCGGATGCCTATCCCGGACATACACACACACACACATACACACATACATACATACACACTTTGAGCTTTATATATTAGATATACAGTATATATATATATATATATATATATATATATATATATATTGTGATAAAACACTCCGGGATCGCCTTTGCTGGGGTCAAAGGTCACGTGCGTTCAGCATGAAACTCAGGCGCAGAGCTGGGATTCGGGTGTAACTGACTCTGGGTCAGGTTTATTAACAGTGAAAGCAATGCAAAAGGAAATAAAACATAAAACAAATCCTTGCCTGTCCGGCACTAACTAAACAATGGACAACCTAACTACCAACTGGCGGGCTTCTCCCGTCCAGCCAAACCACAGTTGCAGTGGGCACTGCTTCCACTCACGTGTGTCTCTCACACAGACAGGCACTCTGTGTTCCCAGGCTGAGACACTCACACAACCACCTTGCATCCTTTTATATCCACCTCCCATTATTCATTAGCAGGCAGGTGCGATACTGACCAGACTAGGCCACATAGGAAAGGAATCTGGGCGAGATATACCTGCCCTCATCCACTATTCCCACATGATTCTCACATATCCCCCCCTCTGCTCAGACCACTCCGGTCGAGCAATGACACCCGCCAAACAGTGCACTCGGGACAGGGCATCTGCATTCCCCATCTGTACCCCTGGGCGGTGCTCCACCGTAAAAGTGTAGGCCTGCAGGGCAAGGAACCACCGGGTCACCCGGCTATTCCGTTCCTTGTTCAAGTGCATCCTCCTAACTCTAACATTGCCTTCACTTCCCGGGAAACGGCTTCACGGCGCGCTTCCGGGATTCGGTAGGGCTTTACGTGAACTGTGACACCAGGTTCCGTTACGATGTCATGTTTCATTAGCATAGTCTGCCCGGGTTTTCCTGAGAAAAACTTTTGGTTGTGAAGTAGAAACTGCCTGACCTCAGTCTTTTGCCGCTCCGAGAGAGTCTCTGCAACCCGTACCTCCGGTACGGTATGCGAGCAGACGGGACGGGCCAGCTCCACTGACAAGGCAGACCGATCCTTCCAGGACTTTATCAGATTTACATGATAAATCTGTTCAGGTTTCCGTTTACCTGCCTGGTAAACTTTGTAGTTTACTTCACCAACTCTTTCCTTGATCTCCAAGGGGCCCTGCCACTTTGCCAGGAACTTACTGTCCACCGTGGGGACCAGGATCAACACCCTATCTCCGGGTGCAAACGTACGGAACTTGGCGCCCCTATCATAGATTCTTTTTTGGGCTCCTTGAGCCTGTATCATGTGTTCTTTGACGATAGGCATAACAGCCGCAATACGGTCCTGCATTTGTGTGACATGATCTATCACTGTTTTAAACGGAGTGACCTGACCCTCCCAGGTTTCTTTTGCAACGTCTAACAGTCCGCGAGGACGTCGGGCGTACAATAACTCGAAAGGCGAGAATCCCGTGGAAGACTGGGGTACTTCCCTGATGGAAAAAAGCAAATACGGAAGTAAATAGTCCCAGTTCTTCCCATCCTTGTCTATCACCTTTCTCAGCATCTGCTTCAGAGTTTTATTGAACCGTTCAACCAACCCGTCTGTTTGAGGGTGATACACGGACGTGCGTAACGGTTCGATTTGTAGAAATCGGCAGAGCTCCTTCATTATCCTGGACATAAAGGGGGTCCCCTGGTCGGTGAGTATCTGTTTTGGTATACCGACCCGACTAAACACATGCACCAGCTCCTTGGCAATCGTCTTGGTGGCCGTGTTACTCAAAGGGATGGCCTCCGGGTAACGAGTGGCATAATCCAAGATGACCAGGATATGTTGGTGTCCACATGCAGACCGTGGAAGGGGCCCAACTAAATCCATCCCAATCCTCTCAAACGGGACTTCAATAATAGGTAGGGGTACCAAAGGGCTACAGAAGCGGGGCTTAGGTGCAGAGGCTTGGCAGTTAGGACATGACTCACAATATACACGAATATCGTGATGCATGCCTGGCCAAACAAAACAGTGTAATATCCTTTCGGTGGTTTTCTGGACTCCCAGGTGACCTCCCATCACATGTCCGTGGGCCAGGTCCAGCACCTGCTGCCGGTAGGGTTTTGGCACAACTAATAGTTGCACCGTATCTTCCCCCTTTTTCTCTACCTGATAGAGTAAATCATTCTCCAGAACCATGTAAGGATATGCCAGCCTAGAGCCAGGTTCTACGGGTACCCCATTTATCACTTTTACATTTGTCCTAGCCTGAGAAAGGGTAGGATCATTTATTTGCTCACTTTGGAAGTCATCTTTCTGAACTTCTAAATCCGGCAAACGGGGAGGTGGACGGCTGTCGGCCTCCTCCTCTTCCCCGGTCTCCTCCGAATCACCCGCCATGACTGAAAACGGGAACTGCAGGTCATTTCCCGCAGACTCTTCCCCAGAGTCTTCCGGGGAGACCGCTTCCAGGGGTTCGGGACCCACACGCGCCCTGGGAGAAGAATCATGTACACTATTACCCTGGGGTATCAAATGATTCTCCCACAATTGCCAGAAGTGGGGAAAATCCCGGCCCAGGATAACATCATGCAATAACGCCGAGACAAGTCCCACTTTATGTTGCACAGACCCATAGGAAGTAGTAATGCATATGACCGTGGTGAGGTACGAACAGGTGTCTCCATGCACACACGTTACAGAAAATTTGTCTGATGGTCCAGTCGGGGCTGACACCAGACTGGCCTTCACCAGAGTCACCACACTTCCCGAGTCTAACAATGCCACCACATTTTTGCCATCAACAGTTAAATCACACATGTGTTTTTCCACATCCTTTTGACCGGCATTCACACTCACTACCCGTGCAACCATAGACATGCGGTTTTTAGAGTCTGTGACGTCGCACTGCATGGGTTCAGTAGTGACCGGACAGTTCGCAGCAATATGTCCCACCTCTTGGCAGCGGAAACACCTAACGGGCCCCTTGCTTAGACCATAGTTCGTTACTCTCGGCCTCGCAGTGCAGGCAGTCCCGTTTTCCTCCCCCACTGTCTTAGGGATTTTTCCATCTCCCCTACTCCCTGGAACAGTCTTACCGGTTCCACGTGGAGATGATGAAGAACGAGGTGGCGTAGCGTCGTCTCGGAGTCCTTCCGCCACGGAGTAACGTTCAACCAGATCCACCAGTTGATCTGCCGTCATAGGATTTCCATGGCTTACCCACTTCCTCAGGGCTGGCGGTAGAGCTCTCAGGTACTTGTCCATGACGACTCTCTGGATTATCTCTGGCGCTGTCAGCACCTCGGGTTGTAGCCACTTCTTCGTCACGTGGATCAGGTCGAACATCTGTGACCGCGGTGGTTTATCCGGCTGATAAGTCCATTGATGCACTCTCTGTGCACGGACAGCGGTCGTCACTCCCAGCCGGGCCAAGATCTCAGCTTTCAATTTGTCAAAGTCCTGCGCAGCTTCAGGTTCCAAGTCATAATACGCCTTTTGGACCTCACCGGAAAGAAACGGGGCAATCAGGCCGGCCCATGGTGCCTTCGGCCATTTTTCTCGCACCGCCGTCCGTTCAAACGTGGTCAGGTATGCCTCGACGTCATCTTCGGTCGTCATTTTCTGCCAGTACCGACTCACGTGAATCACTCTCGACTCGGCTTCCAGGTTAAGCTCAGGTAAGCTTGCCAAGTGCTGCGCCACCTGCTGGAGAAGCGAACGATCGGTAACTGTCATGTCCACCAACTCCTTCAGCTGGGCCATCATCACCCGATTAGCTTCTTGCTGGACGGCGGTGGACTGTACCAGCGCTTTCACCACGTCCTCCATGCTCATGCTTGCAACGTGATGCCCGCGTTCTCCACCACAATGTGATAAAACACTCCGGGATCACCTTTGCTGGGGTCAAAGGTCACGTGCGTTCAGCATGAAACTCAGGCGCAGAGCTGGGATTCGGGTGTAACTGACTCTGGGTCAGGTTTATTAACAGTGAAAGCAATGCAAAAGGAAATAAAACATAAAACAAATCCTTGCCTGTCCGGCACTAACTAAACAATGGACAACCTAACTACCAACTGGCGGGCTTCTCCCGTCCGGCCAAACCACAGTTGCAGTGGGCACTGCTTCCACTCACGTGTGTCTCTCACACAGACAGGCACTCTGTGTTCCCATGCTGAGACACTCACACAACCACCTTGCATCCTTTTATATCCACCTCCCATTATTCATTAGCAGGCAGGTGCGATACTGACCAGACTAGGCCACATAGGAAAGGAATCTGGGCGAGATATACCTGCCCTCATCCACTATTCCCACATGATTCTCACTATATATATATATATATATATATATATATATATATAAAATATTCCTACAGACTATAATGAGGTCTAGATCTGTATTCACAATTCTGTCAGCTGTTATTGGAAATAGTGTTGTGAAACACACTTTCCCAAAAGTGTTGCATTCTAAGAAGACTAGATTGCCTTGTCTTTTTTCTTTTTTTAAGGAGTAGTTATTGTTTTCAGATGTGGTTAAAAGCAAGCAGACATAGGCCCAAATTATTAAAATTGCTGTTTTGTATGCCACTTTCCATTTCTTTTGCTTTGCTATAGTTTTCACCTACAGTGGGTAGGGAAAATATTCAGACCCCTTTAAATTTCTCACTCTTTGTTTCACTGCAGCCATTTGGTAAATTCAAAAAAGTTCATTTTTTTCTCATTAATGTACACTCTGCACCCCATCTTGATGGAAAAAAATGAAATGTAGAAATTTGTGCAGATTTTTTTAAAAAAGAAAAGCTGAAATATCACATGGTCATAAGTATTCAGACCCTTTGCTCAGTATTGAGTAGAAGCACGCTTTTGAGCGAGTACAGTTATGAGTCTTCTTGGGAATGATGCAACAAGTTTTTCACACCTGGATTTGGGGATCCTCTGCCATTCTTCCTTGCAGATCATCTCCAGTTCTGTCAGGTTGGATGGTGAACATTGGTGGATAGCCATTTTCAGGTCTCTCCAGAGATGCTTAATTGGGTTTAGGTCAGGTCTCTGGCTGGGCCAGTCAAGAATGGTCACAGAGTTGTTCCGAAGCCACTCCTTTGTTATTTTAGCTGTCTGCTTAGGTTCATTGTCTTGTTGGAAGGTGAACCTTCAGCCAAATCTGAGGTCCAGAATATCTCTGTACTTGTCTGCCTTCAATGGCAACCAGTCATCCTGTCCCTGCAGCTGAAAAACACCCCAATAGCATGATGCTGCCACCACCATGTTTCACTGTTGGGATTGTATTGGGCAGGTAATGAGCAGTGCCTGGTTTTCTCCACACATACTGCTTAGAATTCTCACCAAAAAGGTGTATCTTCATCTCATCAGACCAGTGAATCTTATTTCTCATAGTCTGGGAGTCCTTCATGTGTTTTTTAGCAAACTCTATGCAGGCTTTCATATGTCTTGCACTGAGGAGAGGATTCTGCCGGGCCACTCTACCATTAAGACCCAACTGGTGGAGGGCTGCAGTGATAGTTGACTTTGTGGAACTTTTCCCATCTCCCTACTGCATTACTGGAGCTCAGCCACAGTGATCTAGGGGTTCATCTTTATCTCTCTCACCAAGGCTCTTCTCCCACGATTGCTCAGTTTGGTTGGACGGCCAGGTCTAGGAAGACTCCTGGTGGTCACAAACTTCTTCCATTTAAGGATTATGGAGGCCACTATGCTCTTAGGAACCTTTAGTAATGCAGAAATTATTTTGTAACCTTGGCCACATCTGTCCCTTGCCACAACTCTGTCTCTGAGGTCCTTGCCAGTTCCTTTGACCTCATGATTCTCATTTGGTCGAAATGCACTGTGAGCTGTGAGGTCTTATATAGACAGGTGTGTGCATTTAAAAATCAAGACCTATCAGTTTAATTAAACACAGCTGGACTCCAATGAAGGAGTAGAACCATCTCAAGGAGGAAATGGACAGCATGTAACTTAAATATGAGTGTCTGAGCAATGGGTCTGAATACTTATGACCATGTGATATTTTGTTTTTTCTTTAATACATTTGTAAAAAATTCTACAATTTTGTTTTTTTCATCAAGATGGGGTGCAGAGTGTACATTAATGAGAAAAAAATGAACTTTTTTGAATTTACCAAATGGCTGCAATGAAACAAAGTATAAAAAATTTAAAGGGGTCTGAATACTTTCCGCACCCACTGTATGTTTGGATAGGTGAAGAGTTTAGATCTTAAGACAACCCCTTTAAATTTTCACTTCTCCTGATACACCAGGATATAACCATGATATGAAGCATTATCCACTCTCCAATAAAGTGGGTCATCTACTGTAGATGAAGCAGAGATGGGATATTTCTTCCTGACAAAATGTTACCCTGTTGACGCTGTCCACTTTGGATAACAGAAGAAGGTCCCAAATGAAGGTCTGTTAAAAGGATTTCCTATTACCACTTAAGTTAGTTCATAAATCCATTAATTTCATAGTTAGTGATGAGCGAATACATTCGGCACTATTCGTTACTCTCAGAAATAGTACGATATTCGGGTTATTCGTTACTCCGCGAGTAATTGGGTATTCATCTTGGTATATTTGAGTGACCTGCCCAGCATGTTTAGAGCTTTATTTTCAGCCAATGAACATGATGGGCTGGCTTGCCAATCACAGTAATGCCGGCACCATCTTTGGTGTGGCATTACTGTCATTGGCTAGCCTTCCAGGGTTATAAGAACAATTTAAAGTCTGTCGACGCAAACTTGCGCACATTGCTGCCGGAAACAGCATAGAGAGACCGTAGTTTCAGCGTAGGGACAGTAATAGGAGGTTATAGTGAGGGTTATTTATTCCAAAAAGCTTTTTTAAGAGCTGAAGATTGTCAAGAGATTACTTGTTTGTTAGGTGGGGATTTAAGAAGGGAGAGATTTAATAGGATGGAGGGTGAAAGGCAGACAGCAGGGTGTTCTCATCATTGCAAGTACATGCTGCAGCTCTCTGCTATTTTCCACTTAAAATGTCTAATATTTGTCTAGCAGTTGTGCAACTGGTGCAATCTGGGTACAGATAATCTTACGTGACAATTTAGCAGGGGCAATAATCTTCATTACTCCACATTTGGAGTGTGTCAACAAGACGATTGAAAAAAAAATCATAATTTTCTATTGGTTCAAAAAATTTGTAAGAAAAGGAGGACAAGGGCAATCAGTGGGGAGTATTAATATAAAAAGATAGCTTTGTTAGTCCAAATACAAAGGTTAAAAGATGTTTAAATAGCATGTCACATAATGGCACAATGTTACCAATCCAATGCAGAGAAAAGAATCCATCCTTAACACCCCACAGAATAACCCATAACACCCTATGTGTCCCAGTGGCTAAATGGGAAAATAATGTTCACTGGATAAGCCTACAGTATGTAGAAGTATAAAGTAATGACAAGGCACCAAATTCCTTTAGAAAAATGAATATACACATCATCAAAGGTGCCACAACATGATATAAAAAATAGGCCTACCGGTAGATAGGTGGAAAGACAGGGAGGTCAGATAGGAAACCCCGACGCGCGTTTCGTGGCAACGCAGCATCTCTTTCTCAAGAGGATGAAGATTGGATCGTATCAGGACCTTCAAATACCCCAGCGACCCCAGTCACATTGTCACCAGGAACCAATCACAGTGGCACTTTCTGCACGTGCGCATTGTGATGGACAGATCCAGAGATACAGCAAAGGAGTTAGGCCCAACTCGCACGCGCAGGGTAAATTCCCCAGAGCGTGTGCACAGAGCAGAGCACTCATTTTAATCCCACCCTTTTCCTAATCCCCCTTTCTTGTTCTTGTCGACGGATTTGTTTTTGTTTTTATTTAGTTTTTAAAATGGCTTTGTGTCTAATGCTTTTGCTCTTTCATTATCAGTAACTTTCTGACTTTGGGTCCTATCATGGTCTTCATCTGCTCTCTGTGGATCTGTGAAATTGAACTTTAATGATTTTTCTCATCATAATGGATCAAGAATATGCCATCATTCATCGTGGATGACAGCTGTACAAATTGAATAGACCTTCATGCACCTGATTTTTTGATCTGTGTTATTTTATATATCAAATTTGCCCTTGTTCTATATGAGTGAAAAGGACTATTTATTATATTGCATATTTCTTTTGGCGGTGTTTCTTTTTTATGTGCAGCTATTATATTTACATCTGTGTGTCCTCCTTATTGTGGCCGTGCGTGTCGTGTTGTTGATGACCAGCTCCTGTTTGAGGGTGGGCGTCTTAGTGCTCTGTGCGCCTGCTCTAGGTAATTTCCTCGGCGCACGTGCGATGGGCCTGATGCCTTTGCCTGCATCTCAGGACCTAGCCTTCACAATGCACACACGCTGAAAACGCCACTGTGATTGGCTGCCGGTGACCATGCAACCGCAGTCGCTGGGGTATTTGAAGGTCCTGATATGATCCCATTTTCATCCCCTTGAGAAAGCGGCACTGCATTGCTGTGAAACGCGCGTTGGGGTTACCTTTCCGGCTTCCCTCCCTTTCCACCTATCTACCGCTAAGCCTATTCTTTATATTATGTTGTGGCACCTTTGATGATGTGTATATTCATTTTTCTATAGGAATTTGGTACCTTGTCATTACTTTATGCTTCTACATAGACTTATCCAGTGCACATTATTTTCCCATTTAGCCACTGGGACACATATGGTGCTATGGGTTATTCTGTGGGGTGTTAAGGGTGGATTCTTTTCTCTGCATTGGATTGGTAACATTGTGCCATTATGTGACATGTTATTTAAACATCTTTTAACCTTTGTATTTGGACTAATAAAGCTATCTTTTTATATTAATACTCCCCATTGATGCTCCTTGTCCTCCTTGTCTTACATGAATTTTGTGGAGCGGGTATAGTCATCCTGGGAGTGCCTGACTTTGCATGCTCTTACCTCGGCTCACTAATATGTATTTGGTATTCCTGTTATCATTAACTGGTTCAAAAAATAGCGTATTTTTTCTTGCAGTTGTGGACTGGGGCAATCCGAATTCAGATAATCTTACATGAAAATTTAGCAGGGGCAATAATCTTCATTACTCCATATTTGGAGTGTCAGCATTACGACTGAAAAAAAAATCATAATTTTCTACTGGATCAAAAAATAGTGCATCTTTATCTAGCAGTTGTGCCTGGCACAATCTGGGTACAGATAATCTTATGTGACAATTTAGCAAGGGCAATTATCTTAATCACTCCGCAGTTGAAGTGTGCCAGCAAGGGAATCGATAGGGAGTACAAGTTTCCCTATTGCATAATGTGCCAAGTTTTCACAAAGTACGAAACATTAGCCAATTTCAATTTTAGAAGAGCCTTTCTGCATTTTCAGATGACAGAAATTTGCGCCCATCCACCGTTATGATTGCACCAGCCAAACTAAAAACACACTCAGCTAACACACTTGCAGCAGGGCATGGCAGAACCTCCAAGGTGTAGAAGAGGTCAGGCCAAATGTGGAGCTTGGACAACCAATAGTTAAAGAGCACTGAAGAAGAAGGAAGGACACTGGTATGGTTACTTAAGTAGTCCTTCACCATCTTGGTCAACTTCTCCCTCCTCATCACAGTTATACCCACAGATAGCCCTTGCTGATGTGACGGTCTCATGAAAATGTGTCAGTTGGTGGACATTTCCCCCCCTCAAGTTGCACTTGGTGTGTGTGGCCTTCCCCTGTAATCCTTGTGGATGAAAAGAGCTGGTACCTTTGCCAGAAGAGTTGTGAGAGGGTAATCATTTTAGCAAGTATTCCACAACAGCCCTCTGGCACACATGCCCTGAAAATGACATGTCTGCCTCTGACATGAGAGAAGCAAATATCTCCTTGTATCTTGGGTCAAGAAAGGTGCTCAGCCAGTATTTTATTAGACAAAATGTGTTTCATGCAATGGTCTTGGGAAAGGCATCTGGACATGAACTCTATCATGTGTGGGAAACTACAAAGAGTCAAACGCTCAGTGTCCTCACCAGGAAGAACACTCTCCTCACAACTCATATCCTCCTCCTCCTAATTCTCCTCTTTAGACCATCCATGCTGGACAGGCATGAAGCTGGAATTTTGAGTCGCCTCTGTAGCGCAGACCAAAACTCCTGTTCCGCCTCATCCTCCTCCTCCTGTTTCTCATCATCACCTAATGTGGCTTGAGAATATTGTGTGAGTCTGGGCTGCGTGGTATCAGCCACTGTTAAATCTTGCTCCATAGCCACCTGCTCAGCATTCAAAGCTTCCTCTTTGAGATTCTGCAGCGAACGTTTTAATAGACAAAGCAGCAGGATGGTTATGCTGACAATAGCATCATCAGTGCTCACCATCTTGGTGCAGCACCCAAAGTTTTGAAGAACATCAGAAATGTCATCGATCCACACCCCCTCGGCAGTTGTTATGTGTGGAGGCTGAGTGTTACTCTGACGGTCATTGAGAAGTTGGAATTCATACACTGCTCTCTGATGCTCACTAAGCCTTGCCAAAATATGAACCGCCTACCGCCTCAACACATTTATCTAACTATTCCTGTATTGCCCTTTCAAAATTTTCTTCATAACCAGGATCCTTGTATCTTGTTTTCACACCCTTTATGCATTTAATAGCCCTCTGTGTCTGTACTTTTACACATACTGGTTGGTAACTGGTTCATGCAGTATTACATGAACACCCGATTTATTACATTACTAGCTGAAGAGCCCGGTGTTGCCTGGGCATAGTAACCAACTGTGGTTAGTTATAACAAATTATAATGATTATATTGCACATAAAAACCGGGCATCTAATCCTATCCTGTGTGATACTGACTGCTGAGCCGTGTATCTAATTCTATTCTGTGTGATACTGTCAGCTGAGCCGTGTATCTAATACTATTCTGTGTGATACTGTATGCTGAGCTGCGTATCTAATCCTATCCTGTGTGATACTGACTGCTGAGCTGTGTATCTAATCATATCCTGTGTGATACTGACTGCTGAGCCATGTGTCTAATCCTCTCCTGTGTGATACTGACTGCTGAGCTGCATATCTAATCCTATCCTTTGTGATACGGACTGCTGAACCGTGTATCTAATCCTATCCTGTGCGATACTGGGCTCCCCCTGCAGTCTGTGTCAGAGGGTGGTCTGTGTTGGCACAGTAATAAATTGTGTTATTTCCAGCTTTACAGAAGGACGATAACACCATAGAAATGATAAGAATAATAGGCCTCAGTTGCCACATATGTCTACAAAGAAAACTGTTGCTGATAGCAACCAATCACAGCTCATTTTTCATCTTTGAAACAGCTCTGGGACAGCGTGGTGAGTTTTGAGTGGTGACTTTTGTGTTTTGACTTTTATGTGGTGAGGTTGGCGTATATGTGGTGAAATGTGTGCTGAGGGTGGTATATGTGTTGAAGCACGTGGTAGTGTGTGGCGCATTTTATGTGTGTGTTCATATCCCCGTGTGTGGCGAGTATCCCATGTCAGGGCCCCACCTTGGCAACTGTACGGTATATACTCTTTGGCGCCATCGCTCTCATTCTTTAAGTCCCCCTTGTTCACATCTGGCAGCTATCAATTTGCCTCCAACACTCTTCCTTTCACTTTTTCTCCATTATGTAGATAGGGGCAGATGCCAATACATACATACACTTTTTCCCCATTATGTGGATAGGGGCAAAATTGTTTGGTGAATTGGACCGCGCGGTGTTAAAATTTCGCCTCACAACATAGCCTATGACGCTCTCAGGGTCCAGTCATGTGACTGTGCAAAATTTTGTGGCTGTAGCTACGACGGTGCAAATGCCAATACATACACTTTTTCCCCATTATGTAGATAGGGGCAAAAATGTTTGGTGAATTGGAACACGCGGGGTTAAAATTTTGCCTCACAACATAGTCTATGACGCTCTCGGGGTCCAGACGATAGAGGCAAAATTGTTTGGTGAAAAAAATGTGGTTTGTTTTGATAGGTCTTTTCAAAAATCCGTAAAATCGGCTCAGTAGTTTGACAACATTACTCCCAGATAGCATATGTGAGTCACAAAGGCATGCAGGCATCTTCTCCATGCTGTTCCCATTTAGTTTTAGCACTTTCCCATCCATTTGAGCTTTTTTTCTCATGGCCTCAGACCTGTTTGTTTGATCCAGCAGAAAAATATTCGGTTTTTCCATTAACATACATTCTATTCGTTATTCGGTACGGTAGAAATTATTTGTGTCGATTTTCCCAAATCTGAATATTTCACTATTCGATCATCACTACTCATAATATATTAATATATATACTAATATACACATTTAATCAAATTCACTGTTTTGTAAATTTTATATCCCATTGAAAACTACGTAATTCGATGCTCCATGGGGTGGACAGCGTATGCACTCACTGTTCCCCCATTGCTTCTCTTTCCTGGATTGTGACATGTGTCATCACAGTATAACCACAGTTTGGGCTCATGCTCACTTGCGATGAAATCGGACAAATTCAACCTGATAAAAAATCGGATTGAATTCGTACCAATGTTAATCTACGATAGTGTCTCCATCAGTGGTTTTTTTTTTCCAGCTCGGATCGGATCAAGATTGGGCTGGAAAAAAATCACAGCATGCTGTGAGTGTAATCGCAAATCGGATTGCATCAGATCGCATCCCGCATTAGAAATCAATGGGTGCAATAAAAAAATCGCACAGCACTCACACCATGTGAGTGCCATGCGATTTTTACCCACCGATGTAATTGAAAAGCCGGCAATTCGTATGCGGCTATACAGTAATATCACTCTGACAGGATAAAATAGAATACATGTATACACATAGAATAGGTGTATATATATAATATATATTGAAAAGGAATTTCGTATCGGAGGCGATTAGAGTTCACTTTTTTTGCTCTGTGTGCTGCTTCCCTGTTTTTTGCTACTTATCCTGCTATGCCAATTGAACACTGGTTGGGGAAGCGTGCACTTCAGTAAGGTATTATCTTGGTGCTGTTCCAGTTTTTTCTTGTTATATATATATGTCAGTGACACACACACACATATATATATAAACAGTATATATATATCTTTATATTTGATGGAGATATAGATAGTAGAATAGCCGATAATTCAATTTTCGGCTTGTGTAAAATAATTGCAAAGCCGAAAGGATACGACACATGGTTTTACATACAGTAAACCATTGCATATCATTTTGATTTTTATATGATTTTTATATGCCCCTGACTACTACTACTACTAATAATAAATTTTATTTCTATAGCGCCGACATATTCCGCAGCACTTTACATTTCAGAGGGGACTTGTACAGACAATAGACATTACAGCATAACAATAATCACATAGATCATAACAGATACCAAGAGGAATGAGGGCCCTGCTCGCAAGCTTACAATCTATGAGGGAAAAAAAGGGAGACACGAAAGGTGGGTGGTAACAATTGCCCTGATTGTATGGACCAGCCATAATGTTAAGTGTGTAACAGTACGGACACAGAGGGCTAATAGATGCATAAAGCATGTGGGAACATGATATGCGGAACCTGGTTATGGTAAAACTTTTGACTGTGCCACACAGGGATAGTTAGGTTAATGTGTTGAGGTGGTAGGCCAGTCTGAATAAATGAGTTTTCAGGGCACACTTAAAATTGTAGGGATTGGGGACTACTCGTATTTACCTGGGAAGTGCATTCCAAAGAATTGGCGCAGCACGTGTATAGTCTTGGAGACGAGAGTAGGAGGTTCTGATTATCGAGGATGCTAACCTCAGGTCATCAGCAGAATGGAGGGCACGGGTAGGGTGGTAGACTGAAACAAAGGAGGAGATGTAGGGTGGTGCTGAGCCATGAAGTGCTTTGTGGGTGAGGGCAATAAGTTTGTACTGGATTCTGGAGTGGATGGGTAGCCAGTGTAAGGACTGGCACAAGGTAGAGGCATCGGTGTAATGACTGGCGAGGAATATGATCCTGGCTGCAGCATTCAAGACAGATTGGAGGGGGGAAAGTTTGTGATTAGTGTATGTGTGTGTAGCTGTAGGTGTTAAATTAAAGAATTAAATCATGGAAAAATATTGCCTGGGCTCCCATGCAGATATTAAAAGCCTAGAGAGGGACCATGGCTATTGCCCCACCCTGGGTAAAAACTTCTACCCTCAGCCACCCCAGAAAAGGCACATCTATAATATGCGCCAATTCCGGTACTTAGCCTCTTTCTTCCCATTGCCTCGTAGGGGGTGGCATATGAGGTAATAAAGGGTTAATGTCACCGTGCTATTGTAAGGTGACATTAAGCCTGGTTAATAATGGAGATGTGTCAATAAGATCTGGCTTAGGGGACCCTAGATTGCTTCCAGGCTGTACAGAACTCAATTTCCAGCTGTTAGCAGTGCTCCGGTCTGCATTCCAAACCATCAAGTAAAGATAAAGGAAACTACATTTCATGTGTCTGCAGTTATTCATTATTCCCTCAGTACTGCACCCCAACGTCACTATCACTTATAAGAACTATACACACGTGGTTAATATTGTTGGTACCCCGCGTTTAACGACAGAAAAACCCACAATGGTCACAGAAAGGGTTAAAAAAAACACACTAAGAATAAAGTCTTTTAATGAAATAATTAAACAGACTGGTTTCCCATCTTTATTAAACTCCCAATCCAAGCAAAGCCATCGTTTTCCCGTAGAAAAATAGAAAATAAAAAAGCAACAATATCCCATACCTCTCCTTCCGTGGTGAACTCTGCAGTGTGGGAAAGTGACAGTTCATTTCCCACGCTACCAAATTTATCGCAGGTCAGGCTGAGAGGCTGTGCTGACATCACTAATTCTGCGCAGCCTCCCAGCCTGACCTGCAATGAGTCCAGCAGCATGGAAAAATTAACTGTCACTTTCCCACACCGCAGAGTTTACCATGGGAGAGGCTGGGAGGCTGCGCAAACAGCCTCTCATTCATTCCTCTGTGGTTTACAGCCAGGGCAGTCGCATTAACACCGCTTCCGGTTGTAAACTATTTAACCCCTTGAGATAGATTGCGGCGTGAGACTTGACTGTACGGCGGATAGGTATGGGATATTGTTGCTTTTTTATTTTTTATATTTTCAGGAGAACGATAGCTTCGTTTGGATTGGGAGTTAAATAAAGATGGGAAACCAGTGTGTTTAATTATTTCATTAAAAGACTTTATTCTTAATGTGTGTGTTTTTTTAACCCTTTCTGTGACCATTGTGGGTTTTTCTGTCATTAAATGAGAGGTACCAACAATTTTGATCATGTGTGTATAGTTCTTATAAGTGATAGTGATGTTGGGGTGCAGTACTGAGGGAATAGTGAATAACTGGAGACACATGAAATGTAGTTTCCTTTACCTTTACTTGATCGTTTGGAATGCAGACCAGAGCACTGCTAACAGATGGAAATGGAGTTCCAGACAGCCTGGAAGCAATCTAGGGTCCCCAAAGCCAGATACAGTTGGAGGACTACTTGCTGCACTGTTCTCTGAGGTCCTTGCTGCTTAAAACTATGCTCGAGCCTCTGTTCCTTATGGTTCTTGTACTTGCCCGTATGCCATGCAGCTTGAAACCATTGCAGATGTCACTCCTTTGTGGAGGCTCCATGCTCTGATATGCTGCTGTGCCCCGAGTGTTTGATGGGCCAGGGGACCTGCAGTTCCCTGCCCTCCAAATTTAGCTGCTGGGACTGTTGTACCTGTCCAGCCACGGACTTCATCGTCTGGTTCTAGCACTCTGTTCTGGGGTGAGCTTGGTCACAGCTCCACTCCCCAGCTTTTCCTAGACTTCTCTCTTCCTCTATAACTCTTCTCTGACTCAGACTGCAACTTTTGTCTAGGGGACGAGCTCCTCACTCTTCCAGCCCCCACCACTGACTGCCTCACCCCACCTCCAGGCAAGAACTAATATGGAAGCTCCCCTTAACTAAAATAGGGAAACTCCCATGAGTTTCCCCTTCTGGTCTGGAGCCAGGAAAAGTGTTGAATGCTGATGTTACCTGACCAGGGAACTCCTCCTTGCTTCCAGGCATGATATCACCCCCTGAGAGGGAGGCAATGCCACAGTGGCAACCGGACTCCTGGGGTGCCACATATTTTTTTATATCATGGATGAATTTGGTCCCATTGAGTTAACCCGTGTAAGTCCCACAGGTATTATTGAGCTAGGGAACCACAAATGATAAATTAAAATCATCTGATATTTTGCCTATTTTTTGGCATGTTAATTCATTGATAAGTGATTACTTGCGATTCTAGATTTTAGAAATGTCTCATTTGTTAAGCACAGTCAAGATTCCTTGTAATTCCAATTCTTCCCCAGAAGTTATGTTATAGAGTACAGATGGTGAATTGTATAAAATATTATGTGATGCCCCTGAGGGTTCAGTCACCTCAGAGGTACTGCACCTCACCCAGAGGTGTGGTATCTCACTACCCAGGTAAGGTGGAGGCACCTGACCGCACTCTTACACCTATATCCAACACACACTTAGTACAGCAGGGCACCCTGGATGGACCCTAAGGGAGGATGATCTCATCCTTGCTGGTTAGGAAATGGAGTTGGGAGGTGGGTGGAGCTTGAGGGTTAGAGTGAGAGAATAGAAGGAAGTTAGGACAGTCTTCCCGTAGGGGAAGAGGTGAAAGGAGGTAGACAGAACAGCTCCTGGTTGAGAGGAGCAGCTGGAAGAAATAGAGGCAGAAGGAGGCTCCCTGTAGAGGGAAGGGATCCCAGAGGCTTGGGCTGGGCAGAGGCCACCCGTGGGGCTCGTTCCACGCTGACTGCCATCAGGTGGAGGGATCAGGTCACAGAAGGGTCTCGGCCCCTAGCCTAGTGGAGTGGACAACAGGACTCAGCTAGCAAGCCCACAGCTGTGGCAACTTTAGGGGCCACAGCCACTAACCACAGTTATCTTTGCCAGAAAGGCTGCCTAAAGCGAGCAAGGAAACAAACTGAGCACATTATCCGATAAGGTCCGCTGCTGCTGGCCTGGGACACTGACTGTGAGGTGTTGTGTAAGAAGAGGCGAAAAAGCAACACAGGGAGATGGCCAGGAAAGGCATATACTGAAGGGAGCACTGAAAAGGTGTGCTCAATCTGCCTGGGAGTTGACTGAGCCCCTCACCTGAAGTACACAACACCAAGTGGGCATCTGTACTGCAGACAGAACTGTGAGTAAAGCTTTGGAACTGCACTCAGCTGTGTCCTCTGAATTCTATCATCAACACTCACTCAGCACTGCTACATCTACTAACATCAAACATAACATCTTTAATTACAACTGCTGCCCTGGGACAACAGCTCTGTCTATGGAGAGCTATTCCAACTTTGTTGCATTAAACCACCAGTCCCAGAGGATCTGCACTGCAGCGCTGGTTGCCTCTGACCAGAAACCACAGGTGGCGTCATGAACTTTATAAGAAACTCTTTATTTTTCTCCTGTAAATATCCTCTTTTATTGGACGCTCAGGGCCACGGACCGAGTCACCGCTGCCGTGACACTGTCCCTTTAAGAAGCGGCCCGGTACCGAATACCCCACGGTTCTGGCGGGCGCTCCAATTACTTGACTTTTCTAATTGTAATAATGAAATTAGCTAGACTTTATTTCATATGTAACACAAGACAAAAACCATCATTATTGTTTTACACTAATCTTTGGTACATCTAGCACTGCAACTGTGTGATTTACTTGTATCATTACTACATGCTTACAATATAATTTAAATTTAATGAGATAGTAATGCACCACGACGGTTTCACGATTCTGTTGTCGGGTGTCCCAGACCAGGGATCCGTCCCTGTCCCTAATGCTAGTGGCGCCCTTGCTCGCCCTGTTCCCAGGATTATTTGTGATGGTCAAGACATCGGGGCCACGTACTTTGCCTTAGCTTCTGAATCCGCCCTCAGACTGTACCCTTCTCTCACTCAGGGATGAGAGGAGTAGTAGTGTATAGAGATGAGCGACTTTGCCTTTTTTAGGGTCGAGTCGGGTTTCATGAAACCCGACTTTCTCAAAAGTCGGGTCGAACGAAATCGGCCGACTACAGGGAAAAGTCGGAGGCCGACTAAAATACAAAACCCAATGCAAGTCAATGGGGAAGCAAAGTCGGCAGGAAGTGGAGGACAGTAAAGACACCAACAGTGCCCATTTCAATGCCAAAACATCAATTCTTATTACTGAAGCTTGTCAACCTTAATTTACTTCATAATAATAGTTACGCATTGAAAACTGGGGGTTATTTGGATAAAGGTGTGGGGGTGTAGGGCTGGCTTCAGGTTTTCGTGTGCCCTGGGCCAAAGAGTGTCAGTGCGCCCCTTTAACACATACCACAACTCATGATGCTCCGATGCGGCACAGAAATATAGGTATAGTACAATGACAAATAATTCACTGCTTACATGACATGACTGATCTATTTTAAACTGTACAATAGCTCAAAAAAAAGGACAGTATATTACACCATACAGTATTATGGCCACCACATTGTGCGCCATACAGAATAATGAACCCGTATATTTCTCCATACAGAATAATTGGTCACATATAATGTTCCATAAAGTATATGATGAGCTCCACATAATGCTACAGTATATGATGGTCCCTATGGACGATGCTCCAGTATGTTATGGGCCCAAATATTGCTCCATATATAATGGGCCCCTTTTCTAATGCTCCAGTGTAAAATGTGCCCCACAGATGCTGCTCCAGTGTCTGATCTACCCCATTTAGAAAGCTCCAGTATATGATGGGCCCCATGGATGATGCTCCAGTGTATGATGGGCCCAAGTAATGCTCCATATATAATGGGCCCCATTTCTAATGCTCCAGTGTATAATGAGCCCTGTAAATGCTGCTCCAGTGTCTGATGTCCCCCATTTGGAATATTCCAGTATATGATGGGCCTCATGGATGATGCTCCAGTGAATGATGGGCCCAAATAATGCTCCATATATAATGGGCTCCATTTCTAATGCTCCAATGTTTAATGGGCCCTATCTGGAATTCTCCCGTATACGATGGGCCTCATGGATGATGCTCCAGTGTATGATGGGCCCAAGTAATGCTCCATATATAATGGGCCCCATTTCTAATGCTCCAGTGTATAATGTGCCCCATAGATGCTGCTCCAGTGTCTGATCTGCCCCATTTATAATGCTCCAGTATATAATGGGCCTCATGGATGATGCTCCAGTGTATGATAGGCCCTAATAATGCTCCATATATAATGGGCTCCATTTCTAATGCTCCAATGTTTAATGGGCCCTATCTGGAATTCTCCCGTATACGATGGGCCTCATGGATGATGCTCCAGTGTATGATGGGTCCTAATAACGCTCCATATATAATGGGCTCCATTTCTAATACTCCAGTATATAATGAGCCCCGTAAATGCTGCTCCAGTGTCTGATCTGCCCCATTTATAATGCTCCAGTATATGATGGGCCTCATGGATGATGCTCCAGTGTATGATGGGCCCTAATAATACTCCATTTCTAATGTGCCCCATTTCTAATGCTCCAGTGTATAATGAGCCCCATAGATGCTGCTCCAGTGTATGATCTACCCCAATATGGAATGCTCCAGTATATGATGTGCCTCATGGATGATGCTCCAGTGTATGATGGGCCCTAAAAATGCTCCATATATAATGGGCTACATTTCTAATGCTCCAGAGTATAATGGGCCCCAGTAAATGCTGCTCCAGTGTCTGATGCCCCTCATTTGGAATGCTCCAGTATATGATGGGCCCCATTTTTAATAAACCCAGGCATGGTATGTGAAAAGAGCTCCATGGAGTAATCTGAAGTGTGTGCTGCCGCATCCTTCACTTTTGGTGTGGGTGAAGGACACAAGGAAAGTGGTTGCTCCTGGCCAGAAGCATGCACTGACCACTCAGTACTTGCATTTTTTTAAACTTCAGAAGATGAGGCGATAGAGCTGGAGGCTGTTTCAGCAATGTAAGCTAAAAACAGTTCCTGATGCTCCGGCTTTAAAAGCAGTCTACCTACTCCCAGAAAAGGGAGCCTTACAGGCCTTCCAGAGCTACACCATGACGCAGGCTCAACACCTCCGGCCTTAGCTGCTTTTGTGTTTTTGGCACTACCAGCGGATGCACCACCACCACCATCAGTACCAGTTGGCCCCCCACTCCCACGTCCGCATCCTCTTCCACCATACTTCCTCATGTTTTGGAAAATGGACCCAAAATACCAGCAGATATATCGCACTGAATCAGACGCATACAGCTCTACACAGTCTAGGGATAACAGTAAATCTCCGTATATATTTCTTGAGTCATACACAGATGCTCACAGGCTCAGTGTTATGATCGAGTCACCGTAGGAGGCAAAAACAGAAATGCTAACTAAGTCCTGAAAACCAGAGAAGTTGGCAACTATCAGATTGCAGACCCCTGAACCTATCAACACAACTAGCAGTAGCCGTGGGGGGTTCCTACGATGACCTAGACCCCTCGATCACAGCCGGAGAGATACATAGGCCTAAAGAAGGAAAGGGGAAATCTAACTGCCCCAGAGCAGACCCCAAAGCAATAGGCAGCCCCCCACATATAATGACGGTGAAGCAAGATGAAAACACTTACACAGACAGAAAGACAGGCTGAGCAAAGAAGGGGCCCAAAAACTACCTAGATAGGAACGGATAGGAAGGCTGCTGTCTGCAATCTGCCAAAACCCTATCAGAGACAAAAGCCAACAAGCTGATATAAAAATGGCCCTGAAGCAACTAAGCTTCAAAAACTAAATCAGCACTCAGGTACATTTAGAAGACAGAGCTCACGGAACACTGCACACTCCAGCAGGGAGTGGCAGAATCCAAAAAGCAAGAAAAACAAAAACAAATCTTAGATGCAAAAAGGCAAAACAGAAAACTTAGCTTTAGGAGAGAAGGAATCAGACTGGAGTCCAAGAGTCCACAGAGAAATCACCCGCAGGGCAGAAAGGGCGTAGGCTGCCTTAAATCCAGTCAGTGACTCCACTCAGCCAATCGTCCTCATCAGTCCCAGGTGTCTGATAATCAGGCTCACTACCTTCCTTCACTAGAATAGGGAGTTCACCAGGCCTCAGTGACGGAGGGGAAAATGAACTCACAACAGCTCAGTATGTACAGTATCACCAGATGCAAGGTATATATAGTATAGTGTAAACATTATGAATCTCCGTATATATTTCAGGAGGCAGACACAAACGCTCTCAGGTCCAGTACGGATTACACAAGAATATGAAAAGCTGTAAATGGGTAATGTAACACAAGCGTACAGCTGTATACAGTGTTGGGGTAATCTTAAAGCTCCAAATATATTTCCGGAGTAACAGACAGACGTTCACAAGCTCATTATGGATTACACCAGAATCTAAATAGCAAAAAAGATTACTGTTTCAGAAGCATACAGCTACAGTGGGGCAAAAAAGTATTTAGTCAGTCAGCAATAGTGCAAGTTCCACCACTTAAAAAGATGAGAGGCGTCTGTAATTTACATCATAGGTAGACCTCAACTATGGGAGACAAACTGAGAAAAAAAAATCCAGAAAATCACATTGTCTGTTTTTTTTTCATTTTATTTGCATATTATGGTGGAAAATAAGTATTTGGTCAGAAACAAGCAATCAAGATTTCTGGCTCTCACAGACCTGTAACTTCTTCTTTAAGAGTCTCCTCTTTCCTCCACTCATTACCTGTAGTAATGGCACCTGTTTAAACTTGTTATCAGTATAAAAAGACACCTGTGCACACCCTCAAACAGTCTGACTCCAAACTCCACTATGGTGAAGACCAAAGAGCTGTCAAAGGACACCAGAAACAAAATTGTAGCCCTGCACCAGGCTGGGAAGACTGAATCTGCAATAGCCAACCAGCTTGGAGTGAAGAAATCAACTGTGGGAGCAATAATTAGAAAATGGAAGACATACAAGACCACTGATAATCTCCCTCGATCTGGTGCTCCACGCAAAATCCCACCCCGTGGGGTCAGAATGATCACAAGAACGGTGAGCAAAAATCCCAGAACCACGCGGGGGGACCTAGTGAATGAACTGCAGAGAGCTGGGACCAATGTAACAAGGCCTACCATAAGTAACACACTACGCCACCATGGACTCAGATTCTGCAGTGCCAGACGTGTCCCACTGCTTAAGCCTGTACATGTCCGGGCCCGTCTGAAGTTTGCTAGAGAGCATTTGGATGATCCAGAGGAGTTTTGGGAGAATGTCCTATGGTCTGATGAAACCAAACTGGAACTGTTTGGTAGAAACACAACTTGTCGTGTTTGGAGGAAAAAGAATACTGAGTTGCATCCATCAAACACCATACCTACTGTAAAGCATGGTGGTGGAAACATCATGCTTTGGGGCTGTTTCTCTGCAAAGGGGCCAGGACGACTGATCCGGGTACATGAAAGAATGAATGGGGCCATGTATCGTGAGATTTTGAGTGCAAACCTCCTTCCATCAGCAAGGGCATTGATGATGAAACGTGGCTGGGTCTTTCAACATGACAATGATCCAAAGCACACCGCCAGGGCAACGAAGGAGTGGCTTCGTAAGAAGCATTTCAAGGTCCTGGAGTGGCCTAGCCAGTCTCCAGATCTCAACCCTATAGAAAACCTTTGGAGGGAGTTGAAAGTCCGTGTTGCCAAGCGAAAAGCCAAAAACATCACTGCTCTAGAGGAGATCTGCAGGGAGGAATGGGCCAACATACCAACAACAGTGTGTGGCAACCTTGTGAAGACTTACAGAAAACGTTTGACCTCTGTCATTGCCAACAAAGGATATATCACAAAGTATTGAGATGAAATTTTGTTTCTGACCAAATACTTATTTTCCACCATAATATGCAAATAAAATGAAAAAAAAACAGACAATGTGATTTTTCTGGATTTTTTTTTCTCAGTTTGTCTCCCATAGTTGAGGTCTACCTATGATGTAAATTACAGATGCCTCTCATCTTTTTAAGTGGTGGAACTTGCACTATTGCTGACTGACTAAATACTTTTTTGCCCCACTGTATATACAGTGTTGGCCAAATTTGAAATCTCCGTATATATTTCCAGAGTCACCCTCAGACGCTCACTCAGTCTGGGTTTGACCATAATAAAAAATGTTGTAAAAAAGGTACTGGATAACAAGATAGCAAGTATATATATTATAGGGTACAATTGAAATCTCCGTATACATAGTCCAATTGTCACTCTCAGGCGCTTACTCTGTATGGATTTGTCCGTATTACTAAATGTCGAACAAAGGTACTATATAACAAGATACAAGCTGTATCGAGTATAGGGTAAAAATTGGTATCTCCGATTCACCGTATATAGAAGGCGTAAACCACACATGCTCACTCACTATGGATGATACCATAATAAAAAATTTTGAACAAAGGTACTGTATCAGCTCATACCAGGTGTATCCAGTCTAGGGGTAATTGTAAATTTCCGTCTATACTTCCAGAGTCAGACACAGACACTCACAGGCTCACTATTTATTACACCAGAATTTAAAAAGTAGAAAAAGGGAAAGGTATTTGAAGCATACAACAGTATACAGTGTTGTGGTACTTTTAAATCTTCGTATATATTTCAATCTCAGTAAGCCAGTCCAGACTCTCCGCCATGGAAAACTACATGGATACAAGTACAGACGGAAAGTCGAGTGTTAGCAGAAATTTGGGAATTACTCATCGTGGGAAAACCTCCCGGTACATGTTGCAGAGGAGATGCAGACCCTCAATTACTGTGTCTGTGGAGACAGCGAAAATGGTTCTTTGTGAAGAAAAGATTGCTTTATAGCAGTAGCGTGGATCACATCACCGTTACTCGTCTCCATCAAATTGTGATCACAGGGAGAGATGTAGACATAGTCCTCACTGCCTATCATGATGTGTCGGGTCATTTTGGAGTGCAAACGACAGAAGCCACAGGCTATAGGCGATTCTATTGGATTGACATGAGAGGAGACATTGAAAAATGGTGGCAGGAATGTCACACGTCTGTGACTATCACAACTGTGAAAGGTGATCATAAAGTACCACTGCATCCGCTTGTAAGTTGACGTCCATTACACATGGTAGCCATTGATCATCTGAAGGTAGAGGCCATAGCTACATCTTAAACATCATCGATAGAGTTGAGCGACTTTTGTTTTTTTAGGGTCGCGTTTCGTTTCGTGAAACCCGACTTTTCTAAAAGTCGGGTCGAGCAAGATCGTCCGATTATAGGGAAAAGTCGGGGTCGTCCCGAAACACGAAACCCAATGTAAGTCAATGGGAAATAAAAGTCGGCAGTGAGAGGAGGACAGGAAACACACCTACAGTGCCCATTTGAATGCCAAAAGCATCAATTCTTCTTACTTAAGCTTGTCAACCTTAATTAACTTCATAATGCAAGTTACGCACTGAAAAATGGGGGTTATTTGGCTAAAGTTGTGGGGGGGGAGGGCTGGCTGCAGGTTTTCATGTGCCCTGGGCGAAAGAGCGCCCCTTTAACACATACCACAACTCATCATGCTCCGATACGGCAGAGAAATAGCGGTATAGTACAATGAAAAATACCTCACTTTTTACATCTCATGACGAGGCCCATCTATTTCTCCATACAGAATCATTGGTCCCATATAATGTTTGAAACAGTATATGATGAGCTCCACATAATGCTACAGTATATGTTGGTCCCCATGGATGAAGCTCCACTGTCTTATGGGCCCAAATAATGCTCCAAACATAATGGGCCCCATTTCTAATGCTCTAGTGTATAATGGGCCCTGTAAATGCTGCACCAGTGTCTGATGTCCACCTTTGGAATGTTCCAGTGTATGGTGGGCCCCATCTATCATTCTCCAGAGTATAGTGCTCCCCAAAAATTGCTGTCCCAACATTGAAAACAATCAAATAAGTCTCCTCGCTAGGGAATCCCTGTACTTCTCTGGATTCCTCGTCGTCCCCATCTTCCATCTCACTGCACAGTATTTCAACTTTGCAAGTGCTGTGATCCTGGGCAAGCAGGGGGGGCCCACTCGTTGGCGACGGCACTGGCACAGGGCCCATGATAGTACGGTGGTGTGTCTGATGGCGGGTGGGCCAAACCTGCACTTTCATCTGCAGCTTCCTCTTTGTCACCGTGTAAGATGGAACTGTATACGGGAAGGGTAACCTGAGTTTCATCAGGGTCAGATTCAGGTCGTGTAGCGTGCGAGGGGAATGTAGTGGTCTGGGTCAATGTACCAGCAGATTCATCGAGCAGTGGCTGGGCATCAGTGCACTTGTGTCGCCCCCAGGAGTACGGTCGCCACAGTGGCATTACCTTCTTCCTAGGGAGTGTGATGTCATGCTTGGGAGCAACGAAGGATCTCTCTAGCAGGTTAACTGATTGGGCGGCGTTATTCCCATGAGTCATGACCCTCCAAACAGCGTTCATGAAGGCAAAGTGTTTGTTTTACGTGGGCAGTATGGTTGCAAAGCTGAACCTTAAAGGAATGTCCAGAAGGGCACCACCAGGAGTGGAGCCTACGGTTAAATTCGACTCCACCTGGGAAACCTCAACCATGCCAGCTACAGAACAGATGCACACATTGCAAGCTTAATTCCGTTAACGAACGAGACTCCGTCATGCCCCGCGGTCCGAGTCCGGCTTACTAGAGGGACACATGAGGCTCTGGCACATGAGATTGGCCAATAACTGGTGTGTCATGCCCTTACATGTCCGTGGCTGCATGTGCGCTACACTGAAAAGGCCAGCGTTTGTCGCTTACGGGTGCAGATAACCCGCTGAACAACGTTAGTGATGGGGATCACTGATTACAATTATTACCCGCGAACGATGATTGTCCAGTAAGTGCAGGTCAACCGCAGTTCCGGAATTAGGCCTAACCGTCATTCCTGAAAAAATTAAAAACTTACGTGTGCAAACCACAGGTGCTGTAGCTTACTTAACAGCTCGCCAGCCGTTCTCACGCCCAGTATGGATTACACGTGATTGCACAAAGGTGAGAAAGGGTACCGTATCCCCAGATAACATGTATGGATAGCGTACACATTCAAAATATATGTCTATACATCAGGAGGCAGGCTCAGACGGTGTTAGGCCCAGTATGGATTGCACGTGATTGCACAAAGGTTAGAAAGGGTACTGTATCCCCAGATAACATGTATGGATAGCGTACACATTCAAAATATATGTCTCAGGAGGCAGGCTCAGACGGTGTTAGGCCCAGTATGGATTGCACGTGATTGCACAAAGGTTAGAAAGGGTACCGTATCCCCAGATAACATGTATGGATAGCGTACACATTCAAAATATATGTCTCAGGAGGCAGGCTCAGACGGTGTTAGGCCCAGTATGGATTGCACGTGATTGCACAAAGGTTAGAAAGGGTACCGTATCCCCGGATAACATGTATGGATAGCGTACACATTCAAAATCTATGTCTATACATCAGGATGCAGGCTCAGACGGTGTTAGGCCCAGTATGGATTGCACGTGATTGCACAAAGGTTAGAAAGGGTACCGTATCCCCAGATAACATGTATGGATAGCGTACACATTCAAAATATATGTCTCAGGAGGCAGTCTCAGACGGTGTCAGGCCCAGTATGGATTGCACGTGATTGCACAAAGGTTTGAAAGGGTACCGTTTCCCCGGATAACATGTATGGATAGCGTACACATTCAAAATATATGTCTCAGGAGGCAGGCTCAGACGGTGTCAGGCACAGTATGGATTTGACGGCCCAGATTGCACAGCGGAGGAGCAGGGAGAGGTAAAGATTGCAAATGCTGGGGCCCTGCCCAAGCAAGGGGGGCCCACTCGTGGGTGTCGGTACTGGCACTGGGCCCCTCATAGTACAGCGGTGTGTCTGACGGCGGGTGTGCACCACCACCGTCAGAGACACTTGATTGCACTATGAGGGACCCTGTGCCAGTGCCCGCGCCCAAGAGTCGGCCTACCCACCTGTCCAGGGCAACGGCACTCGCACGGTGTCGTGCGCTAGTTGGTGACCCCGGCCATGGGGGGGAAGGCAGCACAGTTAGGGAGTTTTAGAAAGTGGCATATGTTGATGCTGGACATTCAGCTGATGCAAAAGGTGAAATAGGTGAAGTCCCAGGAAGAGGTGGACCAAAGCAAGCCATTTTTCTGTCACCCTATGTGTCATCAGGGGAAGGTGGGACAAAATCCTTGGAAACCCATGCATGGTTCATTTTAATGAAGGTTAGATCATCCACATTTTGGGTTGACAGACAGGTCCTTTTTTCTGTCAGGATTGATCCAGCTGCACTGAAGACTCTTTCCGATAGCACACTTGCAGCTGGGCAAGCGAGCTCCTGTAAGGCATATTGGGCCAATTCAGGCCAGGTGTCCAGTTTAGCGGCCCAATAGTCAAAGGGGAATGACCTGTGTGGGAGAACATCGATATGGGAGAAAAAGTAGTTTGTTACCATAGTTGACAACTGCTGTCTCCTGTCACTTTCCATCGATGCAGTATTACCAGTTGTGTGAGCGGTATTTGAAAAATCAGTCCACAACATTGTCATGAAACCCCTGTCTCCAACGCCACTTCTGCTGTGTGCACCACGAACACCTCTGCCAAGCTGCCCCCGGCCCGTACGGCTCGTGTGAGAACCATCACCGCTGCTGTGTGCTGGGAATGCCTCAAGCAACCGATTTACCAGAGTTGCTTGTTTATTAGCCAATATTAGGTCAAGGTTCTCCTGTGGCATGATGTTTTGTAATTTGCCTTTATAGCGTGGATCCAGGATGCTGGCCAACCAGTAGTCGTCATCGTTCATCATTTTGGCAATGCTGGGGTCCCTTTTTAGGATCTGCAAGGCATAATCTGACATGTGGGCCAATGTTCCCGGTGTCAAAGATGCACTGCGAGTGCTGGGTGGAGGAGCACTTTCTGGCAAATCCACATCCCTCCAGTCACGCACAAACCCTGTACCAGACCTTGCCACGCCAACATTTTCACTTGCCCCACGAGATGCATCCTCCTCCCCTAAGTAATCATCCCCATCATCATCCTCCTCCTCCTCTTCTTCCTCCACCTCGTCCAGGAGAGGTCCCTGAGCAGACAATGGCTGAATGTCATCAAGGATTCCCTCCTCCTCTTCCTCCTCATCAACATTGGCTGCAGACGCCTGCTCCTTAAGGTGCGTCAAAGTTTGCATGAGCAGACGCATAAGTGGGATGCTCATGCTTAGGATGGCGTCGTCTGCGCTTACCAGCCGTGTGCATTCCTCAAAACACTGAAGGACTTTACAGAGGTCTTTCAGCTTCGACCACTGCACACCTGTCAACTCCATGTCTGCTCTCAAAGTGCCTGGCCGTGTATCCTCCCACAAATGCATTATGGCCTGCCTCTGCTGGCACAGCCGCTCCACCATGTGCAGGGTGGAGTTCCACCTTGTTGCAATGTCGATAATGAGGTGGTGGTTGGGAAGGTGGAGCAATCGCTGCAGCTTCTGCATACGAACGGAGTGTACAGGTGACCGGCGGATGTGCGCGCACAGTCTTCGCACCTTCTGGAGCAGGGCTGTTAACTCCGGATAATTTTTGAGGAAGCACTGCACCACCAGGCTCAAGGTGTGAGCCAAGCAAGGTATGTGGCTGAGTTTTGAAAGGGCTATGGCTGCCACAAAATTACGGCCGTTATCACTAACTACCTTGCCTGCCTCAAGATGTACACTGTCCAGCCATGACTCAGTTTGTCGCTTCAAGTACTCGGCCAGCACCTCGGCGGTGTGTCTGTCGCCCAAACACATCATCTGCAACACAGCCTGCTGACGCTTTCCACTAGCTGCTCGATAGGGGGACACATCGTGTGCAACAGTGGCAGCTGCAGATGGAGTGCTCGTACGACTGCGCTCTGTGGACGAGCTTTCGCTTCTGGAGGAGGAGGAGGAGGAGGAGGAGGAGGGTCGAATGCCTACAGCCAACTGTTTCCTATACCGTGGGCTAGGCAGCACTGTCCCACCACCGCTGTCCCCTGTGGACCCTGCATCCACCACATTAACCCAGTGCGCAGTGATGGACTCGTAACGGCCCTGGCCATGCCGACTGGACCATGCATCAGTTGTGAGGTGCACCTTTCCGCTCACTGACTGCTTGAGTGCATGGACAATGCGTTCTTTCACATGATGGTGGAGGGCTGGGATGGCTTTGCGAGAGAATAAGTGGCGACTGGGTAGGTCATAGCGTGGTACTGCATAGGCCATGAGTTCGCGGAAAGCTGCGCTTTCCACCAACCGAAAGGGCATCATCTCAAACGAGATTAGTTTGGCAATGTGGGCGTTCAAACCCAGTGTACGCGGATGAGAGACTGAGTACTTTCTTGACCTACTCATAGTGTCTGGGAGGGTGAGCTGGACTTGAGAGCTGCATATGGTGGAAGTAGCGGTGGACAGGGCGGACTGAGAGAGGGTTGATGATGGTGATGGAGTTGGTGTTCTTTCTGATGGCCTAGAATCAGTCTTTTGTTGAAATAACAGTGGGATTCCCTGACTGCTGTGGCCTTGCAACGACCGACACCTCAACATTTGCTGCTGTGCTAACCGGTGGGCTTACAGTGGGGGAAACAATGTAGCGTTGCTGACTACCTTCGTTGTGATCAGTTGCACATGTGGCACTTGAGGTTTGGTGTTGTGTCCACGCTTGCAAGTGCATGCTGGTTAAATGTCTAAGCATGCAACTGGTATTCAAATTTTTCAGATTTTTCCCTCGGCTAAAGGTCTTTGCGCACTTCTTACAGATAACCTTGGCCTGATCATGAGGATTTTGTTCAAAAAAGTGCCACACTGCACTCTTCCTACTTTGGCAGACATTTTGCAGCCTAGCACGCTGTGATCTTTTGACCCTCTGGACAAGCTGTCCAGCAACTCTTTTGATGTTTGGAACCTGTCTTTGGAGTGCTACGGGCCTGCCAGATAACAGCTGTTGCGATGTCGATGTCTGCTGTGGATGCTCCTCATCTGAGCTATTGGAAGCAGCACCCTCTTCCCCCAATGGATGCCAATCTGGGTCAACAACTGGGTCATCCATCACCTCCTCTTCTATGTCATGTGCACCTTCCTCTGTGTCACCGTGTATGGTGGTATAGTGTGCGGGAAGGGGCACCTGAGTCTCATCAGGGTCAGAATCTGGCTCTGTACACTGCGAGGACAATGTAGTGCTCTGAGTGAATGTACCAGCAGAATCATCCATCAGCGGCTGTGCATCAGTGCACTCCATGTCAGATTCATCTTGGCCTGGGTAATTCACCATTTGACTTGATAATCCAGGCATGGTATGTGAAAACAGCTCCATGGAGTAATCAGTAGTATGGCCTGCGTCATCCTTCAATCTTGGTTGGGGTGAAGGACACAAGGAAAGGTGTGGTTCATGAACATGAGCCTCCAATGACGACTCAGTGCATTTATTTTTTTCAACTGAAGAAGAGGAGGCGATAGAGCTGGAGGCTGAGTCAGCAATGTAAGACAAAACTTTTTCCTGATGCTCTGGCTTTAAAAGCGGTTTGCCAACTCCTAGAAAACTAAGCGCTCGAGGCCTTATGTAGCCAGACGATGACGCAGGCTCAACACCTCCTGCATTCGGTCCTATTTTGCTCTAGCCACTACCATCAGATCCACCACCAACACCATCATTACCAGCTGCCAACCCCTGCCCAATTCCACGGCCTCTTCCACCAGCCTTCCTCATTTTTGGTAGAAATGTAGACAAAATCCAACAAACTATATAGTAATGTAAAACAAGGTACAAGGTGTCTATAGGACAGGGGAGATTTTGAATTTCTGCAGACACTTGTGAACACTGGACACTTTTGGATTGTGTGAGGCCCAATGAATATCTGAGCGCTATGTGACAGGCTCGATGGCACAGCTGTGATCAAAGTGACGAGAGGATAAGGGAGATTTTGAATCTCTGCGCACACTTTTGGACACTGGACACTTGTGGATTGTGTGAGGCCCAATGAATATCTGAGCGCTATGTGACAGGCTCAATGGCACAGCTGTGACCAAAGTGACGAGAGGATAAGGGAGATTTTGAATCTCTGCACACACTTTTGGACACTGGAAACTTGTGGATTGTGTGAGGCCCAATGAATATCTGAGCGCTATGTGACAGGCTCGATGGCACAGCTGTGACCAAAGTGACGAGAGGATAAGGGAGATTTTGAATCTCTGCACACACTTTTGGACACTGGACACTTGTGGATTGTGTGAGGCCCAATGAATATCTGAACGCTATGTGACAGGCTCGATGGCACAGCTGTGACCAAAGTGACGAGAGGATAAGGGAGATTTTGAATCTCTGCACACACTTTTGGACACTGGACACTTGTGGATGGTGTGAGGCCCAATGAATATCTGAGCGCTATGTGACAGGCTCGATGGCACAGCTGTGACCAAAGTGACGAGAGGATAAGGGAGATTTTGAATCTCTGCACACACTTTTGAACACTGGACACTTGTGGATTGTGTGAGGCCCAATGAATATCTGAGCGCTATGTGACAGGCTCGATGGCACAGCTGTGACCAAAGTGACGAGAGGATAAGGGAGATTTTGAATCTCTGCGCACACTTTTGGACACTGGACACTTGTGGATGGTGTGAGGCCCAATGAATATCTGAGCGCTATGTGACAGGCTCGATGGCACAGCTGTGACCAAAGTGACGAGAGGATAAGGGAGATTTTGAATCTCTGCCCACACTTTTGGACACTGGACACTTGTGGATTGTGTGAGGCCCAATGAATATCTGAGCGCTATGTGACAGGCTCGATGGCACAGCTGTGACCAAAGTGACGAGAGGATAAGGGAGATTTTGAATCTCTGCACACACTTTTGGACACTGGACACTTGTGGATTGTGTGAGGCCCAATGAATATCTGAGCGCTATGTGACAGGCTCGATGGCACAGCTGTGACCAAAGTGACGAGAGGATAAGGGAGATTTTGAATCTCTGCACACACTTTTGGACACTGGACACTTGTGGATTGTGTGAGGCCCAATGAATATCTGAGCGCTATGTGACAGGCTCGATGGCACAGCTGTGACCAAAGTGACTACAGGATAAGGGAGATTGGATTGCTTTTAAAAAAGCAGTTTGCGGAGCAGTGGGTAAACAGCAATGCCAGCCTGTCAGGAAGCCTTAAAAGGCAGCCCAACAACCAACACCACTGATACACCACTATATAGCCTCCCCTTGCACTGCACACACAGTGACTGGTGTGTTGTGCAGGCCAAATTGCTAGCAGCAGAAGCAGTTTTTTTTTCTTCTCAGCAGGACAAAAAAAAAAATTGGGATTGCTTTTAAAAAAGCAGTTTGCGGAGCAGTGGGTAAACAGCAATGCCAGCCTGTCAGGAAGCCTTAAAAGGCAGCCCAACAACCAACACCACTGATACACCACAATATAGCCTCCCCTTGCTCTGCACACACAGTGACTTGTGTGTTGTGCAGGCCAAATCGCTAGCAGCAGAAGCAGTTTTTTTGTCTTCTTCCCTGCCTAACGCTCTCCCTACAGAATCAGCAGCAACCTCTCCCTATACTGAGATCGGCAGAAGTAAGATGGCGGTCAGCGTGCACGCCCTTTTATACCCCCTGTGATGCCCACCAAAGCAAGCCAATCACTTGCATGCCCTTCTGAAAGATGGTGGTGACCCCTGCCTATGTCATCACGTTGCCCACAGTGTCCGTGGATCCTGATTTGCTGTAAAAGAGCGCAAAACAAACTTTTGAAACGCGACTTTGGGGCGTAAGTCGCCGACCTCGTGGCCGACCTCATCCTAGGGTCGGGTTTCGTTTCATGAAACCCGACTTTGACAAAAGTCGGCGACTTTTGAAATTTTTTGACCTGTTTCGCTCAACTCTAATCATCGATCAATATGCCAAATTTCTAGTGGTCGTCCCTGTGAAGAATTTAACTGCCCAGACTACACAGTGGTGGAGCAGGGAGAGGTAAGTATTGCAACTTGCAAGTGCTGTGGCCATGACCAAGCAGGGGGGGCACACTCATGGGCGACGGTACTGGCACAGGGCCCCTCATAGTACGCTGGTGTGTCTGACGGTTAGTGGGCCCCCCACCGTCAGAGACACTGCATTGTACTATGAGGGGCCCTTTGACAGTGCCGTCGGCCAACAGTGGGCCCATCCACCTCTTCAGATCAATGGCACTTGCCCGGGTGCGCCAGGTGTTGACCCCAGCCCTAGGGGGGGTGGGCAGCCCAGTTGGGGAGGTTTAAAAAATGGCATATGTTGATGTGTTGGCTGGACATTCAGCTGCTGCAAATGGCGGAATTGGGCATGTCCGAGGAAGAGGAGGACAAAAGCGAGGTAGTTTTCTGGCAACCTATGTGTCATCAGGGGAAGGTGGGACAAAATTATTTGAAACCCATGCATGGTTCATTTTAATGAAGGTTAGATCATCAACATTTTGGCTTGACAGACGGGTCCTTTTTTCTGTCAGGATTGATCCAGCAGCACTGAAGACTCTTTCAGATAACACACTAGCAGCAGGGCAAGCGAGCTCCTGTAAGGCATAGTGTGCCAATTCAGGCCAGGAGTCTAGTTTAGAGTTCCAATAGTCAAAGGGGAATGACCTGTGAGGGAGAACATCGATATGAGAGGAGAAGTAGTTTGTAACCATAGTTGACAACTGGTGTCTCCTGTCACTTGTAATCGATGTAGTATTAGCAGTCGTGTGAGCGGTACTTGAGAAATCATTCCACAACATGGTCTTTAAACCCCTGTCTCCAATGCCACTTCAGCTGTGTGCACCACGAACACCTCTACCATTGTGCCCACTGCGGCTCGTGTTAGAACCAGCACCGCTGCTGTGTGCTGGGAAAGCCTCAAACAAATGGTTTACCAGAGTTGCTTATTTGTTAGCCAATATTATCTCTAGGTTCTCCTGTGGCATGATGTCGTGTAATTTGCCTTTGTAGCATGGATCGAGGATGATGGCCAGCCACTAATCGTCATCCCTCATCATTTTGGCAATGCGGGGGTCCCTTTTTAGGATCTGCAAGGCATAATCGCACATGTGGGCCAAAGTTCCAGGTGTCAATAATGCACTGCCACTGCTGGGTGGAGGAGCACTTTTTGGCAAATCCACATCCCAACAGTCACGCACAAACACTGTACCTGACCTTGGAACGCCAACATTTTCTCTTGCCCCCTGAGAAGCATCCTCCTGCCCAAAATAATTATCCCCCTCATCCTCCTCCTCCTCTTCCTCTTCTTCCTCCTCCTCATCCAGGACAGTTCCCTGACCAGACAATGGCAGACTGTCAGCAAGGCTTCCTGTTGTGAGTTCATTTTCCCCTTCATCACTGAGGTCTGGTGAACTCCCTATTCTGGTAAAGGAAGGTAATGAGTCTGATTATCAGGCACCTGAGCCTAATGAGGATAACTGGCTGAGTGGAGTCACGGACTGGATATAAGGCTGCCGACGCCCTTCTGCCCTGCGGGTGATTTCTCTGTGGACTTCTAGGACACCAGTCTGATTCCTGCTCCTCTAAAGCTAAGTTTTCTGCTTTGCCTGTTAGCATTTGTGTTTTTGTTTTTGTTTTCCTTGCTTTTCTGGATTCTGCCATTCCCTGCTGGGGTGAGCTGAATCTCCTTTTGCCGGTTGCTCTTTCTTCAGAATATTCCTGAGTACTGACATAGCTTTTTTGAAGCCTAGCGTCTTCAGGGCCTTTTTCACTGTCAGTCTGTTGGCTCTTATTTTCATAGGGTTTTTCACGGATTGCAGACAGCAGCCTTCCTGTCCTTTCCTATCTGGTTAGCTTGGGCCCCGTCTTTGCTCAGTCTATCTTTCTGTCTGTGTTAGTGTTTTCATCTTGCTTCACCGTCATTATATGTTGGGGGCTGCCTATTGCTTTGGGGTCTGCTCTGGGGCAGTTTAGATTTCCCCTTTCTTTCTTTAGGCCTATTTAATTCTCCGGCTGTGATCGAGGGGTCTAGGGCATCGTAGGAACCCCCCACGGCTACTGTTAGTTGTTGTGGATAGGATCAGGGGTCTGCAATCCGATAGCTGCCAACCTCTCTGGTTTTCTGGACTTAGCTAGCATTTCTGTTTTTGCCTCCTATGGTGACTCAATCATAACAGAATCACCCGCCGGGCAGATCCTAGGGTACTCAATAGCAGGAAAGAATTGTGTTTAAAAAAAAAAAAAAAAAGTGTGTATATATTCTTTCCTCTATATCTCTGAGGCCGTAGGGGGAATTTTTTTTCTCTCAATGGAGATAAAGCAATTGTCTGATCGTGTGGAGCAGCTCGCTGCTGAAGTGCGGGGAATTTCCGCCTACCTTGCTCGTTCGCATGCTGTTGAACCAAAGATCCCTACACCTGATGTATTTTTTGGGGATCGATCTAAATATTTGAGTTTCAAAAATAATTGTAAATTATTTTATTGTAAATTATTTTTTGCCTTGAAGCCTAACTCGTCAGGGAGCTCCGCGCAGCAGGTTAAAATTGTCATCTCTTTGCTGCGAGGCGATCCCCAGGATTGGGCATTTCCTTTGAAACCAGATGATCCTATTCTGACTAATGTGAACGCATTCTTTCAAGCTTTGGGATTGTTGTATGATGAACCTAATGCTATTGATCAGGCTGAAAAGACCCTGTTGGCATTGAACCAGGGTCGAGATTCTGCAGAGTTGTACTGTCAAAAGTTCCGAAAGGGGGCGTGGCCTGCTTGCTAATGGCACCGGTCACTTAGCTGCTGAGCTCCAGCCACTTCGACTCCTAATCGGCTCATTGCGGCTCACCAGCGGCACCAATCTCTCTGCACACGGGGGGGAGTGCTGCGGAGGTATCCAGGATCGTAGCATGCCAAGGGGAAAATCCCAGAAGAAGCCGCCCCCTGCGAAAGTTACAGACTTCTTCTCCAGCACGGGGCGAGGGAAAATGGCGGCAGCATCCTCCTCCACAGCTTCCTCACGCTCATCCAGGAGGGGATCCACAGCAGGCCCAGACTTGGACACAGACGCTGCAGATATACCGCTTACCAAAGGTACAATGCAGAAACTGCTCAGTGCCCTCCGCTCATCACTGCAGCAGGATTGGAAAGATATGGTGGCTGAGCTGAGGGGAGATATCACTGCCATAGGCAGCCGTACAGCACATATTGAATCTAAAATGGGGGAGCTGACAAAGTCACACAATAGCCTCATTGATGCCAATGCAGCACTGGAGGGACAAGTGCAAAAGCTCCATACCAAGGTCTTGGATTTAGAGGACAGGTCCCGCCGAAATAATATAAGAATCAGAGGAATTCCAGAGGCCATACCAGACAAGGGGCTGCAGAGTTTTCTGGGCTCCTTGCTGCAGGAGCTGCTCCCAGACCTGACTGCAACTGATTTCCTGGTGGACAGAATACACAGAGTCCCTAAGCCTAAATCCCTCAGTGCTGATGTCCCTCGGGACACTTTAGCTCGCCTGCACTTTTACAAGACCAAAGAAGCCCTGCTGCAAGCCCTGAGAAAGAGACCCCCTCTGTCTGAGCAATTCCGGCACCGGTCCATTTTTCCAGATCTGTCTGCAGGAACCCTGGCAAAAAGGAGGGAATTTGCTCCTTATACCAAAGTTCTCAGGGATGAAGCTATATCCTATAGATGGGGTTTCCCTGTAAAGATCCTGCTTTTCCGAGCAGGAAATACCCACGCCTGCCATTCCCCACAGCAGTTGGCAAAGCTCCTATCCTCATGGAACTTGGCAAATCTCCCGGCCAGATCTCCAAGAGCTACAGGATCATCCCAACAGGATAAAGTGAATGAAGATTGGTCCGTCGTGTGAGTTATGTGATATGTTTGAGTCGCGGCTGAGACTTAGTTGCTACTTTTAAGGTCCGCTGGTTCTGTTCAACCAGGACCCTGAACCCCCATGGCGGTAAATTTCCACCATACCGCAGGCCCCTTTTTTGGGCTTTTTTCTTTGTGGACTGATGCTCCCTACATCAGTAATGTTAGTGATGTCAATATTGTTAGTGTTATCTCTTTCCTGCCTAACCTTCCTTTTCCCCCTGCAGCTCTAGGCAAGAGACTTTTTTTTCATGTACAATGGTACTGAACTGTATGTCTATAAATGTTAGGGGTCTGAACTCGCCAGCCAAGAGATCCATGTTTTGGTGGGAAGTGGTTAAATCCAAATGTGATGTAATATGTGGTCAGGAGTCTCATCTCCTCCAAGGGGACTCGCACAGGTTAAATAATGCTAAATTTCCTTTCATACTGCTGGCTTGTGGAAAAAAAAAAAGGCTGGAGTATTCATTTGTGTAAAAAATACTGTTGCGTTCACACTACATTCACAACATTTAGACCCTGACGGTAGATACGCCATTATTAATTGCTCCATAAATGGATCTAAGTATACTATTGCAACTGTTTACGCCCCCAACTCTGGTCAGATCAGCTTTTTGCGGAGGTTTCTTTCCAAGCTTTCATCCGTTAAAGAGGGTAAGCAAATAATCTGCGGGGATTTTAACATGGTAATGTACAGCACTCTGGATTGATCCAATACTGCTGTAAAGAGGAAGGAGATGAGCACAATAATTTCAGAAAGGCATCTCCATGATATATGGAGATACCAACATGCAAATGAGAGGGACTACACATTCTTCTCGCCTCGGTTCACCTCTTACAGCAGATTGGACTACTTTTTGGTTGATAGCTCACTTATTATGGATTGCTCAGATTCAAAAATTGGACTTATAGCTTGGTCGGACCACGCCCCCATATACCTGACAGTTCAGGAGCAAAACCGCGTGCCTGTTTTTGCCCGGTGGCGCATGAATGACTCCCTCCTAGCCTGTAGACAAATCTCTGAGGAGTTGCAGGCCGACCTCGCAGAGTTTTTTAACTTTAATGATAACAAGGAGGTGACAGAGGAAACGCTTTGGTCTGCACATAAGGCCTATATTAGGCGGTCATTCATCAAAATTGCCACTAGGGAGAAGAGGAGGCGTCAGGCAACTTACAAAGCTCTACTGTCCCACATAGTACTTTTGGAAGCCCACAATAAATCTGCCCCAAACTTGTCGACATCTGATGAACTCAGGAAACTAAGAACACAGCTCCGCCAGGTGTTGATGGCAGACTATGAGAAAAACTTAAGATCCCTCAAACAGCGGTACTATGTGATGGGTGACAGGGCGGGTGCCTTACTAGCCAGGAGGGTTAAAAAACGAGAAATGCAAAATAAAATTGAATACCTCGTGACGGGTTCTAATGCCACAATACGCAACCCAACGGAAATAGCCAACGCATTCGCTGACTTTTACCAGTCTCTCTACAACCTTAAAAATGACCCCACTGCCCCAAAGCCTACCCAAACGGCAATTAATTCCTTCTTAAACAATATTAATCTTCCTCGGTTATCTGCAGTACAGCTGGAGCAACTAAATTCCCCTTTTTCTCTGGAAGAGGTTCGCCAGGCGGTGACCACAGCCAAAAGAAATTCAGCTCCAGGCCCAGACGGCCTCACTAACTCCTATTATAGGCAATTCACTGAAACCCTGTCTCCTTTCCTCCTGAGACTTTTCTCCTCTTGGCGAGCCACAGCAGATATTTCACCAAATAATCTAGAGGCCATTATAACTACCCTGCCAAAACCAGGAAAACCCCCTATTTCACCAGGAAACTTCAGGCCAATATCCCTCCTAAACTGCGACTTAAAATTGTACGCCAAAATAATCTCAGCTAGAATACATAAAGTTCTTCCATCACTGATTTCCCCGGATCAAGTGGGGTTTGTGGTGGGGAGGCAGGCGAAAGATGGGACGAGACGTATGCTGGATCTGATTGCGGTGGCTGAGGGGAGGAAAATCCCCAGTGTATTCCTGTCCCTGGACGCAGAGAAGGCGTTCGACAGGGTGCACTGGGGATATCTGAAATCTGTTCTGGCCAAGTTTGGTTTCAAAGGCCCCATACTTAATGTCATAATGGCGCTGTACTCTAACCCTAACACCAAAGTTCTGGCATCCGGATTTATATCTCGGAGTTTTGAATTAACCAATGGGACACGCCAGGGGTGTCCGCTCTCCCCTATCATCTATGCCCTTGCTATAGAGCCTCTGGCGCAGACTATCCGTGAATGCCCTCGGATCTCGGGGATTCGAGTGGGGAGTATAAATCATGTGGTCAGTCTATATGCAGATGACGTGATTTTATCTTGCACTAATGTAGAGGTGTCCCTACAACACGTAATGGAGATCCTGTCCTCCTTCGCTCAAGTCTCGTATTACAAGCTTAATATTACCAAGTCCTTAATTTTTCCGCTCTTCTTGCCAGCCTCTACCAGAGCCACTCTTTCTCATCTTTACCCTTTCAAATGGGAAGACGAGGGAATCCCCTACCTGGGTATTATACTGGCCCCGCTACACTCCGTGATCCGGAAAAATCTGCTGACCCTGCACACCTCATTGGATAAAGAACTTACTCGCCTTTCTCTTCTCCCGCTCTCTTGGGTGGCGAGAATGCAGACTTTTAAAATGATCTGTCTCCCAAAAATTATCTACTTACTTCGGTGCCTGCCCCTAACAATTCCGCAACGGTATCTCACCAAAATTCATTCGCTAATGAGTAAATTTATATGGGCTGGGAAAAAACCTAGAATAGCCCTGAGATGTATGCATGCCCCGTTCAGTGGTGGAGGAATGGGTATTCCTAATATTCTAACATATCACAGAGCTGCTATCCTGGAACCGGCTCGAGATTGGTGGAAGAATGATTCAGACTTGAGATGGTTACAGATTGAGTACACCTGGGCACAGGCCCACTCCCCTAAACAATTCATAGACTCCCTGCTCCTAACCCCTTCGCCCCCCGGCGATCTTCTACCCACCACAGCAGCTCTAAAGAAAGCTTGGTCCTTATGGAGCAAGCCAGTGTCACAGGCTCTAGGTCCCAGCCTTCCCCTTAGATCGCTGGAAGCCTTCATTCCGAATTTGAATCTTGCCGCCTGGACACGTGGAGGTCCAATTACCCTAGCAGATCTCTATAGAGAAGGCGTCCTACTCCCGTACTCAGAAATGTGTGTTAAATTTAACCTCCCCCGACACAGTTTATTCCAGTTTTTTCAAATACGTCACTTCCTTCAGTCCGCTCCTCACCTACCGGTTCCCACAACAGCCGACGACGCCGCAATTAAAAAATTCTTTCAAAATAGCAAAATCAAAGGCCTTTCATACATCCATAACCTGCTAAACTCCCCGGAACCGGACAAACAATTGCCGTATATGCTCAAATGGGAAAAAGATCTAGCCTCTCAGCTTCCGTCGCAAGAATGGTTCGCGGCCTCAAAATGGATCCACAAATTCTCTTCATGTCTCAATCACATAGAGCAATAAAAAAAGGTTCATCTGCGGTGGTACAACTCCCCTACTAAACTGGCTTCTTTTTCCCCACATATGTCACCTTTGTGCTGGAGGGGATGCAACCACAGGGGCACCTTGTGTCATATGTGGTGGTTTTGCCCTAAGTTATCTAACTTCTGGCAGGAGGTGTTCAATCTAATCCATGAGGTTACTAGTCTCCGTCTTTCCCCAAACCCAACCTTAGCGGTGCTACACATTGGCCTAGATGGGATCCCGGATCTTTTAAAAAATATCATTTCTCACATTCTCATAGCCGGCAGGTACTGTGTGGCATACAAGTGGAGGTCGGTGAGCCCCCCTACAAAAACAGAACTAATTGAGAGGACCAACCTACACTGGCTATACGAAACCAACTTGACCCCCAATCTAGAGAAGAGAACGGTGAGACTTAAACAATGGCATCCGTGGGCCACTTCCCTTTATGCAACGGCCCTCCCCAGATACAGACACCTACACCATAAATAAATTGATTGTGCCTAAGAATGCCATGCATGTAGAGCTGCTTCCCCTTCCCCTTCCCCCTCCCCCCCCCTCTCCCCGCTTCTATGTTCAAGTTGTTGTTGGAAGGGGTATTTAATGTCCCAGTTTGATATTCTAATAATGGCTCGAGGTTATTCCACCTCTTGCTACTCATTGCTCCTGTTCTTGATGTTTTTGTATGAGAAGTTTGTATTTTTTCTGAAAACTCAATAAAAACCTTTATGATATAAAAAAAAAAAAAGTTCAGAAAGTGGGCGGTCCTTACTACCTGGAATGATAATGCCTTGGCTGCTCTCTTTCGGAAGGGTTTGTCAGAAGCCGTAAAAGATACTATGGTTGGATTTCCTGTTCCCTCTGTTCTGGACGATTCTATGTCATTGGCCATTCAGGTTGATCGGCGTTTACGTGAATGCAGGATTGCACGGGAGGTGTTGCCACCGGTTGAACAGACGTCTGAACCTATGCAATGTGATAGAGTTTTGTCTAAGGCGCAACGTCAGGAGTTCAGAAGGCGTAATAAGCTGTGTTTTTTCTGTGGAGATGCCTCGCATATTATTTCTGTTTGTCCTAAATGAGAGAAACGCTTTGCACACACGTTTTCTGTTGGTGGTGTTCAACCTAAGTTTCTTCTGGCAATTACTCTGATCTGCTCCCTGTCCACATTTTCCGCCAAGGCTTTTGTGGATTCGGGAGCAGCGCTAAACCTGATGGACTTGGATTTTGCTAAACGTTGTGGATTTCCGATGACACCTCTGCAGACGCCTATCCCTTTGAGGGGGATTGATGCTACTCCTTTGGCTAAAAATAAACCTCAGTTTTGGACCCAGGTGGTCATGCGGGTCATCCCAGACCATCAAGAAAATTGCAGATTTTTGGTGTTGCATGGTCTGCATGATGCCGTTGTTCTGGGGTTTCCCTGGTTGCAAATTCATAATCCAGTTTTGGATTGGAAATCTGTGTCTGTGGTGAGTTGGGGTTGTCGGTGTGCCTTTAGTGAGGCTCCGTTTTTTTCCACCTCTCCTCAGTCGCATGATGTTCCTGACTATTTGGCGGACTTTTAGGATGTATTTAGTGAGAATGAGTCTGCGTCCTTGCCTCCTCATAGGAGTTATGACTGTGCAATTGAACTAAGCCCGGGGTGTAAATTTCCCAAGGGTCGGCTCTTCAATTTATCTGTACCCGAGCACGAGGCTATGCGGTCCTATATTAAGGAGGCGTTGGAGAAGGGTCATATTAGATCATCCTCTTCACCCTTAGGTGTCGTTTTTTTTTTTGTGGCCAAAAAGGATGGTTCTTTAAGGCCTTGTATTGATTATCGTGCCCTCAATAAAATTACTATTAAATATCAGTATCCGTTACCCCTGATTTCGGATCTATTCTTTAGACTTAGAGGTGCTTGCTGGTTTACCAAGCTTGACCTCAGGGGGGCGTATAATCTTATCCGCATTAAGCAAAGGGATGAATGGAAGACGGCGTTTAATACTCCGGAGGGACATTTTGAGTACCTGGTGGTGCCTTTTGGGCTCACTAATGCCCCTTCTGTCTTCCAGTGCTTCATGAACAATATTTTCCGAGACTTTGTCGATACATTTTTGATTATCTATCTGGATGATATTTTGATCTTCTCCAAGGATTGGGATTCTCATGTGGAACATATTCGGACTGTGTTCCGGATCTTGAGGGAGAATTCCCTGTATGTCAAAGGATCGAACTGCCTTTTTGGAGTACAGAGGATTTCATTTTTGGGATTTATTTTGTCTCCGTCAACTATTGAAATGGACCCGGCCAAGGTACAGGCCATTTATGATTGGGTTCAGCCCACTTCTTTGAAGGCCCTCCAGAAGTTTTTGGGTTTTGCTAATTTTTATCGGAAATTTATAGCAAAATTTTCTAGTATTGCCAAGCCATTGACTGATCTGGCTAAGAAGGGTGCTGATGTGTTGAATTGGTCTCCGGAGGCTGTTCCTTTCAGGAGCTGAAGCGAAGATTTACCTCCACCCCGGTTTTGCGGCAACCTGATGTCTCACTCCCGTTCCAGGTAGAGGTGGATGCTTCTGAGATTGGTGCAGGAGCTGTTTTGTCCCAAAAGGATCCTGTAACATCTAAAATGAATCCCTGTGCTTTCTTTTCCTGAAAGTTCTCTCCATCTGAACGTAACTATGATGTGGGGAATCGGGAACTGTTGGCCATGGAATGGGCATTTGAGGAGTGGAGACATTGGTTGGAGGAGCTGAACATCAAGTTGTGGTCCTCACTGACCACAAGAATTTGATTTACCTAGAGTCAGCTAAATGCTTGAACCCTAGACAGGCTAGGTGAGCCTTGTTTTTTACACATTTTGATTTTGTGGTCTCTTTTCTTCCTGGAACTAAGAATGTCAAGGAAGACGCCCTCTCTAGGAGTTTCTTTGCTGATTCTCCTGTGGTGACCAAGCCTGCTACCATCTTAGGCGAAGGGGTAGTTCTTTCTGCCATCTCGCCCGATTTGAGACTTGCTCTGCAAGAGTTCCAGGAGGACAAACCTGAGCGTTGTCCCAGTGGAAAGTTGTATGTTCCTGACCAGTGGAAGAAGAGAGTGATGTCTGAAGTTAATTGCTCTGCATTGGCTGGTCATCCAGGTATTTTTGGTACTAGAGATCTGGTAAGTCGCTCTTTTTGGTGGCCCACCTTGTCTCATGATGTCAGGAATTTTGTGCAGTCCTGTGGGACTTGCTCCCGGTCTAAATCTTGTTCTCGCTCTAGTGGGTTGTTGATGCCTTTGCCGGTCCCCAGGAGGCCATGGACCCATATTTCAATGGATTTCATCTCTGATATGCTGGTCTCTCAAAGAATGACTGTTATTTGGGTGATTTGTGATAGGTTCTCTAAGATGGTTCATCTTGTACCACTCCCTAAGTTGCCATCTTCCTCTGAGTTGGTGCCCCTGTTTTTGCAACAGGTGGTTCGCTTACATGGGATTCCTGAGAACATTGTATCTGACAGAGGAGTTCAGTTTGTGTCTAGATTTTGGAGGACTTTCTGTTCCAAGCTGGGAATTCAGTTGTCCTTCTCCTCTGCTTTTCACCCTCAGACCAATGGGCAGACAGAGAGAACAAAACAGACCTTGGAGTCGTATTTGAGATGTTTTATTTCCGCTAATCAGGATGGTTGGGTTTCATTTTTGCCCTTGGCCGAATTTGCTTTAAATAATAGAGCTAGTTCTGCCACTTTGATGTCGCCTTTTTTTTGTAACTTTGGGTTTCATCCTTGATTTTCTTCAGGGCAGGTGGAGCCTTCTGCCTGCCCAGGTGTTGACACTGTGGTGGAGAGAATGCACCAGATCTGGGACCAAGTGGTGGATAAGTTATCTCTCTCCCAGGAAAAGGCCATGTCGGTTTTCCAATCGACATAGGACCATTGGTCCCCAGTTTAAGATTGGTGATATGGTGTGATTATCATCAAAAAATATTGCTATGAAGGTGGCTTCTCCTAAGTTTAAGCCTAGATTTATTGGACCTTGCAAGATTTTGGAGATTATTAATCCGGTCTCTTTTCGTTTGGCTCTTCCTGTCACATTTAAAATCCATAATGTGTTCCATAAGTCCTTGTTGAAGAGGTTTGTTGAACCAGTTGTTCCTGGGGTGGCACCTCCGGACCCTGTATTGGTTGAAGGTAACATGGAATATGAGGTAGAGAAAATACTGGATTCCCGTCTGGCTAGACGGAGACTCCAGTATTTGGTTAAGTGGAAGGGTTATGGTCAGGAGGATAATTCCTGGGTCTCTGCCTCTGATATTCATGCCAAAAGATTGGTGCATGCCTTTCATCGGGCTCACCCTGATCGCCCTGGTGGCGTGGTTGAGGGTTCGGTGACCCCTCCTCAAGGGGGAGGTACTGTTGTGAGTTCATTTTCCCCTTCGTCACTGAGGTCTGGTGAACTCCCTATTCTGGTAAAGGAAGGTAATGAGTCTGATTATCAGGCACCTGAGCCTAATGAGGATGACTGGCTGAGTGGAGTCACGGACTGGATAAAAGGCTGCCGACGCCCTTCTGCCCTGCGGGTGATTTCTCTGTGGACTTCTAGGACACCAGTCTGATTGCTGCTCCTCTAAAGCTAAGTTTTCTGCTTTGCCTGTTAGCATTTGTGTTTTGTTTTTGTTTTCCTTGCTTTTCTGGATTCTGCCATTCCCTGCTGGGGTGAGCTGAATCTCCTTTTGCCGGTTGCTCTGTCTTCAGAATATTCCTGAGTACTGACATAGCTTTTTTGAAGCCTAGCGTCTTCAGGGCCTTTTTCACTGTCAGTCTGTTGGCTCTTATTTTCATAGGGTTTTTCACGGATTTCAGACAGCAGCCTTCCTGTCCTTCCCTATCTAGTTAGCTTGGGCCCCGTCTTTGCTCAGTCTATCTTTCTGTCTGTGTTAGTGTTTTCATCTTGGTTCACCGTCATTATATGTTGGGGGCTGCCTATTGCTTTGGGGTCTGCTCTGGGGCAGTTTAGATTTCCCCTTTCTTTCTTTAGGCCTATTTAATTCACCGGCTGTGATCGAGGGGTCTAGGGCATCGTAGGAACCCCCCACGGCTACTGTTAGTTGTTGTGGATAGGATCAGGGGTCTGCAATCCGATAGCTGCCAACCTCTCTGGTTTTCTGGACTTAGCTAGCATTTGTTTTTGCCTCCTTCGGTGACTCAATCATAACAGCTTCCCTCCTCCTCCTCCTCCTGTTCCTCCTCCGCTGCAGACACCAGATCCTTAATGTGCGTCAAACTTTGCATGACCAGACACATAAGTGAGATGCTCTTGCTTATGATGGCGTCATCTGCGCTTACTAGCCGTGTGCATTCCTCAAAACACTGAAGGATTTTACAGAGGTCTTTCAGCTTTGACCACTGCACACCCGACAATTCCATGTCTTCCCTCAAACTGCCTGCCCATGTTTTCTCCCACAAATGCATTACAGCCTGCCTCTGTTCGCACAGCCTCTCAACCATGTGCAGGGTGGAGTTCCACCTTGTTGCAACGCCTATGATTAGGCGGCGCTAGGGGAGGTGGAGCAATCGCTGCAGCTTCTACATACGAGTGGAGATGACGTTTGAGCGACGGATGTGTGAGCACAGTCTTTGCACCTTATGGAGCAGGGATGTTAACTCTGGATAATTATTAAGGAAGCACTGCACCACCAGGTTCAAAGTTTGAGCCAGGCAAGGTATGTGTGTGAGTTTTGCCAGTATCTCTGCGGTGTGTCTGTTGTCGCCCAGAGACATCATCTTTAACACAGCCTGCTGACACTGACCACTAGCTGTTTGATAGTGGGACACCTCGTGTGCAACACTGCCAGGTGAGGATGGAGTGCTCGTGTGACTGCGCTCTGTGGAGGAGCTTTCGCTTATGGAGGAGGAGGAGGAGGATCAAAAGCCTACAGCCAACTGTTTCCTATACCGTGGGCTAGGCAGCACTGTTCCACCGCCACTGTCCCCTGTGGAGCCTGCATCCACCACATTAACCCAGTGCGCAGTGATGGACATGTAACGGCCCTGGCCATGCCTACAGACCATGCATCTGTTGTGAGGTGCACCTTTCCACTCACTGATTGCTTGAGTGCATGGACAATGCCGTCTTTCACATGCCGGTGGAGGGCAGGGATGGCTTTTTGAGAAAAAAAGTGCCGACTGGATAGGTCATAGTGTGGGACTGCGTAGGCCATGTGCTCGCGGAAAGCTTAGCTTTCAACCAAACGGTATGGCATCATCTCTAATGAGAGATTTAGCAATGTTGGCGTTCAAACAAAGTGTACGCGGATGAGAGGATGAGTACTTTCTTGTCCTACTCAATGTGTCTGGTAGGGTGAGCTGGACTGGAGAGCTGCATATGAGGGAGGCAGCAGTGGACCAGACAGAGTGAGAGGGGGTTGGTGATGGTATTGGTGGTGATGGCTTAGATTCAGTGTTGTGTTGCAAAACCATTGTGATTCCCTGAGTGCTTTGGCCTTGCGACGACACCTCAACATTTAGTGCTGGTGGTGTGCTTAATGGTGGCAGTGGTCTTACAGTGGGGGAAGCGATGGAGCGTTATTGCCTACCTTCAGTCAGAGCAGGTGCACATGTGCTACCTGAGGTTTTGTAGTCCGTCCACGCTTGCAAGTGCATGTTGATTAAATGTCTAAGCATGCAACTGGTATTCAAATTTCTAAGTTGTTTACCTCAGCTAAAGAATCTTCCGCAATTCTTACAGGTAACCTTTGCCTCATCAGTAGGATTTTGGACAAACAAGTGCCACACTCCACTCTTCCTACTATGGTATACATTTTCTGGCCTTGCACGCTGTGCTAAGTTGACCGTCTGGCCAAGCTGTCCTGCAACTCTTTTAGTTTTTGGTCCACATTATTGGACAGCTATGGGCCTGGCAGATAACCGCTGCTGCGATGTCAACGCCTGCTGCGGATCCTTCTCCTTGTCTGAACTATTGCCAGCGCCACCCTCCTCCCCCAATGGATGCCAATCCGGGTCAAGAACTGGGTCATCCATCACCTCCTCTTCAAAGTCATCCGCATCTTCCTCTTTACCTTCCTCTGTGTCACCGTGTAATGTGGTATTGTATGCGGGAAGTGGCACATGAGTTTCATCAGGGTCAGATTATGGCTCAATAGACTTCGAGGGCAATGTAGTGCTCTGAGTGAATGCACCAGCAGAATCATCTAGCTGTGGCTGTTCATCAGTGCACTCCATGTCAGATTCATATTGGACTGGGGAATTCAGGATTTAACTGGATAACCCAGGCATGGTATGTGAAAAGAGCTCTAGATTAATCTGAAGTGTGGGCTGCCGCATCCTTAACTTTTGGTGGGGGTGAAGGACACAAGGAAAGGTGTTTTTCCTGATCAGAACCCTGCACTGACGACTCCGTGCTTGCAGGTTTCGAACGTTCAGAAGAGGAGGCAATAGAGCTGGTGGCTGTTTCGGCAATGTACGCCAAAACCTGTTCCTGATGCTCCGGCTTTACAAGCAGTTTTCCTACTCCAAGAAAAGGCAACCTTACAGGCCTTCTTGGGCCAGACGATGACGCAGGCTCAACACCTCCTGCCTTAGCTGCTATTGCGCTTTTGCCAGAACCAGCCGATGCACCACCACCATCATTACCAGCTGCGCCCCCCTGCCCACGTCCGTGACCTCTTCCACCATACTTCCTCATGTTTGGGGAAATGTAGCAAAAATACCAGCAGAGAGATGGTACTGTATGAGAAGCGTCCAGCTGTGTAAGGTGTATTAAAAAATTTAAATCTACGTATATATTTTGTTAGTCAATGACGCTCACCCAGTATGTATATGACCGTAATCCAACAAGCAGATATACGGAACTGTATCAGAAGTGTACAGCTGTATACGTTTTTTGTGTAACTAACAATCTCTGTATATGTATTTACGGAGTGTCACACACACACGCTGACTCTGTATAGATGTGACTGTAATGCGAACGGCAGATATACAATACTGTTTGAGAATCGGACAGCTCTATACGCTGCCTGTATGGAAAATTGTCAATCTCCGTCTATTTTTATACGGAGTGACAAATGCTGTCTCTGTATAGTTTTGACCATGATCAAACAGCAGATATACGAAACTGTTTGAAAAGCAGACAGCTGTATAAGGTGTAGGTCTGGAAAAATGGAAAATCTCCTTGGCTTGTTTTCCAGAGTCACACACAGATAGCTTGTATTTGTCCGTGATACCAGCTGGTACACGGTAGTATGTGAGGAGCGTACACCGCTATACGGTGTCTGTATGGAAAATTGTCAATCTCCGTCTATTTTTATACAGACTGACACACACTGTCTCTGCATAGTTTTGACCGTTATCAAACGGATCTTGGATCTAATCCTTATAAACAGGGAGGAAATGGTTAAGGAGGTAAAAGTGGCTGGGACCCTAGGAGGTAGCGACCATGCTATTTTAGAATTTTGGATAACTAGAGGCGGAAGACCTGTGAAGACTCAGACGTCAAGGTTAGATTTCAGAAAGGCAGATTTTAAGGGATTCAGAAAGAGAATTGGAGGGATCCAATGGCTGGATATCCTTAAAGACAAAAATGTCCAGGAAGGATGGGAAATCTTGAAAAATGAAATTCTCAAAGCACAGTTGTTAACAATTCCGAAAAGAGGGAAGAATAGGAAGCAGTTAAGGAAACCAGGATGGATGAACACAGAACTTAAGCACATGCTAAAAAGGAAGAAAAAAATGTTTATAAAATGGAAAGAGGGAGGCATATCTAAAGAAGAATATAATGCTGTCTGCAGAACCTGCAGGGCACAAATCAGATTAGCTAAAGCTGAAAATGAATTGAGGCTTGCAAGAGATGTCAAAAGCAATAATAAAGGATTTTGGGGATATGTCAAAAGTAAAAGAAAAGTCAAAGATGCTATAGGATTTTTACAGGATGAAAATGATGAAATGGTAAGACAGGATGTTGAGAAGGCTGAACTTTTAAATTCCTATTTTGCATCTGTTTTCTCTCAGAAAGGAAATGTAACATCAACTGTTATTCACTGTCCTATTAAGGGAATAGAAGAATCCAGGATATCTATAAACAGAAAGATAGTGAGGAAACACTTAGCTAGCCTAAATGAATTCAAGTCTCCAGGTCCAGATGAATTACACCCCAGAGTACTGAAGGAGATAGCAGAAGAAATTTTTGAACCCCTCTCTATAATCTTTGAAAATTCTTGGAGAACAGGAGAAGTGCCAGAAGACTGGAGAAGAGCAAATGTTGTTCCTATCTTCAAAAAGGGGAAGAAGGTGGACCCAGGTAACTATAGGCCAGTGAGTCTGACTTCTATACCAGGAAAGATCTTTGAACAAATTATTAAACAACATGTATGTCAATACCTGGATAAGAATGAAGTGATTAAACAGAGTCAGCATGGGTTTGTAACTAATAAGTCATGTCAGACTAACTTAATTTCCTTCTATGACGGTATCACTGATTGGGTGGATCAAGGAAATGCTGTAGATATAGTATATCTTGACTTCAGCAAAGCATTTGACAAAGTCTCTCATACAATCCTTATTGAAAAAATGATTAAGTATGGAATGGACAAGGCAACTGTTAGGTGGATTCATAACTGGCTTAGTGATCGGACCCAAAGAGTGGTCGTAAATGGCTGCACATCCAGTTGGAAGAATGTCTCAAGTGGGGTACCACAGGGCTCTGTCCTGGGCCCTGTATTGTTCAACATCTTTATCAACGATTTAGATGAAGGAATTGAGGGTAAACTGATTAAATTTGCTGATGACACAAAGCTAGGAGGGATAGCTAATACTAGAGAAGAGAGAGAGAGGATTCAAAAAGATTTAAATAAACTGGAGAAGTGGGCAGCAACTAACAGAATGGTTTTTAACAGGGAGAAATGCAAAGTACTACATCTGGGCAATAAAAATGGAAAAAGCATATATAGAATGGGAGGAATAGGGCTAAGTGACAGCACATGTGAAAAAGACTTGGGTATACTAATAGATCACAGACTGAATATGAGTCAACAGTGTGATGCAGCAGCAAAAAAGGCAAATGCAATTCTAGGATGTATTAACAGAAGCATACAGTCTAGATCACGTGAAGTCATTATTTCCCTCTACTCCTCTTTGGTCAGACCTCATCTGGAATATTGTGTCCAGTTTTGGGCACCACATTTTAAAAAAGACATCAACAAACTGGAGCAAGTTCAGAAAAGAGCGACCAGAATGGTGACCGGTCTGCAAACCCTGTCTTATGAGGAAAGGTTGCAGGATTTGGGAATGTTTAGTTTGCAAAAGAGAAGACTGAGAGGAGACTTAATAGCTGTCTACAAATATCTAAAGGGCTGTCACATTGTAGAAGGATCAACTTTATTCTCATTTGCACAAGGAAAGACTAGAAGCAATGGGATGAAACTGAATGGGAGGAGACACAGATTAGATATTAGAAAAAACTTTTTGACAGTTAGAGTGATCAATGAGTGGAACAGGCTGCCACGAGAAGTGGTGAGTTCTCCTTCAATGGAAGTCTTCAAACAGAGGCTGGACAGACATCTGACTGGGATGATTTAGCGAATCCTGCTTTGAGCAGGGGGTTGGACCAGATGGCCCAGGAGGTCCCTTCCAACTCTACAATTCTATGACTCTATGATTCTATGATTCTATGATTCTATGATTCAAACAGCAGATATACGAAACTGTTTGAAAAGCAGACAGCTCTATAAGGTGTAGGTCTGGAAAAATGGAAAATCTCCTCGGTTTGTTTTTCCATAGTCACACACAGATAGCTTGTATTTGTCTGTGATACCAGCCAGTACTCGGTAGTGTGTGAGGAGCGTACACCGCTATATGGTGTGTGAAAAAATGAACGCTCGGTAACTCACCAGAACAAAATAATAAAAGTTGGAATAAAGCAGTTTGAACAGCAGTGTGCACGCAGCAATGCAGCTACAGTATCAGGTAGCCTTAAAAGGCAGCCTAATCACCACTAGCGCTGCTGCACACAACAAAAATCCTCCCCTTTCACTGCACACTAACTGTACAGAGAAAAGCGCTATCAGCAGAAGCAATTTTTTTTCCTCTTCCCTGCCTAGCGCTCTCCCTTATTCAGAATCAGCAGCAGCACCTCTTCCTATTCTATACAAAAAGGGTGGGGGAACAAGAGGCGCAATAGTGCCCTATCACTAGTGACACTACGATGTGAGTGGTGTAATGCAGTTCCACTCACCTATTCCAGTTGTGTGACCCACAACTGGCTTGAAGACATAACACAGTATCAGCTGCTGCAGGACCTCCACCGACCACTCCAAAGTGGAAAAACTGCCAGAGAATATGGGAAGCAAGATGTGCCACAGTCCGCGCTGCTGAATCCACAAAATCACCTGGGATGCAAGATGTAGTAACAAAGTACTTCTTTATTCCTTCCTACGCGTTTCAGCGCCCTTCCTGGCACCTTCCTCAGGGATATATCAAAGATATATCCCTGAGGAAGGTGCCAGGAAGGGCGCTGAAACGCGTAGGAAGGAATAAAGAAGTACTTTGGTACTACATCTTGCATCCCAGGTGATTTTGTGGATTCAGCAGCGCGGACTGTGGCACATCTTGCTTCCCATATTCTCTTCCTATTCTAAGATCGGCAGAAGTAAGATGGCGGTCGGCGGTCACGGCCTTTTATCGCCACTGTGACACCACACAAAGCCGCCAATCACTTCAATGCCCTTCTCTAAGATGGTGGTGGCAGCTGCCCATGTCATCGCGTTGCCCACAGTGTGCGTCCTCCATCATTGGCTGAGAAAAGGTGATGGAAGCATTATTTGAAACGCGACTTTGGCGCTCGGCGACCTCATGGCCGACCTCACACTATGGTCGGGTTTGAACGGCGAAACCCGACTTTAGCTAAAGTCGGCAATTTTCGAATTTGACTGACCCGTTTCGCTCAACTCCAGTAGTGTACCTTAATACACCAACCAAACTAACAAAGTAATATGAACAGGGATAAAGGAAAATAACAAACATACAAATGTACTCACACAAACAACAGAGGACTGCACAGGGGAGTGGAGGATGAGGTTAAACCAAAGAAGGAGAAGAAAGGAAATTGTCACGCATTCAAAACCTAGCAACAGTTTCAGATAATTCCACAAAATGCCTTCTGCAATATCAATCACCAGCTATGCAGCAAAAGCAATTAGTGCTGGCCAAAACCCAGTTTATACAGTATAGAAGATGGGAGTAGCTAACATTGCACAGCTGAGAGCCTTAATGCAGGAAGAATTCAGAATTACACCATTTAATACGAAGTTGAAATGCTTCCAATCATTGCAGGAGTAGGAGAAATTTGCTGCTGGCTCATCTCTGTTGCGGTAAACACATGTGAGGCTGATTACTAGATCATTAAAGGGGTTGTCAACTATTTGGCTAATCCCTTCTCAATCACAATATTCCCCCCTTATAAAATAATAACAGCTATACTCAACTCTGGTGCCATCACCGGTCCAGTGATGTCGTCATTGAATGTCACGCGATCCCTGAAGCCAGTCAGTGGCCACTTTACGCTTCCCAACTTCAGACGTAAATGATATCTGGAGGAAGCCAGTGATGCGGCTGCTCTTTTATTTCCTCCAGATGTCTGATTTGTCCAAAGGAGGAGAGAGTGAAGCGGCCGCTGATTTTCTGCAGGGATTGCGTGACATTCAATGTCAAGTGAGCACCGGAGAGAGTCATTGCAGTCACCACTAGACTTGTGCTGGCACCAGAGGTGAGTTTAACTGTCATTGTTTTATAAAGTGGGAACCTCTTTAAGATGATTAGCCACCAAGGTTTTTGGCTATTGACCATAGTTTTTTGTTTAAAACCTTTCATCTAAGAAAGCACTATTTACTTGCATATATAGAGTTACGCTGAAGGGTAATAGCTGAATGAAAAACTTGAATCCAGTAAGAGATGAGTCTTAATACGTTTGTCTATGAGGTGTGTATATATACAGTATTTATGTATATACACAGCTGAAACCAAAAGTTTACAAACACTATATAAAAAGACACATATGCATGTTTTTCTCGATATCTGACATGAAATCAGAATAAACGTTTCCCATTTCAGGTCAGTTAGGATTAGCATAATTATTAATATTTTCAAAATGCCAGAATAATGAGAGCGAGAGAATGTTTTAAGGCATTTTTGCTACTTATTGCAAAGTCAAAAGTTTACATACATTTCATTAGTATTTGGTACCATTGCCCTTAAACTGGATGACTTGGGTCAAATATTTAGGATATCCTTCCACAAGCTTCTTACAATAGTTTGTTGGAATTTGGGCCCATTCCTCCTGTCAAAACTGGTGTAACTGATCCAGGTTTGTAGGTCGCCTTGCTCGCACCTGCCTTTTCAGCTTTGCCCATACATTTTCAAAAGGATTGAGATCAGGGTTTTGTGATGGCATCTCCAAAACATTGACTTTGATATCCTTAACTTTGTTACCATTTTGACAGTATGCTTCGGGTCATTGTCCATTTGGAAACTCCATTTCTACCCAAGATTTAACTTCCTGGCTGAGGTGCTGAGATGTTGCTTCAGTATTACAACATATTCTTCTTTTCTCATGATGCCATCTTGTGAAGTGCACCAGTCCCTCCTGCAGCAAAACAACCCCACAACATGGTGCTGCCACCTTCGTGCTTCACAGTTGGGATGGTGTTCTTTTTCCTCCAAATATAACGATAGTCAATATGCCCCAATATTTCAATTTTAGTTTCATCAGACCACAGGATATGTCTCCAAAAATTAAAGTCTTTGCTCCTGTGTGCATTTGCAAACATTTTTCTGGCTTTTTTATGTTTCTTTTGGAGTATTGTCTTCTGCCTGGCAAAGTGGCCTTTCAGCCCATGTTGATACAGTACTGTTTTCACTGTGGATATTTACAAAATCTTATTAGCTTCCACCATCATTTTCACAAGGTCTTTTGCTTTTGTCCTTGGGTTGATATGCGCATGTCAGACCAAAGCACGTTCATTTCTTGGACACAGAACCCGTCTCCTTCCTGAGAGGCATGATAGCTGGACATTCCCATCTTGTTTGTACTTGCGTATAATTGTTTGTACAGATGAACAAGGCACCTTCAGGTATCTTGAAATTGTACCCAAGGATGAGCCAGACTTGTGCAAGTCCACAATTCTCTTCCTGATATCTTGGCTGATTTCTTGAAACTTTCCCTAAATGACACACAAAGAAGCAGTGCGTTTCAGGTGTGTATTAAAATGCATTTATTGGTGCATCTCTAATTAACTCATATGTTGTCAGATGCTTCCAAACACATGATCTCATCATATGGGCAGTCCAGAATTGTTTAAAGGCATAGTAATCTTTCTGTATGTATACTTTGGACTTTGCAGTAAGTAATAAAAATGCCTTAAACATTCTCTCTCTATCTCGTTATTCCGGCATTGGGCATATATTAATAATTATGATAATCTTAACTGACCTAAAATGTGAAAGGTAGCGCAGTGCATATGTGCACATCTTCTACTATGAGAATTCCATTCCTTTACCATTAAAGGGATTTTCACAGATTAAAATGTTGTTATTCCCTTTCTAAGCGATAAAGGATAACTTACTAATCACTGGGGACCTGACCACTGAACCCACCAGCTAATACAAAAATGAAGAAAGTGCTGAACTTGTATTTTTCAGTCAGTCCCATTGACCATGAATAAAATGTAATTTTAGTATACGTACCTCCTCTCCATTCAAGATAGGAGATTGCAGTGGCTAGTTTCTTGATCCAGAGCCCCATTCTTGAGATTGTGGAGGGTCTAAGAGATTGTATCCTCTGCTATCAGTAACTTATACCATGTCCAATGCATAAGGAATGGATTAAAAGCTAAATATCACAGACTTTGTTAGTGTTGCCAAGGAAGTTAAATACAAATGACAGTGCACAAAGGACTCCTTCATCAGCATGACATACCTGATGAAGCAGTCTCATCAATTCCGAAATGTGTATTTCCAATAAAATCCTTCACTATCTTTCTTCTGGACCTCCTTTCTTTGGCAGCACTTTCAAAGTCCGTGAATTTTTTGTTTCAACCCATGCTATTCAGTCCCAGTGCTCAAGAGCCTTGGAATCAGCAGGCATAGTTGCAGGTAATTTTGGATAGAGGAGCCACACAAACGATACTCAGCATTGTGCCTGCATTGCACAGCACTATTAGTTGAGTGAGTCAGCTCATATTAATTCATGATCAGTTGGTTGATCTGCACATGGAGTGCTTTCCTCTTACTTTTACCTGCTGCATTGGGAGAACTTTAGATTTTGGGAAGACCATTTGTTATTCACACGGAGCAATCTAATCACTTTTCTTCAAAATCATCTCTTAACTGCGCCATGTAAGTCCTAACAGAAGGGCTCTACCTTGTCTGAGAGAACAATAAAACAGGTAATTAATTCATTTTCCTGCTGGAGAATATGGTTTGTCTATGTTTAGATTGTGAAGATGACTAGTGATACCTTCTATTACATCAACTTCTGTTCATTACCTTCTAGAGACAGATCATCTATTTCTTCCTTTTGTTTATCCACTCTTCAGAGGTGGTATCTCTTTGATCTAGCTATGTATGTTTTGATCAATATATACAATCAACTCTTATCTCCGCCTGACCATGATACTATCATGCTGTGGATAGATTTGCTGCCCCAGTATCCTCATAAATATGCTTTTATGGACTTGAAGCATCAGCACTTGCATGTGTGCAGAGTGATTTACCAGAGCACATACATCTCAGTGCCACACTACCTATTGATATAATTTTAATTAGGAGAGATGACATATGAGACTTTGCAGCATAATTGATTTTCTTTGTTCCTCATGGTAACATCAGTGAACTTTTTAATTTCCCCACAGAAAGCAATTGAGGTGGAAAGAACAGATTCAACAGAAGTGGGGATGGGCCCTAAAAACTTGAAGTCTGGCAATTTCACTGTGTAAAAAAAAAATTATATTTTAAAGAAACATGAAAAATATGATTTTCCATAGGGTAATCTAGGACCAAAATGTTTGGATCTTTCTGCATCCATCACTGGTCTTGAGTAGAGATGAGCGACTTTGCCTTTTTTAGGGTCGAGTCGGGTTTCATGAAACCCGACTTTCTCAAAAGTCGGGTCGAACGAAATCGGCCAACTGTAGGGAAAAGTCGGAGGCCGACTGAAACACGAAATCTAATGCAAGTCAATGGGGAAGCAAAGTTGGCAGGGAGTGGAGGACAGTAAACACACCTACTGTGCCCATTTCAATGCCAAAAACATCAATTCTTATTACTGAAGCTTGTCAACCTTAATTTACTTCAGAATAATAGTTACTCATTGAAAACAGGAGGTTATTTGCCTAAAGTTGTGGGGGGTAGGGCTGGCTCCACGTTTTCATGTGCCCTGGGCCAAAGAGTGTCAGTGCACCCCTTTAACACATACCACAAATCATGATGCTCCGATACGGCACAGAAATATAGGTATAGTAGAATGACAAATACTTCACTGCTTACATGACATGACTGATCTAATTTAAATTGTACAATAGCTCAAAAAAAGGACAGTACATTACTCCATACAGTATTATGGCCACCACATTGTGCGCCATACAGAATAATGAGCCCCATATGTTTCTCTCTACAGAAAAATTGTCCCCATATAATGTTCCATACAGTATATGATGAGCTCCACATAGTGCTACAGTATATGATGGGCCTCATGGATGATGCTCCAGTGTATGATGGGCCCTAATATTGCTCCATATATAATGGGCTCCATTTCTAATGCTTCAGTGTATAATGGGCCCCGTAAATGCTGCTCCAGTGTCTGATGTCCCCCATCTGGAATGCTCCAGTATGTGATGGGCCTCATGGATGATGTTCCAGTGTCTTATGGGCCCTAATAATGCTCCATATATAATGGGCCCCATTTCTAATGCTCCAGTGTATCATGTGCCCCTTAGATGCTGCTCCAGTGTCTCATCTGCCCCATTTGGAATGCTCCAGTGTATGAGGGGCCTCATGGATGATGCTCCAGTGTATGATGTCCCCCATTTTGAATGCTCCAGTATATGATGGGCCCCATTTTTAATTAACCAAGGCATGTATGTATGTATGGTATGTGAAAAGCGCTCCATGAAGTAATCTGAAGTGTGTGCTGCCGCATCCTTCACTTTTGGTGTGGGTGAAGGACACAAGGAAAGTGGTTGCTCCTGACCAGAAGCCTGCACTTAAGACTCAGTGCTTGCATTTTTTTAAACTTCAGAAGAGGAGGCGATAGAGCTGGAGGCTGTTTCAGCAAAGTAAGCCAAAAACAGTTCCTGATGCTCCGGCTTTAAAAGCAGTCTACCTACTCCCAGAAAAGGGAGCCTGAGGCTAGGTGCCCACGGTGCGGGCTAAAACGCACACCAAAAAACGGACTCCTTCCCAGAAATCGCGCGTTTTTTTCCACGCGATTTCACCACGATTTTGATCGCGATTTTGCCACGATTTTCGTGTGCGATATTCAAGCACTTTCCAAGCGATTTGAAGCATCGCTTGGAAAGTGATTGACAGGTTGGTCACACTCGTCAAACATAGTGTTTGACAAGTGTGACCAGGTTTCTACTATTGAGGCCGCCTATGCGGCATCAATAGTAAAAGATAGAATGTTAAAATGCTAAAAAAATAAAAAAATCGGTGTATATTTACCTTCCGGCGTCCCGCACTGCATTCCCGGGCCACAGCGTTCCCAGTAATGCCTTGCGAGACCTGTGATGACGTAGTCTCACGATGCTATAGCGATCTCGCAAGACCGCTAGAGTCACGCGAGACTACGTCATCACTGGACCGTGCCGTAAGGCATTACTGGGAACGCTGAGGCCCAGGAATGCAGCGTGGGACGCCGGAAGGTAAATATACCCCGATTTTTTATTTTTTATTCTTTTTTTTACAGGGGTATGGTACCCAGGGACTGAAGGACAGTCTCCTCTCCTCCACACCGTGGGTACCAACCGCACATGAGACGCTTAACTTCCCGCATGGTGGGCATAGCCACATGCGGGAAGTAAGCGATTCTCATGCATTCCTATGGGTGCGGAATCGCGGCAATTTGCGATTCCGCACAAAGGAGTGAGCATGCTGCGATTTTTTCTGCGATGCGATTCCGCCATGGAAAAAAGTGCAGCATTAGCACAGCATGTGCGGAATGCCATAGGAGTGCATGGGGGGCGTTCTGTACACGATTTTTAAACGTTTTCGCTGCGTTTTCGCGCCGAAAATCGCGGCAAAAACGCTTAAAAATCACTACGTGGGCACACAGCCTTACAGGCCTTCCAGAGCTACACCATGACGCAGGCTCAACACCTCCTGCCTTAGCTGCTATTGTGTTTTTGGCACTACCAGCAAATGCACCACCTCCACCATCATTACCAGGTGGCACCCCATGCTCACGTCCACATCCTCTTCCACCATACTTCCTCATGTTTTAGAAAATTGACCCAAAATACCAGCAGATATATGGTACTGTATCAGTAGCATACAGCTCTATACAGTCTAGGGATAACAGTAAATCTCCGCATATATTTCATGAGTCATACACAGACGCTCACAGGCTCAGTATGGATTACCCAATAAAATAAAAAGGTGAAAAAGTATCACCAGATACAAGGTATATATAGTATAGTATAAACATTCTGAATCTCCCTATACATTTCAGGAGGCAGACACAAACGCTCTCAGGCCTAGTAAGGAATACACAAGAATATGAAAAGCTGTAAATGGGTAATGTAACACAAGCGTACAGCTGAATACCGTGTTGGCCAAATTTGAAATCTCGGTATATATTTCCGGAGTCACCCTCAGACACTCTCTCAGTCTGGGTTTGACCATAATAAAAAATGTTGTAAAAAAGGTACTGGATAACAAGATAGCAAGTATATATATTATAGGGTACAATTGAAATCTCCGTATACATAGTCCCGTAGTCAGTCTCAGATGCTTACTCAGTATGAATTTGACCGTAATGCTAAATGTCGAACAAAGGTACTGTATAACAAGATACAAGCTGTATCGAGTATAGGGTAAAAATTGGTATCTCCGATTCACCATGTATATAGAAGGCGTAAACCACATGTGCTCACTCACAATGGATGATACCGTAATACAAGATTTTGAACAAAGGTACTGTATCAACACATACAAGGTGTATCCTGTCTAGGGGTAATTGTAAATTTCCGCCTATACTTCCAAAGTCAGACACAGACACTCACAGGCTCACTATTTATTACACCAGACAGTGAAAATGATTCTTTGCTGAAGAAAGGATTGCTTTATTGCAGTAGCGTTGATCACATCACCGTTACTCGTGTCCATCAAATTGTGATCACAGGGAGAGACGTAGACATGGACCGCACTGCCTATCATTATGTGTCTGGTCATTTTGGAGTGCAAAAGACAGAAGCCACGGACCGTAGGCGATTCTATTGGATTGGCATGAGAGAAGACATTGAAGAATGGTGGCAGGAATGTCACACGTCTGTGACTACCACAACTGTGAAAGGTGATCATAAAGCACCACTGCATCCGCTTGTAAGTTGACGTCCATTACAAATGGTATCCATTGATCATCTGAAGGTAGAGGCTATCAGGACAGGGCATAGCTACATCTTAACCATCATCGATCAATACACCAAATTTCTAGTAGGCGTCCCTGTGAAGGATTTAACTGCCCAGACTACAAAGCGGTGGAGTAGGGAGAGGTAAGTATTGCAACTTGCAAGTGCTGTGGCCATGACCAAGCAGGGGGGCACACTCGTGGTCGACGGTACTGGCACAGGGCCCATCATAGTACGCTGGTGTGTCTGATGGCGAGTGGGCCCCCCACCGTCAGAGACACTGTATTGCACTATGAGGGGCCCTGTGCTAGTGCCATCGGCCGAGCAACAGCACTAGCCCGGGTGCGCCAGGTGTTGACCCCAGCCATTGGGGGGGTGGGCAGCCCACTTAGGGAGGTTTAAAAAATGGCATATGTTGATGTGTTGGCTGGACATTCAGCTGCTGCAAAGGGTGGAATTGGGCAAGTCCGAGGAAGAGGAGGACAAAAGCGATGCAGTTTTCTGGCAACCTATGTGTCATCATGGGAAGGTAGGACAAAATCATTTGAAACCCATGCATGGTTCATTTTAATGAAGGTCAGATCATCATCATTATGGGTAGACAGACGGGTCCTTTTTTCTGTCAGGATTGATCCAGCAGCACTGAAGACTCTTTCAGATAACACACTAGCAGCAGGGCAAGCGAGCTCCTGTAAGGCATATTGTTCCAATTTAGGCCAGGCGTCCAGTTTAGAGGCCCAATAGTCAAAGGGTAATGACCTGTGAGGGAGAACATCGATATGGGAGGAGAAGTAGTTTGTAACCATAGTTAACAACTGGTGTCTCCTGTCACAATCGATGCAGTATTAGCAGTCATGTGAGCGGTACTTGAGAAATCATTCCACAACATGGTCATTAAACCCCTGTCTCCAACGCCACTTCGGCTGTGTGCACCACGAACACCTCTTCCTTTGTGCCCACTACGGCTTGTGGGAGAACCAGCAATGCTGTTGTGTGCTGGGAAAGCCTCAAACAAATGGTTCACCAGAGTTGCTTGTTTGTTAGCCAATATTATCTCTAGGTTCTCCTGTAGCATGATGTTGTGTAATTTGCCTTTGCAGCGTGGATCGAGGATCTTGGCCAGCCAGTAGTCGTCATCCCTCATCATTTTGGCAATGCGGGGGTCCCTTTTTTGGATCTGCAAGGCATAATCGCACATGTGGGCCAAAGTTCCAGGTGTCAATGATGTACTGCCAGTGGTGGGTGGAGGAGCACTTTCTGGCAAATCCAAATCCCTACAGACACACACAAACACTGTACCTGACCTTGGAACGCCAACATTTTGTCTTGCCCCCAGAGAAGCATCCTCCTGCCCAAAATAATTATCCCCCTCATCCTCCTCCTCCTCTTCCTCTTCTTCCTCCACCTCGTCCAGGACAGTTCCCTGACCAGACAAAGGCTGACTGTCATCAAGGCTTCCCTCCTCCTCCGCTGTAGATGCCTGATCCTTAATGTGCGTCAAACTTTGCATAAGCAGATGCATAAGTGGGATGCTCATGCTTATGATTGTGTCGTCTGCACTTACCAGTCGTGTGCATTCCTGAAAACACTGAAAGACTTTACAGAGGTCTTTCAGCTTTGACCACTGCACACCCAATAATTCCATGTCTTTCCTCAAACTGCCTGCCCGTGTATCCTCCCACAAATGCATTCCAGCTTGCCTCTATTCGCACAGCCTCTCAACCATGTGCAGGGTGTCGTTCCACCTTGTTGCAACGTCTATGATTAGGCGGTGCTTGGGGAGGTGGAGCAATTGCTGCAGCTTCTGCATACGAGTGGAGGGGACGTTTGAGCGACGGATGTGTGAGCACAATCTTCACACCTTATGGAGCAGGGATGTTAACTCTGTATAATTATAAAGGAAGCACTGCACCACCAGGTTCAAAGTGTGAGCCAGGCAAGGTATGTGTGTAAGTTTTGAAAGGGCTATGGCTGCCACAAAATTTCGGCCGTTATCACTGACTTCCTTGCCTGACTCAAGATGTAGACTGCCCAGCCATGACTCAGTTTGTCGCTGCAAGTAGTCGGCCAGGACCTCCGCGGTGTGTCTGTTGTCGCCCAAAGACATCGTCTTTAACACAGCCTGCTGACGCTTACCATTAGCTGTTCGATAATGGGACACCTCGTGTGCAACACCGCCAGCTGTGGATGGAGTGTTTGTTCCACTGCGCTCTGTGGACAAGCTTTCGCTGATAGAGGAGGAGGAGGATCGAAAGCCTACAGCCAACTGTTTCCTATACTGTGGGCTAGGCAGCACTGTTCCACCGCCACTGTCCCCAGTGGAGCCTGCATCCACCACATTAACCCAGTGCACAGTGATGGACACGTAACGGCCCTGGCCATGCCTACTGGTCCATGCATCTGTTGTGAGGTGCACCTTTCCACTCACTGACTGTTTTAGCGCATGAACAATGCGCCTTTCACATGCCGGTGGAGGGCAGGGATGGCTTTTCGAGAAAAGAAGTGATGACTGGGTAGGTCATAGGGTGGGACAGCGTAGGCCATGAGGTTGCAGAAAGCTTTGCTTTCAACCAAACGGTAGGGCATCATCTCTATTGAGATTAGTTTGGCAATGTAGGCTTTCAAACAAAGTGTACGCGGATGAGAGGATGAGTACTTTTTTGTCCTACTCAGAGTGTCTGGTAGGGTGAGCTGGACTGGAGAGCTGCATATGGCGGAAGTAGCGGTGGACCGGACGGAGAGAGAGGGGGTTGGTGATGGTATTGGTGGTGATGGCCTAGATTCAGTGTTGTGTTGCAAAACCATTGTGATTCCCTGAGTGCTTTGGCCTTGCGACGACACCTCAACATTTACTGCTGGTGGTTTGCTTAACGTGGCGGTGGTCTTACAGTGGGGGAAGCGATGGAGCATTATTGCCTACCTTCAGTCGGAGCAGGTGCACATGTGCTACCTGAGGTTTTGTAGTCAGTCCACGCTTGCAAGTGCATGTTGATTAAATGTCTAAGCATGTATTCAAATTTCTGAGTTGTTTACCTCGGCTAAAGGTCTTTCCGCACTTCTTACAGGTCACCTTTGCCTCATCAGTATGATGTTGGACAAAGAAGTGCCACACTGCACTCTTCCTACTATGATATACATTTTCTGGCCTTGCACGCTGTGCTAAGTTGACCGTCTGGCCAAGCTGTCCTGCAACTCTTTAAGTTTTTGTCCACATTTTTGGACAGCTACGGGCCTGGCAGATAACCGATGCTGCGATGTCAATGCCTGCTGCGGACCCTTTTCCTTATCTGAACTATTGCCAGCGCCACCCTCCTCCCCCAATGGATGCCAATCCGAGTCAAGAACTGGGTCATCCATCACCTCCTCTTCAAAGTCATCTGCATCTTCCTCTTTACCTTCCTCTGTGTCACCATGTAAGGTGGTATAGTATGTGGGAAGGGGCACCTGAGTTTCATCAGGGTCAGATTATGGCTCAATAGACTGCGAGGGCAATGTAGTGCTCTGGGTCGATGTACCAGCAGAATCATCTAGCAGTGGCTGTGCATCAGTGCACTCCATGTTAGATTCATCTTGGACAGGGGAATTCTGGATTTGACTGGATAACCCAGGCATGGTATGTGAAAAGAGCTCCATAGAGTAATCTGAAGAGTGGGCTGCCGCATCCTTATTTTTTTGTGGGGGTGAAGGACACAAGGAAAGGTGTTTTTCCTGACCAGAGCCCTGCACTGACGACTCCGTGCTTGCAGGTTTCGAACGTTCAGAAGAGGAGGCAATAGAGCTGGTGGCTGTTTCGGCAATGTATGCCAAAACCTGTTCCTGATGGTCCGGCTTTAAAAGCGGTTTTCCTACTCCAAGAAAAGACAACCTTACAGGCCTTCTTGGGCCAGACGATGACGCATGCTCAACACCTCCTGCCTTAGCTGCTATTGTGCGTTTGCCAGAACCAGCCGATGCACCACCACCATCAGTACCAGCTGCGCCCCCCCGCCCACGTCCGAGGCCTCTTCCACCATACTTCCTCATGTTTGGGAAAATGTAGCAAAAATACCAGCAGAGAGATGGTACTGTATGAGGTGCATCCAGCTGTGTGAGGTATTAAAAAAATTTAATCTACATATATATTTTATTAGTCACAGACGCTCTCACAGTATGTATTTGACCGTAACCCAACAAGCAGATATACGGAACTGTATCAGAAGTGTACAGCTGTATACGTTTTTTGTGTAACTAACAATCTCCGTATATGTATTTACGGAGTGTCACACACACACTGACTCTGTATAGATGTGACTGTAATGCTAATGGCAGATATACAATACTGTTTGAGAATCAGACAGCTTTATACGGTGTGTGTATGGAAAATTGTCAATCTCTGTCTATTTGTATAGGGACTGACACACGCTGTCTCTGTCTAGTTTTGACCGTAATTAAACAGCAGATATACAAAACTGTTTGAAAAGCGGACAGCACTCTAAGGTGTTAGTCTGGAAAAACGGAAAAACTCCTCGGCTTTTTTTTCCAGAGTCACACACAAAGAGCTTCTATTTGTCCGTGATACATGGCGGTACTCGGTAGTGTGTGAGGAGCGTACACCGCTATGCGATGCGTGTTTGGAAAATTGTCAATCTCCGTCTATTTTTATAGGGACAGACACACGCTGTCTCTGTCTAGTTTTGACAGTCATCAAACAGCAGATAAACAAAACTGCTTGAAAAGTGGACAGCACTCTAAGGTGTAGGTCTGGAAAAATGGAAAAACTCCTCGGCTTTATTTCCAGAGTCACACACAGATAGCTTCTATTTGTCCGTGATACAAGGTGGTACACGGTAGTGTGTGAGGAGCGTATACCGCTATACGGTGTCTGTATGGAAAATTGTCAATCTCCGCCTATTTGTATAGGGACTGACACACGCTGTCTCTGTCTAGTTTTGACCGTGATCAAACAGCAGATATATGAAACTGTTTGAAAAGTGGACAGCACTCTAAGGTGTAGGTCTGGAATAATGGAAAAACTCCTCGGCTTTTTTCCAGAGTCACACACAGCTTCTATTTGTCCGTGATACAAGGCGGTACACGGTAGTGTGTGAGGAGCGTACACCACTATACGGTGTCTGTATGGAAAATTGTCAATCTCTGTCTATTTGTATAGGGACTGACACACACTGTCTCTGTCTAGTTTTGACCATTATCAAACAGCACATATATGAAACTGTTTGAAAAGCAGACAGCACTCTAAGGTGTAGGTCTGGAAAAATGGAAAAACTCCTCTGCTTCTTTTTCCAGAGTCACACACAGATAGCTACTATTTGTCTGTGATACAAGGCAGTACACGGTAGTGTGTAAGGAGCGTACACCACTAAACAGTGTGTGTATGGAAAATTGTCAATCTCCGTCTATTTGTATAGGGACTGACACACGCTGCCTCTGTCTAGTTATTACCGTAATCAAGCAGCAGATATACGAAACTGTTTGAAAAGCGCACAGCACTCTAAGGTGTAGGTCTGGAAAAACGGAAAAACTCCTCGACTTTTTTTTCCAGAGTCAGACACAGATAGCTTCTATTTGTCCGTGATAAAAGGCGGTACACAGTAGTGTGTGAGGAGCATACACCGCTATACGGTGTCTGTATGGAAAATTGTAAATCTACGTCTATTTGTATGGGGACTGACACACGCTGTCTCTGTCTAGTTTTGACCGTGATCAAGCAGCAGATATACGAAACAGTTTGAAAAGCGGACAGCACTCTAAGGTGTAGGTCTGGAAAAATGGTAAAACTCCTCGGCTTTTTTTTCCAGAGTCACACACAGATAGCTTCTATTTGTCCGTGATACAAGGCGGTACACGGTAGTGTGTGAGGAGCGTAAACCGCTATACGGTGTCTGTATGGAAAATTGTCAATCTCTGTCTATTTGTATAGGGACTGACACACGCTGTCTCTGTCTAGTTTTGACAGTCATCAAACAGCAGATATACGAAACTGTTTGAAAAGCGGACAGCACTCTAAGGTGTAGGTCTGGAAAAACAGAAAAACTCCTCGGCTTTTTATTCCAGAGTCACACACAGATAGCTTCTATTTGTCCATGATACAATTTGGTACACGGTAGTGTGTGAGGCGCATACACCGCTATGCGATGTGTGTTTGGAAAATTGTCAATCTCCGTCTATTTGTATAGGGACTGACACACGCTGTCTCTGTCTAGTTTTGACAGTCATCAAACAGCAGATAAACAAAACTGATTGAAAAGTGGACAGCACTCTAAGGTGTAGGTCTGGAAAAACGGAAAAACTCCTCGGCTTTTTTTCCAGAGTGACACACAGATAGCTTCTATTTGTCCGTGATACAAGGCGGTACACGGTAGTGTGTGAGGAGCGTATACTGCTATACCGTGTCTGTATGGAAAATTGTCAATCTCCGACTATTTGTATAGGGACTGACACACGCTGTCTCTGTCTAGCTTTGACCGTGATCAAATAGCAGATATATGAAACTGTTTGAAAAGTGGACAGCACTCTAAGGTGTAGGTCTGTAAAAACGGAAAAACTCCTCGGCTTTTTTTCTAGAGTCACACACAGCTTCTATTTGTCCGTAATACAAGGCGGTACACGGTAGTGTGTGAGGAGCGTACACCGCTATACGGTGTCTGTATGGAAAATTGTCAATCTCCGTCTATTTGTATAGGGACTGACACACGCTGTCTCTGTCTAGTTTTGACAATTATCAAACAGCATATATACAAAACTTTTTGAAAAGCGGACAGCACTCTAAGGTGTAGGTCTGGAAAAATGGAAAAACTCCTCTGCTTCTTTTTCCAGAGTCACACACAGATAGCTTCTATTTGTCCGTGATACAAGGCAGTACACGGTAGTGTGTAAGGAGCGTACACCGCTATACAGTGTGTGCATGGAAAATTGTCAATCTTCGTCTATTTGTATAGGGACTGACACATGCTGTCTCTGTCTAGTTTTGACCGTAATCAAGCAGCAGATATACGAAACTGTTTGAAAAGCGGTCAGCACTCTAAGGTGTAGGTCTGGAAAAACGGAAAAACTCCTCGGCTTTTTTTTCCAGAGACACACAGATAGCTTCTATTTGTCCGTGATAAAAGGCGGTACACGGTAGTGTGTGAGGAGCGTACACCGCTATACGGTGTCTGTAAGGAAAATTGTCAATCTCTGTCTATTTGTATAGGGACTGACACACGCTGTCTCTGTCTAGTTTGACAGTCATCAAACAGCAGATATACAAAACTGTTTGAAAAGTGGACAGCATTCTAAGGCCGGGGTCACACTAACCAACGCAAAATACGGTCCGTAGTTTACAGGCGTAATACGGATGAATGACCCCTAAATAGTGATCCGTATGTCATCCGTAAGCAAGGTGTGGTCGCGTATTTTGCGCATGTAAGCATCCGTATGTAATCCGTATGCCATCCGTTTGCTGAGTTTTTCTCGTCGGCTTGCAAAATGGACATATAATGAAGCCCTATGACAGGTTTCATAACACAAACGAAAGAATAGATATAGACACATAGAATACATATATATATATATATATATATATACACTCACTGGCCACTTTATTAGGTACACCTGTCCAACTGTGTGTTAAGACTTAATTTCTAATCAGCCAATCACATGGCGGCAACTCAGTGCATTTAGGCATGTAGACATGGTCAAGACAATCTCCTGCAGTTCAAACCGAGCATCAGTATGGGGAAGAAAGGTGATTTGAGTGCCTTTGAACGTGGCATGATTGTTGGTGCCAGAAGGGCTGGTCTGAGTATTTCAGAAACTGCTGATCTACTGGGATTTTCACGCACAACCATCTCTAGGGTTTACAGAGAATGGTCCGAAAAAGAAAAAAAATCCAGTGAGCAGCAGTTCTGTGGCCGGAAATGCCTTGTTGATGCCAGAGGTCAGAGGAGAATGGGCAGACTGGTTCGAGCTGATAGAAAGGCAACAGTGACTCAAATTGCCACCCGTTACAACCAAGGTAGGCAGAAGAGCATCTCTGAACACACAGTGCATCGAACTTTGAGGCAGATGGGCTACAGCAGCAGAAGACCACACTGGGTACCACTCCTCTCAGCTAAGAACAGGAAACTGAGGCTACAATTTGCACAAGCTCATCGAAATTGGACAGTAGAAGATTGGAAAAACGTTGCCTGGTCTGATGAGTCTCGATTTCTGCTGCGACATTCGGATGGTAGGGTCAGAATTTGGCGTAAACAACATGAAAGCATGGATCCATCCTGCCTTGTATCAACGGTTCAGGCTGGTGGTGGTGGTGTCATGGTGTGGGGAATTTTTTCTTGGCACTCTTTGGGCCCCTTGGTACCAATTGAGCATCGTTGCAACGCCACAGCCTACCTGAGTATTGTTGCTGACCATGTCCATCCCTTTATGACCACAATGTACCCAACATCTGATGGCTACTTTCAGCAGGATAATGCGCCATGTCATAAAGCTCGAATCATCTCAGATTGGTTTCTTGAACATGACAATGAGTTCACTGTACTCAAATGGCCTCCTCAGTCACCAGATCTCAATCCAATAGAGCATCTTTGGGATGTGGTGGAACGGGAGATTCGCATCAGGGATGTGCAGCCGACAAATCTGCGCCAACTGTGTGATGCCATCATGTCAATATGGTCCAAAATCTCTGAGGAATGCTTCCAGCACCTTGTTGAATCTCTGCCACGAAGAATTGAGGCAGTTCTGAAGGCAAAAGGGGGTCCAACCCGTTACTAGCATGGTGTACCTAATAAAGTGGCCAGTGAGTGTATATATATAGACATGTCATTGAGACACATATATATATATATTTATATTTCACAGAGTTCTTCATAGCAGAATAGCCGCTTAATTCAATTGCCGGCTTTTGTCAAATCATTCCCCAACCCGACATGAAATGACACATGGTTTACATACAGTAAACCATTTCATTTCATGTTTTTTTGTATGTCTTTCATTAGTAAGTAGATGAGGGTTGATGTGTAAAATTTGGGAGGTGTAGGTGTTAATTTAAGGGGTTAATTCGTTGTAAAAAAAAGTGTGGGCTCCAGCGGTAATTTGTCAATGCGGGAGCCAACACATTTTTTACAACCCTCGCCATTGGTCAACCCTGGGAGGTGCAGACCTCGTGGTGGAAGGTGTTGGAGGGTGTTGTACACCTTGGTGAGGTGCAGGGGTGTGAGTGTGGGGACACAGGGGGACGCCTCTGTTGTCAATCCCAGAATGAGTTCCCCAAGTGGTGACAAACAAACAAGTGGCAATAAACGTTCAGGTCCGGACCTGTGTGTGAGCGAGCATGTATAGGTGGCCACCAAAAAACATCCAGTGGAAGTGTGTTGTGGAGTGTTACCAGCTCATACCAAACATACACATACAAAACCCGTTCCCCAGGTCAGCGCTTCGGAGATGTGTGTTGCCTCCAGAACATACATTGCCAATACCAGCTGGCTCGTTTCTCATCAACCTCACATGCAGGTAGTTGCTGGGGTGAACTCTGGGTCTGGGCATCCCCGCTGTAGGTGGTTCCCTGATGGGGAGCAGTCTTGAGGGTCCAGAGGTCCCTCATTAAGAGGAGGGTACTGTCATGATCCATGCTGGATCATGACAGATATAAAGCACAGATAACTTTTTTTTCCTAAGCTGTGCTTAAGGTGGGTTTTTGCCCCCGGTGGCCATTAGGATTATTGCACTGTGGTGTCATTTGTTCTAAGTTTTCCCCCGGTGGTGGTGAGCGCCATTGCACCATTTAGTTAAGTGCACATGATTATTATGCAGGTGTGATTGTGGCTCTGCTATAAAAGAGTCACAGGTGTAGCAATCAGTGTTGGTGATAGTGTTCATTTCAATCATCCTTGGAGGAAGAAGGAGCTGGAGAGCGTTCCTTGCAGCACTGTCTTAGCCCTGGTGTGGAATGAATCATAGAGGATTTCCTTGTAGCTCTCACAGAGCTTAGTGACAGCGATTCAGGAGGAGAGCTGCATTCTGGTGGACTCTGTTGCCGGGAGCAGGTGCGACAGAGTAAAGCTGAGTTGAGTTTCCCTGTTTGTGTTTTTCCTTAGCGTGTATTAGTACAGCGGTGGGGCCAGTGCCTGCGCCACCCAGCTCCCTAGCAAGGGATAGGTGTATGGTGTGCTAGGGCGACAGGTTTGTGATCGGTGCCCGGTGCGGAACCGGCATAGGGAACGTTAGGAGCGTTAGGGACACTGACTCAGGGGAGTGCAGGAGGTCTCCACATCCCCTTTCCCTATAGCAGGGCCCATCGTTGTAACTGTTTCCCTACCCCTTGTCTTGTCATTTTAGTTACCGGCCTGCGAGCCGTGTCACACAGGACAGTATCACGTGCCGCGTCCTGTTGTTTTGATTACCGGCCTGCTGGTCGCGTCACACAGGACGGGTCCACGAGACATGATGATTGGAAATCTGGGGTTACTGATTGGGAGTATTTAAGTGAGCAGGCTTCCCTCAATTGCTTTTGGTGTTTAGTTCTTCCTGTGCAACTTGAGGTCTGCTGTCTCCTGCCTGATCCTGCATTTTCCAGCTAAGTTGTTCATTTGCTAATCCTTTGCTTCTGATTTGGTTTTGCCTCTTTCTGCTTTGCTGTGCGGGTTCAACGTGTTGGATTTTTTTAGGGTTTTTGCATGATTGCAGACAGTGTCTTTCCTTTCCTATCCTATCTAGACAGTATGGGCCCCATCATTTGCTCAGTCTATTTTCTGCCTGTGTTTGTCCCTCATCTGGTCTCACAGACAATATATGTTTGGGGGCTATCTATTTCTTTGGGGTTCTATTCCGGGGCAGTTTAGATTTCACCTTTCTAGCATTAGGTCTAGTTAGTTCTCCGGCAGTGTCGAGGCATCTAGGGCATCGTAGGTACGCTCCATGGCTACTGTTAGTTTTGTTGTTAGGATTAGGGGTCTGCAATTCGCTAAGTGACCAACCGTTCTGGTTTCCTGGTGGCCTAGCCTATTCCTGCCATCCTCCTCGGGGACCTGTTCATAACAGCCAGCCTTACAGAGAGAAATGATGCTCCGCAGATCTGTGAGATGGCAATGAACACATGCACGTCCCCTGCAGAATCAGATAGTGTAGGACATGCCCATAGCTTCGTTTTTTGCTGCTATAGGAGGACCATGCCTTGTACACAGTGGATTAGTGAGACACCCTAGTGCTCATGAGTTTGCAGCCATTCCTTAGGTGAATGCAAACAAAAAATTCTATGAAGTAACTTGATCATTAGACACAGCATGTCTGAAACTCTTTACTAACACAACAGGAGGATAATAAGAATGTCAGATATTAAGTCTTCTACTAGGCATTGCTCCTACTGGCCAGTTTCCTACTCCACACTGATGAGGGGCAATACCCCGAAATAGCTGTCTGTGGATGGATACCATGTTTTGGCATAGGTGGTTTCCTTCATTGGAGACTGCCCTTCCCGTGGTTGTTCCTTCCTGGGGAAAGACCTGGCTCATCATTGCTTGCGTTGAGAAACATGTGATGGTGTCTCCGCGGCTTGTATTTTGCAGATATTAAAAGTGAAGCATGATTGGATTTTGTGTGGTAATCTGCTAATTTAAAAAAAAAAATTAGAAAAACTAAGAATTCAAATATGGGACTTGAACCCAGAGCTTGAACTCAAGTTTTCTATGCCATAAACCAGTAGCTTAACCACTTTGCAGATATTAAAAGTGAAGCATGATTGGATTTTGTGTGGTAATCTGCTAATTTAAAAAAAAAATTAGAAAAACTAATAATTCAAATATGGGACTTGAACCCAGAGCTTGAACTCAAGTTTTCTATGCCATAAACCAGTAGCTTAACCTCTCAGCAAACAGCTTGTGAAAGGATCCTTTTTCTTCCCTTATGAGATGAATCACACAAGTATTTTAGTGAGGTGTATCCGAAAAAACATTTTGATGTTTGACTGAAGTCCAGTGTCACGTCTCAGACAAAAACATTTTGATTTTGAATGTTTGACTAAAGTCAAGTATCAGGTATCAAGTATCAGACTCATTCATTGAAATCACACACCTAGGAGTTACACCACATGTTTACATCAACACTAACATAAGTAAACAGAAGACTGTAAAGCACAGTGGTTAAGTCTAGTGTACAGTCTGAGGAACAGAGAACTATGAGTTCAGATCCCAGCAATGGAGCTTAGTATTTTTTGTTATTATTTTTCTTATTATTTTAAACCAAAACTAAGTGTGATGCAGATGCTTCACCCTTAGGCTAGAGATTATTTTATTAGAAATCAGGAGGCTAATAAGAATGTTAGATATTGAAAGTGGAACAGGATTGGAGTTTTTTTTGTAACCTGCATAACTTTAAAAAAAAATATTACAAACATGGGACATGAACCCAGAAAAAGCATCCCTCTAGAAACAGCAGCCAGGATTGTGCTACAAGGTCAGGTGATGCCTGTTTTTAATTTTCTTTGGTAATGAAATCCGCTTTTTAAACTCTCAGTGAGTTGCAAAATCATTTGAATTTCCATTTTAACATTTGATATGCGATTTTCTTCACTCATCAAAGTGAAACATCTCTGGAGTTTGTGTGCCAGGAAGCATGAGTTAATAAACAAAGTTAACTTACTCTGTGACTTGAACTCATGATTTCCAGGCATTTAACCACTCAGTCATTAGCTCAACTGGCAGTGAAAGGATCTCTTTTCTTTGCTTATAAGATGAACCAAATACTGCATTGAAGGTATCTGAAAGACCTTCTGATTCTGATGTCTGAATGTTTCATGTATTAAAATCAGGTATCAGAATCATGTATCAAAGTCAGGTATCAGAGTCAGGTATCAAACTCAGTTATCAAACTCAGTTATCAGAGTCAGGTATCAGAGTCAGGTATCAAAGTCAAGTACCAGAATCAGAGTCAGGTATCAGACTCAGGTATCAGAGTCAAATATCAGAGTCAGGTATCAGAGTCAGGTATCATAGTCAAGTATCAGACTCAGGTATCAGAGTCAGGTATCAGATTCAGGTATCAGATTCAGGTATCAAAGTCAGGTATCAGTGTTAGGTATCAAAGTCAGGTATAAAACAGAGTATTTCTGATGTTTGACTTTGATATATGATCATGTCCTAAAATGGACGCTGTACACATGTGTTTTTATTGATGTTTTTATGTCACTTTGTGTAATTCTGTGCCAATAAAGTTCATTTTTATTGTATTTTTAGGTATAGTGTGCATACCTTATAGTAGTGCTTTTTTCCTTCTCTAAAACATAGTTAAACAAAGAGGGTTTTCCCAAACATGTACCAAGAAATGCATGACAGGCTTAAACTCCAAATTCATATATTCATAACAATCCCTAATCCGTGTAATTAAAGCCAAAAAGGGTACAAGAGTATATTGAACCATAACATCAATTTATTAAATAAACAATAAAAAGGGTGCAAAAATCAGAGTATCACTATCCAAGCAGGAAGAATGTAAGAGGATAATAAGTACTAGTATAACCAAAAACTGCCCACGTAGAATTAATGTATATTAAAGTATATCAAAACACAGTTCATTCAGAATAAAAATGTGCAAAAATACAAAGCAGCAGTAGAAGGGTGCAAAATATCATCCAGAGAAAAAATCCAAGTGCAGTCCATTATTTGCTCCAAGGGTCTCACATAAAGAGTACTCAGCTCATTTGAGATGGCGATATAAGTAGGATGTGTTGAGGCCAGTGCTGCTGGAAGTGCTGAAGTGTTTGATGTGCAAAAAAGCAGGGTAGAAAAAGTGCATTAGCTTGGCTAATACTTACATAATAACAAAATGAGTGAGCCCTGACCAGCCGTCACTACGCACGTTTCGCTGTGTCTTCATCAGGTGGCGTGATGTTAATAAGCAACCACAATTTTTTTTCTTCTTTTTTCGAAATGTTATCTATTTGTAGTACAGAAGCTGCCAGCTATCAGTGCGCACCATCTGAGGACACACGGTAATAGCGGCGCTTTTTCTTTCATTTTATGCCCACATTTTGGCTGATCTAATTGATCGATCTAATATGCACAAGCCCTATGATAAATTTTTGATATATCTATAACTTTCATGTCTCTAATTTTTTTCTCATATTTATTTTATTTTAGAATTACGACAATCATTTAAAAACACAACAAATGTGTGCCTTGTGAGTTAACTTTATGCTAGCGTGCACTATGAAAACCACATGTTTGTCCCTTTCTTTCACAAGCAAAACAACATAAGCAAATTAAAAAAGTTCATACAGCTAAAACAAGATTGTAGGTCTTCTTTACCAATGATCCTTTTGTAAATAATCAAGCTCACCTAACCAGTATAGGTTAGGGCATTAGGTTACGGCAGAACAGATGGTTAAAATACAATGCTCTTTTTATTATTGTTTGTTTTTTGCTATTGTACTTTGTTATTCTAATGTAACTTTCTGGCAGAATGATGATTACAGACTAACTGGATGCACTTTCCTATTAGCCAGGTCCATTATTTTCCATACTTTGTGGAGCTAGACTTATTCCGTTTTTGTAGAATGATGCACAATAAAAAAATATACTTTGACTTTTTTTTTGCTTTCAAATAAAATTAAAATGTATTCCTTTATAAAAAAATTAGAAACATATTTTTGTAATATCGACTGAAAGGAAGTAACACAAATTTTAACCATATTTTACAAAAGAATAAAAACAATGCAGTTCTACCCATATATACTACCACGGCAGCAGGAACCCACCGATGTCCCCTGTAACAGTCTCATTAGTCCTCCTGTGAAGTTCAGCTATAGGCAGAGCTCCATAGGAGAACTGTGATGTCCTTATAAACTACAATACTGTGGTAGTGCAGTGTATATTATAAGGGATCGTTCCCTAAGGCAATGTTAACATATAAAACATTTTTTTTAAATTAAAACAAATTGAAAAATATATAAAAATTTGAATTATCTAATTTTTCCCCCATTAATAATAAATAATCTTTATTTTTATATAGCGCTAACATATTCTGCAGCACTTTACAGTTTGCACACATTTTCATCACTGTCCCCGATGGGGCTCACAATCTAAATTCCCTATCAGTATGTCTTTGGAGTGTGGGAGGAAACTGGAGTGCCCGGAGGAAACCCACACAAACACAGGGAGAACATACAAACTCCTTGCAGATGTTGTCCTTGATGGGATTCGAACCCAGGACCCCAGCGCTGCAGCGCTAACCACTGAGCCACCGTGCTGCCCGCTGGTTTCACACTTACGTTTTTTTGTGTGTATTTTTTCCCCTATATTTTGCATGGGATGCGCTTATGTGCGCACACACATGTGTTTGTATGCATTTTTACGCGCATGCGTTTTTTTGTTGTGTGCGCTCGGGCGCACAAAATGCATCCTGTTGCATTTTTTGGGCGTCCGACTTGCCTCAAAAAAACGCATGCGCGCGCAATACGTTTTTTTACAGCAAGACACCCATTGTAAGTCTATGGGTGCGCATAAGTGCGCATTGGCATGCTCATGTATGCGTTTTTTTGCGCATGCGTTTTTTTGTTGACCATTGGTTAGACAATGGAAATTAGGGGTTTGGGTTAGAGTTAGGGTTAGTTAAGGGGGTTTAGGGTTAGGGTTTGGGTTAGGGTTAGTATGGTTTGGTTAAGGGTTAGGGTTTAGGGTTAGTTAGGGTTTAGGGTTAGGGTTAGGGTTTGGGTTAGGGTTAGTAGGGTTTGGTTAAGGGTTAGGGTTAGGGTTAGTATGGTTTGGTTAAGGGTTAGGGTTAGTAAGGTCATGGTTTGGGTTAGTGTTAATCCTAACCCTATCTTGATTTTTTTGGTGAGGCCAACTAATGTTGGAAAAAAATGCAAACGCGGTAAAAACGCACTAAAAACGCATACAAACGCATAAAAGCGCTGCGTTTTTTTCATGCATGCGCATAAAAATGCTTGAAAAAAACGCAGCATTTGTATGCATTTGTATGCGTTTTTTCCATGCGCTTTTTTGCGGGAAAAACGCGCTGCAAAAAAAAGCAAGTGTGAAAGTAGCCTTAGAAAACAGCATATTTTGTATCATTGTATCCAAAACAGTCAAATATATAAAAACATAAAATTATAGAAACATATGTTAAATGCCAAAAATTAAAGTAATTGAAACATCAGAATTGCATTTTTCTGGTTGCCGTACTTCGAAAAAAAATATAATAAATAGCAATCAAAATGTCGTGCATACTAAATATACTATACCTAACAACATTAGTTTAGGATATGTAAAAAAAAGAGGCCTCATACAGAACTCTGAAAGGAAAAATAGAAAAGGTAAGAGTCTCAGAAAATGGCAAAAAAAAATATTTTTTTTTACCAATTTCAAAAAAAAAACTGGACAAGTTTGGTATTGTCATTGTCATAATGACCTGAAGAATCATTTTGTCAGGTCATTTTTAGGTGTAACACAAAACTTAGAAAGCAATGGTAGAATTGTGGGGTGGAGGTGAATTTTTACCGCACTTTTAATTTTTTTTACCATTTTTCAGTACATGTATGGGAAAATGAGTGGTGTAATTCAAAATTACAACTCGTCTCAAAGAAAATAAGTTCTCAAATACCATGGACCTTCCTAGCCTGAGATTAACAGCCCCCTTCTGTCTGGTTTACTTTGGTTGCTTATCAAAAATGGAGGGAACCCCATGCCATTTATGTAATTAGTTATTTAAATAATTTTAAAAAGCAGTGTGGGGCCCCTCTTCATTGATTTATATGGGGTTTGGGATCCGTGGTCAAGTTTGGGTCAGGTCCGGGTCCCAAACCAAACTTTTTTAAAAGTCCGGCCGAACCTGCCAAACTAGCAGGTCTGGCCATCACTTATTGCTATGTTAGTCATAGACAGCACATGGATTGAACTCTAATGATCTGAGTGCTGTCCGTGATTTTCACAGACTTACAGACTTGTATGGGTAATTTTGATTCATGACGTGGATAAAAAACAGGCATGTCTCCGTGATTTTTTTGCAGATATCCGGTCCACAGAAATACATGGACATGTGAATAGCGCCATAAACAATAATGGACTTGTATTCTATTCATGAAACCACGTGTAGAATAAAAATACATAAAAAAACAGACATTTGAATGAGGTCCAACACTGATTTTCATAGAGATGAGCTGCCAATTGGGATATCAATTTGCCACTAGGGATTATATTTGTGGTATTTGAAATTTTATAATGGGATTGTCTGTTTCTTACAATTCCCAGGAAATTAACTGAGCTTTGACCTTCACTGATAAGCTGCAATCTATAAGGACCACAACACGGTAGCAGTTCCCACATGGGAAATTATACATCACACACGACTGCCCAGTAGTAACAGAAGTACCACATCATTTGCAGTAATGATCTGTGATCTGACTGTGCTTCCTTCTGCACAGTCCTCCTGAAAAAATACCTGACATCAAAGTCTGTCCGGTGCGAGACATGAGAAGTAGCTACAAAAAATATAGTTTTATTATTAGCGACTGGCACTGCATCTGCCAGGCTCCACCTTAGGCACTGGCCTTCCAGTGCCTAGTGGAAAATGTTTCCCTAGATGTGATGTGCTTCCAAGAAACATAAATCTTCTTTTGTTTAAAGGATGGAAGTCCTGTCCTAAACAATGATCACTCTCTATTAACTGCCCTCAGACTATGTTAAAGGCTTACTCAGTTGTCTGTTTTTTTAATGTAAGAGAAAAACAGTTCTACTTTCATCAGTGATTTTGTGTAGTATTTCATCTGAGTTTGGTCCAACTTTCATCAGTTATGTCTCCACAACTTTACGCAGCCCACTTGGTCGGCAAAAAACAATAAGACATGTGAACTGCCTCATAGACTATACTATGCACGAGTTCTATTCGTGCTTATAGAATAATACAAACCACAAGCGCTAACTCACATAAAATACCCTCAGCAGCTGGAATCAAGACGAGTTGGTGCCAACGCCATCACAAGATTTAGAAAATAAATACTAACAGTAAGGCCGGGGTCACACTAACCGACGCAAAATACGGTCCTTAGTTTACAGGCGTAATACGGATGAATGACCCCTAAATAGTGCTCTGTATGTCATCCGTAAGCAAGGTGTGGTCGCGTATTTTGCGCATGTCTGCATCCGTATGTAATCCATACGGTATCCCTATGGCGAGATTTTCTCGCAGGCTTGCAAAATGGACATATAATGGATATATATAATATATATATATATATATCTGCTTAAAAGATAATGCTATGATAAAACCATAGTACATAATGATAAATGTGCATGTGTGCTACTCAAATACTATAAATAGTGAAACAGCATTGTGCAGAAGGGAGGAGGAGGATAAATTATATTCTAATTAGAGAGGGCATACATGACCTGGTTGCAGGAGGGCTCCCTGGACGCACGTTCCGAGTTAGCTTCTTCTTACAGGGGGTAGGTCAAAAAATAAAAAATGAGGCAAAAAACAATGCGTAATAATCAGAACAAACAGTTCCATCAGCAGAAAAATAAAGTTTTAGCTCTCAGAATAAAGCAAAGGTGAAAGGTCAGAAAAGTGAAATCTGCGCATTTTTCCTGCGGATTTCCTGAGAATTTATAGCGGATTTGGCCTGCGTTTTTACACCTGCGGATTCCTATAATGGAATGAGTGTAAAAAAGCTGCGGAATCCGCACAAAGAATTGGCATGCTGCGGAAAAAAACCCGCTGCGTTTCCACGCGGATTTTACGGCAGCATGTCTACAGGGTTTTTTTTCCATAGGATAATATTGTACTGTATTCTCTGGCGGATCAGCAGCAAATCTGCAGGGCCAAATCCGCTGCAAATCCGCACAGCAATCCACAACGTGTGCACATACCTTCAGAAGCCTTCAAAAAACAATGCGTAATAATCATACCGCAGAACAAAAAGTGCAAAAAAAGCAATCAAAATGACGGATGTAAATAAAAATGGTACCGCTGAAAACTTCATCTTGTCTTGCAAAAAGCAAGCCGCCATACAGTTCCATCAGCAGAAAAATAAAGTTTTAGCTCTCAGAATAAAGCGATGCAAAAATAATAATTTTTTTCTATAAAATAGTTTTTATTGTGTAAAATCGTCAAAACATAAAAAAATATAAATGAGGTATCGCTGTAATCATACTGACCCGAAGAATAAAGTTGCCTTACTAATTTTACCACATGAGGAAAATAATTCCTGAATTGCTGGTTTTTGTCTATTCTGTCTCCCAAAAATCGGAATAGAATGCGTTCAAAAAATGTCATGTGTCCGAAATTGGTACCATTAAAAACGTCAGCTCGTCCAGCAAAAAACAAGACCTCACATGGTTCTGTCAACCAAAATATGAAAAAATTATAGCTCTCAAAATATGGTAATGCAAAAACTAGTTTTTGCAATAGAAAACCCTGCCGTGCGCCGAAACAGTGGTTTTCCCCCACATATGAGGCATCGGCTTACTCAGGAGAAATCGCAACAAATTGTATGAAGCAATTTCTCCTGTTATCTTTACGAAAATACAAAATATGGAGCTAAAAAAGATTTATTTGGGAAAAATGTGTTTTTTTTTATTTCCACGGTTCTATGCTGTAAACTTCTGTGAAGCACCTGTGGGTTCAAGGTGCTCAATATACATCTAGATAAGTTCCTTGGAGGGTCTAGTTTCCAAAATGGTGTCACTTGTGGGGTGTTTCCACTGTTTAGGTACATCAGGGGCTCTCCAAACGCGCCATGGCATCCGCTAATTATTCCATCAAATTTTACATTCAAAAAGTCAAATGGCGCTCCTTCCCTTCTGAGCACTGCCGTGCACCTAAACAGTAGATTTCCCCCACATATGAGGTATTGGCATGCTCAGGAGAAATTGCACAACAAAACGTATCGACCATTTTCTCCTGTTATCCTTGCAAAATTTTAAAAAATAAGTCTAAATGAAAATTTTTGTGAAAGAAAAGTAAATGTTTATTTTTTCTTCCACATTCCAAAAATTCCTGTGAAGCACCTGAAGGGTTAATAAATTTTTGAATGTGGTATTGAGCACCTAGAAGGGTGCAGTTTTTAGAATGGTGTCACTTTTGGGTATTTTCTGTCATATAGACCCCCAAAAGTTACTTCAAATGTGATGTGGTCTCTAAAAAAATGGTTTTGTAAAATTTGTTGAAAAAATGAGAAATCGCTGGTTAACTTTTAACCCTTATAACTTCCTAACAAAAAAAAAATTGATTCCAAAATTGTGCTGATATAAAGTAGACATGTGGGAAATGCTATTTATTAACTATTTTGTGTGACATCACTCTCTGATTTAAGGGCATAAAAATTAAAAGTTGGAAAATTGCAAAATTTTCAACATTTTCGTCAAATTTCCGCTTTTTTCGCAAATAAACACAAGTCATAGCGAAGAAATTTTACCACTATCACAAAGTACAGTATGTCATGAGAAAACTTTCTCAGAATCAGTGGGATCCGTTGAAGCCTTCCAGAGTTATTACCTTATAAAAGGACAGTGGTCAGAATTGTAAAAATTGGCCGGGTCAGAAAGGTGAAAACAGGTTGGGTCGCGAAGAGGTTAACTCGGATAGAACTCTTATGTGAAAAACAAAGTCTGAATGAGCCCTAATACAATATTAGGGTATGTGCACACGTTGCGGATTGCTGTGCGGATTTTTCCGCTCAGAATCTGCTATTTTTGGCAGAATCCGCAGGTCAAAATCTGCGCGTTTTTCCTGCGGATTTCCTGAGAATTTATAGCGGATTTGGCCTGCGTTTTTACACCTGCGGATTCCTATAATGGAATGAGTGTAAAAACGCTGCGGAATCCACACAAAGAATTGGCATGCTGCGGAAAGAAAAAAACACTGCGTTTCCACGCGGATTTTACGGCAGCATGTGCACAGGGTTTTTTTTCCATAGGATAACATTGTACTGTACTCTCTGGCGGATCTGCAGCAAATCTGCAGGGCCAAGTCCGCTGCAAATCCGCACAGCAATCCACAACGTGTACACATACCTTCAGAAACCTTCTTAGAATTATGAAAAAACAATATGTCTGTGGACATTTAATAAGACCTACAGTTTTTAAAGTTCTGCTATAAAGATCTTAATTCTACATAATTCAAGCTCTCCAAAATTGCAAAAATCCAAACACTAAAACCATCACAATCACCTAAAACTGGGTAAACCCTGCATAGAAGGCATGAATGCAACTGTGGCAAGTTAACACATATTTAGTGGTAATGTAAAACTGATCTTCATGTGAGAAAGTAAAATAATGAAAGGAAATATATAGTGAGTCATGAATTCTCGTTTGACCATTGACAGATTCCCATGGATAAACTACTGTATTTAAGCTAAACCACTAAATTCCTTGAAGTCTTTGCTCATTGCTCCTTTCCCTATATTAGGAAATATTCAGCATTTGTTGCTGAGATGAAAATTGTTATTACTAAAAACAAAAAAAAACTTCAAAAGTTATGTTTTCGTTAGAAAGAATGAATTAAATGGGTCAGATTAAATAGAAACTAACCTTGGTCATAACGATCGCTGCACCTCTGGTATCTAAAAAAAAATATAAAAATATAGAAATTTAATTTGAGGCAAAAAATATGTGTCCAATATGAACCAATCAGAAATCAACTAATGTGATGAAAATGAAGGAACAGAATCTAGTCAAGTGCTGCTCTCCTCAGGCACGGAAGACAGGATCAATAGATATTACCTTGTCACCATCTTATCTAAGGACTATATTGTATATCTATAGAGTCACTGGTTCATACTTACTAAGACTGATATATAATATAATATCCCCAAATGTGGAAGAATTAATCAACCTCCTCTTTTCAAAAAAGCATCCTCTTTTTTCTGACTTTAAAAAGGACAAGTGTCAAGGACAGAAGCAAAGTTTTCTGTACATTTTTTGGGCCTTAATATAAACACCGCCTTTAGGCATAAATGTAAAAAATTCAATACCTGTGGCAGCACTGCCATGTTATCAAACATCATTATTGGATGTCTGAATCATATCTGTCTCCATTCTCAAGATCAGATGGATTTTTATTTCTATTGTTTATTGCTTGCTACCTAGGTTACCAGCCACTGCTACAGTCTATCATCAGAGACTGGTCTCCTAGACAGGGAGAGCAGCACTTGCAAGCTCTTCTCTATAGAGCTTGTAAGTGCTGCTCTGAAGTTGGCTGGATCTGGCCAGCGTCTGTGTTATTTCAATGCTGCATCTATTTCTGCCATCTGCTATAGCAATGTTTAGGCCTGAGGCACAACCATTTTGCTGGTCCAAAAAGCCAATTATTCAGCAGGGTAAGCAGAGAACTAGTAGACATCTGAGCATAGTTTTTCTCAAGACAACATGAGAGTAACCCTTTAAAATGAATTTAATTTGAAAACCAGAACACTTTATGCTGACATTATTTGTTTCCAGAAAACAAGTTTTGAGAAAACCCCTCTGCCAGACTTTCTCCTGAATCAGTCAACTCCTCTAGATTTAAAAATATTTTATAAGAAACCAGGACTTTCTACTGGTTCCACCAACATACCTCTCCTTGGAGATTCAGCTCTACATATTCCCAGTGGGTACATTGTAGCAGCCTACACTTGGGGACTATCCTTGTGAGGGCAGGAGCACAACAGGGAATTCTTTCTCTTCCCCCTTGTATACAGCTGTATTTGCTGCTCCTGTGTAACTTGAACCTGCTAAAGAGAAAATTCAGCAAACTGGTGAGACCAAACCATTTTTAATTGAGCACTGGCATTTTCTTCATGTGTATGTTGTATTTTGTGTTGTGTCACCACTAGTGTTGAGCGATACCGTTCGTATCGAAAATATCGTATCAGATGGTATCGCCCTATACGAAAAAAATATCGGGTATCGCCGATTCCGATACCGGAAGTCCCATTCAAGTCAATGGGACTTCCGGTATCGGAATTAAAAAAAGCCCTTTATTTCCTTGTTGGCTAATTCTACAGAATTGAAAACAAATAAGAATCATGTAGAATGTATTGTGGGAGGTGGAGGAGACATTAAAAGCATAGTGGTTTATTCAAATCACATGGCATAGCATTAATTCCAATTTTTTTTTTCAGTACGTTCGGAGTTAAAAAGATATTGACTATGTTAACCTTTTTTATATTTTGTCAGATATGTATGTTTCACAACTTCCATGCTCTTCACGTTCTTTTGTACTTCTCCCACACTTTCTCCTTCATGATCCGCAGCAGTAGCATTTTTTTCATCAACTTTTTCTTCACCTTATTCATCTTCTTCTTCTTCATCTTCTTCCCATTAATTTTTTTTTCCATTCTTCAATTTCTTCTTATTCAGCTATTATCAATTTTAATATGCTATTTCTTCATCTTCTTCCTAATCTTCTTTGTCTTCATTTTCTTATGGTGACAGGCATTCCTGTAGTACTTATCTATAAAAGTTATAAGATTACACCTTACGTTCTGCCTGTCACTAAAGATTTACAACAGGATTTGTCCGCGTTCAGTTTGGCCTGCAGCAGCAGGCATTTTCCAGGGGCACCACGAGGAGGAACGGACTCACCCCCATTTACTGCTTAGTCTTCTTCTGCTTATAATTTTGATTTCTTCTATGCTGATTTTTAGTCTTATGCTTAATGTTCTTCTGCTTTCTGTTCTTCTGCTTTTGCTTCCTCTGCTTCTTGTTCTTCTGTCTTTTGTTCTGTATCTTGGTGGTTGTCTTCATGTTCTTTGTCCTCTTGGTCTTATTATTTAGGGTCATATTTCTGGTCTTTTTTGGTGTGGTCTTCAGGGTCGTCGTCATCAGGGTCGTCGTCATGGAGATCAATAAGGATTACCAAAGACAATTTCAAAAAGCTTGATCTTGGAAATGTAGCAGAAGGTACAAGAAGGCTGAGAAACTGGCGAGAACCAGCAGACAGTGCTGGCACCCGGATGGGTAGCAGAAGGAACAAGAGCCAATGGCACTACCGAGGACCAACTGACGGTGCTGGACCACGGTTACTAAGCAGAAGGTACCTGTGCTAAAAAGCACTACCAAGGACCAGCTGACGGTGCTGGACCTCGGATACCGAGATGGAGGCACCTAGGCCAAAGGCTGTGGCGAGAACCAGCAGACAGTGCTGGCACCCGGATGGGTAGCAGAAGGAACAAGAGCCAATGGCACTACCGAGGACCAACTGACGGTGCTGGACCACGGTTACTAAGCAGAAGGTACCTGTGCTAAAAAGCACTACCAAGGACCAGCTGACGGTGCTGGACCTCGGATACCGAGATGGAGGCACCTAGGCCAAAGGCTGTGGCGAGAACCAGCAGACAGTGCTGGCACCCGGATGGGTAGCAGAAGGAACAAGAGCCAATGGCACTACCGAGGACCAACTGACGGTGCTGGACCACGGTTACTAAGCAGAAGGTACCTGTGCTAAAAAGCACTACCAAGGACCAGCTGACGGTGCTGGACCTCGGATACCGAGATGGAGGCACCTAGGCCAAAGGCTCTGGCGAGAACCAGCAGACAGTGCTGGAACCCGGGTGGGTAGCAGAAGGTACCCATTGAAAGCAAAGTAGCCAGGCCGCAAGCCGGCCGCAGTTACCGAAACCCACAGTCCTACAGGGGGTCCATGTCCCATTGGCACTATGGATCCAGCCTTCAGTGCCAGTTCCCGCAGCCCACATAGGAGTCACCTAAACTGCAGGCACCGTAGAGTCAGCTAACCCGGCCGCAAGACGACAGGACAACGGATTGGTGGCATAGTGACCTTGACACTACCCGGAAACAGCAGGCGTGCTGGAACCAGGCTGGGCAACAGGGAGTCCCCGTGCCAAAGACACTGCCGAGAACCAGCTGACGGTGCTGGATCCCAGATGGGTAGCAAAAGCTACAAGAGCCAATGGCACTACTGAGGAACAGCTGACGGTGCTGGACCACGGTTACTAGGCAGGAGGTACCTGTGCTAGAAAGCACTACCAAGGACCAGCTGACGGTGCTGGACCTCGGATACCGAGATGGAGGCACCTAGGCCAAAGGCTCTGGCGAGAACCAGCAGACAGTGCTGGAACCCGGGTGGGTAGCAGAAGGTACCCATTGAAAGCAAAGTAGCCAGGCCGCAAGCCGGCCGCAGTTACCGAAACCCACAGTCCTACAGGGGGTCCATGTCCCATTGGCACTATGGATCCAGCCTTCAGTGCCAGTTCCCGCAGCCCACATAGGAGTCACCTAAACTGCAGGCACCGTAGAGTCGGCTAACCCGGCCGCAAGACGACAGGACAACGGATTGGTGGCATAGTGACTTTGACACTACCCGGAAACAGCAGGCATGCTGGAACCAGGCTGGGCAACAGGGAGTCCCCGTGCCAAAGACACTGCCGAGCACCAACTGGCGTTGTTGGAGCCCAGGGACAATCATGGTGTAGGCCGAGGCCTACTTGGTGGTAGTTTTAGATTGTTTGTAGGCTACAACAGACTGTCAACGTGCTCCAATTAGGCATCTGTCTCCACTCTGTTTCCAGGATTTCACGTGACCACCAACACCGCCAGTTTATGCGTACAGCAGCCGTCTGCCCAATCCACACGTGTTGCTGTGTTACTGGGATTCTGTAATGTCAGCAGATCCCCTGATGTGTGTCTGCCACTGTCTCCTGCTCTGTCCACATTCCCACCGCTTGCAGTGGGAAGGTGGACAGCGCAGGAGACAGTGGCGGACACATATTGGGGGATCTGCTGACGTTACAGAACCCCAGTAACACAGGAACACGTGTGGAATGCGTGGACGGCAACTGTGAGCAGGAACTGGCTGTGTTGGAGGTCAGGGGAAATACTAGAGACAGAGTGGAGACAGAGGCCAAATCAGAGATTGTTTAAATCTGAAGTAGTTACAATTTGGAGGCAGCAGCAGTTTGCCCTCCACACAGCAGGGGATCAGCTGACGTTACCGAACCCCACTTTCACATGAACGAGTGTGATTTTCTGTGTGGACAGCACTTCCAAGCACCAACTGGCGTTGTTGGAGCCCAGGGACAATCATGGTGCAGGCCGAGGCCTGTTAGGAGCCAGGTGTAAAGCTGAGGTATTTTGACTTTGGAGGGAGAAGGACACTTTGCCCTCCACACAGCAGGGGATCAGCCGACGTTACCGACCCCCACTTTCACATGAACGAGTGTGTTTTTCTGTGTGGACAGCACTTCCGAGCACCAACTAGCGTTGTTGGAGCCCAGGGAGAACCAGGGTGCAGGCCGAGGCCTACTTGGTGGCAGTTTTAGATTGTTTGTAGGCTACAACAGACTGTCAACGTGCTCCAATTAGGCATCTGTCTCCACTCTGTTTCCAGGATTTCACGTGACTACCAACACCGCCAGTTTATGCATACAGTAGCCGTCTGCCCAATCCACACGTGTTCCTGTGTTACTGGTGTTCTGTAATGTCAGCAGATCCCCTGATGTTTGTCTGCCAATGTCTCCTGCTCTGTCCACATTCCCACCACTTGCAGTGGGAAGGTGGACAGCGCAGGAGACAGTGCCGGACACACATTGGGGGATCAGCTCACGTTACAGAACACCAGGAACACAGGAACAAGTGTGGAATGCGTGGACGGCAACTGTGAGCAGGAACTGGCGGTGTTGGAGGTCAGGGGTAATACTAGAGACAGAGTGGAGACAGAGGCCAAATCAGAGAATGTTTAAATCTGAAGTAGTTACAATTTTGAGGCAGCAGCAGTTTGCCCTCCACACAGCAGGGGATCAGCTGACGTTACCGAACCCCACTTTCACATGAACGAGTGTGTTTTTCTGTGTGGACAGCACTTCCGAGCACCAACTAGCGTTGTTGGAACCCAGGGACAATCATGGTGCAGGCCGAGGCCTACTAGGAGCCAGGTGTAAAGCTGAGGTATTTTGACTTTGGAGGGAGCAGGAAACTTTGCCCTCCACACAGCAGGGGATCAGCTGACGTTACCGAACCGCACTTTCACATGAATGAGTGTTTTTCTGTGTGGACAGCACTTCCGAGCACCAACTGGCGGTGTTGGAGCCCAGGGACAATCATGGTGCAGGCCGAGGCCTACTAGGAGCCAGGTGTAAAGCTGAGGTATTTTGACTTTGGAGGGAGCAGGACACTTTGCCCTCCACACAGCAGGGGATCAGCCGACGTTACCGAACCCCACTTTCACATGAACGAGTGTGTTTTTCTGTGTGGACGGCACTTCCGAGCAACAGCTGACGATGTTGGAGCCCAGGGATAGTCATTTTGTAGGCTGAGGCCTACTTGGAGGCAGTTTAAGATAAGACGTTGTTTGAATTTGGAGGCAGCAGCAGTTTGCCCTCCACACAGCAGGGGATCAGCTGACATTACTGACCCCCACTTTCACATGAACGAGTGTGTTTTTCTGTGTGGACAGCACTTCCGAGCACCAACTAGCGTTGTTGGAGCCCAGGGAGAACCAGGGTGCAGGCCGAGGCCTACTTGGTGGCAGTTTTAGATTGTTTGTAGGCTACAACAGACTGTCAACGTGCTCCAATTAGGCATCTGTCTCCACTCTGTTTCCAGGATTTCACGTGACCACCAACACCGCCAGTTTATGCGTACAGTTGCCGTCTGCCCAATCCACACGTGTTCCTGTGTTACTGGGATTCTGTAATGTCAGCAGATCCCCTGATGTGTGTCTGCCACTGTCTCCTGCTCTGTCCACCTTCCCACCGCTTGCAGTGGGAAGGTGGACAGCGCAGGAGACAGTGGCGGACACACATTGGGGGATCTGCTGACGTAACAGAACCCCAGTAACACAGGAACACGTGTGGAATGCATGGACGGCAACTGTGAGCAGGAACTGGCGGTGTTGGAGGTCAGGGGAAATACTAGAGACAGAGTGGAGACAGAGGCCAAATCAGAGAATGTTTAAATCTGAAGTAGCTAAAATTTGGAGGCAGCAGCAGTTTGCCCTCCACACAGCAGGGGATCAGCTGACGTTACCGAACCCCACTTTCACATGAACGAGTGTGTTTTTCTGTGTGGACAGCACTTCCGAGCACCAACTGGCGTTGTCGGAGCCCAGGGAAAATGAGGTAGTAGGCCGAGGCCTACTTGGAGCCAGGTGTAAATCTGAGGTTATTTGACTGTGGAGGGAGCAGGACACTTTGCCATACACACAGCAGGGGATCAGCTGACGTTACCGAACCCCACTTACACATGAGCGAGTGTTTTGTCTGTGCGGACAGCACTTCTGAGCACCAACTGGCGGTGTCGGAGCCCAGGGAAAATCAGGTAGTAGGCCGAGGCCTACTTGGTGGCAGTTTGCGATTGTTTCTAGACTACTACTAACTGTCAACGTACTCCAATTAGGCCTCTGTCTTCACTCTGTTTCGAGTATTTCCTCTGGCTTCCAACCACGCCAGTTGCTGCTCTGAAATGCCGTCTGCACAACCCACACTTGTTCCTGTGTTACTGGGGTTCTGTAACAGCAGCTTCTCCCTAGAGGTGAGTCAGGCCATGTCTCTTGCTCTGTCCACATTTCCACTACAAGTAGTGGGAATGTAGACAAAGCAGGAGACATTGCCGTGCTCAACTCTGGAGATGAGCAGATGTTACAGGACCCAGGTACCACAGGAACAAGTGTGGATTGTGCAGACGGCACTTGAGAGCAGAAACAGGCGGTGTTGTAGGCCGGAGGAAATCCTCAAAACAGAGTGGAGACAGAGGGCAAATCAGAGAACATATTAAATCAGAGGTAGTCAGAAGTTGTAGGCAGCAGGAGAGTTTGCCGTACACACAGCAGGGGATCAGCTGACGTTACCGAACCCCACTTACACATGAGCGAGTGTTTTGTCTGTGCGGACAGCACTTCTGAGCACCAACTGGCGTTGTCGGAGCCCAGGGAAAATCAGGTAGTAGGCCGAGGCCTACTTGGAGCCAGGTGTAAATCTGAGGTTGTTTGACTGTGGAGGGAGCAGGACACTTTGCCATACACACAGCAGGGGATCAGCTGACGTTACCGAACCCCACTTACACATGAGCGAGTGTTTTGTCTGTGCGGACAGCACTTCTGAGCACCAACTGGCGGTGTCGGAGCCCAGGGAAAATCAGGTAGTAGGCCGAGGCCTACTTGGTGGCAGTTTGCGATTGTTTCTAGACTACTACTAACTGTCAACGTACTCCAATTAGGCCTCTGTTTTCACTCTGTTTCGAGTATTTCCTCTGGCTTCCAACCACGCCAGTTGCTGCTCTGAAATGCCGTCTGCACAACCCACACTTGTTCCTGTGTTACTGGGGTTCTGTAACAGCAGCTTCTCCCTAGAGGTGAGTCAGGCCATGTCTCTTGCTCTGTCCACATTTCCACTACAAGTAGTGGGAATGTAGACAAAGCAGGAGACATTGCCGTGCTCAACTCTGGAGATGAGCAGATGTTACAGGACCAAGGTACCACAGGAACAAGTGTGGATTGTGCAGACGGCACTTGAGAGCAGAAACAGACAGTGTTGTAGGCCGGAGGAAATACTCAAAACAGAGTGGAGACAGAGGGCAAATCAGAGAACATATTAAATCAGAGGTAGTCAGAAGTTGTAGGCAGCAGGAGAGTTTGCCGTACACACAGCAGGGGATCAGCTGACGTTACCGAACCCCACTTACACATGAGCGAGTGTTTTGTCTGTGCGGACAGCACTTCTGAGCACCAACTGGCGGTGTCGGAGCCCAGGGAAAATCAGGTAGTAGGCCGAGGCCTACTTGGTGGCAGTTTGCGATTGTTTCTAGACTACTACTAACTGTCAACGTACTCCAATTAGGCCTCTGTCTTCACTCTGTTTCGAGTATTTCCTCTGGCTTCCAACCACACCAGTTGCTGCTCTGAAATGCCGTCTGCACAACCCACTCTTGTTCTTGTGTTACTGGGGTTCTGTAACAGCAGCTTCTCCCTAGAGGTGAGTCAGGCCATGTCTCTTGCTCTGTCCACATTTCCACTACAAGTAGTGGGAATGTAGACAAAGCAGGAGACATTGCCGTGCTCAACTCTGGAGATGAGCAGATGTTACAGGACCCAGGTACCACAGGAACAAGTGTGGATTGTGCAGACGGCACTTGAGAGCAGAAACAGGCGGTGTTGTAGGCCGGAGGAAATACTCAAAACTGAGTGGATAAAGAGGGCAAATCAGAGAACATATTAAATCAGAGGTAGTCAGAAGTTGTAGGCAGCAGGAGAGTTTGCCGTACACACAGCAGGGGATCAGCTGACGTTACCGAACCCCACTTACACATGAGCGAGTGTTTTGTCTGTGCGGACAGCACTTCTGAGCACCAACTGGCGTTGTCGGAGCCCAGGGAAAATCAGGTAGTAGGCCGAGGCCTACTTGGAGCCAGGTGTAAATCTGAGGTTGTTTGACTGTGGAGGGAGCAGGACACTTTGCCATACACACAGCAGGGGATCAGCTGACGTTACGGAACCCCACATACACATGAGCGAGTGTTTTGTCTGTGTGGACAGCACTTCTGAGCACCAACTGGCGGTGTCGGAGCCCAGGGAAAATCAGGCAGTAGGCCGAGGCCTACTTGGTGGCAGTTTGCGATTGTTTCTAGACTACTACTAACTGTCAACGTACTCCAATTAGGCCTCTGTCTTCACTCTGTTTCGAGTATTTCCTCTGGCTTCCAACCACTCCAGTTGCTGCTCTGAAATGCCATCTGCACAACCCACACTTGTTCCTGTGTTACTGGGGTTCTGTAACAGCAGCTTCTCCCTAGAGGTGAGTCAGGCAATGTCTCCTGCTCTGTCCACATTTCCACTACAAGTAGTGGGAATGTAGACAAAGCAGGAGACATTGCCGTGCTGAACTCTGGAGATGAGCAGATGTTACAGGACCCAGGTACCACAGGAACAAGTGTGGATTGTGCAGACAGCACTTGAGAGCAGAAACAGGCGGTGTTGTAGGCCGGAGGAAATACTCAAAACAGAGTGGAGACAGAGGGAAAATCAGAGAACATATTAAATCAGAGGTAGTCAGAAGTTGTAGGCAGCAGGAGAGTTTGCCGTACACACAGCAGGGGATCAGCTGACGTTACCGAACCCCACTTACACATGAGCGAGTGTTTTGTCTGTGTGGACAGCACTTCTGAGCAACAACGGGCATTGCTGTAGCCCAGGAAATAAAGTTCAGGTCATAGAGACATGAACACAACAGGAGACCTGGATCTTGTTGCCAGCCAATTATTTATTCTGGAAGAGGACTGGCAAATTCAGGTGAGATCCAGGCCTTGTTCATTTTCACAAAAGTAAGCCGGTCAACATTATCGGCGGATAGTCGCGTGCGTCGGTCTGTTACCACACCACCTGCAGCACTAAAGACACGTTCCGATAATACACTGGCAGCAGGGCAAGCCAGCACCTCCAATGCATACTGGCTAAGCTCTGGCCATGTATCCAGCTTAGAGACCCAATACTTGAACGGGGAAGAGCCGTCTGGGAGAACACTAACATGGCACGACAAGTAGTCTGTCACCATCTGACGGAAACGTTGCCTCCTGCTGACTGGAGCCGTCTGTGATGGTGTAGCCGTTTGTGGCGGTCCCACAAAACTTTTCCACATTTGGGCCATACTGGCCTTGCCTTGTCCTGCGGCACTGCCTCTGCTACCTCTTTGTGCAGAGCTTCCTCCACTGCCTCTACCCACATGGCTGCTTTGAAAAGCACTACCAGCAACACTTGTGGGGGGATTGGAGAACATGATGGCCTGCACAAGTGTTTCTTGGTACTCCCGCATTTTTCGCTCCCGGTTCAACTGTGGTATGAGGCTTTGTAAGTTGTCCCGGTAGCGAGGATCTAGGAGGGTGTACACCCAATAATCAGCCATGTGGAGAATGTTGGCGATGCGGCGGTCATTTAACAAGCACTGCAGCATGAAATCAACCATGTGCTGCAGACTGCCAACTAGACCGGAAACGCTGTCCCCAGCTTGAGGCAGCATCTCTGCCTGCTCAGCATCACCCCACCCTCGCTGTACACACTGACTTCTAGAGCCTTGTGTACCTCCCTCCTCTGGAGAGATGTGTTCCTCCTCCTCCATTGACTCCTCGTCATCCTCCTCACTAAGTGTCCCCTGCCTGGGCCTTTGTGTGGAAGCACGTTGCGCAGACTTGCCAGAAGCAGATGGCATTTCTGACTGCTCATCCTCGACCTCTTCAAAAACCTCCTCACTTAGTGCTTGTAAGGTTTTTTGAAGCAGACAGATGAGGGGGACAGTCATGCTGATTAGTGCATCATCTGCACTGGCCATCCGCGTGGAGTCATCAAAGGCACGCAAAACTTGGCAGATGTCCCTCATAGTGGCCCACTCAGTGGTGGTGAAGTGTGTCTGGCGCACAGTGCGACTTGTTTGCGCCTGATGCAGCTGGTACTCCATTACTGCTGCCTGCTGCTCACACAACCGCTCCAACATATGTAAAGTTGAATTCCACCTGGTGGGGAGGTCACATATGATGCGATGTTCTGGCAGGCGGAATCGGCGTTGCAGAGATGCAATGCGCGATCTTGCCATGCTGGAACGCCGCAAGTGAGCACACTCTAGGCGAACCTTGTGCAGCAGTGCATCAAGATCCGGATAGTCCCTCAGAAAGCTCTGCACGACCAAATTGAGCACGTGTGCCAGACATGGTATGTGAGTGAGGTTGCCTAGGCCCAGAGCTGCCACTAGATTTCGGCCATTGTCACTCACTACCAAACCTGGCTGGAGATTCGCTGGCACAAACCACACATCGCTCTCCTGCTTGATGGCATTCCAGAGCTCCTGTGCTGTGTGGCTCCGATTCCCCAAAGAAATTAATTTAAGGACGGCCTGTCGACGTTTGGCCACACCTGTGCTCATATCTGGCCTAACAGGCTCACGCAGTGCTGATTCCGAGGAACTAGAGTAGGAGGAGGACTCAATATGTAGAGACTGCATTCCTGCAATCCTTGGAGTTGGCAGAATACGTACAGAGCCACTCTCCAGATCTGTACCCGGCTCCACAACATTGACCCAATGGGCAGTGAGGGAAAGGTATCGTCCCTGTCCATGGCTACTGGTCCACGCATCGGTGGTCAGGTGGACCTTGCTACTGACGGCATTTAGTAGCGCATTTTTAATTTTTCCCTCCACATGCTTTTGCAGGGCAGGGACAGCTTGCCTGCTGAAATAAAAGCGGCTGGGCACATTGTATTGTGGAACTGCCAATGACATAAAGTTCCGGAAGGTGTCAGTCTCCACCAGCCTGACTGACAGCATCTCAAGGGCCAGTAGTTTGGCAATGCCGGCATTCAGAGCCAGTGCTCGGGGATGGTTTGCCGAGTATGGCCGTTTTTTCTCCCATGCCTGTGCTACCGATTGCTGGTGAGTGGCCTGGGAGTGTGCTGATGACTGCGAACATGGTTCAGTGGGTGGAATTTCACTGGGTCTCTGGACAACAGTGGCAGTGGTTCTTCCATGGCGTTCCAGTGAGGAAGCCGAACCAGCTGTGTGTGAGCTGGAGGAAGAGGCCCCAACACGAGCTGAAGAGGTGGTAGGTGCTGCTGAAGGTTGGCCTACATCTTCAGTGTGTCTGTGTAACTCCACCTCGTGCTTGGTACGCACATGTTTCCACATATTTGTGGTATTGAGGTTGGTCACATTTTTCCCTTGTTTCACTTTCTGATGACACAGCTTGCATTTGACAAAGCAAATGTCATCTGCAACTGTGTCAAAAAAAGACCACGCACTGCAAGTCCTGGGAGCGCCCGTTTTGTGTTTTGGAAGAGGATTGCTCCTCACGGGTGCCAAAGTGGAGGCTACAGGCAACCAAGTCTGCCCCCGCCCTCTCCCTCCTCTTTTGGCCGTTCGGGGAATCTCTTCCTCAGAGCTGCTCCCACCACCTTCCTGTGGCTGACGCCATGATGGGTCAAGGACCTCATCATCTCCACTCCCCTCTTCAATCACCGGCTGGTCCTGGGTTGTCTCGCCAGCACCGTACGCACCAGAAATTGGCAACTGAGTCTCATCATCATCTGATGCATACTGAGGTGTGCTGACCATAGGCACTGGCCCACCCGCCTCTTCAAATTCAGAGGGACAAAGCAGTTGCGCATCACTGCATACTCCCTCTTCTTGACGCTCTAGAATGCTGCTTGGCTGGCCACCTCTTTCCAAGCCAACAGATTCTGAGAACAGAAGTAAAGATTGAGATGGCTCCTGTCCAGGGCTCTCAGACTGCCTGGGCAATTTGGCAGGTGGTGAAGAGACAGATGGTTGCTCTTCAGTGCTCTGGCCTTGGGAGGATACGGAAGTCATTGAAGTGGATGCGTTAGCTGCCATCCATCCGACAACGGCTTCAATTTGTTCGTCACGCAGCAGTGGGGTACGGCGAGGTCCTACAAAGCTGCGCATGAAGGACTGTTGCCTGGTAAAAGTGGGGGATGCCAGGTCACTGGTGGCCGCAGCAGACACCGAATCCCCACGTCCTCTCCCTGCTGAATCCCCCCGTCCTCTCCCTGCTGAAACTCCACGGCCACGACCACGTGCCTTACTCCCTGCCTTCTTCATCTTGGTAGACTGATAAAGATAGGCAGAAAAGTAAAAAAGGGGTGGCTTAGTGTTCTTATTCCTGAACACCTGCTAACCAGTATAAGAAACACTAATTTGGCTAAGAGTGTGTGTACTACACTTTAATATGATCTAATGTGGCCTAGACAACTGTAAAGTGGAGTGTTTGGTGAACTTTATTTCCATTTTTTTGGGTGGGGGGAAAGGAAAGGATGTGACCAAAGTTTGAAAGCTATAGTATCACAAACTTTTTGGAGCGATTACAATGCAGGAAGCTAACCTACAATGCAATTGATGAGGCTCCAAAAAATAGGGTGATACTAGCCTGGCTGGCCCTGAAGGGCACAAGCCAGCAAAAAGGCTCCTCTATCTAATCCTATATAGTGTTTGCAACCAACCAATGACAATGGATGCGGTTGGAAGCACACTAATATAGGAGCAAAAATCTGGCTAAATTAGCTGCAAAAAAAGGACTATGTATGAGGCAGTGACGCACGCTGAGCGGACTACAGCTAGCGGTGGCTGTAGAACACACTGCAACGTGAGCTGCACTCACACACAGAGAGACCTATCAGACAGCCAAAAACAGTGCAGAGAAATGGGCTATAGCACTGAAAGGCTGCTGAAAGGCTCCGCTGTCCACTCCTTTAGTGTTTGCAACCAACGTATATGGATACGTATGGAAGCACACTATACAGGAGAAAAAAAAGCAGCAATAAAAGAAAAATGTGTATGAGGCAGAGACACACGCTAGCCGGCCTACAAGCAGACGTGCCTGCAGGACACACTACACAGCATGGGTCTGCACTCACACAGCCCTTGCAGATAGCTGTGAAAACAGCGCTGCTAGGGAAAAGCAAGCTACAGTGGTGGTTTATGTAGCCTGGGTTAAGCACTATATGTTTTGTGGAATCGCTATTTCTAACTGTCCCTCACAGTCTTCAACAGCAGCCTGTCCCAAACTGAATTCACAGCAGAGTGACCAGAAATGGCAGCTGCAGCGCTTTTTATAGTGCATCATGACATCATTTCAGCAGCGAATCACAGCCATGGCAGTAGTTAACATGCCTACATGCCTAACAGGATATGCCGACACTTCTGAGGATCCCCATTGGCTGAATCAAATCGAGCGGGCTCCTAGCATTATGGGAACTTCCGATTCCGGTATTCGATATGAAAAAAGTATCGGAACTAAGTATCGGAATTCCAATACAGCTAATATCGGCCGATACCCGATACTTGCGGTATCGGAATGCTCAACACTAGTGTTGAGCATTCCGATACCGCAAGTATCGGGTATCGGCCGATACTTGCTGTATCGGAATTCCGATACCGACTTCCGATATTTTTTCAATATCGGAATTCGGCATCGGAATCGGAAGTTCAGTTGATTGACGGCCTGACGTCATCATGATGCGCGGTGTGTGCGCATCATGATGCGCCGTCATTTCGGGCCTTCCGGGGGTCTCTGCCGGCCTGCCGGGGGGCTGTGCCGGCCTGCCGGGGGGCTGTGTGGACTGCCCGGGGTCTGTACCGGCCTGCCGGGGGGCTGTGCCGGCCTGCCGGTGGTCTGTGCACCCTGTGGGGGTCTGTACCGGCCTGCCGGGGGGCTGTGCCGGCCTGCCGGGGGGCTGTGCTGATGTCCGGGGGTCTGTGCAAGCATCGTCCGATGGGACTACAAGTCCCATCGGGCGATGCCTGCTACCATGACAGTGATTGACACATTAGCCAATGATGGGACAGTAGTAGTCCCATCATCCGGCTAATGTGTTAAATGTTAAAAAAAAAAAAAAAAAATACTACATACATACTACATGCATGCTACATACATGCTACATGCATGCTACATACATACTACATACATACTACATACATGCTACATACATACTGCATGCTACATACATACTACATACATACTACATGCATGCTACATACATACTACATACATGCTACATACATACTGCATGCTACATACATACTACATACATACTACATGCATGCTACATACATACTACATGCATGCTACATACATACTACATACATACTACATACATACTGCATGCTACATACATACTACATACATACTACATACATACTACATGCATGCTACATACATACTACATATATACTACATGCATGCTACATACATACTACATGCTACATACATACTACATATATACTACATACATACTACATACATGCTACATACATACTGCATGCTACATACATACTACATACATACTACATACATACTACATGCATGCTACATACATACTACATGCATGCTACATACATACTACATGCATGCTACATGCATGCTACATACATACTACATGCTACATACATACCACATATATACTACATACATACAATACATTCATACAATACATACATAGACATACAGTACATATAACATAGAGTAACATACTTACCAATACTTGTCACATTGTTCCCCGAAGCCATTGTCTTTTCCGGGATAAATATTAACATAACAAACCACAAAAATACTCACCCACGATCCGAAGCAGTCCACGAGTGTGTCCCACGACGATCTTGGGTAGAGAACTGCAGCATCAGATGATGCTGCCGTTCTCTACGGGCTGCAGGAATCCAATGACGGAAGGTAGGTATCCTTCCGCACTGTATTCCTCCGCCACTTAAAAAAAAAAAGTCCCTAGTCTCACTTTATGCCATTGCTGTGTGGGAATTTCCCACACAGCAATGGCATAAAGTGAGACTAGGGACTTTTTTTTTTTAAGTGGCGGAGCAATACAGTGCGGAAGGATACCTACCTTCCGTCATTGGATTCCTGCAGCCCGTAGAGAACGGCAGCAACAGCTGATGCTGCAGTTCTCTACCCAAGATCGTCGTGGGACACACTCGTGGACTGCTTCGGATCGTGGGTGAGTATTTTTGTGGTTTGTTATGTTAATATTTATCCCGGAAAAGACAATGGCTTCGGGGAACAATGTGACAAGTATTGGTAAGTATGTTACTCTATGTTATATGTACTGTATGTCTATGTATGTATTGTATGAATGTATTGTATGTATGTAGTATATATGTGGTATGTATGTAGCATGTAGTATGTATGTAGCATGCATGTAGTATGTATGTAGCATGCATGTAGTATATATGTAGTATGTATGTAGCATGCATGTAGCATGCATGTAGTATGTATGTAGTATGTATGTAGTATATATGTAGTATGTATGTAGCATGTATGTAGTATGTATGTAGCATGCATGTAGTATATATGTAGCATGTATGTAGCATGTATGTAGTATATATGTAGTATGTATGTAGTATGTATGTAGCATGCAGTATGTATGTAGTATGTATGTAGCATGCATGTAGTATATATGTAGTATGTATGTAGCATGCATGTAGCATGCATGTAGTATGTATGTAGTATGTATGTAGTATATATGTAGTATGTATGTAGCATGTATGTAGTATGTATGTAGCATGCATGTAGCATGCAGTATGTATGTAGCATGCATGTAGTATATATGTAGTATGTATGTAGCATGTAGTATGTAGCATGCATGTAGTATATATGTAGTATGTAGCATGTAGTATGTATGTAGCATGCATGTAGTATGTATGTAGTATGTATGTAGCATGTAGCATGCATGTAGTATGTATGTAGTATATATGTGGTATGTATGTAGCATGCAGTATGTATGTAGCATGCATGTAGTATATATGTAGTATGTATGTTGCATGTAGTATTTATGTAGTATGAATGTAGCATGTATGTAGTATGTAGTATGAATGTAGCATGTATGTAGTATGCATGTTGTATGTATGTAGCATGTAATTTTTTTTTTTTTTTTTTTTTTTTTTTTACATTTAACACATTAGCCGGATGATGGGACTACTACTGTCCCATCATTGGCTAATGTGTCAATCACTGTCATGGTAGCAGGCATCGCCCGATGGGACTTGTAGTCCCATCGGACGATGCCTGCACAGACCCCCGGAGCCTGCACAGACCACCGGCAGGCCGGCACAGCCCCCCGGCAGGCCGGCACAGCCCCCCGGCAGGCCGGCACATCCCCCCGGAGCCTGCACAGCCCCCCGGCAGGCCGGCACAGCCCCCCGGCAGGCCGGCACAGCCCCCCGGAGCCTGCACAGACCACCGGCAGGCCGGCACAGACCACCGTAGCCTGCACAGACCCCCTGGCAGGCCGGCACAGCCCCCCGAAAGGCCCGTACAGACCCCAGAGAGGCTGTACAAGGGCAGGAAAGGGTTTTTCTTATTCCGATACCGGAAGTCCCATAGACTTGAATGGGACTTCCGGTATCGGAATCGGCGATACCGATACTTTTTTTAAAGATCGGCCGATACCATCCGATACGATACTTTGAAGTATCGGACGGTATCGCTCAACTCTACTCAACACTAGTCACCACTGTTTATGTCCAAAGTTAAATTTATCTAGGTTTAAATAAAAGTTACATTTTATATTTAAGGAATTTCTTCAAGCTATATTTCTACTATCCCTGAGAGTCTAATGAATAGTGAATCCTAAAATATTAAGGTATGTGCACACGCTGCGGATTCACCAGCAGATTTTTCCGTGCGGATCCGCAGGTAAATTGACCTGCGGTTTTCCTGCGGATTGGCCAGCGGTTTTCCCCTGCGGTTTGACACCTGGACAATGGAATAGGTGGCAAACCGCAGCGGAATCCGCAGAAAGAATTGACATGTCAATTCTTTCTGCGGACTTAAAACCGCAGCTTTCCCGCAGTGAAAAAACCGCAGCATGTGCACAGCGGATTGTAAATCCCATAGACTTACATGGTACTGTACACTGTCTGCGGAACTGTTGCGGATCCGCAGAGGCCAAATCCGCTGCGGATCCGCAGCAGAATCCGCAGCCTGTGCACATACCCTTACACTATAGCTGATTTACATTAATATATAGTTTTGTAGGAAAAGATTCACTATCACCTGTTTTTTCATAATTTAAACCTTTGTTTTTGAGAGATTTTCAGTCCAATGGGCGGTCCTATCAGTTATCAACACACTTGCACAAAGAAATATGTCCGTCACTGATAGGACTGCCCACTGGACCAAAAATCACAGAAATATAAAAGGTTTGAATGACTAAATCACAAGTTATGCTTAATCTTTTCTCACAAAACTATATATCAAGATCACCCTGCTCTATAACCTGGTGCCTGAAGATTGGATGGCATTCACATAGTGACAGGTTACCATTAATGGAACCATTCACAAATTACCTTTTAATGGATCCTTGAGTCAGAGCGAGTCCTATGTTCAGCCATATTTCTGAATCAGAAAAAGTCTTCCAAGCAAAAAAAACGATAAAGAACAGAAGTCATCTGTTTCCTGTCAGTTTTCCATGTGTTATTCATCTGTCTTTAATGCATCTATTGCAAAGTGTCAATGGAAAAAGCTAAATTAACCTCCATTAGCTTTTGACAACAAATAAGAAAACAACAGAGGCAAGATGGATGTAAAACGGTTGCAAAATGGAAGCAAAACACATGGGAAAAAAATAGTCCTCATGTTGAATGTTAAAATGGAAATGGATGTGTGAATGTCGCCTTAATCTGTTAGATCATAACAAGGATGTAATTGGGACCATTTAAAGTATTGCTTCTGTGCTCAGCCTTAGTCCCTCCAAACAATTATCACAAGGGTAAGCGAATGATACCTGCTACTGTACAGTGCACCAATACCAATCTATGCACTAGAAGCATCTGATGCATGAAAGCGGTTATGACAGAATTGTGGTGTAAATTGCTTTGTATAGCCACAAATTGCAGTTGCTCAAAAATTTTGCAACTTTTGGCATTTTCACACCAGCATCGCCCAACTGTGACAAAATATGCAGACCTGGGATGGGATGGGGGAGGGACTGGGCTGCCACGCCACGGCTCATTTAATTCATGATGAGCTATGAAGTACTTTACTCCAGAAATCTTACTCCAGTTTCTAACTGGAGTAAGATTTATGGTGAGGAATACAGAGGTGCACACCACTTATCTGGCACTTGTGATTAATTAATTCCATCACAAAAACGGATGTAAATGTACTGTCCCGGAAACCACAGTATATGTTCGGCATGGCGATTATTATTATTATTGTTATACATTTTTATAGTGCATTTATTCCATGGTGCTTTACATGTCAAAGGGGCAAATATAGATAAGCACAATAAACATAAGCAAAACAAGGCACACAAGTACAGAAGGAGAGAGGACCCTGCCCGCAAGGGCTCACAGTCTACAGGGGATGGGTGAGGATACACTAGGAGAGGGTAGAGTTGGTCGTACAGCGGTTCAGCAGGCTGAGGATCACTGCAGGTTGTAGACTTATCTGAAGGGGTGGGTCTTCAGGTTCCGTTTGAAGGTTTCTGTGGTTGGCGAAACCCTGATATGTTGGGGTAGATAGTTCCAGAGTATAGAGGAAGCACGGAAGAAGTCTTGTATGCGGTTGTGGGAAGAGGAGATAACAGGGGAGTAGAGGAGACCTTGAGAGGAAAGAAGGTTGCATATAGGTAAGTAACGGGAGACCATGTCACAGATGTATGGAGGAGAAAGTTTGTGGATGGCTTTGTATGTCATAGTTAGGGTTTTGAACTGGAGCCTATGGACAATAGGAAGCCAGTGAAGGGCTTGGCACAGAGGAGAGGCTGGGGAATAGCTGGGAGACAGGTGGACAGGTGGATTAGTCAGGCAGCAGAGTTTAGGATGGATTGAAGTGGTGTCAGAGTGCTAGAGGGGAGGACAAAGAGTAGGATGTTGCAGTAGTCGAGACAGTAGATGATAAGGGCGTGTACTAGTGTTTCTGTGGTTTCATGGTCAAGGAATGCACGGATCCGGGCAGTATTTTTGAGTTTGAGTCAGCAGGAGGAGGCAAGGGCTTGGATATGTGGCTTGAAAGAGATGGCAGAGTAGTATGGGGGTAAAAGTGAAGAGGAACTGAAACATTATAGTGGTTTTATATGCCTTTACCTTACAGTCTATTCTAGTCCAATTCTAGTCTAATTCAGAGTATTGTAATTAGAAATCTGTAATTTGAAAGATCAGACTGCGTCCGATCATACTCATGGTTCAGAATATATCTGCAACTAAGGACAATCAGGTGTGAGTGAGAAGTGGGGTGTGAATGGCCAGCCCAGATGCTCAGAGAGAAACCAAGTCCATAAAAAGGGGGGGAGGGGTGTCACTGACCATTCAGAGGTGTGCAAGGAAAAACACAAGAGGGATGAAATTCATTATGTACACAAAATGATAGGTAAGCAGAGCATACCACAGAAAGTAAATGGAATTCGCATAAATATTCAGGAGCTGGGGAAAGCTGTTGGTGATTGGTGACCCTGCAGTCTGGACTATAAATTTAGAACCATCCTTAGGGGTGCACGCATGTGGGGGTGCACGCATCACAGAAGCAAAGCGTCATGAAGATAAGCGTTGGGATACAGCAGTTATTACATGGCAGTTAGTCAGGGCAGGAGTCAGGTAACCCACATTCTGCTCTCCCTTTTATCCATGTGCCTTATTCCTATCTCCTATGTTCTCTTGCAATCCACTTTCACCGACCAATCCACCCTCCATCACAACTCATATACATCAGCTCCTCTCTCTTTCCTTCTCCCATGTACAGTTCCCATGCACTTCTCACCTTCTTAAAAAACCTCAGCCCATCTTGCCCAAACACACTGCACAAAAAATCTTCATACAATTCCAAAAACTACTTGCTCTTTATCTTCCTGCTCCTACTAATTTCAGGGGACATCTTCCCCAACCCCGGTCCACCATCCCCCAACCTCAACCCCTACCCTACCTCACATCGAAACCTTAATAATCTTACTCATATTATTTGCACTCCTTCATCTCCTTCTTTCAATTGTGCCCTTTGGAATCCACGGTCTATATGCAACAAGCTTCCTTTCCTACACAATTACTTTCTTAAAAACTCTCTGAATCTGTTGGCCCTCACGGAAACCTGGATTCAGGATTCTGACACTGTCTCTCCTGCTGCCATTTCCCATGGTGGCTTACAATTCTCCCATTCCCCGAGACCGACAAACAGACCTGGTGGTGGAGTCGGCATACTCCTGTCCCCACAATGCACTTTCCAGGTCATCCCCCCAGTTCCATCACTCTCATTCCCTTCTTTTGAAGTCCACACCATCAGGCTCTTTCGTCCCGTCTCCCTCAGAGTAGCAGTCATATACCGGCCCCCAGGCTCACCCACCCACTTCCTGGACCATTTCTCTGCCTGGCTGCCGCACTTCATGTCCTCAGAACTACCAACCCTTATCCTGGGAGACTTTAACATCCCCATTAACAGCCCCACTTCCACATCTGCATCCCAGCTTCTATCACTAACCACTTCTCTAGGCCTCTCTCAGCTCTCAACCTCTGAAACACACAAAGACGGTAACACCCTGGACCTGGTTTTCGCCCGGCTCTGCTCAATCTCCCACCTAGATAATTCACCGCTTCCCCTCTCTGACCACAACATTCTCTCCTTTACACTCACAAATCCTTGCTCACCCCAGCACCCTCCTACCTACCATTCAGTCAGAAATCTACAAGCCATTAACCCTCATACACTTTCAGACTCCCTACACTCATCATTGTCCCCAGTCTCTTCTTTGTCCTGTCCTGATCTGGCTGTACATCACTTCAATGACACTCTTAGAAGCACCCTTGACCAAGTAGCTCCCCTCACCCTCAGAACCTCCAAACAGAGTGAAACAGCCCTGGCTCACATCACAAACCCGATTTCTCCAGCGATGCTCTAGGTGTGCTGAACGTTTATGGAGGAAAACACGCACACTAGAAGACTTCATACACTTCAAATTTATGTTAAGGACATATAACTCTGCCCTTCACCTCGCCAAACAGACCTACTTCACCACCCTGATCTCCTCACTATCCAACAACCCCAAGAAACTTTTTGACACCTTTCACTCCCTCCTCAGGCCAAAAGCACAAGCCCCTATCACAGACATTTGCGCTGATGACCTTGCCTCCCACTTTATAGAGAAAATAGACAATATCCATCAGGAAATTCGCTCCCAATCACCAAGTTCAGTGACTCCCATCCCTCCCTGCATTTCCCCTGACTCACTCTCCACATTCGATCCCATCACAGAAGAAGAAGTCTCCAGGCTCCTCTCCTCTTCTCGTCTGACTACATGCACAACCGACCCCATTCCCTCACATCTCCTCCAGTCTCTCTCTCCAGTCGTCACAACTCACCTAACTACAATCTTTAATCTCTCCCTCTCCTCTGGCATTTTCCCCTCCTCCTTCAAACACTCTATCATTACTCCATTACTAAAGAAACCCACCCTCGACCCATCCTGCACAAACAACTACAGACCAGTCTCCAATCTCCCCTTCATCTCTAAACTCTTGGAGTGCCTGATATACTCCCGCCTTACTCGTTACCTCTCCACTCACTCCCTCCTAGACCCTTCACAGTCCGGTTTCTGCCCCCTACATTCGACAGAAACTGCACTCATCAAAGTGACCAATGACCTTCTGACAGCAAAACATAATGGTGACCACTCTCTGCTCATTCTTCTCGACCTTTCTGCAGCTTTCCTCACTGTTGACCATCCTCTCCTACTCTCTAGGCTCCAGTCACTAGGCATGAAGGACACAGCTCTTTCCTGGTTCTCCTCCTATCTTTCCGACCGCTCCTTCAGTGTTCTGTTTTCTGGCTCTACTTCATCTCCTCTTCCTCTCACTGTTGGGGTACCTCAGGGCTCAGTCCTTGGCCCCCTTCTCTTCTCTCTCTACACGGCCCCAATTGGACAGACCATCAGCAGATTTGGCTTTCAGTACCATCTTTATGCTGATGACACACAACTGTACACATCATCCCCTGACCTTACCTCCGCTGTACTACAGAACGCCACTGACTGTCTGTCTGCAGTCTCCAACATCATGTCTGCTCTCTATCTGAAACTCAATCTCTCTAAAATTGAACTTCTTCTGCTCCCGCCATCTACTAACCTCCCTAAATCTGACATTTCCCTCTCCGTGGGTGGCACCATAATAACACCCCGACAGCAGGCGCGCTGTCTGGGTGTTATGTTTGACTCCGATCTCTCCTTCACCTCCCATATACAATGTCTTGCCCGCTCGTGCCGCTTACACCTAAAGAACATCTCTAGAATCCGCCCTTTTCTCACCATGGAAACAACAAAAACCCTCACTGTCGCCCTGATCCACTCCCGCCTGGACTACTGTAATGCTCTATTAATTGGCCTCCCCCTCACTCGACTCTCCCCTCTCCAGTCTATCCTTAATGCAGCAGCCAGGGTTGTCCATCTGGCTAATCGTTACTCAGACGCGTCCGCTCTTCGCCAGTCGTTACACTGGCTGCCAATTCATTACAGGGTACAATTCAAAGTACTTGTTCTCACCCACAAAGCTCTCCACAGTGCGGCACCCCCTTACATCTCTTCCCTCATTTCTGTCTATCGGCCTAACCGACCGCTGCGCTCTGCAAATGACTTTCGACTAACCTCTGCCCTAATCCGTACCTCCCACTCCCGACTCCAAGACTTCTCCCGTGCTGCGCCAATCCTCTGGAATGCTCTACCCCAAGATATTAGGACCATCCACAATTTGCATAGTTTTAGGCGCTTGCTCAAAACACATTTGTTCAGAGCGGCCTATCACATTCAGTAATCAAAGTCATTTTATGTTTGTGTGTGTGTAGCCCATTCACTATCTCCATCTAGCCCCCACCCCCTGAAGATGGCTGGACCATCATTGTAAATACATCATTGTAAATACAAACCTGTGCTTTGTATCTCCCCCACCTCATTGTAGATTGTAAGCTCCCACGAGCAGGGTCGTCTTATTTCGCTTTAATTATTGTATTGCTAACGTTGTTACTTATGACTGTTGTGTTTGAAACTGTTCAACTGTAAAGCGCTGCGGAATATGTTGGCGCTATATAAATAAAGATTATTATTATTATTATTATTATTATTATTATTGCATAGGCTCACTTCCAATGACACCGCGATCATTATCAGCTGTCAGTGCTATATGATAACTGACACGCTGTGGCAATGCCATCGATCAGTGATAATGCCAATTGAGGACATTTAACCTCTTTGATGCCGCTATCAATAGTGAAAGCGAAATCAATCGGCATTGCGAGGAAGAGAGCTCCATCTCTGCTCCGATAGACACAACGCGAATCGCGTTGTGACAATTGTCTCCATGGTGACCACAGGACAAAAGATTGTTGTGGGATCACCCAGGTACAGTGGCCTGAAGCTGCTCCTCATAGCAGGAGCTTACACTTCTCGCTGTCTGTGATGCACTGAGCTAATGCCGTGCAATGCAAAAGCATTGCAGAGTATTGGATCAGCAATCAGAGCAGGGAAAGTTGATGTCCCATACTAGGAGAAGATAACAAGGGAAAAAAAGTTTTAAAAATTGTAAAAATATTTAAAAAAAAACACAAAATAAAGAGCACCAAAAAAAAATTTTTTACCAATCAATTCATATATTTATGTAAAAATGAAAATAAACAAACAAATAAAGTATACAAATTTGGTATTCCACATTGAGAACGGCCTGACCTATAAAACTGTCACACTATTTAAGCCCTTCAGTGAAATCCGTAAAAAAATTAATAAACATGACAAAAAATATGCTTTTTTATCATACCTCTGAAAAAAAGCGGAATAAAACGTGATCAAAAAGTCAACTGTAAATAAAAATGTATGCATGGCTCCTCTTCCCTATCCTGGTAGGAATGGTCACCCACATCTTTATCCTAGCAGGAATGATTGCCCTCATACCTATACTGGTATGCAGGGTCCTCATCTCAACCAAGCATGCATTGCCCCATCCCTATCCTGGTATGCAGGGCCCCATCCTTAACCTGTTATGTTTGGCCCCCATCCCAGTCCTGGTATCATGGCCCCATCAGAAAAGTTTAAAAAAATACAAACCATTACACTTACCTTCCTGGAGCTTCCTTGCAGCATCTTGTTCTGATGCCAGTAGCTGCTTAATACTTGTAAGCAGCGCATAGCAGGAACGTGATGCGCTGTTCGCAAACTGAAGAGCAGCTGCCAGAATACTGAATACTCTCTGCACGCCAGGACTGTTCATTACAGAGTTTAATGAGTATTCATTGCTCTTCAGTAGCGGGCACAATGTCAGCCGGAGCCTTCCTGCTGCTGCCGACGGTCATGTGTGCCGAAACTTAAGATGAATGAATAGTCTGAATATTCATTTCTCTTAAGTATCGGCACATGTGACATCCGGCCACAGGAGGAAGGCTCCGGCTGACCCTGTACGCTACTGAAGAGCAAAGAATACTCACTACTCTCCGTGCAAACATTCCCTGCATGCAGAGCACTCAGTATTCCTGCAGCTGCTCTTCAGCTTGAAAACAGTGCATGATGTCCCTGCCATGCGCTGCTTACAAGTATTAAGCAGCTGATGGCAACAGAGCAGGACGCTGAAAGGGTAAGGTAATTGTAATGGTTTGTTTTTTTAATCTTTTCTGATGAGGCCATGCATACCAGGATGGGGTTGGGGGCCAATCATACCAAGATGCTAAAAAGAATATTCATTGCCCTCAATGCCCATGAGCATGGAATGCAGTGAATATTCATTTCTCTTTAGCAGTGAACACTGGAGTTGGCTGCAGTAGCCGACACCTGCCTTTGTGACCCGCTGTTCCACCAATGCCGCTTCCCCACCTCCCCACCACAGCCAGAGCCAGTACATCCGGGCTATAAGATGCACCCCCTTTTTCCTCCACATTTTCGGGAGAAAAAAGTGCGTCTTACAGTCCGAAAAATTTCTGAAGTGGGGTCACTTGAGGGGGGATTCTGCTCTTTTAGCTCTGTATAGGGAGAGTCAAATAGCATTCCTCTCCCGAGTTTCACTCTATGGCTAAGCAGTACTGTACAGCCACTTATGGAGTATTTCCATGTTCAGCTGAAATTTGGTGACAAATTTTTGTGTCATTTTTACCCATTTCCCAATGTGAAAATGTAAAATATGGGGATGAAACAAACTTTTTGTGGCAAAACAATTTTTTTCCACTTCCCAAAGGTAAAACAAATTTCTGACGCACCCATCATGTCAATATGATCATTTAAGCCATCAATTAATTCATTGAGGGTATTGGAGTACTCAGGAGAAATTGGGTAACAAACTGTATCATTAATTTTACGCTATTATCCCTTTCGAAAATTTAAAATTTGGGGCCAAAGCAACATTTTAGTGAAAAAATGGTAATTTTCAAATGACTCAGCCCAATGTTCTGTGATTTGCCTGAAGGTTAAAAATGCTGACAACATCCCTAAATGAATTCCTCAAGAGCTTCAGTTTAAAAAAATTGAGTCACTTTTGGGGGCTTCTGCTGTTTTTGGCATGTCAGGAGCTCTTCAAATGTGACATGGCATCCACAATCTACTTTAGCTAAATTTTCACTCCAGAATTCAATTGGTGATCCATTCCGAGCCCTGTAGTTGTTACACCGCTCCGTCATACTCACCCGGCCTCCACTCCCACGCCGAAGCCGGCCTCCGCTCCCACGCCGCAGCCTCTCTCCACCCGACGGCCACGGTGGTCACCTCTGATGGGCTCGTGGCCGATGCCATCCCTGCATGCAATGCGCATGCGCCATAGGCCGTGGCCGCGCCTCCCTGCTGCTTCTTGTGCTCCTGCTGTGCCCTGACCAGGAAGCACCTTTGGACCAATGGCAGACCAGACGGTGCTATATCAGGCCGCTTCCCCCTGAGGGAGGTACCTGATCGTTGTGTTGCCTTGCATACTGGGCCCTGCTTCCTCCTGTGCTCTCTACAGTCTCTTGGTGCCGTGTTTCCTGCAGCTGCCTCGCAGCCTGTCTTCCGTGTTCACTAACAGTTATTCTCAGTCCTGCTCCAGTGTTCCTGTTTGCTCCGTCTCCTGCCTCCGGTGTTCCTGATCCATCCTGCTTCAATCCTGCCATCCTACTCCAGTCCTGCCTCCGGTGTTCCTGTTCCATCCTGTTCCAGTCCTGCCATCCTACTCCAGTCCTGCCTCCGGTGTTCCTGTTCCATCCTGTTCCAGTCCTGCCATCCTACTCCAGTCCTGCCTCCGGTGTTCCAGTTCCATCCTGCTCCAGTCCTTCCGTCCTCCTTTATTCCTGTCTCCTGTGTTCCAACTCTGTCCTGTCATCTACACTTCAGTGCCTCCACGTTCCAGTCTATAGTCTTATTCCATTCCTGTCTCCTGTGTGCCAGCCCTGTTCTGTCATCTACACTTCAGTCCCTTTGTCCTACTCCAGACCATCCTGAGCCGCCCCTCTTGGTACCGGCTTCCGTGGTACTCGAACCCCTGGGCCTGCTCCTAATGGTCCCTGTATAGGGGTCGGTTCCAACTGGCAGCTCTCCCGGGGCCCCTTGGTGCCACGGCCCAGAGGGTCCACTCCTGGAGATTCCAGCTACTGACCGCCCACGCTAACAGTAGTGCACCAAAACAGGAGTTTTCCACCACATATGGGGTACTGACGAAGTCAGAAGAAATTGCACAAAAATTGTACCATCCATTTTCTCTTGTTACAATTCTGAAAATGAAAAATGTGGGGCTAAAGAAATATTTTTGTGTGAATAATGTATTTTTTTATTTTCACAGCTCAATGTTATAAAATTCTGAGAAGCACCTGCGGGTAAGGTGCTCACCACACCTCTAGATAAATTAATTAAATTCCTTGTATGGTGTAGTTTCCAACATTGGGTCACTTGTGAGGGGTTTCCATTATTTAGGCACATCAGGGACTCTGCAAATGTGACATGATGTCCCCTATCTATGCCAGCCAATTTTGTATTACAAAAGTCTAATGGTGCTCCATACCTTTTAATCCCAGCCGTCCACCCAAAGAGTAGTTTTCCACCAAGAGAAACTGCACAACAAACTGGTCTATTTTCTTCTGTTACTCTTGTGAAACTTAAAAAAATTGTAGCTAATATCACATTTTTGTGGAAAAAAGTAAAATGTTAATTTCTTCTTTACACATTGTTGTATTTTCTGTGAAGCACCTAATGGGTTAATAAACTTCTTGAATGTTCTTTTGAGCAATATTAGGCTATGTGCACATGCTGCGGATTTGTTGCATTTCTGCAGCGTTTTTTCCATGCGAAAATGCTATAAATCCGCACTGGATTATTAAAATAAAGTTAATAAATGTCATTCATGAATTGTAGTGCACATGCTGTGGAAATTTCTGTCCTTATTTGCAGCGTTTTATTTTCCACAGCATGTCAATTCTTTTTGAGGATCTGCAGCATTTCTGCACCCATTGACTTGCATTCAGTCAGTCAACTCCGCAGGAAAACCGCAGGTGTAAATAGGTTTGTGGATTTGCTGCAGATGTGCTGGCAAAAATGCCACAGAAAAGGAAATGATGTCAGAAGGAGGAAGAGTGTGTGGGTGGAGAGTATGAGTGTGGGTGGAGATTATGTGTGAGACTATGTGCTTGTCTGTCTGCGGGTGTCTGTGTGTGTGTGTGCGGTGTCTCTGTGTGTGTGCAGAGGTCTGTGTGCATGTGTGCGTGGGTGTGTGTGGCTGTGCGCGGGTGTGTGCGGGTGTCTGCGTGTGTGTGCGGTTGTCTGCGGTAACGATACCGCCGCTACTGTCGGTCACAGCGCTACGGGATCATGCTGGCAAATGTCCAGATGACCCGCGACAGTGACCTACGGTAAAAAAGCAGGCATGGGCCAAAGAGACTACTGCTCCCATCTGGCTATGTCTGCTGTCACTGATAACAGTGACAGCAGGTGCCGCTGATGGGAGAGTAGTATCATTATGCCGGCGCCTGTGCTCACAGTTAAAAAAAAAAGTAAACTTACATACATATTCACATACAAATAAAAACCCATTATAATCACCTCACACCAAAATCCCAGATGCCCTTGCCTCCTAGAAACAATGTAAAATAATAAACCAACATATACTCCCTCACGTGTAGAATAGTCACATCTGGAGATGTGACTGCTCTACCTGGCCGCTGGCATTACACTGACAGAAGATAATCGCTTCCGCAGTGTATCAGCTGATCAGCTCCGGTGCTGTCACTTATGGGAAAGTTCTCACACAGCAATAGTGCCATAAGTGAGAGCACTGGAGCTGATCAGCTGATGATGATGAACTCCAGTGAACAGTCATGGCAGCTCCGTGATACACTGCGAGAGATATTACCTCTTGTCAGTGTATCACCGGAGGCTGGGTAGAGCAGTCACTTCTCCCAATGTGACTGTTCTACACATGCATTGAAAAGTCAAATGGCGCTCCTTCTCTTCCGAGCTCTGCCATGCCATGCGCCCAAACAGTGGTTTACCTGCATATATGGGGTATCAGTGTACTCAGGACAAGTTGTACAACAACTTTTGGGGTCCAATTTCTCCTGTAACCCTTGATAAAATAAAACAAATTGGATCTGAAGTAAATTTTTGGTAAAAAAAAGTTAAATGTTCATTTTATTAAACATTCCAAAAATTCCTGTGAAGCACCTGAAAGGTTAATAAACTTCTTGATTGTGGTTTTGAGCACCTTCAGGGGTGAAGATTTTAGAATGGTGTCACTTTTGGGTATTTTCTATCATATAGACCACTCAAAATGACTTCAAATGTGATGTGGTCCCTAAAAAAAAGATGGTGTTGTAAAAATGAGAAATTGCTGTTTAACTTTTAACCCTTATAGCTTCCTAAAAAAAATTTGGTTCCAAAATTGTGCTGATGTAAAGTAAACATGTGGGAAATTTTACTTATTAAGCATTTTGTGTGACATATGTCTGTGATTTAAGGGCATAAAATTTCAAAGTGGGAAAATTGCAAAATTTTCAAAATTTTTGCCGAATTTCCGTTTTTTTCACAAATAAACGCAAGTTGTATCAATGAAATTTTACCACTATGATAAAATACAATATGTCACGAAAAAACAGTGTCAGAATTATCTTGATCTATGGAAATGTTCCAGAGTTGTTACCTCCTAAAGGGACAGTGGTCAGAAATGTAAAATTTGGCCTGGTCATTAACCTGCAAACCACCCTTGGGGGTAAAGGGGTTAAAAACTTGTTCTGCTTTGCATAATGTAACAGAATAAATCAATTAAATCAATATTTAATCCTGGGAAAACTAATTTAAACTATTGCATGAGTTTGAAACAGGCTAAGATCCCGTATCGATAACTGACTGCACAAGGTGGTGACACTATAAATGGTGGTAGGAAATGATCAATCACATCATACGACTATAAGCTGAATTTTACAATTGAAGCTTTTATATATTTATGTTTTGTTTGTTTTTCTCTGGTGTCTTCACTATGATGATTGCAGTTTAGTAAAAAAGATAGGATGTTAACACACATTACATGCTTTAGATGTGTTTTTTTTAGTAAAAAAAATCCCCCTCAAATCAAATTACATTTTATTTTTTATGTCATCCATGTCAGAGCTGAACAATATTTAGAATTTTATTAAATAATTAATATCCTAGTTAAACTGCCTCAAAAATTGATTAACCAGACATACAGTTGTGGCCAAAAGTATTGACACCCCTGCAATTTTGTCAGATAATACTCAGTTTCTTCCTGAAAATGATTGCAATCACAAATTCTTTGGTATTATTATCTTCATTTAATTTGTCTTAAATAAAAAAAAAACACAAACGAGAATGAAGCAAAAAGCAAAACATTGATCATTTCACACAAAACTCCAAAAATGGGCCAGACAAAAGTATTGGCACCCTCAGCCTAATACTTGGTTGCACAACCTTTAGCCAAAATAACTGCGACCCACCGCTTTCGGTAACCATCAATGAGTTTCTTACAATGCTCTGCTGGAATTTTAGACCATTCTTCTTTGGCAAACTGCTCCAGGTCCCTGATATTAGAAGGGTGCCTTCTCCAAACTGCCATTTTTAGATCTCTCCACAGGTGTTCTATGGGATTCAGGTCTGGACTCATTGCTGGCCACCTTAGAAGTCTCCAGTGCTTTCTCTCAAACCATTTTCTAGTGCTTTTTGAAGTGTGTTTTGGGTCATTGTCCTGCTGGAAGACCCATGACCTCTGAGGGAGACCCAGCTTTCTCACACTGGGCCCTACATTATGCTGCTGTCATGCCGCGCTCACCAGGAGGTGGGGCTTCGGTCCCGACGTCACTCCCTCCGGAACGGCGGTCCCTCCGGGGCCTCTGTCGGGAGCTCACGCGCAGCTCTCGTCCTCGGGGCTCCTCCATGTCACGTTTGCGCTTGCGCGCTCCTGTCAGTGCTGGCTCCGGGTCAATCTCCTCTATGGTATTGGAGGACCTGACCCGGAAGCTGTAGTGGTCATGTGCTTTCTGGCTAGGATCTGACCCGGAACCTGTCATGGTCATGTGCTATATCAGGCTATCCTCCCCTATGGGAGGTGCCTGATTATTGTTGTGCTTCCTGGCTGGGTCTGCTTAGTCCCAGTCGGGCCGTGCGCTGTTCTCAGGTCCTCTGCTCTGTCTGGTATTCTATTGTGCTTCTAGCACTTGCTCTGAACTTTCACGTTGCTTCATGCTCTGTAGTGCCTCTTGGAACACTCTAGTATCCTGTCCTCTGTCCCTTGCTCTGTCGTACCTCCTGGTACTTTCTGTTCCTGTGCTCTGTAACTCCTCCTGGCATGATGCTGCTCCATTCAGTACTCAGTCATGATCCTGGCACGCATCCTCCTTTGTTTACCTCCGGACGTATTACTCGCTATACGCCATACGTGCTCACGGCTACCTGTGTCGCACTATCTGTAGTTTGCGCACTTCCGTGTACACTTTTTGTGTCCCTGGTACCCAGTTCCCATACACTCATCCGTGCCTCCTGTGAGCCGCCCCTCTTGGTACCGGCTGTCGCGGTTCTGACCTCTGCGGTCCTGCCCCTAACGATCCCTGTATAGGGGTCGGTCATCACCTGGCGTGCTCGGCCCAAGGGCTCCAGATCCGCGACCCAAAGGGTCCACTCTTGGACGTTGTCTGCTTCTGAACGTCACAGTATAATCAGGCCATGGACCCCGCTGGTACTACGACTTCCGTCCAAAAGGAGCTGGCGTTTCTCCGGGAAGACCAAACTAGAATTATGTTATTTCTTAAGTCCATGGAGTCTTGTTTATCTGCCTTACAGTCCTCTGAGCCTGGGAATGCTGACAAGTTGTCCAGTCTCCAGCAGGAACTCACGCAGCAACACAACTCCCAGGCCCAGATCCTCAACTATATGTCATCGGTAGATAATCGGCTCCTATCTATACAATCCGTTTCTGCCCAGGCCATGGTTCCTCTCTTGCTACCACGTTCATGTAAGCCGCCTCGGTATGGTGGTGACCCGTGTTGTGTCGCGGGTTTTTGAATCAGTGTCATTTACATTTTGAGTTTTTGCCGCAGGATTACCCCACCGATCGTGCTAAAATACCATTTATAGTTTCTCACATAGAGGGGAGGGCCCTTGCATGGGTTAATCCCCTTTGGGAGCGGGACGACCCTCTCGTCTCTCAGCTTTCCGTCTTTTTGGACACCTTCCGTAAGGTGTTCGATGAGCCGGGTCGCCTCGCTTCCACCACAGAGTCACTCTTTAATCTCTGTCAAGGTACTCTAACAGTGGGACAATACGCAATATGTTTTCGCACCTTGTCCTCCGAACTCGGTTGGAATAATGATGCCCTCGTAGGGGCTTTTTGGCGTGGTCTGTCCAGCCGGATCAAAGACGAACTGGCGGGCCGAGATATTCCTACCATTTTAGAGGACCTCATCTCTCTCGCGACACGCATTGATTTGCGTTAACCAGGAGCGCACCCGCGAGTCAGCCACAGAGAGAGAAGGGCCTCCCGCCTCTTCTCTTCCATGCGCAGTTCTTACCATCCGTTACCCGAGTTATCTGCAGTAGATCCGGTACCTGAGCCTATGCAGGTGGATCGTCTCCAGATAGCTCAAAGGCGTCATGTGAAGAGGCAGGCACAAGGGCTCTGTTTCTATTGTAGGGATGCCTCCCACTTCCTACGCTCATGTCCCAAGAGGCCGGGGAAGTTCCTCCACCTGGGACTGGTAAGCGACCTCTCCTCTGATGTATGTGATTCCTCTTTACCCCTTACCGTGCCTGTGTCCCTGTATGTTGGTTTCGAGTGTTGCACTGTGAAGGCTACTGTGGACTCTGGTGCAGTGGGTAACTTTATTAGTCTCGAGGCAGTTAAGAAGTTTCGGATTCCTATCAGATCCATGGAGACTCCTAGGTCGGTAGTTCCGGTCGACGGTAAGCCCTTGCAAGACACCGTTAACCAGGTCACTGAGGAAGTAGAGAGTTGCAGATTGGCACATGTCATTCGGAGCGAATCTCCTTCCACGTATTGCCGACTTCGGCTCATACCCTTCTTCTTGCTCTTCCTTGGTTACGAACTCACGGGCCGACCCTGGACTGGCAATCCGGAGATATACTCCGTTGGGGACCGTCCTGTCAAAAGAGTTGCCTGCTGTCCGTTCATCCGAAGAACCCTGCTTGCTCGTCTTTGGCGGTTAAAGGTCTGCCATCCGTTAACCGGTCTGTGACGTGTGACATTGTCGAGAAGGGGGCTGAGAGTCAGTCTCCACATCTGTCAAGTAACCGGTCCAAGGTAATTATCGTGGCTTCTGTCAAGTTGACTTCCCAGCGCCCAGGGTAGACCTTGTCTAAAGTTAACCGTAAAGGTGTGTTATCCTGGGGACATTCTTCTCCGATTGCCGGCCATGTTGGTATCAAGAAGACACTCTCCCGTTTGTCCCACTACTACTGGTGGCCGTCTATTGCTCAGGATGTCAAAGACTTTGTGGCTGCTTGTCCGCTCTGTGCCAAGAAGGAAGTTCCCAAACAACAATCCTCCGACAGCTCGCCTCTTAAGGCTGAATTAACTTCCAGTAATCGCACCACCGCTTCAGCCTCCAAGCATGTCGTTGTGCCTCTGCCGGTTTGTCCTGTCTTGGGCGCACCTGCCTCCAACTCTCCGTCCGTGGAATTCTCCAGGGTATGGCAGGAGACCAAATTTTCTCGCTGTGAGACTCCGGATCTGATTAGTCCTCATGCAGTTAGGAAGTGTCTGGATCCTGCTCCTAGTGTCAAGGTGCTATTTTCCAGTTCTAGAGAGCGGGGGCATAAAGGAGGGGGTACTGTCATGCCGCGCTCACCAGGAGGCGGGGCTTAGGTCCCGACGTCACTCCCTCTGGTACGGCGGTCCCTCCGGGGCCTCCGTCGGGAGCGCTCACGCAGCTCTCGTCCTCGGGGCTCCTCCATGTCACGTTTGCGCTTGCGCGCTCCTGTCAGTGCTGCCTCCGGGTCAGTCTCCTCTATGGTATTGGAGGACCTGACCCGGAAGCTGTAGTGGTCATGTGCTTTCTGGCTAGGATCTGACCCGGAACCTGTCAAGGTCATGTGCTATATCAGGCTATCCTCCCCTATGGTAGGTGCCTGATTATTGTTGTGCTTCCTGGCTGGGTCTGCTTAGTCCCAGTCGGGCCATGCGCTGTTCTCAGGTCCTCTGCTCTGTCTGGTATTCTATTATGCTTCTAGCACTTGCTCTGAACTTTCACTTTGCTTCATGCTCTGTAGTGCCTCTTGGCACACTCTAGTATCCTGTCCTCTGTCCCTTGCTCTGTCGTACCTCCCGGTACTTTCTGTTCCTGTGCTCTGTAACTCCTCCTGGCATGACTGCTGCTCCATTCAGTACTCAGTCATGCTCCTGGCACGTGTCCTGCTTTGTTTACCTCCGGACGTATTACTCGCTATACGCCATACGTGCTCATGGTTACCTGTCTGTAGTTTGCGCACTTCCGTGTACACTCTTTGTGTTCCTGGTACCCAGTTCCCATACACTCATCCGTGCCTCCTGTGAGCCGCCCCTCTTGGTACCGGCTATCGCGGTTCTGACCTCTGTCGTCCTGCCCCTAACGATCCCTGTATAGGGGTCGGTCATCACCTGGCGTGCTCAGCCCAGGGGCTCCAGATCCGCGACCCAGAGGGTCCACTCTTGGACATTGTCTGCTCCTGAACGTCACAGCTGCAAAATTTGTTGGTAGTCTTCAGACTTCATAATGCCATGCACACGGTCAAACAGTCCAGTGCCAGAGGCAGCAAAGCAACTCCAAAACATCAGGGAACCTCCGCCATGTTTGACTGTAGGGACCGTGTTTTTTTTCTTTGATTGCCTCTTTTTTTCTCCTGTAAGCTCTATGTTGATGCCTTTGCCCAAAAAGCTCTACTTTTGTCTCATCTGACGAGAGAACATTCTTCCAAAACGTTTTAGGCTTTTTCAGGTAAGTTTTGGCAAACTCCAGCTTGTCTTTTTTGTGTCTCGGGGTAAGAAGTGGGGTCTTCCTGGGTCTCCTACCATACAGTCCTTTTTCATTCAGATGCCGACGAATAGTACGGGTTGACACTGTTGTACCCTCGGACTGCAGGGCTGCTTGAACTTGTTTGGATGTTAGTCAAGGTTCTTTATCCAACATCCGCACAATCTTGCGTTGAAAGCTCTTGTCAATTTTTCTTTTCCGTCCACATCTAGGGAGGTTAGCCACAGTGCCATGGGCTTTAAACTTCTTGATGACACTGCGCGCGGTAGACACAGGAGCATTGAGGTCTTTGGAGATGGACTTGTAGCCTTGAGATTGCTCATGCTTCCTCACAATTTGGTTTCTCAAGTCCTCAGACAGTTCTTTGGTCTTCTTTCTTTTCTCCATGCTCAATGTGGTACACACAAGGACACAGGACAGTGGTTGAGTCAACTTTAATCCATGTCAACTGGCTGCAAATGTGATTTAGTTATTGCCAACACCTGTTAGGTGCCACAGGTAAGTTACAGGTGCTGTTAATTACACAAATTAGAGAAGCATCACATGATTTTTCGAACAGTGCCAATACTTTTGTCCACCCTCTTTTTTATGTTTGGTGTAGAATTATATCCAATTTGGCTTTAGGACAATTCTTTTTGTGTTTTTTCATTAAAGACAAATTAAATGAAGATAATAATAACAAAGAATTTGTGTTTGCAATAATTTTCAGGAAGAAACTGAAAATTATCTGACAAAATTGCAGGGGTGTCAATACTTTTGACCACAACTGTATGTTTAATAGTTTTCTTTTGCTTTGTTTTATGTCTTTACATGTGCGATTTTTTGAGAGCAATGGTGTCAGGGAAATAAACAAGAAGAGTGTTATTCAATAAAATGTCACAGCAAATCCCTAGCGGCTTAGATCCAGTCATGTGCTATGCTTCAATTGTGGTAGTGACTTCAGTCACTGTAGTAGAATGCGCCATAGCTGTGGTTTTGTGCTATGTTTACTATCGATAGAGTGCAAGAACACAACATGGAAAAAATAAAGTCAAAACATCTGTGTCAGCTTAATGAATAAAAAAAAATAGCAAAAAATACTTATTGAGTAAGAACTGTAGCGTTACATGGGTTATTTTATGTAGGGAAGAGATTTACTTTTCCTGTACATAGGGAACATTTCACTTTCGTGTCCGTGACTGATGAAACAATTATACCTTAGTGGATGTAATGCTGATACTAATTACTGTGGTGAACAGCTTGCATGGATGGAAAAAGAAGGTCCTTTCAAGACAGTTACTGTATGACCAAATCATCCTTTTGCATCTGGTTTCTCTTACCATGCAAAGATTTAAATATATATATTTATATATATATATACAGTACTCAGCATAAATGAGAACACCTCATTTGGAAATTGAGATTGTAATCAATATCTGTGATGCTAGTGAGTCAGAGAGGTCAAAGAGTCCAAGGTCAGAAGCCAGGAGGGTACGTCATAAACAGAAGGAAGAGACAAAAGCGTAGTCAGGTAATGTACCAAGGTCAGAGTACCGGGAGGATAACGGATCTGAACTGAAGGGGTTAAACAGGCAGATGGTCAGAACGAAGTCCAAGGTCAGGCAACGATCAAGCATACAGAACTGAAGGCACAGGCGAGCACAAACCTCACGAGCTGAAAGTACGTCTGACAAAGGTCTGGGAGACACAGCTCAGTTAAGAAGCATGGCAATTAACTGGAATAGTGAACACATGGAGATAGCCGACTCATCAAAGTCTCAGATTGGATCGCTGAGCTGTCAAACAACACATTGACAGCTCAGCACATCCCTGTACCAGATTGGATGGCCAAGCTATCAATAAAAGTACTGACAGCTTCAGCACACCCCTATACCAGATTGGACTGCCACACCCCTATACCAGATTGGACTGCCGAGCAGTGTGTAACTGCATCCCAGACACACTGAGGGGAGTAACCGTGACAATATCAAACTGAAAAACAAGAACAATTTCCAAAATTTTTACAAGATTGAGTTTCAAACAGCATTTTTTAAACCATAACATGAAAGTAAAGTTAATATAATTTTCATTAAAAATCTTCAGGTTTACTTAAATTAGCTGATGCAAAATGATGATGATACACACTGCATCCAAATCTACTACATCTAGTACTTTGTATGACCTCCATGACTTCTAAGGATAGCACCAAGTCTTCTAGGCATGCAATGAATAAATTAGTGACATAAAGTAACAGGTATCTTTTTCCATTCTTCATGAGCTTCCTCTTTTAGAGCCTAGATGGAAGAAGAGTGAGGCTCAACATATCTCTTCTCAATTCCTCATAGATGTTCGATTGGGCTCAGATAAGAATACACTTGTCCACAGAGTTACTTTCACCCTGATCATCCACAGCAATGCAACAGTAGCTTAGATTGGATCATTGTTATGTTGGAAAAGTGCACATCCACCAAGGGCACAGAGTGATATATCATATGTACCCCAATTTGGAATCAAGACTACCATCAGCTTGCCACTCAAAAAAAGCCCCAAACATTGCAGGTCCTGGAAAATGGTGACACAAACCTATTGGTTTTTTTTAGAAAAGAGGGGGGAAGGACGAATCCAGAATCGCAACAAATGGTCATGGTGAAAAATATATTTTATTTAGTGGAAATGCAAGAAACAAATGAAACAAATCCGCTATTTCCTCAGGATAAACATAGCAAAAATAAGCAAAATCTCCAGTGGGTGGGCCCGGGGACCCTCGTTTTGCCTGCACTGGCTGCTCTCAGGTAACATTATTAATGTGATGGCGTTTTTTTACATATAACTTTTGCCCCTAATTAGGTACAAGTTTGTAAGCATTTACTAGCAATATATGCCCACTGGAGATTTTGCTTATTTTTGCTATGTTTATCCTGAGGAAATAACGGCTTTATGTCTTGTATGACAACATTGGTATATTACTGGCAGCATGGTGACCAGGGTCCTAATCGTGTGTTATCAATGATTAACTAGTCCTTGCATGTTTTTTAGCCATTTGTTTCTTGCATTTCCACTAAATAAAATATATTTTTCACCATGACCTTTTGTTGCCTTTCTGGATTCGTCCTTCCCCCCTCTTTTCTACATGAATTTTGGCAATTGGTCAATTACAGTCCAATGTTATAAATATATTGGGACACTAATTATGGTCACTTGTGACATATTGATTATTATATTGTCCCATAGGATGTTTACATTACTTTGCACTACCCTCTTTGTATATACATCTAATTTTTTTTTACAAACTTTTTCGCCACTTAAATATAAAAAAAATTCTATGCAAGTTTGCAATCGCTATAGTGACAAGGAAAATCACATTTTCAAATCATTTATATAATACAATGAATGATATTAAAAATAAAATAGCAGAATTGCATTTTTTTACTATTTCATTCCAATTTGAATTTTTTTCCTCCATTTTTCAGTATATTGTGTGGTGAAATGGTTAGTGTCATTCAAAACTATAACTTGTCCTGCAGAAAACAAGCCGTCATTCAGCTGTATGAAAAGAAAGAAAGTTATGGGTGTTGATAGAAGGATTGAAAAAAATAAAAATGCAAATATTAACCCCTTCCCGTCATTTGATGTACTATCCCGTCCACATGACCGGGGCCCGTATGACCGTGGATGCAGTGGCGTAGTTACTGTTTGTGGCGCCCGGGACGGTCGAAAAATTTGCCGCCCCTTTGGTCGTTGATAATCCGGAAGCATCCAAAGAGCCCACACTACACTCAAAGATCTAATTTTTAGTCTGCTACTAACTCTGCTGTTATTATTTCTAGACTTTCATCTTCTTGCAGTTCTCTATATATATGTATGTATTAGATTGATGATGCTGGATGAAGACCTAATGGCTTTTTAATAATAATTTTTAATAATGTGACAGACCTTACATATTGGATTATATAGAGCCCTGTTTTTTATTACATACCGTCCTGTCTTGTTAGCTGTATAATGCAATGATGGCTGATGGAGCATGGGAAAGCTTCCTTTCTAATGGAGGAGCTGATGGACTGGTAGTTTGGTCACCGGCTCCTCGATCAGCAGTCATTTTATATCTAAAAAGAGAGGGGACTATGTAATAAAAGAGGGCACTGTAAATAACAAAATTAAAAAGAATACACTATGTAAGAGACAGCACTATACATAACAGCAGAGGAAACTATATAATAAGGGACGGCATCATATATAACTAGAGAGGATGGTACGTAATAAGGGACAGTGTTATACATACAGTAATAAAAGAGGAAACTATGTAACTAAGGATGGTGTTATACAGAATTAGTGAGTACACTATATACTGAGGGACTGTGTTAGACATAGTGAGTACACTATATACTAAGGGACTGTGTTAGACATAATAAACGATAATGTCTTCCTCCACCTCCCCCTGTTCCTAAGGCCATTATAAGTCCCCCTTCCTCCCATCCCAATCCCCCACACCCCTCATTGTCCTCCTCCCCTCACATCCCATTATTGTCCTCTCCCCCACCCCATCATTGCCCTCTTCACCACCTCCATCATTTTCTTCTCCCCACCACTATCTTTGCTTTCTCCCCCACCACTCCCATCATTGCCCATTCCACCACCTCCATCATTTCCTCCTCCTCCACCACCCCCATTTATTGCCCTTTCCACCACCACCATCATTGCATTCTCCCCCACCACCCCATCATCATTTATTTTTCCCCCACCACCCCATAATTGCCCTCTCCATCACCCCCATCATTGCTTCTCCCCATCACCCCCACCCTTGCCTTCTCCCCATCATTGCCTTCTCCTTCACCCTATCACTGCCTTCTCCCCATCACTCCCATCATTGCCTGCTCCATCACCCCATCATTGTCTTCTCCCCATCACTCCCATCATTGCCTGCTCCATCACCCCATCATTGTCTTCTCCCCATCACTCCCATCATTGCCTTCTCCATCACCCCATCACTCCCATCATTGCCTGCTCCATCACCCCATCACTCCCATCATTGTCTGCTCCATCACCCCATCATTGCCTGCTCCATCACTCCCATCATTGCCTTCTCCTTCACCCCATCACTGCCTTCTCCCCATCACTCCCATCATTGCCTGCTCCATCACCCCATCATTGTCTTCTCCCCATCACTCCCATCATTGCCTTCTCCATCACCCCATCATTGTCTTCTCCCCATCACTCCCATCATTGCCTTCTCCATCACCCCATGACTCCCATCATTGCCTGCTCCATCACCCCATCACTCCCATCATTGTCTGCTCCATCACCCCCATCATTGCCTGCTCTATCACTCCCATCATTGCCTTCTCCTTCACCCAACCACTGCCTTCTCCCCATCACTCCCATCATTGCCTGCTCCATCACCCCATCATTGTCTTCTCCCCATCACTCCCATCATTGCCTTCTCCATCACCCCATCATTGTCTTCTCCCTATCACTCCCATCATTGCCTTCTCCATCACCCCATCACTGCCTTCTCCCCATGACTCCCATCATTGCCTGCTCCATCACCCCATCACTCCCATCATTGTCTGCTCCATCACCCCCATCATTGCCTGTTCCATCACTCCCATCATTGCCTTCTCCTTCACCCCATCACTGCCTTCTCCCCATCACTCCCATCATTGCTTGCTCCATCACTCCCATCATTGCCTTCTCTGCATCACCCCCATCATGGCCTTCTCCCATTACCCCCTCATGGCCTTCTCCCATCACCCCAGGCCCAGGCATTATGGCCTTCTCTCTCCCCATCACAGTCTTCTCATGTCCCCATCTCCTCCAGGGCCAGGCTAACCTACACACAGACACACACACACACACAGACAGACAGACATACACACACACACAGACATACATACAGACACACACACACATACACACAGACAGACAGACATACACACAGACACCACCTCTCTCCTCTCACCTGTCCGCAGCATCGCCCGCGCTTCCTCGCTCACACAGCAGCGGCCGCTGAATGATGATGTCATTCAGCGGCTCTTCTGTGTCAAACAGGAAGTGCAGCCTCCAGACAGGAAGCGCGGCCACCGGGCAGGAAGCAGGACGGACCCTTGCAGCTCCGCTCCTGCTATTCCCGCTTGCAGGCAGCGGAGCTGCTGTGATTGCTCCCTGCCCGCCACTGCACTGCACTGTGCCTCACTGCCTCCGCGCTTCTCCCACAGAGAGAAATTGCTGCTGCTGCACCACCCACACACATGTGCCGCCTGGGGCGGACCGCCCCCCCACCCACCTCACGCTATGCCACTGCGTGGACGGGATAGTACGTCATCGCGATCATCGTGATCACAGCTGACACCCGGCACTATGTGCCAGGAGTTGTCACGGACCGCTCCTGGCACATTAACCCCAGCACACTGCGATCAAACATGATCGCAGTTTACCGGGTGCATAGGGAAGCATTGGGCAGGGAGGGGGCTCCCTGCGTGCTTCCCTGAGCCCCTCAGCATCAGATGTGCTCGCGTTGTTCCGAGGGCCTCCTTCCTGCAGGCCACTGGATCCAAGATGGCCGCAGGGGCCTTCCGGGTCCTACAGGGAGGCAGCTTTCTCAGTACCTACTGAGAGCAGGCGCTGAGAAGCCGCCTGCACTGCCTGTCAGATCGTTGCTCTGACACAGTGCTATGCAAAGTGTCAGGTCAGTGATCTGACACAATATAGTAATGTGTCCCCTCCCGGGACAAAGTAATAAAATAAAAAAAAACGTGTAAAAATAATTTTTAAAGAATTCCTAAATAAATAATAAAAAAAAATATTCCCTAATAAATTCTTTTTTTTGTAAATAAAAAACAAAAATAATAGAAGTACACATATTTAGTATCGCCACGTCCGTAATGACCCGCCCTATAAAACTGTCCCACTAGTTAACCCCTTTAGTGAACCCCTTCAAAAATAAGAAAACAAGAGAAAAAACAATGCTTTATCCTCATACCGCCGATCAAAAAGTGCAATAACACGCAACAAAAAAGACGGATATAATAAACATGATACTACTGAAAACGTCATCTTGTCCCGCAAAAACGAGTCACCACACAACGTCATCAGCAAAAAAATTAAAAAGTTATAGCTCGCAGAATAAAGTGATGCAAAAATAATTATTTTTTGTATAAAAACCGTGCACCGATAATTTTGGCTCATTTTTCATCGTTTTGAAATCTCCATAACTAAACCAATATGGAAGAGGCCAGGAGCCATTTGGTGAGCTGCATTTCTTGCTACATGTTCACACACTTACCAGTGGAAAAGCCAAACTTCACATGCCACAAATGCAAGCTTGTGTCCCTGTTGGAGGAAAAATTGCAAAATCTCGAAGAGAGGTTAGCTACATTGAAGATCATTAAGGAAGGTGAAGAGTTCTTAGACAGAGCAGAATTATCTCTTCATGTTACAGAAAGAGAAGAAATTCGATGCACACCTGAAAAAACAGAGGAATGGAAGCATGTGACCCAGAGAAGCAGGAGGATCGGGAGGCAGTCACCACCCATACAGCTCAGGAACCAGTACCAGGCTCTCACACAGGAGAATGATGAAGAAATACATCAGGATAAGACTTTGCCCACAAACAGCATCCTTGTACGCCTTCAGAATCCTCCTGGATGGAGAAAAAAAAATGTTGTGAAAAGAAACGGAGAGTGGTGGTCATAGGGGATTCCCTGTTGCGAAGAACAGAGGCCGCTATCTGCAGACCAGATATAACTTCAAGAGAAATGTGGTGTCTTCCAGGTGCAAAAATTAAAGATGTGTCTGACAGGATATCAGGACTCTTCAGACCTACAGATGACTACCAATTCCTGCTAATACATGTGGGGACAAATGACACAGCATGAAACGACCTGGAAACCATCTGCAGTGACTTTGAAAACTTAGGCAAGAAAGTGAAAGAACTGGGAGTACAGGTGGTCTTCTCTTGCATCCTGCCAGTGGATGGCTATGGAAAAAGGAGGTGGAATAAGATTCTGCAGGTGAACAACTGGCTACGTCGATGGTGCCGTCAGCAAGGATTTGGATTTCTGGATCACGGAGTGAATTACCTATACGATGGACTACTTGCTAGAGATGGGGTGCACCTTACAAAGACTGGAAAACATGTATTTGGAAGTCGCCTTGCTAGACTTATCAGGAGAGCTTTAAACTAGAACAATGTGGGAAGGGAAGCAAAAGGCCAGAAAAAAGTCATACAGCAAACAAATATTATTGAGAACTCTGCTATTAGAAGTGGAAAGGAAGAACAAAGACAAAAGAATCTAAATAATAAAAATATTGGAGAAAGAGAAACCAATCACAAACTAAAATGTTTCTATACAAATGCACAAAGCATGGGTAACAAACAAGGAGAATTGGAACTACTAACGCAGGAAAAGAAATATGATGTCATTGGAATCACTGAATCTTGGTGGGACAATACACATAATTGGAATACAAGGCTAGAAGGATACAACTTATTTGCAAGAAACAGACTTGATAAACGAGGAGGAGGTGTCGCATTGTATGTTAGAAAAGCGTAAATCTGCACAGACATTGAAGCTTCAGAGACTGGGAGTTCTGTGGAAACTGTTAGGGTAAGAATACAAGGACAGAACAATGGAAAGGACACCATTGTAGGCATTTACTACAGGCCACCTGTGCAAGCTGAAGATATGGATGAACTCTTTATGCATCAAATGGCCAAGTTCTCCAAAAAATATGACATAGTTGTCATGGGAGATTTCAACTATCCAGACATTTGTTGGGAATCTCTCTCAGGCAAAACTAACAGGTCAAGGAAATTCTTATCCTCTCTTGCTGACAACTTTATCTTCCAAAAGGTAGGGGAGAAAACAAGGGGATCTGCTACCTTGGATCTAATCCTTATAAACAGGGAGTAAATGGTTGAGGAGGTAAAAGTGGCTAGGACCCTAGGAGGAAGCGACCATGTTATTTTAGAATTTTGGATAACTAGAGGAGGAAGACCTGTGAAGACTGAGACGTCAAGGTTAAATTTCAGAAAGGCAGATTTTAAGGGATTCAGAAAGAGAATTGGAGGGATCCAATGGCTGGATATCCTTAAATACAAAAATGTCCAGGAAGGAAGGGAAATATTGAAAAATGAAATTCTCAAAGCACAATTGTTAACAATTCCGAAAAGAGGGAAGAATAGGAAGCATTTAAGGAAACCAGGATGGATGAACACAGAACTTAAGCACATGCTAAAAAGGAAGAAAGAAATGTTTATAAAATGGAAAGAGGAAGGCTTATCTAAAGAAGAATATAATGCTGTCTGCAGAACCTGAAGGTCACAAATCAGATTATCTAAAGCTGACAATGAATTGAGGCTTGCAAGAGACATCAAAAGCAATAATAAAGGATTTTGGGGATATGTCAAAAGTAAAAGAAAAGTCAAAGATGCTAAGGATTTTTACAGGATGAAAATGATGAAATGGTAAGACAGGATGTTGAGAAGGCCGAACTTTTAAATTCCTATTTTGCATCTGTTTTCTCTCAGAATGGAAATGTAACATCAACTGTTCTTCACTGTCCTATTAAGGGAATAGAAGAATCCAGGATATCTATAAACAGAAAGATAGTGAGGAAACACTTAGCTAACCTAAATGAATTCAAGTCTCCAGGTCCAGATTAATTACACCCCAGAACATTGAAGGAGATAGCAGAAGAAATTTTTGAACCCCTCTCCATAATCTTTGAAAATTCTTGGAGAACAGGAGAAGTCCCAGAAGACTGGAGAAGAGCAAATGTTGTTCCTATCTTCAAAAAGGGGAAGAAGGTGGACCCAGGCAACTATAGGCCGGTGAGTCTGACTTCTATACCAGGAAAGATCTTTGAACAAATTATTAAACAATATGTATCTCTGTACCTGGATAAGAATGAAGTGATTAAGCAGAATCAGCATGGGTTTGTAACTAATAAGTCATGTCAGACTAACTTAATTTCCTTCTATGACGGAATCACTGATTGGATGGATCAGGGAAATGCTGTAGATATAGTATATCTTGACTTCAGCAAAGCATTTGACAAAATATCTCACACAATCCCTATTGAAAAAATGACTAGGTATGGAATGGACAAGGCAACTGTTAGGTGGATTCATAATTGGCTTAGTGATCGGACCCAAAGAGTGGTTGTAAATGGCTGCACATCCAGTTGGAAGAACGTCTCAAGGGGGGTACCACAGGGCTCTGTCCTGGGCCCTGTATTGTTCAACATCTTTATCAACAATTTAGATGAAGGAATTGAGGGTAAACTGATGAAATTTGCTGATGACACAAAGCTAGGAGGGATAGCTAATACTAGAGAAGAGAGAGAGGATTCAAAAAGATATAAGTAAACTGGAGCAGTGGACAGCAACTAACAGAATGGTTAACAGGGAAAAATGCAAAGTACTACATCTGGGCAAAAAAAATGAAAAAAGCATATACAGAATGGGAGGAATAGGGCTAAGCAACAGCACATGTGAAAAAGACTTGGGTATACTAATAGATCACAGACTGAATATGAGTCAACAGTGGGATGCAGCAGCAAATAAGGCAAATGCAATTCTAAGATGTATTAACAGAAGCATACAGTCTAGATCACGTGAAGTCATTATCGCCCTCTACTCCTCTGTGGTCAGACCTCATCTGGAATACCTGTGCCCAGTTTTGGGTGCCACATTTTAAAAAAGACATCAGCGAACTGGAGCAAGTTCAGAAAAGAGAGACCAGAATGGTGACCGGTCTGCAAACCCTGTCTTATGAGGAAAGGTTGCAGGATTTGGTAATGTTTAACTTGCAAAAGAGAAGACTGAGAGGCAACTTAAGGCTGGAGTCACACTAACCTGAGCAAAATACGGTCCGTAGTTTACTTGCGTAATACGGATGAATGACCCCTAAATAGTGCTCCGTAGGTCATCCGTAAGCAATGTGAGGTCGCGTATTTTGCGCATGTCTGCAGCCGTATGTAATCCGTGTGGCATCCGTATGCAATCCGTATGGCGAGATTTTCTCGCAGCCTTGCAAAATGGACATTTAACGGTTTTGAGGCCTGCAAACAATTTAAATCATTAGCCTGCACCCTATTTAGACACTTATAAACAGGTGGCTGCCTACATTCTGTCCATTTGTCACCTTGCTTTCACGAGGTGTGTTGGTGTTCTTTGTGCAGCATGGCAGAGGGTCTGCGATTCAATACAACTGAGCAGATTCTCTTTACCTGGCTTTTGTCACGGCGCTTTGGGCAACCATATCCTGTGATAGTGGATCCGCGGAGGAGGAGACGCATGTGGGTCCATCCACTTTTGAGGCAACGACTCACAAGAGGTCATTTTCACCGCCTCTATTCTTCTGTGCGGGAGCATCCGGAGAAATTTTACCAGTATTGTGGCATGAACATTTCCACATTTGATCGACTCTTGGAGACAGTGCGTCCTGGGATAACCTTTCAGGACACAAAGATGCGCAAAGCGATATCTGCAGAGGAGCGACTTCTACTCACAATACGGTATGTACTACACAACCATATTCTCTAAGTTCATAATGTGTGTGCTAAATTATGTTTTTTGGCCTTCTTGGACAAAGTTTAATGCCCTCATCTTACTCCAAATATGTTTCACCTGACACAGCAGAATGTTACATCTAATATGTCCTGCATATCACTTAGTCATTGTGCCACCAAATATGTGTGTGTTATTCTCTCTCATTTCCTACCAAGTTTGGTCAGCATGTAACTGATTTTTTTTTACTTTAGCCATTCTAAACTTTACTATTTCTGTTGTTCTACAGCTTCCTGTCCACTGGCCTGTCTTATGCCGCCCTCCACCATGAGTTTCTCATTGGAAAGTCAACCATTTCAGGCATAGTGAGGTCTACATGTGCAGAAATCTGGACAAGACTCCATCAAGTGGTCATGCCCGAGCCCAGGATGGAAGACTGGTTAAGGATATCAAGGGACTTTGAGGAGGACTGCCAGTTTCCAAATTGTATTGGGGCCCTGGATGGCAAACATATCAGGGTGCGTAAGCCGCCAAACTCAGGCTCCCAATTCTTCAATTATAAACAATACTTTTCTGTTGTATTGTTGGCTCTGGTAGACCCTCAATACAAGTTTATAATTGTTGACATTGGGGCCTATGGAAGGACGGGAGACTCTAGAGTCTTCAATACTTCCATAATGGTCGGCGGCTACGCACCAACCAGTTGGATCTACCACCACCACGCCAGCTACCAGGCTCCCCCGAACAATCAGTCCCTTATGTCCTTGTGGCAGATGAGGCCTTTCAGTTATCGCGCAATGTCATGAGGCCATATCCCCGGCGCAACCTTGACCACAGGCGCAGAATTTTTATCTTGCGCCTATCACGTGCTAGGCAACTGGTGGAGTGTTCCTTTGGGATTCTTTGTGCCAAATGGCGGGTACTCCAGTCTGCCATTCAGTTGAGTGAGCAAAATGTGAATGAAGTTGTGAAAGCCTGTGTTGTTCTGCATGACTTCACCAGGATACATGATTGTTCCTCCTCTGATGGTGTTGTGCGTAGGCCGGACAATGTGCGCAGGGTGAGACCACCTATGAACCCTCAATGTAGACCACTCTCTGGCCTAAAAGTGCGTGATATTTTTACTAATTACTTTATCTCACTTGAGGGTCAACTTCTTGGCCATAGCATGCTGTATCTATGTTATAATTTGTTTCTTTAAGTATGTCTAAATACTGTATATATTACTCAAGCCCTTATGATTCTATGAGTGTTTCATTGCATTGGTTGGTGTATGTTAGTATGTTGTGAGGGATTGTGAAAAATCACACAGAGACGTTAACTAGAGTAGACAAATTTTTAGTTTTGCCTTTTTTTTTGGTTTTGCTTAAAGGCAAACATAATATTGCCATAAGAAAAATTTGGCAATGGGCAAAATGACCCTTTGTGCCTTCTTTAACTTGTTGTAAAATTAACATTACATAACAAAACAGCAACAAAGATTAGGCAATAACAACATTGCTGCATGACTAGATTAAACTAGATTTCCCAACAAAAGGTGAGCTCCATCCCCAAAATAAAGGCTACAAGATAACACTCACATTTCCTCATAATGTTATCCAATCATAGAAAGATTCCACCATGACATCCAAGGCTACCTCACAGCTTTCACACAGATATTACCTGTCTGTAGAACAGACAATATTTAAGCATGCAATACTGGAAAGGATGAAAATACAAAACTCACTTGTTAAGACATAGAGAGAGCGTGATATTCTGAATGCTGGTCGCCTTGAATTTTTTTAATAGAGATTGCTAACAAAAAAGGTGACTACTTAACTAAGGCGAGCACGCCTTTCCTAGGCGTTAGCAAGTGAGTAGTGTATTTTCATCCTTTCATTTTACAGTATAGCGCATTTAAATATTCTGTTTTCTACACACATGTAATATCTGTCTGAAAGGCGTGAGGTAGCGTTGCCTGTCATGATGGATTGTTTCATATGTTTGGAAAACATTGTTTAAAAATATGAATGTTAAATTATGTTCTAAATGTTGGTGATGGAGAACACCTGTTTTTTCATTTCTATTAGGAGCACCAGTTAAAACTCACTGGACATCTCCACCCATCAGAATCATAAATCCTCATGGGTTGGGGAAGGGGAACGTGGAAGAACAGCCTGTGGGTGCTGCTGGACATTGTGGCCAACATTGCCCTGTGTGGGGCCATACTGTTGCCCATGATGCTGGAATTGTCCTGCCTCCTGGGACTGTTGGGGATACTGGCCAGAGTAATGATGATGGTGAGGGGCTTCTTGTTGGCTCTTGTAGGCACGTGGCTCATACCCACCAAGATAGCCAGATCGTCCCCAACCAGGTTGGGACCAGCCTCCAACACTGGGTGGGTACAAGTGGCCATATTGGTGGGGTTGGCTTGAGGAAGACATTTGGGGCTGCGGAATAGAAGGTTGGGTAGGGGGAGGAAGGTGTTGAGGTGTTGGCCCACGTATTAGGGGCTATTCGGACCCTGCTTGAGCAAGCATCTGTGTGGATGGTCTCATGAGCATTAAATTTCGTGGTGAGAGCTGTCACCTCTCCAGAAATTCAAATACCTCATATGGGGGTATTGGGGGAGTGCTTGCATCAAGCATGATCTGAATACATCCCCTAATACGGAGCCGGACCTCACGGGTAAGGGCGCGGAGATAAAGGGTGAGGCTACGTGCATAGGCCTCCTCCCCATCATCTGTAGTTACTCTCGACAAATAATTGAGCACCCCTGTGTCCACATTGGTCCTGCTCTCTTTAATAGTGACCTGGCGCCTTCTTCTTGTTTGGCCAGATGTTAGAGCAGCCTGTGGGGAGGACCTGATCTAGGCAGTTGGGCTGCTGCTCAAGTTGCCCGGCTCTTCCAGGATGGGTGAGGTGGCAGCAGCAGACCGTCCTGGTGGTGTTGTGTGTAGGCCAGCCATTGTGCTGTCTTGTGATGCCTCATCTTCAGCCATCCTTCTTGTAGGGGGAGAAGATGGGCCAGCCACCTCATCCCCTACAGGATCTATAAGGGGCTCTGCCTCTGAGGCCGTTCCTCGATCCGTAAGGTTGGATTGAGTTCTGTTATGAAATAGAACAGAGGCAAAAATACATCAATATTTTTGTCCCTGTAAAGTATTTGTGTAATGTATTTGTGTAATGTGGTGTGAGGTATGTACTTACGGTCTCAGATCCAGAATTGGGGCGAGGAAGTTCAGCCGGTCATAGTATATGTATTTTCTTTTGACATGTCCAGCATCCCCACTCCTGGACCGCTGCTGGCGTTCCCGGCGGAACTGGTCCCGGATGCTTCGCCAGCGTTTCATCACATCTTCCACTGCAATGTGACAGGAAATATTGTCAAAATCACATATTTGAGAGGTCACATTTTCTAACAGTAGTCTAGGCATGGGGCCTTCTGGGGTGTGCGTTATACCCATGGTGGCATATGTAATTTGGCAGATACACAGGGTCTCATTAGCTACACTTAAACTAATTTTATTGGCTAGGAGGATGAGGAGCTTGTGGCCTAACCACAAATTATGGCTGTGTGAAGCCACGTGTCACATCCAAATGTAACGGCCTCATGAGGCTAATAAAAGTACATGCACAGGAAGGGGGGTGCTGATTCTAGATTCATTTTTTTGCGCGCGCTAAGGTTAATGATGTTTTTATGGTTGCACTTATTAATTTTATGCTGCTCATCACGTGGTCTGTCACCAAAGTCATGGTACATCTGGCGAGAGATGCGCCTCCATGACGCCTCCTTTCTTGTCCGGTTAGCATAATTTGCATCGCGTGGGTCCCATATTTCGGGACGCTCCTGCACCAGCACAATTAGCATCTCAACATTAATGTATGTGGACGCCATGCTGCTGCTGTACTCCGTGGAGACGTACTTTCTGGATGTCTGGAGCGCTTTTTGAGATCATTTGCATGTCTAGGCTTCCTGATGATGGATTGGCCCATTTCCTGTCACCAGCCAAAAGACCTGCGTATTGCTCGCAGGTCACACGTGTGTTCCGTGTGTAATCCGTATTTTTTGCGCACCCATTGACTTGCATTGGCGTACTACGGGCGTAGTACGCTGACAATCGCAGCATGCTGCGAGTGGCACGGAGCGTAGGATACGGAGGAGAAATATACGCCTGGTGCGAGTGACCCCATAGAGAATCATTTGTCCGTGTCTAATGCGTGCTTTTAGCGCCTCTCACTCTCCCGTATTCCTCGCCAGTGTGACTCCGGCCTTATAGTTGTCTACAAATGTCTCAAGGGCTGTCACATTGTAGAAGGATCATCTTTATTTTCATTTGCACAAGGAAAGACTAGAAGCAATGGGATGAAACTGAATGGGAGGAGACACAGATTAGATATTAGAAAAAACTTTTTGACAGTTAGACTGATCAATGAGTGGAACAGGCTGCCATGAGAAGTGGTGAGTTCTCCTTCAATGGAAGTCTTCAAACAGAGGCTGGACAGACATCTGTCTGGGATGATTTAGCGAATCCTGCTTTGAGCAGGGGGTTGGACCAGATGGCCACGGAGGTCCCTTCCAATTCTACGATTCTATATAAAATTGTTTTTATTGTATAAAAGCACCAATACATTAAAAAATGATATAAATGAGGTATTGCTGTTATCATACTGACCTGAAAAATAAAACGGCTTTATCAATTTTACCACACGTGAAATGGTGTAAACGCCCCCCCCAAAAGAAATTCAAGAAATGCTGTTTTTTGTTCATTCTGCGTCCCAAAAATCGGAATAAAATGCGATTAAAAAAAGTCATGTGGCCAAAAATGGTAGCAATATAAACGTCAACTCGTCCCGCAAAAACTAAGACCTCAAATAACTCGGTGGGTCAAAATATGGAAAAATTATAGCTCTCAAAATGTGATGCAAAAACTATTTTTTGCAATAAAAAATCTATTTTAGTGTGTGACATCTGCCAAACATAAAAACCCACTATAAATAGTAAATCAAACCCCCCTTTATCACCCCCTTAGTTAGGGAAAAATAAAATTAAAAAAAAGTATTTATTTCCATTTTTTCATTAGTGTTAGGACTAGTTATTACCTCATAAAGGGACAGTGGTTAGAATTGTAAAAAGTGGCTCGGTCATTAACATGCAAACCACCTTTGGGGGTAAAGGGGTTAAAATTGGCTGTAGAGGCAAAGGGTTAGGCCGGGGTCACACTAGTGTATGACATCCGATGCGAGAGCAACGAATGCTATATGCTAATACCCTCGGCTCCTGCTCTGCTATGAGTGGGAGCGGAGTGTCATGCTATTGTGCTCCGATCATCTTACACAGAGAGGATCGGAGCACAGCTGTGGAGGAGGTGGAGAAAGTAATTTCTCCATCTCCTCCATTGCTGGGGTCAGCGTATATTGCACACCACTCGGATGATATCCGAGTGACGTGCGCTGTGTGACTCGCACCCATAGACATAGGCTGCTTTCACACTTGCGTTTTTTTCGCTGCGCACCGTGCGCAGTGCAAATGCACATAAAAAATGCATCATGCGTTTTTGTGCGGTTTTGTGCTTGTTCTTTTTTAAAAAAACGCATGCTTTTACCATGCGCACATCAGCGCACCCAAAGACTATAATGGGTGGTTGGTGAAAAAAAGACGCAAGATGCATTTTGTACACCCGAGCGCACACTACAAAAAAAACGCATGCGCATACAAACGTGTACAAATGCATGTGTATGCGCACCCATGTAAAGTAGAGGAAAAAAAGACGCATGCGGTTTTTTGCGCAAAAAAAAACAGCGCAAAAAAACGCAAGTGTGAAACCAGCCTTATATGGGAGCAAGTTAGCTGAGACTCGGCCCAGTGTCGGTGCCAATGCTGTGATTTCTCTCACACATAGAATACGGACGAGGAAAAAAAACGGTGATGGGAGCTGCCCCATACATTAACAGTGGCCCGAGTGCTGTGCGATGTTTTATCGCATAGCACTCGTCCGTATTCAATGCAAGTGTGACCCCAGCTTTAAACTGTAAATTACAGTTCATGATCATAGCAGCATCCTAAGGCTATGTTCACATGGATATGACTTAAGGCTAGTTTCACACTTGCTTTTTTTTGCAGTGCGTTTTTCCCGCAAAAAACGCATTGAAAAAACGCATACAAAAGCATACAACTGCTGCGTTTTTTTCAAGCATTTTTATGAGCATGCATGAAAAAAACACAGCGTTTTTATGCGTTTGTATGCGTTTTTAGTGCATTTTTACCGCGTTTGCGTTTTTTTCCAACATTAGGTGGCCCCTCACACTAACCCAAACCATGACTTTACTAACCCTAACCCTGACCCTAACCCTAACCCTAACCCTGACCCTAACCCTAACCCTAACCCTGACCTTAACCAAACCATACTTAACCCTAACCCAAACCCTAAACCCTAACTAACCCTAACCCTAACCCTAACCCTAACCCTGACCCTAACCCTAACCCTAACCCTAACCCTGACCCTAACCCTTAACCAAACCATACTTAACCCTAACCCAAACCCTAACTAACCCTAACCCTAACCCTAACCCTGACCCTAACCCTAACCCTAACTCTAACCCTAACCCTGACCCTAACCCTTAACCAAACCATACTTAACCCTAACCCAAACCCTAACTAACCCTAACCCTAACCCTAACCCTGACCCTAACCCTAACCCTAACCCTGACCCTAACCCTTAACCAAACCATACTTAACCCTAACCCTGACCCTAATCCTAACCCTAACCCTAACCCTAACCCTGACCCTAACCCTTAACCAAACCATACTTAACCCTAACCCAAACCCTAACTAACCTTAACCCTAACCCTAACCCTAACCCTAACCCTGACCCTAACCCTTAACCAAACCATACTTAACCCTAACCCTGACCCTAACCCTAACCCTGACCCTAACCCTTAACCAAACCATACTTAACCCTAACCCTGACCCTAACCCCAACCCTAACCCTGACCCTGACCCTAACCCTAACCCTAAACCCCCTTAACTAACCCTAACTCTAACCCAAACCCCTAAATTCCATGGTTAACAAAAAAAAAATGCATGTGCAAAAAAACGCATACATGAGCATGCCAGTGCGCATGTTTGCGCATCCATAGGCTATAATGGCCATTTTTAGCACAAAACGTGCGCATATGTGCGCATGCGCTTTTTTGCAGGGCCAAAAAATGCAACATGCTGCGTCTGGAAAATACAAACGCACACCCCAAAAAAAGCAGCGCATGAAAATCGCATACATGCGCTTACCAGCGCGCAGGTATGCGCACCCATGTTAAATATAGGGGAAAAAACGCATGCGCACGTATGCGTTTTTTTCCAGCGCAAAAAAACGCAAATGTGAAACCAGCCACTTTACTCATATTTTGTTGCTGATTTGTGCTGATATTTGCGTGAAATTCAACAACATTCTGTATCCGGTATTTGTGAATAGGATTACCACAATCTGTTCACAAGAACATAAAAATTCTTAGTGAAAAAAACCTGCAAAAACAATTAGAATGCTATTAATTTGCATATATTATGCATGGGAGGGCTGTCAGATTAATTTTTTGAGGAGAAGCTCCATTATATGTATTGTTTGGATCTCTGGTGACTTCTGCGGCATATTTTTACGCAATATACATTTTGCATTTGCAATGTGCAAAATGAACAAGTGTGAACATGTACTAGTTGACCAAAGCCAAAAATGAAAAGAAAAGATAGGTAACTTGTGGTAGTGGCTTGAATATCATTCTGCCTTATTTTTTATTATATTTAGAAAAGTGGAGACACTAAATTGGGATTATCCTTTACCTGGAGATATATTTTAGGCCAGACTAGCCTGTACTTTTATAATGGCTAAGAATCAAGCCCCTGATTTAAATGTGAGCTGCATCTTATCTCTCAGAGGGATGATCATAGGTTGTTTGGCGGCTCAGGTATCCAGAACATACTATTATAACCACCCGCATTTCAGGCACATATCGGATCAATTCGCACCTAATGTGCACAAATTCAACATAAATGAGTTTCAGCTACATAGCTATCAAATCAGAAAGTGTTAATGTAAAGGATTTGGGAAATAATTTCTGTAAAATTTGAAACAGATATTTTTGTTATCTCTCTTCTGATGAGAAAAATATGTGCTGTAGACGATACAACATCTGTGTATCAAAGAGGTATTTTCATTTTAGCAAAGACTGTTTATGCGCTATAAAATGTTATGCAATTCTGTGTGCATCAATTACAAATATCAAAGAGTGACCGTCACTTCCAAACAGAGACCAGGACTGAACAGGTGCATACCAAGAGAAGCCACCTCCACATATAATGTATAAAGGTCACTGGTGCCGTATGTGAGGGGAGATATGTGTCTCAAAGGTTGTTATGCTGCATAATGTGAAACCCATAAGTTTCACTCTAGCATGATATGTGCTGAGAGTAAACCATCAGATTTTAGAATAAATTCTCGGACTTTTGTGCGCTACCAGATAAATTCACCAATCCAATATTTAGGAGAAAGATTAATCCATTTATTCCCAACGCGTTTCGAAATGTATACCATTTCTTCATCAGGGGATGACAATATATGATCAAACAGAACTGTCACAGGTTATATACAGCATGATTTCAAAAAGCGGCGCCAAAAAGGTCACATGTCATCTGGTGCAAATGTCAGGGTTCAAAGTATCACAGTTGAACTAATGCACTAATTAATCTCAATTCATTAAAAGCAATGTTTTTATTATAGAAAAAAATGAAGAAAGAAGAAGAAGAAAAGAAGACCGAAAGAAAAAAAAAATATATATATATATATATTTTAAAAAAACGAACTCATGACATCTAAAAAAACTTTTTGGCAGAGAAATGTATATCTTAGTGCACTGCAGGTTCAGTGCACTAAGATATACATTTCTCTGCCAAAAAGTTTTTTTAGATGTCATGAGTTCATTTTTTTAAAATATATATATATATATATATTTTTTTTTTTCTTTCGGTCTTCTTTTCTTCTTCTTCTTTCTTCATTTTTTTCTATAATAAAAACATTGCTTTTAATGAATTGAGATTAATTAGTGCATTAGTTCAACTGTGATACTTTGAACCCTGACATTTGCACCAGATGACATGTGACCTTTTTGGCGCCGCTTTTTGAAATCATGCTGTATATAACCTGTGACAGTTCTGTTTGATCATATATTGTCATCCCCTGATGAAGAAATGGTATACATTTCGAAACGCGTTGGGAAATAAATGGATTAATCTTTCTCCTAAATATTGGATTGGTGAATTTATCTGGTAGCGCACAAAAGTCCGAGAATTTATTCTAAAATCTGATGTGTAAGCGGTCACAGAGCTGACCTTTGGATGTGCAGCAAGCAGATTACTGATCCTACATGCTTGAACCTCTCCTAAAAAGGGTGAGTATAATCTAAATTACTTTTCCAGCATTAACCCGGATAAGACCCTATTGCGCTCTTTGTGTTCCTTTAGTTTTGACACCCTGAGAGTAAACCAGTCATTTCCAGGGTCTGGGTTTCATGGTGAGAAGGTGTGAGAGATGGGCAGGACACCTACTCATCATATCTCCACCTCAATGGTGTGGTTGGAGGAAGTTAAATGTTCAGCCACTGTTATTTTTCTCTGTTCTGTTTGGCAGAAGGAAGCCTCCAGGCTGAAGCTCCAGTGAGAGCTGCCATGTGTGTTTATTTCAGTAGGCTGCAGTCAAACTGGGAAGGAATTTGTAAGGACTTTTTATTTTCATTTGTGCCAGAAAGGTTGTTTTTGTTAATATTTTGGCTATGTGGTTTAACATAAAGTGTCCCTGAATCTACCTTGGGGAGAAGCTGAGTGAGCCGACCTTCCACAAATGGTGTTTGGGATGTGGACGATGTTCCAGGAACACAGGTAGCAGCTGTGAACAAATCATATATCCTGGGTGAAGGCAGCTACAGGGATGGGACAATGGTCAGTCAAAAAGGAGGAGCTGATTAAGCACCTGATCCTGAGCCAACAGTAGCAACACCAGCTGCACTGAGAGCAACAGCAGCACCTAGAGCAACAGCGCCAAAAGCAGCAGTACCGTGAGCAGCAGCACATACAGTGGGAGACTAATAAATTCTTGATGCAACAGATTCAACAGCAACAAAAGCAGATGGAACTCCTGGTGGGTGATATCCACAATGAGACCTCCCCTCCCCCACATCAAGGTGATGACCCGGACTTCAGGAAAGTGGTAAGACGAGGCATGCAAAAGATGACTCCATGGGATGATATAGAGGAATTTTTGACTGTGTTAAAGATGGTTGCACAGAGGGAGAGGCTTCCCCCAGAGCAGTGGGCGGAGGTGCTGGCCCCTTGTCTGATGGGTGAACCCCAGAAAGCTTATTTTAACTTGGTCTTACAGGATGCCAAGTTAAAAAGGGACATATTGGCATGCTCAGGGGTCACTATGTCTGTCAGAGCTCAAAGGGTTAATCACTGGGCGTATTTTGGTGACAATCCTCCTTGCTCTCAGATGTTTGACTTGTTGCATTTGGTCCAGAGTCCTTTATTCCTGCCAAGATGGTCGAGCGGGTGGTCATGGACAGATTTATTCACTCCCTCCTCAGGCTGGTGCAGACCTGGGTTGCCCATGGAGATCCCCGTAATGCCGACGGCCTGGTGAGCCTCGTACAAAGGTACCAGGTGGTTGAGAGGTCCCTAAGGAAGCCAGGAGGTGGGGCATCTCCATACTGGGGTACTCAGCGGAAGCACAAGTCCTAAAAGAGTGGTAGTAGAGTCACCACTAGGGGGAGTCCGAGATCCCAAGAAGTCGCTGAGGGATTATCAAAGGCTACCAGAAAATACCTGATCTGCTGGAGATGCCATGGGCCTGTAAACATAGCCACCCATTGTCCTATGTCCTCTGAGCAGATGGACTGCAACCTAGGGAGGCACTTTTTGTACTATGCCTATCCCGCCTGCAGTGTGAACTATCAGCCTGGAGAGGTGCCGCAGTCATGTCCTGTGACCATAAATGGAGTACTGGTGTCAGGACTCTTGGACTAAGGGAGTTTGGTGACCCTAATAATAGCCATACTTCCCCACCAGTTGATCCCTGTGAAACATATGGGCATCCACTGTTTCCACAGGGATGCCAAGGACTACCCTATTGCCAGAGTGTTGATAAAAACAAACCAGGGTATGGAGTCCCATGAGGTCAGGGTAGTCATAGACTTGCTACACCCTGTGATAATTGCATGGGACTTCAACCTGTTCTGGGGCTTGTGAGGAAAGGCAGGGGTGCCAAGTGACTCAGACAGGAGCCAGGTCAACCTTGATGAATCCCCATTGTAGTTGGAGGTGGAGGAGTTCCCCTTATGTGTCCTAGCTGGTGATGAGGATGAAACGGCGACCAGTGAGTCCAAGGTTCTTGATTGGGGGGTCTCTGCAGAAAATTTTGATACTGCTTAAATGTGGGATCTTACCCTAAAAGGGCCTTTGAAAATGTGTCTGTGATTGATGGGATTGATCAAGATCAGGGAGCTGATACCAGGTATCACCAATTTGCAGTCAATGGCGAATTATTGTATCAGGTGACCACCTGAGTGTAGGTTAGATAGTGGAGCAGTTGTTGGTTCTAGGACCCTATCAGTGCAGGGTTTTAGACAAGGCCCATTCACATTTTTTGGGGGGACATCTGGGGCTAGAGAAAATGCAGGAGACAATAATGTAGAGGTTCTATTGGCCTCATGTTACCGGGAGATCCTTGATAATTGTAGGTGCTGCCCCACCTGCCAGATAACCACTCCCTTTTTTCACTTTCAAAGCCCCCTAGTCCCATTACCTGTAATAGAGATCCCATTTGAGAGAATTTCCATGGACCTAGTAGATCCTGTAGTTATGTCGGCGCGAGGGCACCAATATATCCTAGTGCTCATCAACTATGCGACTCGGTACCCTGAAGCAGTACCACTAAGAAAATCTTTGGCAAAGAGCATCGCCCGTTAACTTGTCCATATTTTGGCTAGGAGATTTTGACAGACCAGTGAACCCAAGGTAATAAAACAACTGTGCAAGGACCTCCAGAGTGCCCAGCTGCGAAACTCAGTTTACCATCCACAGACCGACGACCTAGTAGAGCGCTTCAACAAAACCTAAAAAAGCCATGCTCAAAAAGGTAATTGAGAAAGATGGTTGAGATTGAGACTATCTAATTCCATTTCTGCTCTTCTCCATCAGAGAAGTTCCTCAAGCCTCTACTGGTTTCTCGCCGTTCAAGCCTCTGTATATTTGACATTCGCGAGGGCTCCTGGACATCGCCAAGTAAACCTGGGAAGCCAAGGTCACGTCACACTGGAACATCATAGAGCATGTTACCCAGCTGCAGGAGAGGATAGCGAAAGTAATTCCTATTGTGAAGTAACATTCTCTCCAGGCACAGGAGACACAGGTTAGGGTGTTTAGCCAATCAGCACGACCGAGGCAGTTCCAGGCCAGTGACCGCGTGCTAGTGCTTAGCCCAACAGTGGAGGGCAAATTCCTAGCCAAGTGGAAAGGCCCAAATGAGGTGGTAGAAAAACTGGGCAAGGTGAATTACAATTTGCACCAGCCAGGTCGAAGGAAGCCGCACCAAGTATATCATGTGAACTTGCGCAAGCCCTGGCAAGTGAGCACCCTGTATGGAATCGCGTTGTGCTGGTGGTCTCCATGGTGACCCTGAGCCGCAAGATGGCCATGGCATCGTTCAGGATAATTCAGGTGAAGGTGGCCTGTGAGCGCCTGCAAAGTCTGCTGGTCAGATGCTGCTCTGATGTCCTGCAGTGTAGAAACATTGCAGAGTATCAGATCAGGATCAGTGTAAGGGCTCATTCCCATTTGCGATGAAATCGGACAAATGCAAACTAATAAAAAATCAGATTGCATTTGGACCAATTTTATTTCATCATTGTTTGTTCATCTGTGTTGTTTTTTCCAGCTCGGATCGGATCACGATCTGACTGGAAAAAAAGTTGCAGCATTGTGCAATTGTATTCAGAAATTGGATCTCATCCCGCATTAGAAGTCAATGGGTAGAAGAAAAAAAATCGCACAGCACTTGAGCGCTGTCCGATTTTTACATACCAATCGCATTTGAAAAGCTGGCAATTTATCTGCCACATAAAATAATATCACTGCGTGATAAGTTAGTATAGAATAGATATGCAGTGAGTATGAAAAATATTCAGACCCCTTTACATTTTTTCACCCTTTGTTTCATTGCAGCCATTTGGTAAACTCAAAAATGTTCATTTTTCTTCTCATTAATGTACACTCCACATCCCATCTTGACTGAAAAACACAGAAATGTAGAAATTTTTGGAAATTTATTAAAAAAAACAACTCATATATCACATGGTCATAAGAATTCAGACCCTTTGTTCAGACACTCATATTTAAGTCACATAATCCTCCTTGAGATGGTTCTACTCCTTCATTGAAGTCCAGTTGTGTTTAATTAAACTGATAGGACTTGATTTGTAAAGGCACACACCTGCCTATATAAGACCTCACAGCTCGCAATGCATGTCAGACCAAATGAGAATCATGAGGTCAAAGGAACTGTCCAAGGAGCTCAGAGACAGAATTGAGGCAAGGCACACATCTGGCCAAGGATACAAAAGAATTTGGTGAGAGAGGTAAAGAAGAACCCCATGATCACTGTGGCTGAGCTCCACACAGGCAGTAGGGAGATGTGAGAAAGTTCCACAAAAGTCTACTCTCACTGCAGTTCTCCACCAGTCGGGCCTTTATGGCAGAATGGCCTGACAGAAGACTCTTCTCAGTGCCAGGCTTATGAAAGCCTGCATGGAGTTTGCTAAAAATCACATGAAGAACTCCAAGACTATGAGAAATAAGATCCTCTGGTCTGATGAGACGAAGACAGAAATTTTTGGTGATAATTCTAAGTGGGGTTTGGGAAGAAAACCAGGCACTGCTCATCACCTGCCCAATACAATCCCAACAGTGAAACATGGTGGTGGCAGCATCATGCTCTGGGGGTGTTTTTCAGCTGCAGGGACAGGATAATTGGCTGCAGTTGAAGGAAACATGAATGCGGCCAAGTGTAGATGAAAACCTCTTCCAGAGTGCTCTGGACCTCAGTCTAGGTCGAAGGTTCACCTTTCAACAAGACAATGACTCTAAGCACACAGCTAATATAACAAAGGAGTGGCTTCAGAACTACTCTGTGACCACTCTTGGCTGTCCCATCCAGAGCCCTGGCCTAAATCCAATTGAGCATCTCTGGAGAGACCTGAAAATAGCTGTCCACCAACGTTCTCCATCCAACCTGACGGAACTGGAGAGGATCTGCAAGGAAGAATGGCACAGGATCCCCAAATCCAGGTGTGAAAAACTTGTTGCATCATTCCAAAGAAGACTCATGGCTATACTAGCTCAAAAGGGTGCTTCTACTCAATACTGAACAAATCTGAATACTTATTACCATGTGATATTTCAGTTTTTATTTTTTAATAAATTTGCAAAAATTTCTACATTTCATTTTTTTCAGTGAGGATGGGTGCAGAGTGTATACTAATGAGAAAAAAATGAAATTTTTGAATTTGCCAAATTGCTTCAATGAAACAAAGAGTGAAAAATTTAAAGAGGTCTGAATACTTTCCGTACCCACTACATACACATAGGATTTATTTATTAAGATTTATTAAAGGAGTCTGTGTTATTCTTTCAAATAAATGACTTTTTTCTGGGTGTGTGTTTTTATACAATATGACTATGGTGTTAGTAATAGGGTTGTCTTATTGATGCCTCTCCATTACTAACCTTGGGGCTTGATGTCACCCGACAATACAAAAGTCACATCAAACCCCCTATCAACCCACTTGCCATCCCTACAGGGCAAGTGGGAAGAGCGAGGCTAAGTGCCAGAATTGGCGCATCTTATAGATGCACATTTTCTGGAGCGGCTGAGGTCTGATGTTTTTAGCCTGCTGGGGCCAGTATCCATGGCCCCTTCTGAGACTATTAATATCAGCCCGGAGCTGTCAGCATAGCCTTTGCTTGTTATTAATTATAGGGGGATCCTACATCTCATTTTTGGGAGGGTCCCCCATTTTAATAGCCAGTAAAGGCTAAGTACACAGCTGTGAGCTGATATTAATAACCTGGGAAGCTCCATGGGTATTACCTCCTTCCCATGTTATAAACATCTGCCCCCAGCCATTGGCTTTACCTCTGAGAGTTAAGGAAATTACTTGGGAGTCCACGCCATTTTTTTCAGAAAAATAATTTTTTAATAATTAAATATATGTACAGTATGTACAGTAAGCTACACACATGCACTGTACTAATATTATGTGTTAATGACATCTATATATCTATCCTTTGTGTATGTACTGTATGTGATCCATCTATTCTATCCTGTTGGCTTCTGCTGTGATTTTACAGTATATGACTGCTGAATTGCCAACATTTTCTTCTATCTTTCTGACACTGACATCTTTATATCTATCTATGCTATGTGTTTATACCTATTCTATTCTAACCTGTCACTCTGTGATTTTATTGTACACGGCAGATGAATTGCCAGCTTTTCTTCTACCTATATGTCTAATATATACAGTATATACTGTGTATATATATATATACAGTGGGGCAAAAAAGTATTTAGTCAGTCAGCAATAGTGCAAGTTCCACCACTTAAAAAGATGAGAGGCGTCTGTAATTTACATCATAGGTAGACCTCAACTATGGGAGACAAACTGAGAAAAAAAAATCCAGAAAATCACATTGTCTGTTTTTTTTTTCATTTTATTTGCATATTATGGTGGAAAATAAGTATTTGGTCAGAAACAAGCAATCAAGATTTCTGGCTCTCACAGACCTGTAACTTCTTCTTTAAGAGTCTCCTCTTTCCTCCACTCATTACCTGTAGTAATGGCACCTGTTTAAACTTGTTATCAGTATAAAAAGACACCTGTGCACACCCTCAAACAGTCTGACTCCAAACTCCACTATGGTGAAGACCAAAGAGCTGTCAAAGGACACCAGAAACAAAATTGTAGCCCTGCACCAGGCTGGGAAGACTGAATCTGCAATAGCCAACCAGCTTGGAGTGAAGAAATCAACTGTGGGAGCAATAATTAGAAAATGGAAGACATACAAGACCACTGATAATCTCCCTCGATCTGGTGCTCCACGCAAAATCCCACCCCGTGGGGTCAGAATGATCACAAGAACGGTGAGCAAAAATCCCAGAACCACGTGGGGGGACCTAGTGAATGAACTGCAGAGAGCTGGGACCAATGTAACAAGGTCTACCATAAGTAACACACTACGCCACCATGGACTCAGATCCTGCAGTGCCAGACGTGTCCCACTGCTTAAGCCTGTACATGTCCAGGCCCATCTGAAGTTTGCTAGAGAGCATTTGGATGATCCAGAGGAGTTTTGGGAGAATGTCCTATGGTCTGATGAAACCAAACTGGAACTGTTTGGTAGAAACACAACTTGTCGTGTTTGGAGGAAAAAGAATAGTGAGTTGCATCCATCAAACACCATACCTACTGTAAAGCATGGTGGTGGAAACATCATGCTTTGGGGCTGTTTCTCTGCAAAGGGGCCAGGACGACTGATCCGGGTACATGAAAGAATGAATGGGGCCATGTATCGTGAGATTTTGAGTGCAAACCTCCTATCATCAGCAAGGGCATTGAAGATGAAACGTGGCTGGGTCTTTCAACATGACAATGATCCAAAGCACACCGCCAGGGCAACGAAGGAGTGGCTTCGTAAGAAGCATTTCAAGGTCCTGGAGTGGCCTAGCCAGTCTCCAGATCTCAACCCTATAGAAAACCTTTGGAGGGAGTTGAAAGTCCGTGTTGCCAAGCGAAAAGTCAAAAACATCACTGCTCTAGAGGAGATTTGCATGGAGGAATGGGCCAACATACCAACAACAGTGTGTGGCAACCTTGTGAAGACTTACAGAAAACGTTTGACCTCTGTCATTGCCAACAAAGGATATATCACAAAGTATTGAGATGAAATTTTGTTTCTGACCAAATACTTATTTTCCACCATAATATACAAATAAAATGAAAAAAAAACAGACAATGTGATTTTCTGGATTTTTTTTGTCAGTTTGTCTCCCATAGTTGAGGTCTACCTATGATGTAAATTACAGATGCCTCTCATCTTTTTAAGTGGTGGAACTTGCAATATTGCTGACTGACTAAATACTTTTTTGCCCCACTGTATATATATATATATATATATATATATGTATATGTGTGTCACTGACACCTATATATCTATCTATCTATTCTATGTGTATATAGCTATTCTTTTCTAATCTGTCACGCTGTGATTTTACTGTATACGGCAGATGAATTGCTGGCTTTTCAAAGGAGATCGGTGTGTAAAAATCAGACACCATTTGCAATTTTTTTCTCACAGGCATTGACTTCTATTGCAGGGTGCGATCAGATTTCTGATTACAATCGCAGTATGCTGTGATTTGTTTTCCAGTACGATCGTGATCCAATCCGAGCTGGAAAAAAAATGCAGATGAACACACAATGATAGAATAATATTGGTCTGAATGCAATCCGATTTTTAATAATGAAGGATTATGGGAGTGTCCCAAGCTATTAAAGCCCCCCCTCACCACTAGGTATAGGGTCTAATGGACTACTAATATGGTTTCTGTTCTAAAGATTTTGTTTAAGAAAGGTTTGTATAGTAGGCAGTATCGGACTGGGGTACCAAGGGCCCACCACACTGACTTTAGGGGCCCAACTGCATACAAATATTACACTACCCACGTTCACAAATTTACCTATGTCTATATAATAAACTGGGTAGTTTGAGTAATGAATGACGACATGTAGCCTTTTTCTATACAAAATCAATTGAATTATGCTAAGTACTTCTTATACAGTGGGGTTGGGGGCCCAGATCTACACAGGGTGGGGTGGCTGCAATAGAAAGACTGAGAAAGTGGCTGAATGTTCGGGTGTCAAAACATATTCAGGCCATAGGGGTGTAGTGGTAAGACACAGGAAATTGTCAGGAGACAACACTAATTTACTCTTGAAAGATGGAGTGCTTTTAAGTTAAGCTTGGACGGATATTTTTCTTTTGAGGTTACAGGATGTGTATGGAAAAAACGTTCTTTCGGGTGGTCGGAATACAATCTAGGGATACACTGTATTCCTCAGTGGCATTTTTTCTATCCAAGCCAATTAGGTTTTGGTCGACAAGGCCCGCTATACGACAGCTGTTGGCCTTTGGGATTTTGAAAAGATGAGTTCTGTGAAAATTAAGGAAATGGGCATTGATGGACATTTATTAGACATGGTTTTAATAAAGTTGTGGCCAACCCACTTAACTCACAAAAGTCTCAGTGTTTTTTATTGTTAAAGGGTTTTCCTGAGTAAAGCAGCCCAGTTAATATAGAGGCTGGTTTGTCACACTCCTTGCAGTCCTGAAAGACCTGAACTAAAGAAGAATAGGCGCTATGACTGCAAGGGCGTAGGAAGGGGTTAAAGAAAATAAAAAGGGCTGCACCAGGAATTTAGGGGTGGAGAGTTTAAGGTATATCAGTGGTTTTGGGCCTGTCAGCCATTTTACCTGAAAGTTTGTCCTACCACCATTCCCTTTGTTTTGTCGATAGTAAATGTTGTGGGATTATATATATGTATATATATATATATATATATATATATATATATATATCTCTGTAAAAAGAAGTAAGATAGAGAATGGTACATAGCTGTACAGATATAGAGATTTTTACGGTTATATAAATATAAAAGGAATATAAAAGGATGGTAAAAAAAATTCAGACATGGGTGATGCGTGTGTTATGCATAAGTAGTGGAAAAGTCATCATAACATGAAATTTTTTTCCGTTCATGCCCAATAATGTTTTGCTCGACAAGGCTCGCTGCACGATAGCGGTTGGTCTTTGGGTTTTTGAAGAGATCAGTTTTGTGAAAATTAAGGAAATGAGCATGAATTGAGTTTTATTAGATATGATTTAAACCCCTCTTCTCACTCCCCCAAGGCTGTTTGCACCTTCATGACCAGGCCAAATTTACAATTCTCACCAGTGTCACTTTATGTGGTAATAACTTTAACGGATCCCACTAATTCTGAGACTGTTTTTTCATAAAATATTGTACTTCACGATAGTGGTAACATTTCTTTCCTATGACTCACGTTTATTTATAAAAAAAATGGAAATTTGTCAAAAATGTTGCAATTTTTAATTTTCATGCCCTTAAATCAGAGAGTTATGTTACACAAAATAGTTCATAAATAACTTTTCACACCACAATTTTTGAAACTTAAATTTTTTGTGACCCAGTTTTGCAAACTAGACCCCTCAAGGAATCTATCTAGATGTGTAATGAGCACCCTGAACCAACAGATGTTTCACAGAATTTTACATTGATCAATGGAAATTAAGAAAATATATTTTTCACCCCAAAATGTTTTTAGCTCATAATTTTGCAGTTTTACAAGGGTAACAGGAGAAATGGACCCCAAAATTTGTTGTGCAACTTCTCCTGAGCACATCGATACCCAATATGTGGTTGAAAAATACTTTGGAGGCACAGTGCAAAGCCCTGAAGGGAAGCAGCACCATATTGAAGTTCAGAATTCTGGACTGGTTTGAGGGGGCCATGTCACATTGGCAGAGCCTCTGAGGTGTCAGAACAACAGAAACCCCCTCAATGTGAACTCATTTTACAAACTAGACTCCCCAGTGAATTCACCTAGGGGTGCAGTGGTCACATTGACACCACTGGTATGTCACATAATTCTATAGCATTGGGCAGTGAAGTAAAAATAGTTACCGTATATACTTGTGTATAAGCCGACCCGTGTACAAGCCGACACCCCTAATTTTGTCACAAAAAACTGGGAAAACGCATTGACTTGCATGTAAGCCTAGGGTGCACAGTGAGTCGCCCCAGTTTTGCTGCACAGTGAGTGGCCCCAGATAATGCTGCACAGTGAGTGGCCCCAGTTTTGCTGCACAGTGAGTGGCCCCAGATAATGCTGCCCAGTGAGTTGCCCCAGATAATGAGGACAGTGAGTGGCCCCAGATAATGCTGCACAGTGTGTTGTGGCTGCAGATAATGCTGCACAGTGTGTGGCCCCAGATAATGCTGCACAGTGAGTGGCCCCAGATAATGCTGCACAGTGTGTTGTGGCCCCAGATAATGCTGCACAGTGTGTGGCCCCAGATAATGCTGCACAGTGAGTGGCCCCAGATAATGCTGCACAGTGTGTTGTGGCCCCAGATAATGCTGCACAGTGTGTGGCCCCAGATAATGCTGCACAGTGAGTGGCCCCAGATAATGCTGCACAGTGAGTGGCCCAAGTTTTGCTGCACAGTGAGTGGCCCCAGATAATGCTGCCCAGTGAGTTGCCCCAGATAATGAGGACAGTGAGTGGCCCCAGATAATGCTGCACAGTGTGTTGTGGCTGCAGATAATGCTGCACAGTGTGTGGCCCCAGATAATGCTGCACAGTGAGTGGCCCCAGATAATGCTGCACAGTGTGTTGTGGCCCCAGATAATGCTGCACAGTGTGTGGCCCCAGATAATGCTGCACAGTGTGTGGCTCCAGATAATGCTGCACATTGTGTGGCTCCAGATAATGTTGCACAGTGAGTGGCCCCAGATAATGCTGCACAGTGTGTGGCCCCAGATAATGCTGCACAGTGTGTGGCCCCAGATAATGCTGTACAGTGTGTGGCCCCAGATAATGCTGCACAGTGTGTGGCCCCAGTTTTGCTGCACAGTGAGTGGCCCAAGATAATGCTGCACAGTGAGTGGCCCCTGTTTTGCTGCACTGTTATGAATGGGTCACCGAGGAGAAAAAAACAAAACAAGCTAAGTCACAGAAAACCAGAGAGGTTGGTAACTATGCAGATTGCAGATCCCTGATCCTAACCACACAACTAGCAGCAGCCGTGGAGCGCACCTACGATGATCCTAGACGCTTCGTTACAGCCGGAGAACTACATAAGCCTGAAGCAAGAAAAGGGGAAAACTAACTGCCCAGAGCAGACCCCAAGGGAAAGACAGCCCCCACACATGTATTGACGGTGAAACAAGATGAAAGCACAAACACAGGCAGGAAAATAGGCTGAGCAAACGATGGGGCCCAAACTAACTAGAAAGGATAGGAAAGGAAAGACACTGTCTGCAATGTGCAAAAAACCCTACAAAAATAATGTCCAACACTTCTGATAGCAAATTTACCCTGAAGTCACTAGACTTCTCCCACTATATCAGCACTCTGAAATATTCTGAGACAGAGCAAAATGAGGCCAATCTAATAAGGGACAAAAAGCAAATTGGCAAATACAGGTAAATAAGAATGGAAATTCAGCACAGCCCCAGCCGGGGCTGGCTGACAACACAAAAAACTGAATAGACAAACAAAATCAAGTGTGAACATTAGCAGAAAAACTTAGCTTTAGATGACTGGAACAGAGCTGAAAACCAAAACCTGACAAGCCAGAAGGAATTACCAGCACCAGAATAGGGAGTCGGCTGTCTTAAATCCAGTCTGAGATTCCTGAGGTCCAATCGTCATTCTCATTATCAGGTGGCAGATCTCTACTGATTAAATCAGCCTCACTACCTCCTGTTACCACCAGAGAGAGCCTGGCAGGAGAACTCACAACTGGTGGACCAGAAAATGAACTCACAACAGTACCCCCCCCTTGAGGAGGGGTCACCGAACCCTCATCCACGCCACCAGGCCGATCAGGATGGGCCCGGTGAAAAGCACAAGCCAATCTATTGGCATGAATATCAGAGGCAGAGACCCAAGAATTATCCTCCTGGCCATAACTCTTCCATTTAACCAAATACTGGAGTCTCCGTCTAACCAAACGAGAATCCAATATTTTCTCTACCTCATATTCCACATTGCCTTCAACCAACACAGGGTCAGGAGGTGCTGCCATAAGCACCACTGGCTCAACAAACCTCTTCAACAGAGATTTGTGAAATACGTTATGGATCTTGAACGTAACTGGAAGAGCCAATCGAAAAGAAACAGGATTAAGAATCTCCAAAATCTTATAACGTCCAATAAATCTTGGCTTAAATTTTGGAGATGCAACCTTCATAGGAATATTCTTAGACGACAACCCAACCATATCACCCACTATAAACCGGGGACCAATGGTCCTATGCCGGTTGGAAAATCGCTGGGCCTTTTCCTGAGAGAGTGACAACTTATCCACCACTTGGTCCCATATCTGCTGCATTCTCTCAACCACAGTGTCCACACCTGGGCAAGACGAAGATTCCACTTGCCCTGAAGAGAATCGAGGATGAAACCCAAAATTACAGAAAAAGGGTGACATCAAAGTGGCAGAACTAGCTCTATTGTTCAGTGCGAATTCGGCCAAGGGCAAAAATGAGACCCAATCATCCTGATCAGCAGATATAAAACATCTCAAATAAGACTCCAAGGTCTGGTTTGTTCTCTTAGTCTGTCCCTTGGTCTGGGGATGAAACGCGGAGGAGAAGGATAACTGAATTCCCAGATTGGAACAAAAGGCTTTCCAGAATCTGGAAACAAACTGGACTCCTCTGTCGGACACAATGTTCTCAGGAATCCCATGTAACCGAACCACCTGTTGTAAAAACAAGGGCACCAACTCAGCGGAAGATGGCAACTTTGGGAGTGGTACAAGATGGACCATCTTTGAAAATCTATCACAAATCACCCAGATAACAGTCATCCTCTGAGAGACAGGAAGATCAGAAATAAAATCCATTGAGATATGGGTCCATGGCCTCTTGGGCACCGGCAGGGGCATCAGCAACCCACTAGAACGAGAACAGGGTTTGAACCGAGAACAAGTCCCACTGGACTGTACAAAATTCCTGACGTCACAAGATAAGGCAGGCCACCAAAAAGACCGACTCACCAAATCTCTGGTACCAAAAATACCTGGATGACCAGCCAATGCGGAGCAATGAATTTCAGACATCACTCTCTTTCTCCACTGTTCAGCAACATGCAATTTTCCTATAGGCCAACGCTCAGGTTTATCCTCCTGATATTCCTCCAGGGCGCGTCTCAAATAGGGCAAAATGGCAGAAAGAACTACCCCCTCACTTAGGATGGTAGTAGGCTCGGTCACACTAAGGGAATCGGCAAAGAAACTCCTAGATAGGGCGCAGTGTCTGGCCACAGATAATGCTGCACAGTGAGTGGCCCTAGTTTTGCTGCACAGTGAGTGGCCCCAGATAATGAGGACAGTGAGTGGCCCCATTATGTTTCACAGTGAGTGCCCAAGATAATGCTGCACAGTGAGTGGCCCCAGTTTAGCTGCACAGTGTGTGGTTCCAGATAACGAGGACAGTGTGTGGCCCCAGATAATGCTGCACAGTGTGTGGCCCCAGATAATGAGGACAGTGTGTGGCCCCAGATAATGCTGCACAGTGTGTGTCCCCAGTTTTGCTGCACAGTGAGTGGCCCCAGATAATGAGGACAGTGAGTGGCCCCATTATGTTGCATAGTGAGTGCCCAAGATAATGCTGCACAGTGAGTGGCCCCAGTTTAGCTGCACAGTGTGTGGTTCCAGATAATGAGGACAGTGTGTGGCCCCAGATAATGCTGCACAGTGTGTGGTCCCAGATAATGAGGACAGTGTGTGGCCCCAGATAATGCTGCACAGTGTGTGTCCCCAGATAATACTGCACAGTGAGTGGCCCCAGTTTTGCTGCCCAGTGTGTGGCCCCAGATAATGAGGACAGTGTGTGGCCCCAGATAGTGCTGCACAGTGTGTGGCCCCAGATAATACTGCATAGTGTGTTGTGGCCCCAGATAATGCTGCACAGTGAGTGGCCCCAGATAATGCTGCACAGTGTGTTGTGGCCCCAGATAATGCTGCACAGTGAGTGGCCCCAGATAATGCTGCACAGTGTGTGGCCCCAGATAATGCTGCACAGTGAGTGGCCCCAGATAATGCTGCACAGTGAGTGGCCCCAGTTTTGCTGCACAGTGTGTGGCCCCAGAAAATGAGGACAGTGAGTGGCCCCATCATGTGGCTGCTGCCGCTGCCTCCGTTACACACACAAAAAAAAAAACAAAACTGTATATTCACCTCCTGCTGCCCGCTGCTCATCAGCGATGCCGGCTTTGGAATGGGGACAGGTGAATATGGCTCCCCCATTCATACTCACCCCCTCCTGGCGCTCATCTCTGCAGCACAGCCCCTGCTTCTTCCATGTTCTCGGCACCGCTGCTCTTCCTGCTTCAGCGGTCACGTGGTACCGCGCATTAAAGTAATAAATAAGCATATATTCATGATGAGCGGTACCACGTGACCGATGAAGCAGGAAGAGCAGGAATGCTGAGAATATGGAACAAGCAGGGGGGCTGCAGAGAAGAGCCAGGAGGGGGTGAGTATGATCTCTGACACTCCCGATCTGTATTTATTGGAAAAACATATATTTTTTGTTCTTTATTAGGACTTTTTCTAATAACATTTTAAAAAATTTCTACATGTGACATCTTTAGGCTAAGTTCACACTAGGTGTTTTTGCTGCGTTTTTACTGCTTTTTTATGCTAATTTTCAACTGCATTTCACAGTACCAGCAAAGCATATGAGATTTCAGAAATCTCATGCACAAAGTTTTTTTTCATCAATATTTTGTGCTTTGCATGATTTTTTGGACATACAGCATGTCACTTCTTTCAGCCTTTTTTTCAGTGTTTTTCACCCATTGACTTGAATGGGTGGTGAAAAAAAGCTGAAAAAACACTCCAAAAATACAGGTATCATGTTTTGATGCATTTTTGGTGCCAAAAAATTCTGAAGGATGCATCTGTGGGCCATCGCTATATGATTTGTGTGATTTATGAGTATTTTACTTTATTAACCATCTTGTAGCTTACATCTGTGCCCGTGGCTTCATCTATTGTATGTGACTATGTACAAACATGTGTTTGCTGGTTCTATAATGTTATCTTGTTTATGTTTTATATCCTTAATTATGAGGTTTGTTATCATCTTTTACTTTGATAGTGGGGATTGAAGGCACCTTTCATTGTGTATTTCATGTTGCTACTCCATTACAGAACAATGACTTTTATATGTCACCATTATTATATAAATATTCTATATTCTTACTTGTTCTGGATAGCTTTATATCTGTGGGGTTTAATGTAAAGCAATACTTACCCAATGGTAACTTTATATTTTTTGTCTATTTCTTGCAATAAGATTGTGTGCACTGTCACTTTAAACTATTGTTTCACTGTCACTTTAAATTATCTACTAGACTGACCATGCATATATGTGCCCCTATAGTGGGGTCTTATTTTAATGATATAATACTGCAAAATATATGACACTTCCTTCTTTTCTCCTTCCCTCCTTACTCACTCTTATTTTAAACTCCTTTTTTTAAGTTGAGATGAATTCTAGTCTTACCTAATATGTCCACCGTAGCTCCTGCCCTTGTAAAAGACGGTGCCATTCATGTTAGTGCACATGCCGAGTAGGCGCGATCTTTCGGAGCATCGCCCCACCGCACGAGGATGAGGCCGGATGTGATGTGGGATGCGAAACATTAGGCATGCTCCGACATAATAACAGCTGATTGGGATCTCTAAGACTGAGAACAACACACAGTTAGTTAAAGGCTGCCGAGAAAGCCCACACGAAACGCGCGTTGAGGCTGCCAGCACATTGTCCTAAGTGGAGATTATGGGTAAGAGCAGACTTTAGCACGGTACATGTTATCTTTTTGTTCTCTTAAAGTGATATACATCTGTTTTCTCTGTTTGAGGTATACATATCTCCAATGGGGATCCTTCACTCGTTGTCTCTATAGTTTATTAGTACTTCTGTGCACTTCTTCATTACTTAATCGTATTTTGAGACATTGAGTGTCGTTATCCTCATAGAGACATGTGCACACATGGGAACATTAACCTTATAGGCACTGGTGCTTTAGGTAATTTCCTTCCCCCAAAATTTATGCGGACCTTGTGTGTTAACACCTGTGCATTCAACTATCCATTTTGTCTAAAATTTGACTATTGCTACCTTTCATCTTTTATGTTTAATGTTTTTGAATAAACTTGGATATATTTTTATTTTTATTCAACTCATTATTTATTTTCATTCAACTCATTAACTGTTAACCACGTACTCCTGACAAAAAACATCAGCCTTTGATCTCCTCAATACATTTTCTGCAATTACAACATCCTTATATAAAAGCCCTCTATTTGAATCTTTAGAACCAGCTCCCCAACTCTTAGGCTGGTTTCACATTTGCGTTTTTTAGCGCTGGAAAAAAACTCATACCTGCGCATGCGTTTTTTCCCCTATATTTAACATGGGTGCGCATACCTGCGCGCTTGTAAGCGCATGTATGCGATTTTCATGCGCTGCGTTTTTTTGGGGTGTGCGTTGGTATTTTCCAGACGCAGCATGTTGCATTTTTTGGCCCTGCAAAAAAGCGCATGCGCACATATGCGCACGTTTTGCGCTAAAAATGGCCATTATAGCCTATGGATGCGCATATGTGCGCACTGGCATGCTCATGTATGCGTTTTTTTGCATATGCGTTTTTTTTTTAACCATGGAATTTAGGGGTTTGGGTTAGAGTTAGGGTTAGTTAAGGGGGTTTAGGGTTAGGGTTAGGGTCAGGGTCAGGGTTAGGGTTGGGGTTTGGGTCAGGGTTAGGGTTAAGTATGGTTTGGTTAAGGGTTAGGGTCAGGGTTAGGGTCAGGATTAGGGTTAAGTATGGTTTTGTTAAGGGTTAGGGTCAGGGTTAGGGTTAGGGTTAGGGTCAGGGTTAGGGTTAGGGTTGGGGTCAGGGTTAGGGTTAGGGTCAGGGTTAGGGTTAAGTATGGTTTTGTTAAGGGTTAGGGTCAGGGTTAGGGTCAGGATTAGGGTTAAGTATGGTTTTGTTAAGGGTTAGGGTCAGGGTTAGGGTTAGGGTTAGGGTTAGGGTCAGGGTTAGGGTTAGGGTTAGGGTTAGGGTCAGGGTTAGGGTTAGGGTTAGGGTCAGGGTTAGGGTTAAGTATGGTTTGGTTAAGGGTTAGGGTCAGGGTTAGGGTCAGGATTAGGGTTAAGTATGGTTTTGTTAAGGGTTAGGGTCAGGGTTAGGGTTAGGGTTAGGGTTAGGGTCAGGGTTAGGGTTAGGGTTAGGGTTAGGGTCAGGGTTAGGGTTAAGTATGGTTTTGTTAAGGGTTAGGGTCAGGGTTAGGGTTAGGGTCAGGGTTAGGGTTAGGGTTAGGGTTAGGGTTAGGGTTAGTTAGGGTTTAGGGTTTGGGTTAGGGTTAAGTATGATTTGGTTAAGGGTTAGGGTCAGGGTTAGGGTTAGGGTTAGGGTCAGGGTTAGGGTTAGGGTTAGGGTCAGGGTTAGGGTTAGTAAAGTCATGGTTTAGGTAGTGTGAGGGGCCACCTAAAAATGTTGGAAAAAAACGCAAACGCGGTAAAAACGCACTAAAAACGCATACAAACGCATAAAAACGCTGCGTTTTTTTCATGCATGCTCATAAAAATGCTTGAAAAAAACGCAGCAGTTGTATGCTTATGTATGCGTTTTTTCAATGCGTTTTTTTGCGGGAAAAATGCGCTGCAAAAAAAAAGCATGTGTGAAACTAGCCTTAGCTCTCCAAAAAAAGGCAAGAAGGAACACAGCTCTAAACAGTAATACTTCAGCATTTCCTCAATCTATTTCCATTATTTGCATTAATTTGCTCAATAATTCGAAAGATATAGGGCGGCACCTTTCAAAAGCTACCGCTTCCTTACGCCAACAATTCAGCAACTGTCTAACTTCAAAAACCTTAGTCACATCATCTCTAACATTTAATGTAATGGAAAAAAAAGCCACACCCGCCAAGTATTTACCAACCTTACTTGACACACCTGTTCGCCTTAATTCTTATATATAATCTAAGGTTTCCAATAGAAGTGAAGCCAAGTTTCCAGTACTATCCCTTTCGAGCAGTGCAACCATTCACTCCATGCTTTCATATGCGCATTCCATGTTTCTGCTGCAACCAACCTCGTTATCAGATCAACAAGTTTCTCTCTACCAATGTCTATAAGAAACTAAGGGTACCGTTACACCTAGCGATGCACCAGCGATCCCGACCAGCGATATGACGCAGGCAGGATCGCTGGTGCATCGCTAGGTGGTCACTAGTGAGCTGCCACACAGGCAGATCTCACCAGCGACATCGCTGGGGACAGGGATCGCTACTTACCTGTCAGACGCGGAGATCCTGTGTCCTCCCGCCCGGCTCCACTCGTAGCTCATCGGCGCCGCAGGAAGTGACTGACGAGAAATGGTCCAGGAGCTTCTCGCGCGATCAGCGATAACCAGCGGGGGAGCCGGTCGGAGGTAAGTATCGCATGCAGCGATATCGCTAGCAATATCGCTGCAACGTCACAAAATCGGTGACTTTACAGCGATATTGCTATCAATATCGCAGTGTGTAACGGGGCTTAAGGCATTTGTGACCCACTATCTCTGCTAATGGATGAAGCTCCCTGAAGGCTTGTATCTGTGCACTTAATTATATGTCAGCCACCACGTTTTGTTTACCTGGCATGTATTTGGCCTAAAACCATATATTATACTGCAGGCATCTCAACTCCAAATGTCTCAGTAGCGCTAACACTGGTGGTGATGCAGATGTTTGGCAAATTACCACCGCTACAATCAAATTATTGTCAGTCCAAAAACAAATCTTTTTAATACTTATCCGTTTACCCGAAAGCTCTATCGCTGCAGCTATTGGAAACAACTCCAGCAATGTAATGTTCATAGATAATGCAGTATCCTTGCAGTAATAAGGCACTCGGCACTCACCATCAGCAACACGTCCACTTCCCTGTCCCTATCTACGCACCTTGCCCATTTTAAATTACATATTTATGTATGATATATCCCTGTTGAGAAAATGTTGCAGAGGTTTGCAATGCCAGCAAAATTTGACCACTACAGATGGACGTATAAGACTGCAGTGTCAATATACCAATGAAATAGTTCTAACAATTTTTTTTGGGGGGGTTGAGGCACAACTATATCACGATAGATGCCATATAAAATGTTCTGGCAGAAAAAAAATTGCAGTATTACAATGCCAGCAAAATTTGACTACTTTAGATAAACGTATAAGACTGCAGTATCAATATAGCAATGCGATTTTTTTTAACAAACAATTTTTTTGCATTTTGAGGCCCAACTGTAGCATGATAAGTACTGTATAAAATTTCACTGCTCAAAAAAATTGCAGTATTACAATGACAGATAAATTAGCCCTATTCAGCTGGATATATAAAACTGCAATATCAATATAGTAAAGCAATTTTTTTAACAAACTATTTTTTGGGGGTTTGAGGCCCAACTGAAGCACCATAAATTTTGTATAAGGCCTCTTTCACACTTCAGTTTTTTGCCATCAGTCAAAATCCGCCAAAATTTGAAATTGGCGGATCCGCTTTTTCTTGCTGCGGATCCGCCATTTTCCCCATTGGGATACATTAGTGGTGGATTTTGACGGATGGTCGTCCGTTGCGTCCGATATTCGGCGGATCCGCAAAATTCTTTGCGGATTCTGTCTGAGGGGGACGGAGCTTGTAACGTTTTTTTTCGCCGTCAAATTGGCGGATGACGTCGGATCCGCCGTCATCCGCCATGTGGTAGAATGGGCGCCTATGGGCGGCGGATCCGCCGGGATCCGCGATTTTGCGGAATCCGCCGGCAGGATCCGCAAAATCGTACTGGGCATGCCCAGAAAAAAAGATACTTTTCCAGACAGTCCCAAAACTATATAAGGTGGGCTAATTGGGCCCAGACATGCAGTGTCAGCCAGCAAGCCTGCCAGAGGACACCCACCAGCCTGCCAGACGACACCCACCAAGGCTCTGCCACTGGACACCCACCAAGGCTCTGCCACAGGACACCCACCAAGGCTCTGCCACAGGACACCCACCAATGCTCTGCCACAGGACACCCACCAAGGCTCTGCCACAGGACACCCACCAAGCCTGCCAGTACCAGCTCACCTACAAGTGTGAGTATATCTATTTATGACATTTCTGTGCGTGTGTGTATGGCCTGCTAGTGTGTGGTCTGCGAGTGTTGCATGTCTGTTTTTTTTTTTTCATACATTTTTTTTCTGTTGCTTGTGTACTGCATTTTATTTTCATACAACTGTAATTATATTGTATTTTTTATGCTGTGATTGAGTGGTGTATGGTATGTGGTGTAATTGGGCCCAGACAATCCGGCACCAGCAACACAAGACACCAAGCAAGATATCCGACTCCAGCCTGCCTGACAGAAGATTCAACTAGAGCTATAAAACCTGTCTGCCCAGCTGCAAGTCTACCACCTGCAAGACCCTTGGAGCGCGTGTGTGTGTGTGTGTGTGTGTGTGTGTGTGTGTGTGTGTATGTATGGCCTGTGTGTCTAATGCATTTTTTTTTTTATTTTCCATTTTTTTTTTCTGTTGCATGTGTACTGCATTTTATTTTCATACAACTTTAATTATATTGTATTTTTTATGCTGTGATTGTGTGGTGTAAGGTCGGTTTCATATTTATAGCGCAGCGATGACCCGCACACGGCCGCCGCTGATCCCTGTCCCATCCGGTCATCGCCGCCTACTAGCACACATGGACGCTTGGGATCTGTGCACCCTATGTTTAGTATGGGGTGCGCAGATGGTGCGCTGGCAGGATTTTACTGTGTGCTGCGCACTTTTGAAGGTGTGCCATGCGCGACAAAATGCAACATGCTGTAGGCGGCGATGACCGGATGGGACGGGGATTAGTGCAAATGTGAAACCGACCTAACTGGTATTGTATGTGGTGTAATTGGGCCCAGACATCTGGCAACAGCCACACTGAAGACACCGAACCAGACATCAAACTCAGCTGCAAATCTTCCACCTGCAAGTGTGTGGTGTGTGTGTGTGTGTGTGTGTGTGTGTGTGTGGCCTGGCTTTGTGTGGGTTTTTTTCATTTTATTTTCAGATTTGCAATTGTGGTGTTATTAATGTATCTGTTGGAAATTGGTGTTTTTTTATTTTTCATTTATTGTGGTATTTAAAATAAAGAGCAGAGGAGCTCCTATTTGTTGGAAAAAAAAAATTATAAAAAAAATAAAATAAACTGTTTTTAAAAAATCTCCTTTTGTATCATTTAAAAAAAAGGTAAAATTAAGCTACCATAAAGGTACATAAGTGTGGTTAAAAGTGAGATTGCAACATGAAAATAATCTGGGTATACACAGCTGAGTTTTTAAGGGAATTCAAAAACATCCAAACACAGTGTGGGTATACACAAAATAAACACCTTCAATCACTGGTTACACTCTCGGTGAGAGTTTGAGGGAATGCAAACACTGGTTTACACACCTTAATCACTGGTTACACTTGGTAACACCTTCAATCACTGGTTACACTCTCGGTGAGAGTTTGAGGGAATGCAAACACTGGTTTACACACCTTAATCACTGGTTACGCTTGGTAACACCTTCAATCACTGGTTACTCTCGGTGAGAGTTTGAGGGAATGCAAACACTAGTTTACACACCTTAATCACTGGTTACACTCTACACTGGTTTACACACCTTCAATCACTGGTTACACTTGGTTACACTTTTTCAGGGAATTAACATGCAAAAAAAAGTGGGTTTACACCAAATATTACACACCTTCAATCACTAGTTACACTCGGTGAGAGATAAGGAAATGTAAACATGAAAACACTTAAAATCATTTTCTTAATACTTACAGATCACTTCATAATGAAGAACCAAAAAAGCAGGAGAGATGGTCAGCCAGACCGCAGAAGGGATCTTCAAAGAAACCGCAGCAGCGATGAACGGCGAGAGCGCAGCAGAGAGGAACGGCGACAGCGCAGCAGAGAGGAACGGCGAGTGTGCAGCAGACACGAACACCCAGGCCGCGGCAGAGTACACGCAAGTTTCCCTGTAAGTATAAAGACCTGAAAGCTTATTATGATCGTTTGTATAGTAGCTTAACAATTATCTTTATACTTCCAGATAACTTCAGCAAGCACCACCAACCAGACCGCAGCGGAGACTGTGAGGAATGCAGCAGCGAACACGGTCGGACAGGCCGCAGCGGAAACAGTCGGACAGGCCGCAGCAGAGAAAGTCGGACAGGCAGCAGAGATGGTCGAACAGACCGCAGCAGAGACGGCCAGCCAACCTTTATTTTCCCTGTAAGTATAAAGGCCTGAAAGCTTATTATGATCCTTTGTATAGTAGCTTAACAAGTGTCTTTATACTTGCAGATCACTTCAGGAAGCACCGCAGCTGCCAACGCAGCAGCCACAAACCATAATGTCACATCATCAGCGAGCTGAGGTAAAAAAATTTTTTTTTTTTAATTTAAACTAATTTTTTTTTTTGGGTTAAAAACACTATCCTATTATGTTTTAGCAGGAAGCTGATTCAGAGGAGCTTCCAAGAGGAGACGTGCAGGGTGGAGAGACGCAAGGAGGGGGTGCGCAGAGTGTAAGTTTAGCACATACACAGATACATAATGCTACACCCAACACAAACATTCATCACAGTGCACACACCATAACTACGCATCCATCGAAACAAAATTTTTTTTTTTTCCCACAGTCTTCAGAATCCGGTGCCCGTACTAGAGTGACTCCCAGGACATCCCAGGGTCGTCAAGGTGATGCATCTGGTGGTCGGCAAACGGTAAGTAACCCTATTTGGATAATTGTTTAAATGAACATCATGTGTTTGAATAGAATGTAATTTTTTGTTTTTTCTTTTGTTTTTTATCTTCACAGGTTTCACAGCGTGCTCCCCGCAGACATCTGGAGGAGGGTGTGGTCATCGATACTGATGACCTAATCCGTGAGGTGGAAAACCGGGAGCCGCTGTGGAACATGGCAAACCGTCTACACGCCGACCAACCAACCACCCGACGGCTCTGGGATGAGGTGTGTTCCGAGGTTATTGACAATTGGGAGGAACTCAATGCGAGGGCCAGGGATTTTGTGCGTAAGTATTACAACTTCAGTAACTTATATTTCCAGCATGTGAAGTGTTGAATACTAAACCTTTTTTTTTTTGCTTCACAGGTGACAGGGTTATCACACGGTGGCGGGATCGCTTCAAGAGGGACTACAACAAAGAGATTCAGACCCCGAGTGGATCGTCGGGAGGACGCCGGGGACCCCAGTACAAAAACTACAAACTACAAAGCCCTGGCGTTCCTGCGATCTACAATGGTGTGCAGAAGGTAAATATTCCCCAAACAATTTCTGTAGTAGAAATGTTTAACCAAATTTTTTTTCAGCAAACTTAAATTAAATAGCAATATTTTTAATATACATTTTTTTCTCCTTTTTTTTTAGCACCATCTGCAGCACTCGGGAGTCTGCATCAGAGTTGCGTCCCTCTGGAGTGATCCCTAGTGAGACCGCCCCCGGTGACCACATCGAGGTATCCGACCCCTCTGTACCTACCCTCTTGTCTCATCCCTCTATCCCCTCCACCAGCACTGGAGCAGCAGGGCAGACTTCATCACATGAAGCTGCTGGTGACGACTTGTTCCCTGTTCCCCACCCCTCAGACACTGCCGCAACATCTCGACCAACTTTTGGTTCTGGCCGGCAGCGTCTGAGGAGTCAGGAAAGGATGACCTTGTCTGACTGTTTGAGTCTAAACTCATCTGTTCAACACGGTTTCCACACTTATGGACAACGGTTATCTTCTGGGTTGACCATGATCAATCAAAGTATCATGGAACTCAGAAGATACATGGAACAGATGAATTTAGAATCAAACCAGACACCGAGACATACCTTTTTTCAATCTGTTGTCCGGCAAATGGAAGGTTTAAGTACTCACCAGCAGATGCGTGTGATGCAAGCCTGTCAGAATGCTCTAGTGGAAGTGCTTGCTGAAGCATCTCATCCTCCCCCTGTCCATCCTCCCCCTGTCCATCCTCCCTCTGTCTATCCTTCCACAGTCCATCCTTCCCCCGTCCATCCTTCCACCACCATCCATCACACAGCCGTCCCTCCTCCTACCACTCCCTCTCCTTTCTCTAGTTCCCCATTCCATTCTTCCCAGTACCTACCTTCCCCATTGCATTATACCCCAATGCCCTCACCATACCCACCCCCACATACACCTTCAATGTACCCACAAACCTCGTCTGTCCATCCACTCCCGTCCCAACCACATGTGTTAAACCCCCCTTCCACTTCTGGTCCTCACCAACTCCCTCCCCAGTCCTCTACCCCCCCCGATGTGGTCAACCCTGTTAACCCCTCCAATACTATCTCCACCCAACATTATCACACTCTGTGATGTTTTCTTAACAAAAAAAAAATAATTACAAAAAAGGTAATATATACCAAGAAAAAAAAGTTACAAAAAGTAATATATACCAAAAAAAAATTACAAAAAAGGTAATATATACCAAAAAAAAAAAAAATTACAATATTACAAATTCAGAAATAAACTGTTTTTTTTTCAAAAAACTTTATTGTGTTGTTTCTTTTTTGCTTCTTTCTTTTGAAATATTCAAATTACACCAGTGGTGTAAAAGGTAAACACAATACTTGGTAACACAACACACAACAATATTTCATAGTACACCGGTGGTGTACAAGGTACAAAAAAACACTTGGTAGCACAACATTTGGTACCATTTCAAAGTGTGAAACGCTTGGTACACAACACTTGGTAAAATTTCAAAGTGTCACATTTTACACTTGGTACCCAACACTTGGTAACATTTGTAAGTGCAAAACAACACTTGGTAAAACTTTATGCTTGGTACCCAACAATTGGTACCCAACAATTGGTAACACTGGTAAAACTTTATGCTTGGTACCCAACAATTGGTAACACTGGTAAAACTTTATGCTTGGTACCCAACAATTGGTAACACTGGTAAAACTTGGTAACACTGGTAAAACTTTATGCTTGGTACCCAACAATTGGTAACACTGGTAAAGTGTAAAACTTGAAGAAAAAAAAAAGTAAACCAAATCACATGGTAACAATGCTTGGGAAAGCCAAACACTTGGTAACATTTCAGTTAAAAAAAAAAAAAAAAAAGTTACTCACAATTGGTATAGAAAATTATATCATGTCATCTTGCCAGTCCACTTGTCCCTCTGGTGTCACAAAATAGTCTGCAAACGTGTCCCTGATTCTTGCCACTGATCCAGTACTCCGAAAAGTTTGTTGCTCATAATCCCACAAGGTGGTTCCAGACAGATTATCATCGATGGAAACTGGTTCCTTTGAAAGGACAAAATTGTGCAGGATTACACAGGCCTTCACCACCTCATCCACAGTCTCTGTTTTCATTTTCATGACTGTTAACAGGACTCTCCATTTGGCAGTTAAAATTCCAAACGCGGACTCCACCATTCTGCGCGCTCTAGTTAACCGATAGTTATAGATTCTTTTCCGGTGTGTTAATCCACGACTACCGTATGGTTTGAGTAGGTGTTTAGATAGCTGAAAAGCATCTTCGCCAACGCACACAAAAGGCATTGGTGGGCCTGTTTTTCCAGGGAGTGGTCTTGGAGGTGGGAAGTTAAAATTGTCTCCATACAAGCGACGGCCCATGGTGGAAATCTTGAACACCTGAGAGTCATTAGAACGACCGTATGCACCAATGTCCACGGCAATGAATTTGCAGTTTGCATCCGAAATGGCCATCAGCACAATAGAAAAGTATTTCTTATAGTTGTAAAACTGTGAACCAGATCCCATAGGTTTCACAATCCTGATATGCTTGCCATCCACGGCACCGATGCAGTTTGGAAACTGGCAGATTTCTTGAAACTTCTCTGCAATCTCCAGCCGGCAGCCACCTCTCCTGTGTTGGCTCTGGAATGTATTCCTCCTGTAGAGAATCCCATAATGCCCGGCAGGTCTGTTGTACAATTCCTGCAATAGTGGAAATCCCAATCCGGAACTGGAAATGGAGGGAGGTGAAGGATTCTCCAGTTGCCAGGAATCTGTTAAAAAAATTGAAACAGTAAAATTAATACAAACTACAAGCCATAACATAACAATAAAATCCTGCAGAATCTGAAACATTTTAAAAGGTAGATAACTTACCGAAGGGTCACCATCAAACGCTCCGCCGGTGATATAGAAAACCGCATTTGTGTGTCCCTTCTCCGGATTTGTTCTCCAACACGATCCAGGGTACAGTGTGACGAGCATAACATCATGGGTCTTATATAGACCTGATGATGCTATGTGGCCAGCCAATCAACAGTAATGCCACAACCAAGATGGCTATGGCATTACAGTGACTGGCAGGCAATCTCCACATGTTCATTGGCTGTCTAAAAAGCACCAAATATATGAGGCAGGGACTTGAGCTCCCGCTCAAGCATTAGAGAAATACTCTCCGAGTATTGAGCATCCCATGCACACTGATGCTCAAGAGAGATACAAGTAGTGATAAGCACGCTTGCAAATTACCAAAGTGGACACATCCTGTTCCATCATGTTGTTAAAATGCTGCCTTCTGCTAAAATGGACTGTATCAGATGGTGGTGCTAAAGAATTTTCCACATTTCAGCCATGCTAACCCTCCCTTAGAAGTGGTGGCAGTGCCCCAGCTGTGATGGAGACTTCTTCCTCCTTCTCTGCCTTTGCTTCCACTGAGTCCCCAACCTCAGGGGGAAATGCCATCAGTAGTGCGACTAACAGCGTGCATTTGTATTCCCACATTTTCCGATCTTGCTCCATGGATGGAAGTAAGAATGGTACTTTGCCCTTGTAGCGGGAATCCAGCATGATGGACACCCAGTAATCAGCACTGGTAACAATATGCGCAACTCTGTGGTCGTTGTACACACACTGCAGCATATATTGGCTCATGTGTGCCAGGCTACTCAGAGGCAACAACAAGCTATCCTCAGTGGGAGGTGTATGTCCTGTGTCCTCTGTATCCCACTAGCCATGATCCAGAGCTGCTTTGAGTGCCATCCTGCTATGAACACTGTTCCTCCTCTTTCTCCTTCTTTTTATCATTCTAATTCTCCTCATTCTCCTCTTCTCCAAATGAACCATGTGTGGATGACTGGCCTGATTACGGTGTTAATGGTCCTTGTAGCTCCTCAACTTCCTTTTGTGCCACCACCTCATACATGATTGCCTGAATCATTTTTTTCAAGCAGGCTTAGAAGTTTTATAGTAACACTGATGATGGTGTCATCAGCGCTGGCCATGTTGGTGGAACACTCAAAGTACTGCAATATGGAACACACGTCCCGCAAGGAGGTCCACTCGGAGATGAGAGGCAGTGAGTGGGAATGTAGAAGTGACACTTCAATGCAGTCAGGAGAGCAGCAGCAGGGTGAGACCTCCAAAAGCTGCACAGAAGGCACACACTTTGTCACAGCAGGTATGACATATTGGAGGTAATTTTTAAGGAAGCTACGCACCCCCAAATTTAGCACATGTACAAGGCAAGAGGTGTGCTTCAAACCAGCTAGGCCCAGAGCTACTATGAGATTTCCCCAGTTATCGCTCACCACCAGGCCGAGCTTGAGGTTTAGTGGCACCAACTGCTCATCAATCTGTTGTTTGATTGTCACCAATAGCTCCTGTGTGATGTGGGATCTTTCCCAAAAACAGATGAGTTTCAGAGAAGCCTGCCATCATTTCCCCTTGGCTGTGCTGAAGTTGGTGTTGCATGTGGTATTCTGACCGGATGAAGAGACAGAGAAGCGGAGTCGGAGCAGGAGCCAATATGGACAGAGAAATGTCCAGCAATCCTCAGTTGGGGTAGGACATGCTCCAGAATGCCTTCTACCTCAGGCCCAGCCACCAATACATTTACCCAGTGGGCAGGTAGGGAGATATAATGTCCCTTACTCATCTACAGGTGCCTCTCACAAAATTAGAATATCGTCAAAAAGTTAATTTATTTCAGTTCGTCAATACAAAAATTAAACTTGTATATTATATAGAGTCATTACAAAATGAGTGATCTATTTCAAGGGTTTATTTCTGTTAATGTTGATGATTAGGTCTTACAGCCAATGAAAACCCTAAAGTCATTTTCTCAGTAAATTAGAATACGTTATAACACCAGCTTGAAAAAATGATTTTAAAATCTGAAAGAGGGAGCAGGAGGAGCCTCAGATATTTCCTGCTTTTTCAGATGTGTTCTCCACTACAGTTCATACTTTGAATGCAAATCCCTCATCATGCAAATGGGTGCTCAGATTCAGAACATTTATGACTCTCTTCAGGCTCAGACTGACATGCAAACCACCTGTCTCTTGTTGTCAGCACATTGCCTGAAGAAATGCCAAACCAGAGAGCTCCTTTGAGCTGGCTTTGCTGTGCTTAACTCATCGGCGCAGTGACCCGTTGCAGATAATGCACTGGCTAGGGGCTGACCGCTGAGCTTTTGCACCCTGCTCCCTCTTCCTGTGCAGCTTGGGCAGCGTGGCCAAGTACTCTTTCTCCTAACTGCACATGTCAACCAGATGGCCTTCATTCCATTTGGGGTCTAGAACCTCATCATCCCCTACATCATCTTCCACCCACTCATCACCCTGGCCCTTCTTGCTGGTCTGCACATTGCAGAACGGCGCAGCAGTTGGCACTTGTGCTTTGGCATCATCATAGATGTGCTGTGGTGATCCACTGACCATGTGCACTAACCCGCCCATGTACTAATCCTCCAACTGAACAAGTTGTTGTTTATCAGTGCACTCAATCTCTTCCAGTTGTGGGTCAGGGCCAGATGGATGGCACACAGTACCCCAGCCAGCAGAGTCATCAAAAAGCAGAAGTGACTGCAGCAAGACTTTGGGCTCAAACTGCTTGGTGGATTCGCAAGGTGGTGAGGTGGAAGGCAGATTACCATGGTTCTCAGGTGTCAGCTCTGCCATTTTACCAGGAAACTGGGTGGAAGATAATGCAAAGGAATCAAAGGCACTCAGCCATCCAATCTAATACTGCCTCATCATTCGTCCAGCTGTACTTGTGCCTATGAAATTATGCAGAATGCCCTATCGCCTGCTTGCACCAGAGGAAGGTATTTCATTTGGGCATGTAGCAGGCACAGAACGACCACATCTTTTCCCTGCAGCAGCTACACTACCACCACCCCCAGCACCATGGTCACGTCCACGTCCCCTATTTGATGCTCTCTTCATTTTTTACACCCCCAAAAAGTGCACAATAGAGAAGAGAACGTGCCCAGCAGATGATTACATGTTAGTGTACTCTGTACCAGGCTGTTATGGCACTCTACACCAGGCTATTATAGCACTCTACACCAGGCTGTTATGGTACTCTACACCAAGCTGTTAGGGCACGATGCACTAGGCTGTTAGGGCATGCTGCAGCAGGCTGCTAGGGCACTCTACACCAGGTTCAGAGTAAATTAGCGGCACAAACCATGATCCAGCATTTATACAAGTCGGGTCACGTGTTGCACCAGTCAAACACAGCCATGTCAATACACGCTCTGAAATTGCCTACAGTCTAAAAGCATGCTGATTGGCTGCACTGTACCTTTCTGCTAACTCTACTTGGCTCCTAACCCGAACAGCAAAATGGACTTCTGGGAAAAAGTCAGTGTTTGGAGGTCGGCACTGGACACTAGGTGTCTGATAAAAACTTTACAGTTCTAGTTTGCTCAGCCTTAGTCACCATCCATTTTCATTATATGATTTTCATTACACTGTTTCTTCTTCTACTAAGATAATCATGACAAAGACCAAGTTAGGTCAAAATGTCGAATTTGTATCTGTACACAATTGTCAGATTTACTGAATAAAGCAATAAAGCATAATTTGTTCTAATATGTCCTTCTGGATAATATTTTGTGCTGAATGACTTTGGTCATTTCTTCTGAGCATAATTCATTGATTGGTAGTAGTGCAAGCTTATCTACCAATATAATAGGGAGAAAGGTAGCTTTTCTACCCAGGCATTGTTCCTGATGAGATTCTAAAATCCTTCTTCCACATAAAAAGACACAGATATTATAAAGGGTTGGTGGGAGGGATGGTTACTGATTTTTGCATTGGTGTCTTAGAGCTTCAAGTTACACCTCTCGTAATCAATTTTTACTGTGGGAACACCTATGGGTCACCTTCCCCAACAATATATAACATGGAATTATTCTACACATAACCAATTATATAGGCATTAGCTCCTCCAATATGACTGTTCCTCATTATAAAATCCATCACTTACTATCAGGCCAGAAAGAGAATTAGAATGTACCTTTGAGGCTCACAGGCGAGGATCAAGACAATATAATAAACAGTAAGATAAGTAACTGAATGTGATTGAAATGATTCTTTTCTGACAAAGTGAAAGCAACACACTTTAAGGTCTAAGAAGGAAAAAGGTTAAGGTTACTTAGTGTTTCATTACCAACAGCGGAGATAGGATTAGAATTTAAGGCAGATTATAATAAATCAGTTTAAGGATAAATGAAAAGAAAATCACTATTTTATCTTTTTATCCTTAAAATAAAAAAGATATTCCAATTTGCTTGGCATTTCTTATTAAGCTAATGTTAGTCATCTTTCCTACTAAGAGTAATTCATTTAGTATTTGTATAAGTTGATTATTTCTGTTAATTTTACATCTAGCAAGAATAGCTCTTATCCAAACTAAAAAGATGATAATTGATGATCTAATCCATACACATAAAATGTGGGATGTTTGGGATTGTGGATACATACTGTAATTATATTGTGTAATTATTAGTGTTGAGCGATACCACCCGATACTGAAAAATATCGTATCGGAATCGATCGGCCGATCTAAAAAAAGTATCGGGTATCGTCGATTCCGATCCCGGAAGTCCCATTCAAGTCAATGGAACAGAAATATCGGAATTAAAAAAAAAACCCTTTCTTTCCCTGTCGGTTAATTCTACCTGAAGAAAAACAACTAATAATAATGTAGAATGTATTGTGGGAGGTGTAGGAGACATTAAAGCCATAGAGGTTTAGCCCAATCAAATGGAATAGCAGGAATTTTTTTTTTTTTAAAGACGTTCGTAGTTACAAAGATCTTGACTATGTTAAAGTCTTTAATTTTTTGTCAGATATATATGTTTCACTGCTTCCATGCTCTTTACCTTCTTTTTACTTGTCCCACCCTTTCTCCTTCATCATCTTCAGCAGCAGCAGTATCTCTTCTTCTTCTTCTTCCTATTCTTCTTCATCATATTCTTGTTTGTGTCAGGCATTCCTGTAGTTATCTATAAAAGTTTGAAGATTACACCTTCCGTTCAGCCTGTCACAAAAGATTTACAACAGGATTTGTCCGCGTTCAGTTTGGCCTGCAGCAGCAGGCCTTTTCCAGGGGCACCACGAGGAGGAATGGACTCACCCCCATACACTGCTTAGTCTTCTTCTGCTTATAAATTTGATAATCTCATTTGCTCAGATTTTTAGTCTTATGCTTAATGTTCTTCTGCTTTTGTTTTTTGTGCTTCTTGGTCTTCTGTCTCTTGTTGTTCTGCATCTTGGTGGTTGTCTTCCTGTTCTTTGTCCTCTTGGTCATCTTCTTCAGGGTCATCTTTTAGGTATTCTTCTGTGTGGTCTTCAGGGTCGTCGTCTTCAGGGTCATTGTCAGGGAGATCCAGAGTGAGAATCAAAAACCATTTCCACAAGCTTGAACTTTGAAAAGTAGCAGAAGTTACAAGAAGGCTGAGGAACTGGCGAGAACCAGCTGATGGTACTGGAACCCGGAGTGGCAGCAGAATGAACAAGAGCCAATGGCACAACCGTGGACCAGCTGACGGTGCTGGAGGTACCTGTGCTCCAAAGCACTACCAAGGACCAGCAGACGTTGGTGGAACTCGGATACCGACAAGGAGGCACCTAGGCCAAAGGCACTGCCTAGAACCAGCTGAAGGTGCAGGAACCCGGATGGGTAGCAGAAGCTGCAAGAGCAAATGAAACTAGCGAGGACCAGCTGACGGTGCTGGAACTCGGAGGGGCAGCAGAAGGAACAAGAGCCAATGGGACAACCGTGGAACAGCTGACGGTGCTGGAACACGGTTACTAAGCAGGAGGTACCTGTGCTCCAAAGCACTACCAAGGACCAGCAGACGTTGGTGGAACTCGGATACCGACAAGGAGGCACCTAGGCCAAAGGCTCTGCCGAGAACCAGCTGACGTTGCTGGAACCCGGATGGGTAGCAGAAGGTACCCATGATTAACAAAGTGTCGCGTCCGGAGCAGGCCACAGTTACCGAAACCCACAGTCCTAGAGGGGGTGCTTTTCCTATTGGCACTATGGAACCAGCCTTTGTTACCAGAACCCGCAGTCAACATAGGAAGCACTGAAACTGCAGGCACCATAGACTCGGCTAACCCGACCGCAACACGACAGGACAACGTATCAGTGGCAAAGTGACGTTGACACTACCCGGAAACAGCAGGCGTGCTGTAACCAGGCTGGGCAGTAGGGAGTACCGGTGCCAAAGACACTGCCGAGAACCAGCTGACGGTGCTGGAACCCAGAGGGGCAGCAGAATGAACAAGAGCCAATGGCACAACGTGGACCAGCTGACGGTGCTGGAACACGGTTACTAAGCAGGAGGTACCTGTGCTCCAAAGCACTACCAAGGACCAGCAGATGTTGGTGGAACTCGGATACCAAGAAGGAGGCACCTAGGCCCAAGGCTCTGCCGAGAAACAGCTGACGGTGCTGGAACCCGGCTGGGCAGGAGGGAGTACCCGTGGCAAACACACTTCTGATCAGCAACATGCGATGTTGAAGCCCAGGGGTCAATCATGCAGCAGGCTGAGGCCAACTTGGAGCAAGTTTTATGATGGTTGTACACAACTACTGATTGTAACCGTGCTCCACTTTGGCCTCTGGCTCTACTGTCTCTAGTATTTCCCCTGGCCTCCAACCACGCCAGTTGCTGCTCTGCAGTGTTGTCTGCACAATCCACACTTGTTCCTGAGTTACTGGGGCTCAGTCACGTCAGTTGATCCCCTGATGTGTGTCCGGCAAGGTGTCCTGCTCTGTCCACATTCCCACAACTATTAATGGGAATGGGGCCTGAGGCCTACTTGGAGCAAGTGGAAAATAACATGTAGTGTGATGTTGAAGGCAGCAGGAGATTTTGCCATCTACAAAGCAGGGGAACAGCTGGCATTACTGAACCCCACTAACACAGGAGCTAGTGTGTGTTTCTCTGTTAAGACTGCATTTCTGAACACCAACTGGCGTTGTTGGAGCCCAGGATGAGGCATGGAGCAGACTGAGGCCTGACAGGGTTGGCATGTGGAGGCAGCAGGATACTTTGCCATCTACACAGCAGGGGAACAGCTGGCATTACTGAACCCCACTAACACAGGAGCTAGTGTTTCTTTCTCTGTTAAGACGGCACTTCTGAACACCAACTGGCGTTGTTGGAGCCCAGGATGAGGCATGGAGCAGGCTGAGGCCTGACAGGGTTGGCATGTGGAGGCAGCAGGAGACTTTGCCATCTACACAGCAGGGGAACAGCTGGCATTACTGAACCCCACTAACACAGGAGCTAGTGTGTGTTTCTCTGTGAAGACGGCACTTTTCTGAACACCAACTGGCGTTGTTGGAGCCCAGGATGAGGCATGGAGCAGGCTGAGGCCTGATAGGGTTGGCATGTGGAGGCAGCAGGAGACTTTGCCATCTACACAGCAGGGGAACAGCTGGCATTACTGAACCCCACAGACAAAGTAGCGAGTGTGTTTTTCTCTGTGTAGACGGCACTTCTGAACACCAACTGGCGTTGTTGGAGCCCAGGATGAGGCATGGATTTGGCTGAGGCCAACTTGCATCTTTTATAGAGGTTGTAGACTACTACTGATTGTAACTGTGCTCCACTTAGGCCTCTGGCTCCACTGTCTCTAGTATTTCCCCTGGCCTCCAACCCCGCCAGCGACAGCTCTGAAGTGGCGCCAGCACAATCCACACTTGTTCCTGTGTTACTTGGGCTCAGTCCCGTCAGTTGATCCCCTGATGTGTGTCCGGCAAGGTCTACTGCTCTGTCCTCATTCACACTACTAGTAATGGGAAAGTGGACAGAGCAGGAGACCTTGACGGACACACATCAGGGGATCAACTGACGTGACTGAGGTCAAGTAACACAGGAACAAGTGTGGATTGTGCAGACGCCACTTCAGAGCTGTCACTGGCTGGGTTGGAGGCCAGGGGAAATACTAGAGACAGTGGAGCCAGAGGTCTAAGTGGAGCAGGGTTAAAAATCAGTAGTAGTTTGAATGTGGATGGAGCAGGAGACTTTGCCGTCCACACAGCAGGGGAACAGCTGGCGTTACTGAACCCCACTAACACAGGAGCGAGTGTTTCAATCTGTGCTGATGGTACTTCCAGGCTACAACTGGCTGTGTTGTAGCCCAGGATCAATCCTCCGAGCAGGCTGAGGCCTACTTGGAGTGAGGAGAAAAAGCGTTGTAGTGTGAGTTTGGAGGCAGCAGGAGACTTTGCCATCTACACAGCAGGGGAACAGCTGGCGTTACTGAACCCCACAGACACAGTAGCGAGTGTGTTTTTCTCTGTGAAGACGGCACTTCTGAACACCAACTGACGTTGTTGGAGCCCAGGATGAGGCATGGAGCAGGCTGAGGCCTGATGGTGTTGGCATGTGGAGGCAGCACTAGACTTTGCCATCTAAACAGCAGGGGAACAGCTGGCATTACTGAACCCCACAGACACAGTAGCGAGTGTGTTTTTCTCTGTGAAGACGGCACTTCTGAACACCAACTGGCGTTGTTGGAGCGCAGGATGAGGCATGGAGCAGGCTGAGGCCTGATGGTGTTGGCATGTGGAGGGAGCAGGAGACTTTGCCGTCTGCACAGCAGGGGAACAGCTGAAATTACTGAACCCCACAGACACAGTAGCGAGTGTGTTTTTCTCTGTGTAGATGGCACTTCTGAACACCAACTGGCGTTGTTGGAGCCCAGGATGAGGCATGGATTTGGCTGAGGCCAACTTGCAGCATCTTTTATAGAGGTTGTAGACTACTACTAATTGTAACCGTGCTCCACTTAGGCCTCCGGCTCCACTGTCTCTAGTATTTCCCTGGCCTCCAACCCCGCCAGTGACAGCTCTGAAGTGGCGCCAGCACAATCCACACTTGTTCCTGTGTTACTTGGGCTCAGTCCCGTCAGTTGATCCCCTGATGGGTGTCCGGCAAGGTCTACTGCTCTGTCCTCATTCACACTACTAGTAATGGGAAAGTGGACAGAGCAGGAGACCTTGACGGACACACATCAGGGGATCAACTGACGTGACTGAGGCCAAGTAACACAGGAACAAGTGTGGATTGTGCAGACGCCACTTCAGAGCTGTCACTGGCGGGGTTGGAGGCCAGGGGAAATACTAGAGACAGTGGAGCCAGAGGTCTAAGTGGAGCAGGGTTAAAAATCAGTAGTAGTTTGAATGTGGATGGAGCAGGAGACTTTGCCGTCCACACAGCAGGGGAACAGCTGGTGTTACTGAACCCCACTAACACAGGAGCGAGTGTTTCAATCTGTGCGGACGGCACTTCCAGGCTACAACTGGCTGTGTTGTAGCCCAGGATCAATGCTCCGAGCAGGCTGAGGCCTACTTGGAGCGAGGAGAAAAAGCGTTGTAGTTAGAGTTGAGCGACTTTTGGTTTTTTAGGGTCGCGTTTCGTTTCGTGAAACCCGACTTTTCCAAAAGTCGGGTCGAGCAAGATCGTCCGATTATAGGGAAAAGTCGGGGTCGTCCCGAAACACGAAACCCAATGTAAGTCAATGGGAAATAAAAGTCGGCAGTGAGAGGAGGACAGGAAATACACCTACAGTGCCCATTTGAATGCCAAAAGCATCAATTCTTCTTACTTAAGCTTGTCAACCTTAATTAACTTCATAATACAAGTTACGCACTGAAAAATGGGGGTTATTTGGCTAAAGTTGTGGGGGGGAGGGCTGGCTGCAGGTTTTCATGTGCCCTGGGCGAAAGAGCGCCCCTTTAACACATACCACAACTCATCATGCTCCGATACGGCAGATAAATAGCGGTATAGTACAATGAAAAATACCTCACTTTTTACATCTCATGACGAGGCCCATCTATTTCTCCATACAGAATCATTGGTCCCATATAATGTTTGAAACAGTATATGATGAGCTCCACATAATGCTACAGTATATGTTGGTCCCCATGGATGAAGCTCCACTGTCTTATGGGCCCAAATAATGCTCCAAACATAATGGGCCCCATTTCTAATGCTCTAGTGTATAATGGGCCCTGTAAATGCTGCTCCAGTGTCTGATGTCCACCTTTGGAATGTTCCAGTGTATGGTGGGCCCCATCTATCATTCTCCAGAGTATAGTGCTCCCCAAAAATTGCTGTCCCAACATTGAAAACAATCAAATAAGTCTCCTCGCTAGGGAATCCCTGTACTTCTCTGGACAGGTGCTGTAGCTTGCTTAACAGCTCGCCAGCCGTTCTCACGCCCAGTATGGATTGCACGTGATTGCACAAAGGTTAGAAAGGGTACCGTATCCCTGGATAACATGTATGGATAGCGTACACATTCAAAATATATGTCTCAGGAGGCAGGCTCAGACGGTGTCAGGCCCAGTATGGATTGCACGTGATTGCACAAAGGTTAGAAAGGGTACCGTATCCCCGGATAACATGTATGGATAGTGTACACATTCAAAATATATGTCTCAGGAGGCAGGCTCAGACGGTGTTAGGCCCAGTATGGATTGCACGTGATTGCACAAAGGTTAGAAAGGGTACCGTATCCCCAGATAACATGTATGGATAGCGTACACATTCAAAATATATGTCTCAGGAGGCAGGCTCAGACGGTGTTAGGCCCAGTATGGATTGCACGTGATTGCACAAAGGTTAGAAAGGGTACCGTATCCCCAGATAACATGTATGGATAACTTACACATTCAAAATATATGTCTATACAGCATGAGGCAGGCTCAGACGGTGTTAGGCCCAGTATGGATTGCACGTGATTGCACAAAGGTTAGAAAGGGTACCGTATCCCTGGATAACATGTATGGATAGCGTACACATTCAAAATATATTTCTATACAGCATGAGGCAGGCTCAGACGGTGTTAGGCCCAGTATGGATTGCACGTGATTGCACAAAGGTTAGAAAGGGTACCGTATCCCTGGATAACATGTATGGATAGCGTACACATTCAAAATATATGTCTCAGGAGGCAGGCTCAGACGGTGTTAGGCCCAGTATGGATCGCACGTGATTGCACAAAGGTTAGAAAGGGTACCGTATCCCCGGATAACATGTATGGATAGCGTACACATTCAAAATATATGTCTATACAGCATGAGGCAGGCTCAGACGGTGTTAGGCCCAGTATGGATTGCACGTGATTGCACAAAGGTTAGAAAGGGTACCGTATCCCCAGATAACATGTATGGATAGCGTACACATTCAAAATATATGTCTCAGGAGGCAGGCTCAGACGGTGTTAGGCCCAGTATGGATTGCACGTGATTGCACAAAGGTTAGAAAGGGTACCGTATCCCCGGATAACATGTATGGATAGCGTACACATTCAAAATATATGTCTATACAGCATGAGGCAGGCTCAGACGGTGTTAGGCCCAGTATGGATTGCACGTGATTGCACAAAGGTTAGAAAGGGTACCGTATCCCCGGATAACATGTATGGATAGCGTACACATTCAAAATATATGTCTATACAGCATGAGGCAGGCTCAGACGGTGTTAGGCCCAGTATGGATTGCACGTGATTGCACAAAGGTTAGAAAGGGTACCGTATCCCTGGATAACATGTATGGATAGCGTACACATTCAAAATATATGTCTCAGGAGGCAGGCTCAGACGGTGTCAGGCACAGTATGGATTTGACGGCCCAGATTACACAGCGGAGGAGCAGGGAGAGGTAAAGATTGCAAATGCTGGGGCCCTGCCCAAGCAAGGGGGGCCCACTCGTGGGCGTCGGTACTGGCACTGGGCCCCTCATAGTACAGCGGTGTGTCTGACGGCGGGTGTGCACCACCACCGTCAGAGACACTTGATTGCACTATGAGGGACCCTGTGCCAGTGCCCGCGCCCAAGAGTCAGCCTACCCACCTGTCCAGGGCAACGGCACTCGCACGGTGTCGTGCGGTAGGTTGTGACCCCGGCCATGGGGGGGGAGGCAGCACAGTTAGGGAGTTTTAGAAAGTGGCATATGTTGATGTTGGACATTCAGCTGATGCAAAAGGCGAAATAGGTGAAGTACCAGGAAGAGGTGGACCAAAGCAAGCCATTTTTCTGTCACCCTATGTGTCATCAGGGGAAGGTGGGACAAAATCCTTGGAAACCCATGCGTGGTTCATTTTAATGAAGGTTAGATCATCCACATTTTGGGTTGACAGACGGGTCCTTTTTTCTGTCAGGATTGATACAGCTGCACTGAAGACTCTTTCCGATAGCACACTTGCAGCTGGGCAAGCGAGCTCCTGTAAGGCATATTGGGCCAATTCAGGCCAGGTGTCCAGTTTAGCGGCCCAATAGTCAAAGGGGAATGACCTGTGTGGGAGAACATCAATATGGGAGGAAAAGTAGTTTGTAACCATAGTTGACAACTGCTGTCTCCTGTCACTTTCCATCGATGCAGTATTACCAGTTGTGTGAGCGGTATTTGAAAAATCAGTCCACAACATTTTCATGAAACCCCTGTCTCCAACGCCACTTCTGCTGTGTGCACCACGAACACCTCTGCCAAGCTGCCCCCGGCCCGTACGGCTCGTGTGAGAACCATCACCGCTGCTGTGTGCTGGGAATGCCTCAAGCAACCGATTTACCAGAGTTGCTTGTTTATTAGCCAATATTAGGTCAAGGTTCTCCTGTGGCATGATGTTTTGTAATTTGCCTTTATAGCGTGGATCCAGGATGCTGGCCAACCAGTAGTCGTCATCGTTCATCATTTTGGCAATGCGGGGGTCCCTTTTTAGGATCCGCAAGGCATAATCTGACATGTGGGCCAATGTTCCCGGTGTCAATGATGCACTGCGAGTGCTGGGTGGAGGAGCACTTTCTGGCAAATCCACATCCCTCCAGTCATGCACAAACCCTGTACCAGACCTTGCCACGCCAACATTTTCACTTGCCCCATGAGATGCATCCTCCTCCCCTAAGTAATCATCCCCATCATCCTCCTCCTCCTCCTCTTCTTCCTCCACCTCGTCCAGGAGAGGTCCCTGAGCAGACAATGGCTGAATGTCATCAAGGATTCCCTCCTCCTCTTCCTCCTCATCAACATTGGCTGCAGACGCCTGCTCCTTAAGGTGCGTCAAAGTTTGCATGAGCAGACGCATAAGTGGGATGCTCATGCTTAGGATGGCGTCGTCTGCGCTTACCAGCCGTGTGCATTCCTCAAAACACTGAAGGACTTTACAAAGGTCTTTCAGCTTCGACCACTGCACGCCTGTCAACTCCATGTCTGCTCTCAAAGTGCCTGGCCGTGTATCCTCCCACAAATGCATTATGGCCTGCCTCTGCTCGCACAGCCGCTCCACCATGTGCAGGGTGGAGTTCCACCTTGTTGCAATGTCGATAATGAGGCGGTGGTTGGGAAGGTGGAGCAATCGCTGCAGCTTCTGCATACGAACGGAGTGTACAGGCGACCGGCGGATGTGCGCGCACAGTCTTCGCACCTTCTGGAGCAGGGCTGTTAACTCCGGATAATTTTTGAGGAAGCACTGCACCACCAGGTTAAAGGTGTGAGCCAAGCAAGGTATGTGGCTGAGTTTTGAAAGGGCTATGGCTGCCACAAAATTACGGCCGTTATCACTAACTACCTTGCCTGCCTCAAGATGTACACTGCCCAGCCATGACTCAGTTTGTCGCTTCAAGTACTCGGCCAGCACCTCGGCGGTGTGTCTGTCGCCCAAACACATCATCTGCAACACAGCCTGCTGACGCTTTCCACTAGCTGCTCGATAGGGGGACACATCGTGTGCAACAGTGGCAGCTGCAGATGGAGTGCTCGTACGACTGCGCTCTGTGGACGAGCTTTCGCTTCTGGAGGAGGAGGAGGGTGGAACGCCTACAGCCAACTGTTTCCTATACCGTGGGCTAGGCAGCACTGTCCCACCACCGCTGTCCCCTGTGGACCCTGCATCCACCACATTAACCCAGTGCGCAGTGATGGACACGTAACGGCCCTGGCCATGCCGACTGGACCATGCATCAGTTGTGAGGTGCACCTTTCCGCTCACTGACTGCTTGAGTGCATGGACAATGCGGTCTTTCACATGATGGTGGAGGGCTGGGATGGCTTTGCGAGAGAAGAAGTGGCGACTGGGTAGGTCATAGCGTGGTACTGCATAGGCCATGAGTTCGCGGAAAGCTGTGCTTTCCACCAACCGAAAGGGCATCATCTCAAACGAGATTAGTTTGGCAATGTGGGCGTTCAAACCCAGTGTACGCGGATGAGAGACTGAGTACTTTCTTGACCTACTCATAGTGTCTGGGAGGGTGAGCTGGACTTGAGAGCTGCATATGGTGGAAGTAGCGGTGGACAGGGTGGACTGAGAGAGGGTTGATGATGGTGATGGAGTTGGTGTTCTTTCTGATGGCCTAGAATCAGTCTTTCGTTGATATAACAGTGGGATTCCCTGACTGCTGTGGCCTTGCAACGACACCTCAACATTTGCTGCTGTGCTAACCGGTGGGCTTACAGTGGGGGAAACAATGTAGCGTTGCTGACTACCTTCGTTGTGATCAGTTGCACATGTGGCACTTGAGGTTTGGTGTTGTGTCCACGCTTGCAAGTGCATGCTGGTTAAATGTCTAAGCATGCAACTGGTATTCAAATTTTTCAGATTTTTCCCTCGGCTAAAGGTCTTTGCGCACTTCTTACAGATAACCTTGGCCTGATCATGAGGATTTTGTTCAAAAAAGTGCCACACTGCACTCTTCCTACTTTGGCAGACATTTTGCGGCCTAGCACGCTGTGATCTTTTGACCCTCTGGAAAAGCTGTCCAGCAACTCTTTTGATGTTTGGAACCTGTCTTTGGAGTGCTCCGGGCCTGCCAGATAACAGCTGTTGCGATGTCGATGTCTGCTGTGGATGCTCCTCATCTGAGCTATTGGAAGCAGCACCCTCTTCCCCCAATGGATGCCAATCTGGGTCAACAACTGGGTCATCCATCACCTCCTCTTCTATGTCATGTGCACCTTTCTCTGTGTCACCGTGTATGGTGGTATAGTGTGCGGGAAGGGGCACCTGAGTCTCATCAGGGTCAAAATCTGGCTCTGTACACTGCAAGGACAATGTAGTGCTCTGAGTGAATGTACCAGCAGAATCATCCCTCAGCGGCTGTGCATCAGTGCACTCCATGTCAGATTCATCTTGGCCTGGGTAATTCACCATTTCACTTGATAATCCAGGCATGGTATGTGAAAACAGCTCCATGGAGTAATCAGTAGTATGGCCTGCATCATCCTTCAATCTTGGTTGGGGTGAAGGACACAAGGAAAGGTGTGGTTCATGAACATGAGCCTCCAATGACGACTCAGTGCTTTTACTTTTTACAACTGAAGAAGAGGAGGCGATAGAGCTGGAGGCTGAGTCAGCAATGTAAGACAAAACTTTTTCCTGATGCTCTGCCTTTAAAAGCGGTTTGCCAACTCCTAGAAAACTAAGCGTTCGAGGCCTTATGTAGCCAGACGATGACGCAGGGTCAGCACCTCCTGCATTCGGTCCTATTTTGCTCTTGCCACTACCATCAGATCCACCACCAACACCATCATTACCAGCTGCCAACCCCCGCCCAATTCCACGGCCTCTTCCACCAGCCTTCCTCATTTTTGGTAGAAATGTAGACAAAATCCAACAAACTATATAGTAATGTAAAACAAGGTACAAGGTGTCTATAGGACAGGGGAGATTTAGAATTTCTGCACACACTTGTGGACAGTGGACACTTTTGGATTGTGTGAGGCCCACTGATATCTGAGCGCTATGTGACAGGCTCGATGGCACAGCTGCCTGTGACCAAAGTGACGAGAGGATAATGGAGATTTTGAATCTCTGCGCACACTTTTGGACACTGGACACTTGTGGATTGTGTGAGGCCCACTGATATCTGAGCGCTATGTGACACGCTCGATGGCACAGCTGCCTGTGACCAAAGTGACGAGAGGATAATGGAGATTTTGAATCTCTGCGCACACTTTTGGACACTGGACACTTGTGGATTGTGTGAGGCCCACTGATATCTGAGCGCTATGTGACAGGCTCGATGGCACAGCTGCCTGTGACCAAAGTGACGAGAGGATAATGGAGATTTTGAATCTCTGCGCACACTTTTGGACACTGGACACTTGTGGATTGTGTGAGGCCCACTGATATCTGAGCGCTATGTGACACTCTCGATGGCACAGCTGCCTGTGACCAAAGTGACGAGAGGATAATGGAGATTTTGAATCTCTGCGCACACTTTTGGACACTGGACACTTGTGGATTGTGTGAGGCCCACTGATATCTGAGCGCTATGTGACAGGCTCGATGGCACAGCTGCCTGTGACCAAAGTGACGAGAGGATAATGGAGATTTTGAATCTCTGCGCACACTTTTGGACACTGGACACTTGTGGATTGTGTGAGGCCCACTGATATCTGAGCGCTATGTGACAGGCTCGATGGCACAGCTGCCTGTGACCAAAGTGACGAGAGGATAATGGAGATTTTGAATCTCTGCGCGCACTTTTGGACACTGGACACTTGTGGATTGTGTGAGGCCCACTGATATCTGAGCGCTATGTGACAGGCTCGATGGCACAGCTGCCTGTGACCAAAGTGACGAGAGGATAATGGAGATTTTGAATCTCTGCGCACACTTTTGGACACTGGACACTTGTGGATTGTGTGAGGCCCACTGATATCTGAGCGCTATGTGACACGCTCGATGGCACAGCTGCCTGTGACCAAAGTGACGAGAGGATAATGGAGATTTTGAATCTCTGCGCACACTTTTGGACACTGGACACTTGTGGATTGTGTGAGGCCCACTGATATCTGAGCGCTATGTGACACGCTCGATGGCACAGCTGCCTGTGACCAAAGTGACGAGAGGATAATGGAGATTTTGAATCTCTGCGCACACTTTTGGACACTGGACACTTGTGGATTGTGTGAGGCCCACTGATATCTGAGCGCTATGTGACAGACTCGATGGCACAGCTGCCTGTGACCAAAGTGACGAGAGGATAATGGAGATTTTGAATCTCTGCGCACACTTTTGGACACTGGACACTTGTGGATTGTGTGAGGCCCACTGATATCTGAGCGCTATGTGACAGGCTCGATGGCACAGCTGCCTGTGACCAAAGTGACGAGAGGATAATGGAGATTTTGAATCTCTGCGCGCACTTTTGGACACTGGACACTTGTGGATTGTGTGAGGCCCACTGATATCTGAGCGCTATGTGACAGGCTCGATGGCACAGCTGCCTGTGACCAAAGTGACGAGAGGATAATGGAGATTTTGAATCTCTGCGCACACTTTTGGACACTGGACACTTGTGGATTGTGTGAGGCCCACTGATATCTGAGCGCTATGTGACACGCTCAATGGCACAGCTGCCTGTGACCAAAGTGACAAGAGGATAATGGAGATTTTGAATCTCTGCGCACACTTTTGGACACTGGACACTTGTGGATTGTGTGAGGCCCACTGATATCTGAGCGCTATGTGACACGCTCGATGGCACAGCTGCCTGTGACCAAAGTGATGAGAGGATAATGGAGATTTTGAATCTCTGCGCACACTTTTGGACACTGGACACTTGTGGATTGTGTGAGGCCCACTGATATCTGAGCGCTATGTGACAGGCTCAATGGCACAGCTGCCTGTGACCAAAGTGACGAGAGGATAATGGAGATTTTGAATCTCTGCGCACACTTTTGGACACTGGACACTTGTGGATTGTGTGAGGCCCACTGATATCTGAGCGCTATGTGACAGGCTCGATGGCACAGCTGCCTGTGACCAAAGTGACGAGAGGATAATGGAGATTTTGAATCTCTGCGCACACTTTTGGACACTGGACACTTGTGGATTGTGTGAGGCCCACTGATATCTGAGCGCTATGTGACAGGCTCGATGGCACAGCTGCCTGTGACCAAAGTGACGAGAGGATAATGGAGATTTTGAATCTCTGCGCACACTTTTGGACACTGGACACTTGTGGATTGTGTGAGGCCCACTGATATCTGAGTGCTATGTGACAGGCTCGATGGCACAGCTGCCTGTGACCAAAGTGACGAGAGGATAATGGAGATTTTGAATCTCTGCGCACACTTTTGGACACTGGACACTTGTGGATTGTGTGAGGCCCACTGATATCTGAGCGCTATGTGACACGCTCGATGGCACAGCTGCCTGTGACCAAAGTGACGAGAGGATAATGGAGATTTTGAATCTCTGCGCACACTTTTGGACACTGGACACTTGTAGATTGTGTGAGGCCCACTGATATCTGAGCGCTATGTGACACGCTCGATGGCACAGCTGCCTGTGACCAAAGTGACGAGAGGATAATGGAGATTTTGAATCTCTGCGCACACTTTTGGACACTGGACACTTGTGGATTGTGTGAGGCCCACTGATATCTGAGCGCTATGTGACAGGCTCGATGGCACAGCTGTGACAAAAGTGACTAGAGGATAAGGGAGATTGGATTGCTTTTAAAAAAGCAGTTTGCGGAGCAGTGGGTAAACAGCAATGCCAGCGTGTCAGGAAGCCTTAAAAGGCAGCCCAACAACCAACACCACTGATACACCACAATATAGCCTCCCCTTGCACTGCACACACAGTGACTTGTGTGTTGTGCAGGCCAAATCGCTAGCAGCAGAAGCAGTTTTTTTGTCTTCTTCCCTGCCTAACGCTCTCCCTACAGAATCAGCAGCAACCTCTCCCTATACTAAGATCAGCAGAAGTAAGATGGCGGTCGGCGTGCACGCCCTTTTATACCCCCTGTGACGCCCACCAAAGCAAGCCAATCACTTGCATGCCCTTCTGAAAGATGGTGGTGACCCGTGCCTAGGTCATCACGTTGCCCACAGTGTCTGTGGATCTTGATTGGCAGAAAAAGAGCGCAAAACAAACTTTTGAAACGCGACTTTGGCGCGTAAGTCGCCGACCTCGTGGCCGACCTCATCCTAGGGTCGGGTTTCGTTTCATGAAACCCGACTTTGCCAAAAGTCGGCGACTTTTGAATTTTTTCGACCCGTTTCGCTCAACTCTAGTTGTAGTGTGAGTTTGGAGGCAGCAGGAGAATTTGCCATCCACACAGCAGGGGAACAGCTGGCGTTACTGAACCCCACTAACACAGGAGCGAGTGTTTCAATCTGTGCAGACGGCACTTCCAGGCTACAACTGGCTGTGTTGTAGCCCAGGATCAATCCTCCGAGCAGGCTGAGGCCTACTTGGAGCGAGGAGAAAAAGCGTTGTAGTGTGAGTTTGGAGGCAGCAGGAGACTTTGCCATCCACACAGCAGGGGAACAGCTGGCGTTACTGAACCCCACTAACACAGGAGCTAGTGTGTGTTTCTCTGTGAAGACGGCACTTCTGAACACCAACTGGCATTGTTGGAGACCAGGATGAGGCATGGAGCAGGCTGAGGCCTGATAGGGTTGGCATGTGGAGGCAGCAGGAGACTTTGCCATCTACACAGCAGGGGAACAGCTGGCATTACTGAACCCCACTAACACAGGAGCTAGTGTGTGTTTCTCTGTTAAGACGGCACTTCTGAACACCAACTGGCGTTGTTGGAGCCCAGGATGTGGCATGGAGCAGGCTGAGGCCTGACAGGGTTGGCATGTGGAGGCAGCAGGAGACTTTGCCATCTACACAGCAGGGGAACAGCTGGCATTACTGAACCCCACTAACACAGGAGCTAGTGTGTGTTTCTCTGTGAAGACGGCACTTTTCTGAACACCAACTGGCGTTGTTGGAGCCCAGGATGAGGCATGGAGCAGGCTGAGGCCTGATAGGGTTGGCATGTGGACGCAGCAGGAGACTTTGCCATCTACACAGCAGGGGAACAGCTGGCATTACTGAACCCCACAGACAAAGTAGCGAGTGTGTTTTTCTCTGTGTAGACGGCACTTCTGAACACCAACTGGCGTTGTTGGAGCCCAGGATGAGGCATGGATTTGGCTGAGGCCAACTTGCAGCATCTTTTATAGAGGTTGTAGACTACTACTGATTGTAACCGTGCTCCACTTAGGCCTCTGGCTCCACTGTCTCTAGTATTTCCCCTGGCCTCCAACCCCGCCAGCGACAGCTCTGAAGTGGCGCCAGCACAATCCACACTTGTTCCTGTGTTACTTGGGCTCAGTCCCGTCAGTTGATCCCCTGATGTGTATCCGGCAAGGTCTACTGCTCTGTCCTCATTCACACTACTAGTAATGGGAAAGTGGACAGAGCAGGAGACCTTGACGGACACACATCAGGGGATCAACTGACGTGACTGAGGCCAAGTAACACAGGAACAAGTGTGGATTGTGCAGACGCCACTTCAGAGCTGTCACTGGCGGGGTTGGAGGCCAGGGGAAATACTAGAGACAGTGGAGCCAGAGGTCTAAGTGGAGCAGGGTTAAAAATCAGTAGTAGTTTGAATGTGGATGGAGCAGGAGACTTTGCCGTCCACACAGCAGGGGAACAGCTGGCGTTACTGAACCCCACTAACACAGGAGCGAGTGTTTCAATCTGTGCGGATGGTACTTCCAGGCTACAACTGGCTGTATTGTAGCCCAGGATCAATCCTCCGAGCAGGCTGAGGCCTACTTGGAGCGAGGAGAAAAAGCATTGTAGTGTGAGTTTGGAGGCAGCAGGAGACTTTGCCATCCTCACAGCAGGGGAACAGCTGGCGTTACTGAACCCCACTAACACAGGAGCGAGTGTTTCAATCTTTGCAGACGGTACTTCCAGGCTACAACTGGCTGTGTTGTAGCCCAGGATCAATCCTCCGAGCAGGCTGAGGCCTACTTGGAGTGAGGAGAAAAAGCGTTGTAGTGTGAGTTTGGAGGCAGCAGGAGATTTTGCCATCTACACAGCAGGGGAACAGCTGGCGTTACTGAACCCCACAGACACAGTAGCGAGTGTGTTTTTCTCTGTGAAGATGGCACTTCTGAACACCAACTGATGTTGTTGGAGCCCAGGATGAGGCATGGAGCAGGCTGAGGCCTGATGGTGTTGGCATGTGGAGGCAGCACTAGACTTTGCCATCTACACAGCAGGGGAACAGCTGGCATTACTGAACCCCACAGACACAGTAGCGAGTGTGTTTTTCTCTGTGAAGACGGCACTTCTGAACACCAACTGGCGTTGTTGGAGCGCAGGATGAGGCATGGAGCAGGCTGAGGCCTGATGGTGTTGGCATGTGGAGGGAGCAGGAGACTTTGCCATCTGCACAGCAGGGGAACAGCTGGCATTACTGAACCCCACAGACACAGTAGCGAGTGTATTTTTCTCTGTGTAGATGGCACTTCTGAACACCAACTGGCGTTGTTGGAGCCCAGGATGAGGCATGGATTTGGCTGAGGCCAACTTGCAGCATCTTTTATAGAGGTTGTAGACTACTACTAATTGTAACCGTGCTCCACTTAGGCCTCCGGCTCCACTGTCTCTAGTATTTCCCCTGGCCTCCAACCCCGCCAGTGACAGCTCTGAAGTGGCGCCAGCACAATCCACACTTGTTCCTGTGTTACTTGGGCTCAGTCCCGTCAGTTGATCCCCTGATGGGTGTCCGGCAAGGTCTACTGCTCTGTCCTCATTCAAACTACTAGTAATGGGAAAGTGGACAGAGCAGGAGACCTTGACGGACACACATCAGGGGATCAACTGACGTGACTGAGGCCAAGTAACACAGGAACAAGTGTGGATTGTGCAGACGCCACTTCAGAGCTGTCACTGGCGGGGTTGGAGGCCAAGGGAAATACAAGAGACAGTGGAGCCAGAGGTCTAAGTGGAGCAGGGTTAAAAATCAGTAGTAGTTTGAATGTGGATGGAGCAGGAGACTTTGCCGTCCACACAGCAGGGGAACAGCTGGTGTTACTGAACCCCACTAACACAGGAGCGAGTGTTTCAATCTGTGCGGACGGCACTTCCAGGCTACAACTGGCTGTGTTGTAGCCCAGGATCAATGCTCCGAGCAGGCTGAGGCCTACTTGGAGCGAGGAGAAAAAGCGTTGTAGTGTGAGTTTGGAGGCAGCAGGAGAATTTGCCATCCACACAGCAGGGGAACAGCTGGCGTTACTGAACCCCACTAACACAGGAGCGAGTGTTTCAATCTGTGCGGACGGTACTTCCAGGCTACAACTGGCTGTGTTGTAGCCCAGGATCAATCCTCCGAGCAGGCTGAGGCCTACTTGGAGCGAGGAGAAAAAGCGTTGTAGTGTGAGTTTGGAGGCAGCAGGAGACTTTGCCATCCACACAGCAGGGGAACAGCTGGCGTTACTGAACCCCACTAACACAGGAGTGAGTGTTTCAATCTGTGCGGACGGTACTTCCAGGCTACAACTGGCTGTGTTGTAGCCCAGGATCAATCCTCCGAGCAGGCTGAGGCCTACTTGGAGCGAGGAGAAAAAGCGTTGTAGTGTGAGTTTGGAGGCAGCAGGAGACTTTGCCATCCACACAGCAGGGGAACAGCTGGCGTTACTGAACCCCACTAACACAGGAGCGAGTGTTTCAATCTGTGCGGACGGCTCTTCCAGGCTACAACTGGCTGTGTTGTAGCCCAGGATCAATGCTCCGAGCAGGCTGAGGCCTACTTGGAGTGAGGAGAAAAAGCGTTGTAGTGTGAGTTTGGAGGCAGCAGGAGACTTTGCCATCTACACAGCAGGGGAACAGCTGGCGCTACTGAACCCCACAGACACAGTAGCGAGTGTGTTTTTCTCTGAACACCAACTGACGTTGTTGGAGCCCAGGATGAGGCATGGAGCAGGCTGAGGCCTGATGGTGTTGGCATGTGGAGGCAGCACTAGACTTTGCCGTCTACACAGCAGGGGAACAGCTGGCATTACTGAACCCCACAGACACAGTAGCGAGTGTGTTTTTCTCTGTGAAGACGGCACTTCTGAACACCAACTGGCGTTGTTGGAGCGCAGGATGAGGCATGGAGCAGGCTGAGGCCTGATGGTGTTGGCATGTATAGGGAGCAGGAGACTTTGCCGTCTGCACAGCAGGGGAACAGCTGGCATTACTGAACCCCACAGACACAGTAGCGAATGTGTTTTTCTCTGTGAAGACGGCACTTCTGAACAACAACTGGCGTTGTTGGAGCCCAGGATGAGGCATGGAGCAGGCTGAGGCCTGATGGTGTTGGCATGTGGAGGCAGCAGGAGACTTTGCTGTCTACACAGCAGGGGAACAGCTGGAAATACTGAACCCCACTAACACAGTAGCTAGTGTGTGTTTCTCTGCGAAGACGGCACTTCTGATCACCAACTGACGTTGTTGGAGCCCAGGATGAGGCATGGAGCTGGCTGAGGCCAACTTGCAGCACGTTTTATAGAGGTAGTAGACTACTACTGTTTGTAACCGTGCTCCACTATGGCCTCCGGCTCCACTGTCTCTAGTATTTTCCCTGGCCTCCAACCCCGCCAGTGACAGCTCTGAAGTGGTGTCAGCACAATCCACACTTGTTCCTGTGTTACTTGGGCTCAGACCCGTCAGTTGATCCCCTGATGTGTGTCCGGCAAGGTTTCCTGCTCTGTCCTCATTCACACTACTAGTAATGGGAATGTGGACAGAGCAGGAGACCTTGCCGGACACACATCAGGGGATCAACTGACGTGACTGAGGCCAAGTAACACTGCACTGGAACAAGTGTGGATTATGCAGACGCCACTTAAGAGCTGTCACTGGCGGGGTTGGAGGCCAGGGAAAATAATAGAGACAGTGGAGCCAGAGGCCTAAGTGGAGCAGGGTTAAAAATCAGTAGTAGTTTCAATGTGGATGGAGCAGGAGACTTTGCCATCCACACAGCAGGGGAGCAGCTGGCGTTACTGAACCCCACTGACACAGGAGCTAGTGTTTTTCTCTGTGCAGACGACACATCTGAGCGACAACTGGCTGTTTTGAAGCCCAGGGATTATAGTTCAGGTGGTAGAAACATGAACACAACAGGAGACCTGGATACTGTTGCCAACCAAATATTTAGTCGGGAATAGGACTGGCAAAATTTGGGGAGATCCAGGCCTTGTTCTTTTTCAGAAAAGTAAGCCGGTTGACGTTATCAGAAGAAAGTCGCGTGCGACGGTCTGTTAGTACACCACCTGCGGCAGTAAAGACCTGCTGCAGTGTTCCGATAATACACTGGCAGCAGGGCAAGTCAGCACCTCCAATGCATACTGGCTCAGCTCTGGCCATGTATCCAGCTTAGAGACCCAAAACTTGAAGGGGGAAGAGCCATCTGGGAGTACACTCAGAGGGCAAGACATGTAGTCTGTCACCATCTGACGGAAACGTAGCCTCCTGCTGACTGGAGCCATCAGTGATGGTGTAGACAATTGTGGCGGACACACAAAACTTTGCCACATTTGGGCCATAGTGGTCTTGCCTTGTGCTGAGGCGCTGCCTCTGCTCCCTCTTTGTGCCGAGTTTCCTCCACTGGCTCGACGCACAGAGGTGCTTTGTAAAGCACTAGCACCACTGCTGTCGGGTGGAATGGAAAACATGATGGACTGCACCAGTGTGTCTTGGTACTCCCGCAGTTTACGCTCCCGGTTCAACGTTGGTATGAGGGTTTGCAAGTTTTCCCGGTTGTGAGGATCTAGGAGGGTGTACACTCAATAATCAGCCGTGTAGAGAATGTGGGCGATGCGGCGGTCGTTTCTCAGGCACTGCAGCATGAAGTCAACCGTGTGCTGCAGACTCCCAACTGCCAAAGAACCGCTGTCCCCTGCTTGAGGCGTGATCTCTGCCTGCTCTGCATCACCCCACCCTCGCTGTACATACTGACTAGAGCTTTGTGTACCTCCCTCCTGTGGAGAGATGTCTTCCTCCTCCATCGACTCCTCCTCATCCTCCTCACAAAGTGTCCCCTGCCTAGGCCTTTGTGAGGAAGCACGTAGCGCAGACTGTCCAGAAGCAGATGGCATTTGGGACTCCTCATCCTCCACCTCTTCCAAAACTTCATCCCTTAGTGCTTGCAGTGTTTTTTGAAGCATGCAGATAAGGGGGACAGTCATGCTGACTAGTGCATCATCTGCACTCGCCATCCGTGTGGAATCATCGAAGGCACGCAAAACGAGGCAGATGTCCTTCATAGAGGCCCACGCAGTGGTGCTGAAGTGTGACCGGCGCACATTGCGACTTGTTTGCGCCTGATGCAGCTGGTACTCCATGACTGCTGCCTGCTGCTCACACAACCGCTCCAACATATGTAACGTTGAATTACACCTGGTGGGTAGGTCACATATGATGCGATGTTCCGGAAGGCATAATCGGCGCTGCAGAGCAGCAAGGTGCGATCTTGCCGTGCTGGAACGCCGCAAATGAGCGCACTCTATGCGGACCTTGTGCAGCAGTGCATCAAGATCCGGATAGTCCCTCAGAAAGCTCTGCACGACCAAGTTGAGCACATGTGCCAGACATGGGATGTGAGTGAGGTTGTCTAGGCCAAGAGCTGCCACCAGATTTCGGCCCTTGTCACACACTACCAAGCCCGGCTGGAGATTCGCTGGCACAAACCACACGTCGCTTTCCTGCTTGATGGCATTCCAGAGCTCCTGCGCTGTGTGGCTTCGATTCCCCAAAGAAATTAATTTGAGTACGGCCTGTTGACGTTTGGCCACGGCTGTGCTCATATCGGTCGTAACAGGCTCCTGCTGCGCTGTTTCAGAGGAACTTGAGTAGGAGAAGGAGTCAATATGTACAGACTGGATTCCTGCAATCCGTGGAGTTGGCAGAACACGTAGAGCACCACTCTCCAGATCTGTACCCGGCTCCACAACATTGACCCAATGGGCAGTGAGGGAAAGGTATCGTCCCTTCCCATGGTTACTGGTCCACGCATCAGTGGTCAGGTGGACCTTGCTACTGACGGCATTTAGTAGCGCATGTTTTATGTTTGCCTCCACATGTTTCTGCAGGGCAGGGACAGCTCGCCTGCTGAAATAAAAGCGGCTGGGCACGGTGTATTGTGGAACTGCCAATGCCATGAAGTCCCGGAAGGTGTCAGTCTCCACCAGCCTGAATGACAGCATTTCAAGGGCCAGTAGTTTGGCAATGCCAGCATTCATAGCCTGTGCTCGGGGATGGTTTGCCGAGTATGACCACCTTTTCTCCCATGCCTGTGCTACCGATGGCTGCCGAGTGGCCTGGGAGTGTGCGGATGACTTCGAACGTGGTGCTGTGGGTGGAATGTCACAGGGTCTCCGGACAACAGTGCCAGAGGTTCTTCCTTGGCGATCCTGTGAGGAAGCCGAACCAGCTGGAGGAAGAGGCCCCAACACGAGCTGAAGAGGTGGTAGGTGGTGCTGTACATTGGCCTACGTCTTCAGTGTGTCTGTGTAACTCCACCTCGTGCTTGGTCCGCACATGTTTCCACATATTAGTGGTATTGAGGTTGCTGACATTTTTCCCTCTTTTGACTCTCTGATGACACAGCTTGCATTTGACAAAGCAAATGTCATCTGCAACTGTGTCAAAAAAGGACCACGCACTGCAAGTCTTGGGAGCGCCCGTTTTGCCTTTTGAAAGTGGAATGCTCCAAACGGGTGCCGAAGTGGAGGCTACAGGCAACCAAGTCTGCCCCCTCCCTCTCCCTCCGGTTTTGGCCGTTTGGGGAATCTCTTCCTCAGTGCTGCTCCCACCACCTTCCTGTTCCTCATGCCATGATGGGTTAAGGACCTCATCATCTACACTCCCCTCTTCAAACACCTGCTTCTCCTGGGTTGTCTCACCAGCACCGTACGCACCAGAAAGTGGTAACTGAGTCTCGTCATCATCTGATGCGTACTGAGGTGTGCTGACCATAGGCACTGGCCCACCCGCCTCTTCAGATTCAGAGGGACAAAGAAGTTGCGCATCACCGCATACTCCCTCTTCTTCACATTCTGGAATGCTGCTTGGCTGGCCCCCTCTTTCCAAACCAACAGATTCCGAGAACAGAAGTAGAGACTGTGATGGCTCCTGTCCAGGGCTCTCTGACTGCCTGGGCACTTTGGCAGGTGGTGAAGAGACAGATGGTTGCTCTTCGGTGCTCTGGCCCTGAGAGGATGTGGAAGTAATTGAAGTCGATGCGTTAGCTGCCATCCATCCGACAACGGCTTCAATTTGTTCCTCCCGCAGCAGTGGGGTACAGTGAGGTCCTGCAAAGCTGCGCATAAAGGACTGTTGCCTGCTAAAACTGGGGAATGCTGACTCACTGGTGGCAACAGCAGGCACAGAATCCCCACGTCCTCTCCCTGCAGAATCCCCACGTCCTCTCCCTGCAGAATCCCCACGTTCTCTCCCTGCTGAGACTCCACGCCCACGGCCACTTGCCTTACTCCCTGCCTTCTTCATCTTGCTTGACTGAGAAAGATAGGCAGAAAAGTACAAAGGGGGGCCTTAGTGTGCTTATTCCTGAACAGTTGGTTACAGGTATAAGAAACACTAATTTTATGAAGTGTGTGTGTCGACTACACTTTAATGGGAGCTAATGTGGCCTACACAACTTTCAAATGTAGTGTTTGGTGAACTTTGTTGTTTTTTTGGGGGGGGAAACTAAAAGGATGTGACCAAAGATTTGAAAGTCAGAGTATCATCAACTTTCTGGAGCTATTACAATGCAGGCAGGTAACCTACAATGCAAAAGATGAGGCTCCAAAAAAATTGGGTAATACTAATCTGGCTGCAGCTGAAGGGCACAAGCCAGAAAAAAGGCTCCTCTATCTACTCCTATATAGTGTTTGCAACCAACCAATGTAGATGGATATGGATGGATGCACACTAATAGGAGAAGAAAAAATGAGCTGCAATTAAAGAAAAATATGTGTGAGGCAGTGACGCACGCTGAGCAGCCTACAACCAGACGTAGCTGCAGGACACACTACTCAGCGTGAGCTGCACTCACACACAGTCAGAGACCTCTCAGACAGCTGGGAACAGTGCAGCTAAGTGGGCACTAGCACTGACAGGCTGCAGAAAGGCTCCGCTGTCTACTCCTACAGTGTTTGCAACCACCGTATATGGATACGGATGGAAGCACACTAGATAGAATTTTTTAAAAATAAGCAGCTCAAAAAGAAAAATATGTATGAGGCAGCAGTGAGGCACGCTGGGCGGCCTACAACCAGACATGGCTGAAGGACCCACTCCACAGCGTGAGCTGCACTCACACAGCCCTTGCAGACAGCTGTGAACACTGCTGCTAGGGAAAAGGAAGCTACAGTGGTGGTTTATGTAGCCTGGGTAAAGCACAATATGGTTTTGAGAATCGCCATTTCTAACTGTCCCTCACAGTCTTCAACAGCAGCCTGTCCCTAACTGAATTCACAGCAGAGTGACCAGAAATGGCTGCGGCGGTGGCTTTTATAGTGCATCATGACATCATTTCAGCAGCCAATCACAGCCATGCCAATAGTTAACATGCCTACATGCCTAACAGGATGTGCCACACTTCTGAGGATTCCCATTGGCTGAATCAATGCGAGCGGGCTGATAGCATTATGGGAACTTCCGATTCCGGTATCCGATATGAAAAAAGTATCGGAAGTCAGTATCGGAATTCCGATACAGCTAATATCGGCCGATACTTGCGGTATCGGAATGCTCAACACTAGTAATTATCAATTGGGATCACCATCTTCTGGGTTAGAAGGTTGTCAGATAAGATAGTGGATTAAGTTCAAAACTGGTTGCAACCAGCTTTATTATCTCCATAAACAGCAAAGTAATTACATCACAGTGCAAAAATAAATCCTGGGCCATCCAGACGTTCACTTCTTATTTCATTGACCTCCAACACAGCCATTGAGTCTACACCCTGCACCTCAAAATGCAACAAAATTATTTTCATAATGGAGACTATCACAAGCCACTAAATGTGAGTTTGTCGTCCACCTAAAAACACCCAGGTCTTTTTCATTGACGGTTTTGCCCAGTGTTTTACGGTTAAGCACATAATTATACATCTTTGCTTATTTGCTCTACCCAAGTGTTTTGGTTATTCCCACTATGTCATAGTTACCTGTAGATATTTCTGCTTCTAGTTCTTCCATCTTGTTTGTCAAGCTTCTGGCGTTTGCAAGCATGCAGTTTAGAGGATTTTTGTTTTGTTCTGATCTTCTCCCTGTGGATTGTTTTAGAAGTTTGCTTACCTCCCTTCTGAGTATGTTGTCTTGGGTCTTCTTTGCCACACCTCATGTCCTTCATCAGTATATTTTCTGGCTTCTTGTCCGAGTCTAATGTTTTTCTTCCCATCCCCTCTTCTTCTAGTTTAACACCCTCCTGATGAGTGTAGAGAGCCTTCTGGCGAATTGTGTTTCCCAGGTTGGTTGACGTGTAGTCCGTCTCTGGCGAGGTGTCAGTTGTACAGGTAATTCACACCGTGGTCCAGGAATCCAAAGCCTTGTTGCCTGTACCATCGTCTTAGCCAGTTGTTCACATCAAGGATCCTGTTCGATCTCCTGGTGCCATGCCCGTCTACTGGAAGGATAGAAGAAAAAACTACATGTGCATCCGGTTCCTTTACGTTCTTCCCCAACTCTTCAAAGTCCTTGCAGATTGTCGGTAGGTACTTCCTTGCCATGTCATTGGTGCCAATGTGTATAAGACGAAATGGGTTGATGACTGGACGTCCTTGGAACTGATGAGCTTTGGCATTCTATAGGTCACATCCTTGATCTTCAGACCTGGAAGGCAGCATACTTCTCTTGCGGTTATGTTGGGTCTGCAGATGGCTGCTTCTATGCCTCTCAGTAGTGAGTCTCCCACCACTACCACTCTTCTTCACTTCTTGGCTGTACTTTTTGTTGTCATTTCTGGGTGTTGCTGTGTGCCCTTTTCTTCTTTGCTTGCTGGAAATGCCTCATCCTTAGGGGTGCCGTCTTCGTCCTCCACAAGGCCTTGGTATCAGTTTCCCAGATGTGTGGTTGTTGATGTCTCCATTGTCTTCTTGCTTCTTTTGGTCACATGCTTCCACTCGTCTGCTTTTGTAGGTTCTCTAACACTTTCTTCACCTTCCGTGACCAATTAATTAAACATACTCAGACTTATATCATTTTTCGCCAAAGAAGAGATCCATAAATTATTAAAAAAATAATTTTTAATGAATACTGACTAAAATTAAAGCATAATAAAAAACAAAATGCCCAGAAGGGGGATATTAAATGTCATCCATATAAAGGAGCATGGGCAAGGAGCATCTATCAGAATAACCTCATCCAGGGTATAGACCATGTCCATAACTGGATGAGGTATATAGATGATATTCTCTTCTTTTAGGAGGGTACCACTGATGAATTATGTACTCTCATTGACAGACTGAACCACAATAATATCAATGTCAAACTTACTTTTAAATCCAAAAAGAATCTGAAATTTTTGGATATTATGATAACAACCTGTTCGGATGGTCAATTACATACTGATATTTTTCACAAGCCAATGGCTACCAATTCATTTTTTGTTGACAAAGTCTTCACATCCCATTTCTACAATTAGAGGGATACCGATCAGACAATTTCTTTGAGCCAAGAGGATCTGTTCGAACTCACAGGCATTTGAAAGGCAATCAATAGAAGATTCTTTGAAAGAGGCTACAGTGGCAGATCCATTAAACGGCGATATTTAAGAGCTTCAAAAGCAAACAGGGATCAACTTCTCTGCTATTTTTAGACTTGGGGCGGCAATATCCATTGCTCCTTACCAGCCTGAGTATACCATCTCTCTCAACTGCCTGCTTTAGCTTGACTGGTTGTCAAAAATGGGAGGGATGCCACATTGCTTTTTTATTATTTGAAAAAAATATTTTTGACAACCAACGGCGCTGTGTTGGGGGTATAGCAGCTGCAAATTAGCAGACTACGCCACCTATTCGTCTGAATATTAAAACAATTAAAAATAAACCAGGAATTTGCGCTAATAAGACCCACATAAAAACCACTCTCTATAGGGAAAGCAAAAATTGATGCCAGAGAATTTTAATATGCATCTATGTAAAACAATAATAATGACACCACTTAGTGCTGTGGGGGTGTATGCTATAAATATGTATCTCACTGTAAAAAGTGAGTAGCAGTCTAAAAAATACAACCAGTCTCACTGCCCAATAGACATGAATGAGTCTGTCACTAGAAAGAAAAAATCATACTGACCGTCCAGGTTACTGTTCATATCATGGGCAATGGTAGCAGTCTTGAATTCAGAACATAGCAACTCCTCTCCTGATGGGCTTTGATGAATTCTAGTAGTGGTGTAATGCTCAGTCCAAAAAAAATGCAGGCTAATAGTGGGTAGACTCCAAAAGGGTCACCTCTGCTATGGTCGCGGGCGATGCTCCGGCCGGTAGCAATCGCCCAATTCCCCCGATATTGCGCTGCCCGTTATCAGTGGGACATGCAGCGGGAGACGCGGTTAATGCCGGCAAGGTACAGGACCTTGCGTGACGTCACAGTCACGTGTTGAGACACGTGACCGGCTTAGAAAGACTGACAGGATCAACAACCAATCCTACGCGTTTCGGAGGCTTACTGCTTCCTTCCTCAGGGATGATTCCTGTCATTGAGGTGACACACATATACCCAGCCCGTGTGATGTATTAGTCCTATTTGTTGAAAGCAAATAGTTCAATCTCACTATTCAAGCCATTTAGTCTGAGCGTGTTCATTTTAAATATCCACTCACTTTCTACTTTTGACATTTGCTCAATGAAGTTACCTTTTCTCCAGCTTTTCTTAACTATTTTAATACCGGTTACCGTAATTCCCTTAATAGAACCTCCATGATGTGTAACAAAGTGATTAGAAAGAGGATGACCAGTAAATTTATTAGTAATATTGCGAAGATGTTCAGCAATTCGTACCCACATTGGACGAATAGTTCTTCCAATGTATAGTTTACCACATGGACAGATTACCCCATAAATAACCCCTTTTGTGTTGCAATCAATAAAATCAATTATATTGTTCTCAATACCTTTATTAATAATCATTTTTTGTTTCTTAGTGTTTAATTTTTTACATGGTCCACATTTCTTACATGGGAAAAAACCACTAAGAGAATCTCGTTCACCATTAATTTTTCTATTTGGAACTCTTGGGATTGAAGGTGCTATCAAATTCCCAAGATTATTTGCCTTCCGAAAAACAAATCTAGGGTACGTAGGCAGTAATTCCCCAATAATTTTGTCATTTTGTAAGATATTCCAATGTCTACTAACAATATTCCTAATGATCCTGACATAGGAATTATATTGTAAAATAATCGGAATTTCATTCTTGACAAAAAAATCATTAGGAATACGTTCTTTTATAGGGTCCAGTAGTTGGTCTCTTGGTATTTTTCTATTTTTCTATATTTATCTAGAGAAATAAAATTTTTTGAATCCGTAGGTTTGTGATATACTTGAGTCTGAATGGTATTCTCCTCAATAAAAATAAATTACGGTCAAATGGGGAATTACGGTCAAATTTGGTACTATGGCGTCGTTTTATCTACGACATTTTTTTCATTTGGTCAGGGGGTGATGTTTTATTAAATGAATTTTTAAGTGATCTAAATAAAAATTGCTATTTTTTAAACTTCACTGCAAATATTAGTCACAAAGAGCTAAATTTTTTAGATTTTTATTGAGGAGAATACCATTCAGACTCAAGTATATCACAAACCTACGGATTCAAAAAATTTTATTTCTCTAGATAGCTGTCACCTCCCAAAATGGCTTCTTAATGTCCCTAACAGTCAGCTCATTAGAGCGCATAGAAATTGCTCTAAACAACAGGATTTTGAAAAAGAAGCAGAGTCCATGAATATTAAGTTTAAATATAAGGGATATGATGTAAAAGCATTGGAAAAAACTACAGAAATGGTTAGAAAAATACCAAGAGACCAACTACTGGACCCTATAAAAGAACGTATTCCTAATGATTTTTTTGTCAAGAATGAAATTCCGATTATTTTACAATATAATTCCAATGTCAGGATCATTAGGAATATTGTTAGTAGACATTGGAATATCTTACAAAATGACAAAATCATTGGGGAATTACTGCCTACGTACCCTAGATTTGTTTTTCAGAAGGCAAATAATCTTGGGAATTTGATAGCACCTTCAATCCCAAGAGTTCCAAATAGAAAAATTAATGGTGAACGAGATTCTCTTAGTGGTTTTTTCCCATGTAAGAAATGTGGACCATGTAAAAAATTAAACACTAAGAAACAAAAAATGATTATTAATAAAGGTATTGAGAACAATATAATTGATTTTATTGATTGCAACACAAAAGGGGTTATTTATGGGGTAATCTGTCCATGTGGTAAACTATACATTGGAAGAACTATTCGTCCAATGCGGGTACGAATTGCTGAACATCTTCGCAATATTACTAATAAATTTACTGGTCATCCTCTTTCTAATCACTTTGTTACACATCATGGAGGTTCTATTAAGGGAATTACGGTAACCGGTATTAAAATAGTTAAGAAAAGCTGGAGAAAAGGTAACTTCATTGAGCAAATGTCAAAAGTAGAAAGTGAGTGGATATTTAAAATGAACACGCTCAGACCAAATGGCTTGAATAGCGAGATTGAACTATTTGCTTTCAACAAATAGGACTAATACATCACACGGGCTGGGTATATATGTGTCACCTCAATGACAGGAATCATCCCTGAGGAAGGAAGCAGTAAGCCTCCGAAACGCGTAGGATTGGTTGTTGATCCTGTCAGTCTTTCTAAGCCAGTCACGTGTCTCAACACGTGACTGTGACGCCACGCAAGGTCCTGTACCTTGCCGGCATTAACCGCGTCTCCCGCTGCATGTCCCACTGATAACGGGCAGTGCAATATCGGGGGAATTGGGCGATTGCTACCGGCCGGAGCATCGCCCGCGACCATAGCAGAGGTGACCCTTTTGGAGTCTACCCACTATTAGCCTGCTGTCATGATCTGACAGTTTTAAATTGCACTGGGTGAACTTTTTTTACTTTGGAAAGTTCCAAGGTGTCTTGACTTTCCCCGCTGGTGGTTAGTGGTATTGCACTTTAGGTTTTTTGTGCATGTAATTATGTATCAGGTGTGACACCCTATAAAGGTGTGCTAGGGGTGTGCAATCAGGGTCTGTGATATTGTGAGATTGTGTTCACTCTGAGTTTGAGAGCCTGGTGGAAGGATGGAGCTGGAGAGGAGTCCTGCGCAGCTTAGCCAGGGGGGACGTGTTTCAGCTATGGTGTCTGGACGAAGGGCTGGCATGGCGTGGTGGGGTCGCAGTGATGGTGTCGGCGGGAAGTGTCTGCATGGACTGGTGGAGTGGCGACTATGGAGAGTGGCACTCACCATGTGGGACTTGGCTGCTGAGCTGGACTCAAGCATGCTTGACTTCGTGGCAGAAGCTGGACTCATCTTGGGGACTCTGTTACTAAGCAGCAGCAACTGGTGTTGGACTCTGCTCCAAGGCTGCAATAAGGTGAAGGATCCTGTTATGGTGATGGATCCAGGTGGAGGAGAAGATGCACGCAGGTTTTGGGCTCTGTTGCTAGGAGTGTACGCAACAGAGCAAAGCTAAGTGGTGTTCCCCCTGTATTGTCTCTTTCCTCATGTGTGTTATTAGTGCAGTGGTGGGATTAGTCTCCGCACCGACCCATTCCCTAGTGAGGGTTTAGGGTCAGGGCGAGCAAGGGGTTAAGGTTCGCGTGCGGCGACAGGTGCGGAGCCTGTATAGGGAACGTAAGGAGTGCAGGGACACTGGCTCAGGGGAGCTTAGGAGGTCTCCACGTCCCCCATTCCCTATCGCAGGGCCCACCATTGTTAAAGTTACCGAGGTTCCCCCTTTATTATTTGATTATTGTATAACGTGTAATACCTAAATTCGCAAGGTGGAGGCGGCGTATCCACCTGCATGTTTTATTATTTAAATGCGCCCCACTGGAGGCGGTGTATCCAGGGTCACGTGTGTTATGGGTTCGCCTTGCGGTAACATCTGCGTCCAGACACACGTGACCGTGACACCTGCATTTTTTTTGGACTGAGCATTACACCACTACTAGAATTCATCAAAGCCCATCAGGAGAGGAGTTGCTATGTTCTGAATTCAAGACTGCTACCATTGCCCATGATATGAACAGTAACCTGGACGGTCAGTATGATTTTTTCTTTCTAGTGACAGACTCATTCATGTCTATTGGGCAGTGAGACTTGTTGTATTTTTTAGACTGCTACTCACTTTTTACAGTGAGATACATATTTATAGCATACACCCCCACAGCACTAAGGGGTGTCATTATTATTGTTTTACATAGATGCATATTAAAATTCTCTGGCATCAATTTTTGCTTTCCCTATAGAGAGTGGTTTTTATGTGGGTATTATTAGTGCAAATTCCTGGTTTATTTTTAACTTTTTTATTATTTATTTAAGTAATTAAAAATGCGGCATGGGGACCCCTTTATTCATGATAAACAACCTTGCTAAAGCTGATAGCTGAGGGTTGCAGCCCACAGCTGTTAGTTTTGCCTGGTTGATTATAAAAAATACATGGGAAGCCCACTTCATTTTTATTTTATATTTATTTATTTATAGTGCAGGCGGCGATGAATACTCCCATCAGCCGGCACCTGGTCTCGTTGTATAAAACTCTCAACATTGTCCCCTGCTAGCAATGATCGCTTTACCAAACTTGGGCGAATTTTTCCAATTTTTAGAAAAAACTCTTGGAAATCCGAACAAGAATCCGAATGTGCAACGTTCCTGCTGAATTTGAGATTGGTGAATGTTTTCCGAACAAGTTCGTTCATCTCTACTGAGGAACAGTGCATAACACAGGAAGGTTTTTTCAGGCACTGACTCCTTAGATCTTACACTGAACATAGCACAGTTTTGACTGAAATTTTTCTTTCAGTTTCACTGCCTGTCACTTGTCCTGTCTTCACCAAAGGGCACTGTTTCTATCTTACCCTTCAGCTGGCTTCTCTGTGCTAGTCTGCACTGGATTATTATGGTAACCCAAGCACTACCTCTGATATCATTAGTCAATGCTTTATAAGATTGGCTCAGGTGGATGTGTGCCCCTTGAGTATTCAGACAGTAATGCATGCTTTTATGTAATGCTTTTTAGAAATCAAGGTACAGTTCAAACTTTTTGTAACACACAGTGTTGGAAGACTAAGTGCAACATGGAGGGATGAGGGGAAGGGACTGGGAGCCAAACACTAAAGAAAGGGGGAGTGGAGACCACTAGGCAGATCTAAAGTCACCTTGTCTGCCCTAATGTACCTATATAGGTTCTGTACCTATTGCCAAGCAGGAACCTAATTCCTGCCTGACCCTGGCAATAAGCCCTGCTTAGGGAAGGATGGGGGAACTATTCAATCTCCACTACAACTAAAGGCAGCTGGGACAAACAAAGGAAACACTTTTCATGAGAAGACTCAGAGAGGTAAAACAGATGTCCTCCAATAGCACCAAAGAGGAAGATAGCCGACTGCTATAGCTCCAAGCCTCAATAGGGTAAAATGAAAATATCACCTGCGATTCCCAGAAGCAGACAGAAAGTCTATAAACACCCAGTCAAGGTGTGTCAATTAGAGCCGGGGAGTGGTTGCCAATGGGTCCAGGAGTAACAAGGACTGGGAAGGCATCGGCAAAGCCAACCACAGAGACCTGCAGCCAGATATTGTGTGACTGTCTGCAGCCTCTGACACACCTATGACACTTGTTCATTCTTCAGTCAGATATACTGTATAATTATCTTTTCCTCTGCTTTTGAGCTCTTGAGTGCTATATAGCATCCAGATTCTACTACTATTTCATCTCTGCTATTCTGCAACTTTGCTGAATAAAGGTATCCGCCAACCTACTAATCTCTGCTGTTCTTAGTGCTGTCCACACACTCAACTTTGCTGGATCAAAAAATGTGTCAATCTGCTCATTTCTTCTATTAATAAGTGCAATCTAAACGTCTTCAAAATTTGCCTGATTGCCTACTCAATACTGCTACTGTGTGCTAACACCATTCCAGCAACAAGGAGCTCAATTACTTGTTAATCTTTGCTGTTCCTGTTTGTCTTATACTTCCACCTTTGCTGTTACATCTGCTGTCCTGCATGTCCACTTCTATCTGTCACCACTGGCCCATATAGTGTTTTAGGAGCTGACAGATGACCGTATTTCTTGTGCGAGAATCGCATTGCAGTGTATGGACTGGCCTGGCACCTCTTCTGACCTGAGCGTGACAGTGTTATGTATTTTTATGCAGGTGCTGTGCTCAGTTCAGGAGATCCGATGGTCAGGCTGGGGATTGTGATGCAATCCTCACATGAGAAATATGGCCGTCTGTCTGTCTCCTAAATGTTCTGCTTGGCTGCATCACTGCTTCTAGTGTGTGTTGCCCACCTCACCAGATAAACCCATATCAGTGCCATTTTGTTTCAGAAGATAATCAAATATTTAAAGAGGTTTTCATCTTATTTTAATATTATTATCAATTGATCTAGGGTTGGGTAATAATAATAACTAAAAAATAAAACGCTATACGCATCTGCTCCACACTCATTGCTCTTCCCTCTGTTGATCCTGATGCATCAATATCTGGAGGGGTCTTCTCAAAATCGCTGCAGCCAATTAGCGGCCCTTGATCATTCTCATTATGTTCAAGTGCAAGGCGTTAGCTTGGACAGAATCTGAAGGCTCCAGTTTCTCACCAGTCATTGATTAGCTTCAGCTGTCAGTGGTGATGTGACTAAAATTACTGCAAGCTTTGTAGTATGCTGCAGCAGAAGTATTTAAAGGTAGTTTGTGAATGCAATCCTCTACACCAACATGTTTAAATTATCATGTTGCTCTCTGAATGATAATGTTGTCCAAACTAATAATGATGCTCCATCAGAATTTTGCTCCACCTTTATCATGGGGGGTCTCCGTCATCCTGCTAGTGCATTAGTAATATGACATGTTGTTAAGGCTGTTTTTTTTTTTGGTAATTTTTCTTTCTTCAATTTATGTCATATGTGAGTCATTTTTTAATTTATTGTAGGGACTCGCAAATATGAGGATCCTGGATATGAGTTGCACGCTTGATCAATGTATTTTATTCATCATTTACCATCTATTTTATTGCACATATTACCATTTTTTGCACTGACTGATAGCCTGCCGTAATGATGAGCTTCTGCTAGTTAGTGCCAGGGACATGGTTACAGCCGCCACTTTCTATACACAGAGCGGTGACTGAACCTGTGCTGGCATCCCTGTCGTGACTGAAACCTGAACGTTACCGGGAGGAATAAACTTAATTTCATCCTAGCAGGTGGGTCAGGTGATGGGGCTGTGCAAGTTCAGAACATTATTAACAATTAGATTTTTTCACTTGAAAGGTTCCCTTTAGCTCATATGCAAAAGAGGCTTCAGTGTTTTGGAAGTATAATAGCCCTGGTATGGGGCCATTGCGTTCACTGTTATCCACCCTCACACAGTGTCTACAGCCGATTGAATAACCACAGACAACAGATCTCGGGGATAACAGCTGCTAAGCAGAATGGGGAAATATAACATGGAGTAATAGTAACAGTTCACATGGGGAATCTACGGCCAGTACAGTTCAGGATTGGATTCTGACACAGAATTGAGGTTCTGGAGCTTTAAAAACCTGTATTAGTTAGAAGCAGTACTTGCAGGTAATCATAAGAGAGTTCAAAGTCTCTTGATGGCATAAAGGCAGAAGAGGGACTATATGGTAATATGTACAGACCTGATATCCCTATTCCTCAGCTGGTCACAGTACATGCAGAAATATACTTGAAGTAAATAACGGATAATTTGAAGTGAGGCTGGGGACCCTCGATTTCCTCAACACATGGAGCAATAGGTTCTTCTGTACACAATTAGTGAGACCTAATGCTGGAGAAGCACTCTGTAAACCGGATAGTGGGTATCCAGGGTTAAAAAGAAAGGTTAAAAGTCTTCTGCCACCTTGGCTGTAGAAGTCAGAGGAAGATCCAAGGCATTAGGCCTGGCTGTAAGTCTTGAGATGAAGAGAAGATGAACCTCCAGGCTTGTTGCCTGGAGGGGGGTCAAGAGACCCCTAACATGAGGTCTGCTCTGGGTCACATCTTGAACCTGACTCCTCAGGGAACTTTCCAGACCCCTGTCTTGTCTAGACAGAAACTGGAGGTAGCTCCTCCCATTGAACCTTGGTGACAGAGTCACTGACCAATGCTTCACATTGTGAGAATAATATAAATCATGAATATATGAGATAAGTGAGTAATGGATTCATTTAAACCATATAACAGGAAAAGGATAACTTAGGGGTGAGTTGACGTGTATAAAAGCTACTCACGGTCCAGGGTTACTTAAAGGGACGTACCCAGTCTGGACCGGGTCACTACATAAGAGTCAAAGCACTTCTCAACTGTCTACTTCCCTGTCTTCTTGGCTCTATTTCACACCTGGTCCCACATTCCTCTGCTTGACTGATTGCTGACTGGCTTGTCTGCAAGCTACTGATCAAGCACTGGAAGGTGGGGATGAATGGGGAATAGAGTAAGGGAAGCAGAGACTTGGAAAGTTCTTTGATGCTTCCAGAGCACATGATATAAAAGAGCAATTTTTCATAATGAAGCAACAGATTGCATAAGTAGAGGTGTGATTGACATTATCAGAGAGCAACATGACCATATAAATACTTTGGGGGATGGCTCATGTTGTTGACACATTGTCCGGATGTGTTAACAGATCGTATTCTTCTGCCACATTGAAATGTCTCATCTATGGGGGAGGTGTTGATCACACATGTCTAACTTTGGACTGCCATTTTTTTCCTAGAGATAAGGTGCCAGCCAATGTGTCATTCAGTGGCTTTCTTACAATGGACACAGGAACATGCTCTCCAGTGTATGGGAGAGCTGACTGTTGGACGAATGATCAGCCAAAGCATTGTTTATTCAACTACCAACTAATATGCATGGCCAGGCTAAGGCTCTATCTGACTTCCTTGCTTTCTACTTTTTCACATCATATCTCATCTTAGCTCTGTTAAAACTCTTAGGGTACCGTTACACTTAGCGATGCACCAGCGATCCCGACAACGATATGGATCGCTGGTGCATCGCTAAGTGGTCGCTAGTGAGCTGCCACACAGGCAGATCTCACCAGCGACATAGCAGGGGTCGGGGGTCGCTACTTACCTGTCAGACGCGGCGATCCTGATGTCCTCCCGCCCGCATCCACGCATTGCTCGTCGGCGCCACAGGAAGCACAGCAGGAAGCACCTGACGAGAAATGGTCCAAGACCTTCTCGCGCGATCAGCGATAACCAGCGGGGGAGCGGTCGGAGGTAAGTATCAGACATAGCGATATCGCTAGCAACATCGCTATAACGTCACAAAAAACAGTGACGTTACAGCGATATTGCTAGCGATATCGCTATGTGTAACGGGGGCTTTAGACCTTTTTCAGGACTTATATCATGGTTGAACATTGACTATAGATAGCTACCTACACTTGGAAAATAATAGATTTTTCTTCCTTCTAGAAGAGGGCTACTTTGAATTCTTTTTCTTACAAAACATTGCACTTAAATCTCTCTTCCAGCTTGATTTCCACAATCACTTCCATGTGTATACTATCGTACTTTTATTTTCACACTTGATCAACATATACTTGTTTTGATAGCGCACAGTTACATTTCATTATTTACACAGAGTCCAAGATTTGTACTGCAACAAACATGGTTGCATCATACTTGGAATTCTACCCATCCATGTTGTTTCTGGTTCCTTAGGAAACTTCCACGTAACTATACACAGTATAATTGTATTTCTTATCCAGTCATTTCTTTTAAATTAAAATGTTGTGCTTCAATTTGGCTCTAAAGTGTTATATCTTGTGATGCTGGAGCTCTTAGCCCATACCTTGAGCAAGAAATCATGTGTAACAAACAAAGCTCTGTATATTGTGCTGCTATAGTAGTAAAGCCATGCTACTCTAGGGTTTGAACTAAAGCTGCCCAAACACAAATACCTGTCACCTGTTAATTGGGCCAATGGCTATTTTTTAACTCCAGAATAAACATGCAAAATTGGCTGGGTATGCATGTTTATTAAAACAATGAAAGTGGAATTCTTTGGCAACCACTTTTTTCAAACAAAAACGATGAAACAAGCATGTTGATTACATGACTACCTTGACTATGAGAGTTGTCCAGTCCTGTAAGAAAATAGAATGACAATTATTCTCTTCCTTTAGCCAAAGGCAGCGCTTGAATGTCTTAGCATCATCTGCATCTGCTTTGTTCTATTATGCAACCTGGAAAGATCTGGGATTCCACCGGATGTTGTAGAGGCTACTTTCATAATTGTTCATTGTTTCTTGGTTACTTCCAGTAATGTATGGGATGATGTAAACCCAAACCAAGAAAAAGTGTGTCAGGCAGTTGAGCTACCATGGCTAGTGATGAGCGAATATATTCGGCACTATTCGTTACTCGGTACTGTACAGTATTTAAGCTATTCATTACTCGGCGAGTAATTTGCTATTCACTTCGGTATATTTGAGTGACATGCTGGGATTGCTTGTCAATCACAGTTTTGCCTGATCCATCTGTGGTGTGGCATTATTGTGATTGGCTGCCCAAACACCCAGCACGGCAATCATTACTTCTAATCGGCGGTGAAATCGTCCCCGCCTGTCAGAAAGCCGCGGTTCCCACTGTCAAAAGCGTCACAGCGTGAGTGCACAGCTGTGATTGGAGGTATAAAGTTCACCTCCTGTCACTGGTGTCAGCTGATGAGACTACAGCTCCCATCAGCCGACGCCTGCTGCCGCTAATAACAGTAGAGTAGACAGCATTCATCAGCCTTCTCCTGCCCTGTAGATAAATTATTTAAAAGTGGCGCGGGCCCCCCCCGCCGTATTTTTGTGAACCAGCCAGGCAAAACTCATCTGCTATAGCCATCTGCTTTAGCAAGACTGGTTGTCAAAAATAGGGGGCAACCCATGCTATTTTTCATTTTTTAAATTATTTATTTAAATAATTAAAAATATGGTGTGGGCATCACTCTATTCTTGATAACCAGCCTTGTTAACACTGACAGCTGATGGTTGCAGCCCCCCAGATGTGAGTTTCATTTATTTATTTATAGCACAGGAGCCAGCTGATGAATACTCCCATCAGCTGCTCCTACTGTCACTGTTATTAGCGGCAGCTGGTGTAGGCTGATGGGAGTAATAGTCTCAAAAGCCACCGCCTGCTGTCATTGTTCTCACTTGAATACAACTCTCATCATTGTCCCCTGCTCATGCTGACCGCCAGCAGAGCAGGGAAAAATGATGAGCGTCGTCTTCAGCACCCAGCACCTGGGAACATCACTTACTGTACCACTGCTTCCCTGGCACCCACCGTGTGGTACTGATGCAGCACACGGATGACACACAGTTGCCACACGTGTGCCACATGTATTACACACACAGACACTGAAATCTCCAATACCATTTTGACGTTAGATGAGCCAATTCTGGTGCTTTGTCCAGCTCTTCCAACTTGCCCTGGTGTAATGGCAATGGGGATAATATTTGTGGGGTTGATGTCAGCCGATATCAAGGCCACAGGTTACTGCTTTAGCTTGGCTGGTTGTCAAGAATTGGGGGATCCCATGCTGTTTTTTTATTTATTTAAATAATTTAAAAAGAAATGGTGTGGGGACTCTTCTATTTTTTATAAAAATTCAAGATAACGCTGAGGGCTGCAGTCAGTTTTGCCTGTGATAATTCTCTAGAATAGAGGGGACCCCATGCCATTTTTTAATTTTATTTATTTTTTATTGGAAGTTTTGCCTGTGATAATTCTCTAGAATAGAGGGGACCCCATGCCATTTTTTAATTTTCTTTATTTTTTATTGCACAGGTGCTGGCTGATGAATACTCTCATTAACATACTCATGCTCTTGCTGCTATCAGAGAGACCAAGTGTAGGATGATGAAAGAACTTTTTCCATCCATTTCAACATTTTCAATGCCCCCCAGACCTCCTTGTAGGGTCTGCCAGAAAAATGCTTGGATTCCCCACTGAATCCCATCATACTCGTTATTCAAAACGAACATCTGAGCATTAGGAATTGCTCGGTTCGAGTAACGATCATCCAAGAAATTTAGTGCTTGCTCATCCCTACTATGCACTAAGTGCAAGGCCTAGCAAACATTCAAAGGAGGTTGTTGACAGTGGATTATTCATGATACTCTCCAAGCGTGTGACAACAGAGCTTCTTTATTCAGGAACAAACAGGTACAATATATGATAAGCTTAATAGATCAGGAGTAATTAATTTGTCTCTATCTGAGCAGCATCTACAGCAGGCTGCTTCTCCCATACACAGACCCAGGAAAAGCAGGAAATACAATCACATGCTGTCCCTGTGGGAGCCTCTGGGAGTTTTTTTGTATTAACTTTATAAACAGCATACAAATCTAGCAACTAAACACTCATAGACAGGAATGATGTTGTTGCACCAAACATATTCCAACAACAAACAATTTGGAGTAGCTATTTGAGCCTCATGGCCACACCACTATATTAGACCTAATAATTGTTATGTGGAAATATGGCCTTCTGATTTGTCACTGAAACTCAGTTTTAGCACAAATGATATGGAGTAGCTATTTGGGCCTCTTAATACTGCTCTTAGCTGAATATCTGATATAATATGCGCAAGGCGTGTGGTTAGGGATGGGGAAGAGGACATGCCAAGGCTATGCGCCAGGTGAAACGTGCCTGCTTTTGGAGCCCAACAAACACAAAAACATACCCAGATTTGCCTGAGCTACTTGTGAAGATACACCACTTGTGCACCTATTTCCACAAGTCACCTACAGCCGTCGCTGGACTGTCATTGTTGTAGCAGCACTTGAAAGTGCCACCCCACTGATTGGTTTGTGACATGACCATGCTCTGGAACTCAACATTACATATGTTGGCAAGGCTTTATGAGCAGCAGGGTGCAGTAGTTGAATACTAGCTTCAACATTCCTGTCAGTATTCCTGTCAGCCTCTGCACATAAGAATGGACGAGTGGGCAGGGATGTCTGACAACTGTGCCGTTCTCCAAAACTTTGAGGATTCAACCAAGATGATGAGTTCTGACACCATAATCAGTGTAACCAGGCCGCTTTTGTGTCTACTCAAATGCTCACTACTCACAATTATAGAGGAATATTTGCATGCGGAGCATGTGGAGATGGAGGTAGAAAGTACACAGGGTGATACTGCCCAGCCCAACCTCATCTCATCTTCTCAGCATGGACTGGGTGATAATGAGGAAAAGGAGTAGTCTGAGGAGAAATGGGAGATGGTTCCCTGTGCTAAAGAAGGCAGTATCAACACCAGCTTCTTATAAGTCTTGCCTGTTGCGAATCTGGCACACATAGCTGACTTTATGTCCCGCTGCCTTTCCTGTGACCCTTGTGTTATATGCATTTTGGCCACCACAGGTTAGTGTTTGTTCACCCTTCTCTTCTCATGCTACAAGTAGAACTTTCCATCTCTTCTTCCTGTGGTGAAGAGGGCTATTAAAATGGTAAAAACAAAAGAGAAGATTCAGCTCACCCCTGAGATGTAATTCCAAGCACAAGAAGGAGCACGGCTTCCTCACTGCTGCACAGCATCCAAGACAATAGGAAAAATAGAAGTGGATCCAGCTCACTCACAGGGCTTATTTAAAAATTAGAAAATTTTTATTGGATGATCCTTAAAAAATTCAAAATGACAAAACAGACATCTCAGATGGCACAGCAATGACAGGGGGTGGTGTGTAATAAGACCATACGCGTTTCGAGCAACACGGCTCTTGAACCAGTGGTTTGGTGTTCATTGACACCAAACATATCTATGTTCTCTTTTATCTAAGTGGTGAAAAAAATTCCAAAGTTTGCTAGAAAAAAAATTGCGCAATTTTCTGAGACCCGTAGTGTTTCTATTTTTCGTGATGTGGGGTCGGGTGAGGGCTTATTTTTTGCGTGCCGGGCTGACGTTTTTAATGATACCAATTTTGTGCAAAAAGCGTAATTCTGGATTTTGAATTTTTTCTCGCTACGCTGTTTAGCGATCGGGTTAATGCTTTTTTTTATTGATAGATCGGACGATTCTGAACGCAGCAATACATAATGTGTGTATGTGGGATTTTTTTATTGTTTTATTTTGATTGGGTTGAAAGGGGGTGATTTGAACTTTTAGTTTTTTTAAATTTTTTTTATTTTTTTACTTTTGGCATGCTTCAATAGCCTCCATAGGAGGCTAGAAGCATGCACAACCCGATCGGCTCTGCTACATATGGGCGATGAGCTGATTGCCCATATGTAGCAGATTTACTGCTGTGCTTTGTGTGCCAACCACCGGGCGGTGCTCAAAGCCATCTGCCTGGAACAACCATAGAGGTCTCTATGAGACCTGTGGTTGTCCAGGCAACGCATCGCCGACCCCGATCACGTGGCAAGGGTTGGCGATGAGCTCATTTCCTGCCCTGCGGCCGGAAGTGCTATTTAAATGCCCGCTGACAGCTTTGACAACGGGATTTAACTAGTTAATAGGCACGGGAGGACGACGATTCCGTTCGTATCTATTGCGGGCACATGTCAGCAGTTCATAACAGCTGACATGTCGTGGCTTTGAGGTGGGCTCACCACCGGAGCCCACCTCAAAGCAGGGGATCCTTACCGATGAAGTACTATTTTGTCATCGGTAAGGAAGCACCTGAAGGGTTAATAATCTTCTTGAATGTAGTTTTGAGTAGCTTGAGTGGTGCAGTTTTTGGAATGTTGTCACTTTTGGGTGTTTTCTGTTATGTAGTCCCCTCAAAGGGACTTCAAATGTGATGTGGTCACTAAAAAAATAGTTTTGTAAATTTTCCTGGAAAAATGAGAAATTGCTGATAAACTTTGAACCCTCATAACTTCCTAACAAATTTCTTTTTTCCCCAAATTGTGCTGATGTAAAGTTGGCATGTGGGAAATGTTATTATTAACTATTTTGTGTCACATAACTCACTGGTTTAACAGAAAAAAAATTCAAAATTTAAAAATTGCGAAATTTTCAAAATTTTGGCCAAATTTCCAAATTTTCCACAAATAAACGCAAAATTTATCTACTTAAATTTACCACTAATATGAAGCCCAATATGTCAAGAAAAAACATTCTCAGAATCGCTAGGATCCGTTGAAGCGTTCCTGAATTATTACCTCATAAAGGGACACTGGTCAGAATTGCAAAACATGGCCAGGTCAGTAAGGTCAAAATAGGCTGGGTGGTGAAGGGGTTAAAAGTCCCCAAGAATTCCTGCCAATGAAGAGATAACCTAATTGATAAATAAAACTTGTGCCTTTGAAAAAATGATAGCACACAAAAATAATAATTTACAAGTTTTAAATATTAATTGGAAGAATTGGCTGAATCATCCAGAAAATATTGTTCTACAGTAATTTTACAGTAGTCATTAATGAATGTAATCCTTGAAATCTGTTGAAAACAGCCCTGTATGTTATGTTGTACTTTATTTTCTGTAGGTTTAATCCGTATGTTAAACCAACTGAAAACACTTAGAGTGCTACACAGGTCTCATGAAGAAAAATATTTTATTGATGTAAAACAAACAGTAAAAATGTTACAAAAGACAGAACACTCCAATGGAGTGGTACCAAAGCACATATGGATATATGTCATAATAGATTTATCAAAAATATGCATATATACACAAATATATTATCAGGTAAATAGAGCCCTTACCAAAAAATACCCTAAGTCATACATGCAAAATGCTGAGACTACCTCTTAAATAGGGTGAAACCATAGTGTACTTACAGTGGGGCAAAAAAGTATTTAGTCAGTCAGCAATAGTGCAAGTTCCACCACTTAAAAAGATGAGAGGCGTCTGTAATTTACATCATAGGTAGACCTCAACTATGGGAGACAAACTGAGAAAAAAAAATCCAGAAAATCACATTGTCTGTTTTTTTTTTCATTTTATTTGCATATTATGGTGGAAAATAAGTATTTGGTCAGAAACAAGCAATCAAGATTTCTGGCTCTCACAGACCTGTAACTTCTTCTTTAAGAATCTCCTCTTTCCTCCACTCATTACCTGTAGTAATGGCACCTGTTTAAACTTGTTATCAGTATAAAAAGACACCTGTGCACACCCTCAAATAGTCTGACTCCAAACTCCACTATGGTGAAGACCAAAGAGCTGTCAAAGGACACCAGAAACAAAATTGTAGCCCTGCACCAGGTTGGGAAGACTGAATCTGCAATAGCCAACCAGCTTGGAGTGAAGAAATCAACTGTGGGAGCAATAATTAGAAAATGGAAGACATACAAGACCACTGATAATCTCCCTCGATCTGGTGCTCCACGCAAAATCCCACCCCGTGGGGTCAGAATGATCACAAGAACGGTGAGCAAAAATCCCAGAACCACGCGGGGGGACCTAGTGAATGAACTGCAGAGAGCTGGGACCAATGTAACAAGGCCTACCATAAGTAACACACTACGCCACCATGGACTCAGATCCTGCAGTGCCAGACGTGTCCCACTGCTTAAGCCTGTACATGTCCGGGCCCGTCTGAAGTTTGCTAGAGAGCATTTGGATGATCCAGAGGAGTTTTGGGAGAATGTCCTATGGTCTGATGAAACCAAACTGGAACTGTTTGGTAGAAACACAACTTGTCGTGTTTGGAGGAAAAAGAATACTGAGTTGCATCCATCAAACACCATACCTACTGTAAAGCATGGTGATGGAAACATCATGCTTTGGGGCTGTTTCTCTGCAAAGGGGCCAGGACGACTGATCCGGGTACATGAAAGAATGAATGGGGCCATGTATCGTGAGATTTTGAGTGCAAACCTCCTTCCATCAGCAAGGGCATTGATGATGAAATGTGGCTGGGTCTTTCAACATGACAATGATCCAAAGCACACCGCCAGGGCAACGAAGGAGTGGCTTCGTAAGAAGCATTTCAAGGTCCTGGAGTGGCCTAGCCAGTCTCCAGATCTCAACCCTATAGAAAACCTTTGGAGGGAGTTGAAAGTCCGTGTTGCCAAGCGAAAAGCCAAAAACATCACTGCTCTAGAGGAGATCTGCATGGAGGAATGGGCCAACATACCAACAACAGTGTGTGGCAACCTTGTGAAGACTTACAGAAAACGTTTGACCTCTGTCATTGCCAACAAAGGATATATCACAAAGTATTGAGATGAAATTTTGTTTCTGACCAAATACTTATTTTCCACCATAATATGCAAATAAAATGAAAAAAAAAACAGACAATGTGATTTTCTGGATTTTTTTTTCTCAGTTTGTCTCCCATAGTTGAGGTCTACCTATGATGTAAATTACAGACGCCTCTCATCTTTTTAAGTGGTGGAACTTGCACTATTGCTGACTGACTAAATACTTTTTTGCCCCACTGTATATCAAAATGTTGTACCAGTAAAAAAGGAGATCAGGTGCATGTGCTCTCTTTATCCCTATGTAGACTTCAATGTTTGTCAGTCTAAAGTATTTTATACACTATTTATTGCTATTTTCTTAAAACCAAATAAAAAGATATTGTTAAAAAAATGTTTTTTTGTCCAAACTGAGATGAGCTTTTATGTTCTAATTGCTCAGCAATGGTTTTTGTCTTGAAACTCTGCCATGCAGGCCACGTTTGCCTAGTTTCTTATGGTGGAGTCATGAACACTGACCTTAATGTCACACTGTGACATGACCCAACGGGGGGGGTTGGTTAGTGGATGGCACAACACACACAATGGGATGGAAATGGGGAGAGGAAGGCACTACTGATAGGGAAATGGGGGATGTCACCACCTAAGCTCAAACCTGAGCCTGTCCCTGCACTCCCCTAATGCCCTAAGTGGTCCTTCCCCCCACCGCCATCAGGAACCTCATCCCTTGCTGTCACCGACCACTGCCCTCAAGGGTGACCCTAACCTCTCTGCTGCCTGAGGTGAACTGCAAAATGGCACCCCCTATAGTAAAATCAGTACAAATAAAACTGGTTTACTCTTTACTAGCCTAACCTGACGCACATGTAAAATACATACACTTTTAAATAGGAATATATTTGAAACATCGATCTTTACACATCTTCAGGGACTCAATGCCGCCTGAGGCGAAGTTGTGCTTCATTTTAGGTACGTCCCAGGCCGGGAAACAGCACTTACTGTAACGCTTCTTCCCCGGTGGCCATCCATGTGGTACTGGTGTGGAAGACAGTTGCCACACGTATTACACACACTGACACGGATATCTCCACTACCGGTTTTTCCGATACCGGAAATATCACACATTCACACGTTCAGTATTGGTTTTTCTGATACCGGAAATATCACACACTCACACGTTCAGTATTTGGTCAGTATTTTACCTCAGCATTTGTAAGCCAAATCAGGAGTGGGTGGGAAATTCAGAAGTGGTGAAGTGTTTCTATTATACTTTTCCTCTAATTGTTCCAGTCCTGGTTTTGGCCTACAAATACTGAAGTAAAATACTGAACGTGTGAACGTGGCCTGATAGAGGGTTTGTGCTACTTCTGACTTCCCGCAGACAGAAGTTGCAGTCACAAGATGGCGCCGATAAAAGGTGGAGACGGTGAAATTATACACAGGAGCTCTGTATATAGTGTATAGTGTACAGGTAATACAGTGATCACCAGTGACATACACAGGAGCTCTGTATATAATGTCAGTGTACAGGTAATACAGTGATCACCGGTGACATTATACACAGGAGCTCTGTATATAATGTATAAGTGATACAGTGATCACCGATGACATTATACATGGATTGCTGTATATAATATTTAGTGTATAGTGTCAGTGTACATGTAACACACTTACTCACCAGTGACGTCTCTAGGTGAAGTACTTCATCTTCGCTTTTCATCTTTCATCCAGCACAGACCGCCATCACTTCTTCTAGCCAGGGCTTGTCTCTGCAGAAAATAACACAGTTATCTAGAGCACTGCTTGCAGAACACATTACTTAATTTTATCCCAAATTCTAAACTACACCAGATGAAGAAAAAAAGCGACAGTGTCGCTATGCACAATAACAGGACCACCCACCTATTTAAAACAGTAGCCTCAAAAAATAAAATAAATACATCACTGCAGTAATAATATCCCTTAATTAGCATGTATAGCAGGAATAGAGCAATCCACAAAAAAGATTAACTGTGTAGCAAGGTAGATATTAAAACAACCTTTATTAGGTAAAATTGTAAAAAGCCAAATTAGTCAAACAAAAACAAAGGGGTACCACAGTGAAGGAAGTGCCCTATAACCAACAAACAGAAAAAAGGGGGTGGAGGGTTGTTAAAAAGGTACTACTGGCCTCTCAGATCCTCAATATTAATCTTCACTGATATCAAATTGACCATAGTTGACCATAGTTGTCCATAGGATAATTTTACTAATTTGGCTTTTTGCAATTTTACCTAATAAAGGTTAAGTTTTAATACCCACCTTGCTACACATATAATCTTTTAATTAGCCCCTATGGTTTATCCTGGCCCCTGTGTGTCAAATTCCTGGCTTCAGCCATATGTTCTCACATCCTGCCCATTATGAGTATCCTGCCCCCATGTGATGTCCTATCATCTGTTTCCATCGTATCCATCCTGCCCCATCATCCTGCCCCATCTGTCTCCATTATATCCATCCTGCCCATCTGTCTCCAATACTGCCCCATCTGTCTCTATCTTGCCCTATGATCCTGCCCCCTGCTCTATTGTGCCCCATGCTCCATTCTTCCTCCCATGCTCCATTCTGCCCCCTCCGTGCTCTATTCTGCCCCCCGTGCTCCATTCTGCCGCCCCAAGCTCTATTCTGGCCCCTGTGCTCTATTCTGGCCCTGTGCTCTATTCTGGCACCCCATGCTCTATTCTGCCCCATGGCAAATTTTAGGCGACCATACCCATTTCACAACAAGTAACACCCAAATCCACACCCCAATCACACCCATTTAGCACTGATGATTACACTGACTGGTACTGAGGGCACAGTGGCTGGTACTATGGGAACACTGACTGGTACTGAGGAAAAGAAAGAAAGAACAGAAAAAGAAAGAAAGAGGGGAAAGAAAGAACAGAGAGCAAAATAAAGAACAGAGAGAGAAAGAAAGAACAGAGAGAGAAAGAAAGAACATAGAGAGAAAAAAAAGAAAGAACAGAGAGAGAAAGAGAGGAAAGAAAGAACAGAGAGAGAAAAAAAGAGAGGAAAGAAAGAACAGAGAGAGAAAGAAAGAGGGGAAAGAAAGATGGAACAGAGAGAAAGAAAGAAAGAAAGAAAGAAAGAGGGGAAAGAAAAAACAGAGCAAGAGAAAGAGCAGAGAGAGAAAGAAAGAACATAGAGAGAAAGAAAGAACAGAGTGAGAAAGAAAGAGAGGAAAGAAAGAACAGAGAGAGAAAGAAAGAGAGGAAAAAAGAACAGAGAGCAAAATAAAGAACAGAGAGAGAAAGAAAGAACATAGAGAGAAAGAAAGAGAACACAGAGAAAGAAAGAAAGAGAGGAAAGAAAGAACAGAGAGAAAGAAAGAGAGGAAAGAAAGAACAGAGAGAGAAAGAAAGAGGGGAAAGAAAGAACAGAGAGAGAAAGAGGGGGAAGAGAGAAAGAAAGAGGGGAAAGAAAGAACAGAGAGAGAAAGAAAGAACAGAGAGAGAAAGAAAGAAAGAGGGGAAAGAAAGAAAGAAGAGAGAAATAAAGTACAGAGAGAGAAAAAGAATAGAAAGAAAGAGGGGAAAGCAAGAACAGAGATCGTAAGAAGGAACAGAGAGAGAGAAAGAGGGGAAAGAAAGAACAGAGAGAGAAAGAAAGAGGGGAAAGAAATATCAGAGAGAGAAAGAAAGAAAGTGGGGAAAGAAAGAACAGAGAGAGAGAAAGAAAGAGGGGAAAGAAAGAAAGAAGAGAGAGAAAGAACAGAGAGAGAGAAAAAGAATAGAGAGAGAAAAGAAGAACAGAGCAAGAAAGAAAGAGCAGAAAGAGAAAGAAAGAAAGAAAGAACAGAGAGAGAAAGAAAGAGGGGAAATAAAGAAAGAAAGAACAGAGAGAGAAAGAAAGCACAGAGAGAGAGAGAGAAAGGAAAAGCAGAGAGAAAGGAAGAGGTTAAAGAAAGAACAGAGAGCGTAAGAAAGAACAGAGAAAAAGAGCGAGGGGAAAGAAAGAATAGAGAGAGAGAAATAAAGAAAGGGGAAAAAAGAACAGAGAGGGGAAAGAGAACAGAGAGAGAAAGAAAGAGGGGAAAGAAAGAACAGATAAAGAAAGAAAGAACAGAGAGACAAAGAAAAAGAACAGAGAGAGAGAAAGATCAGAGAGAGAAAGAAAGAACAGAGGGAGAAAGAAAGAGGGGAAAGAAAGAGAAAGAAAGATTAGAGAGGGAAAGAAAGAACAGAGAGAGAGAAAAAAAACAGAGAGAAAGAAAGAAAGATTAGAGAGGGAAAGAAAGAACAGAGAGAGAGTAAGAAAGATAGATTAGAGAGGGAAAGAAAGAACAGAGAGAGAGAGAAAGAAACAGAGAGAGAAAGAAAGATTCTATAAAGATTAGTGTTGAGCGATACCTTCCGATATCGGGAAATATCGGATCGGATTGGATCGGACCGATACCCCGAAAATATTGGGTATCGCCGATTCCAATACCGGAAACCCATGCAAGTCAATGGGGCACAAATATCGGAATGAAAATAAACCCTTTCTTTCCTTGCACATTCAGTTCGGGAGGGGGGAAGAGTGTGGGCGGTGCGTGGGCGGAGACTGTGCGTGTGTGTGCGGGCAGGGTCTGTACGGGCCTCTCAGGGGTCTGTGCGGGCCTGCCGGGGGTCTGTGCGGGCTGCCGGGGGTCTGTGCGGGCCTGCTGGGGGACTGTACGGGCCTGCCGGGGGTCTGTGCGGGCCTGCCGGGGGTCTGTGCGGGCTGCCGGTGGTCTGTGCGGGCCTGCCGGGGGTCTGTGTGGGTTGCCGGGGGTCTGTGCGGGCCTGCCGGGGGTCTGTGCGGGCTGCCGGGGGTCTGTGCAGGCCTGCTGAGGGTTGTGTGTGTGTGCAGGCATCGTCCCATGGGACTACAAGTCCCATCGGGCTATGCCTGCTACAATGACAGTGATTGACACATTAGCCAATGATGGGACAGTAGGAGTCCCATCATCTGGCTAATCTGTTGAATGTAAAAAAAAACCATACATACTACATATATACAACATACATATATGCTACACACTACATACATACTTCATATATACTACATTCATACAACATACATACATACTACATATATACTACATTCATACAACATACATACATACTACATAATACATACATACTACATATACACTACATTCATACAATATACATACATACTACATACATTCTACATATATACTACATTCATACAGCATACATACATACAACATACATGCTACATATATACTACATTCATACAACATACATACATACTACATATTTACTACATTCATACATCATACATACATGCATACTACATACATACTACATATATACTGCATTCATACAAAATACATACATACTACATAATACACACATGCTACATATATACTACATTCATACAATATACATACATACTACATACATACTACATATATACTACATTCATACAGCATACATACATACTACATACATACTACATATATACTACATTCATACAACATACATACATACTACATATTTACTACATTCATACATCATACATACATGCATACTACATACATACTACATATATACTGCATTCATACAAAATACATACATACTACATAATACATACATACTACATATATACTACATTCATAAAATATACATACATACTACATACATACTACAAAAATACAACATTCATACAACATGCTACATACATCCAACATACATACAACATACATACTACATACATACTACATACAATACATTCATACATTACATACATATAGACATACAGTACATATAACATGGAGTACATACTCATCATCACTTGTCACTTTGATCCCCGAAGCCAGTGTCATCTGTAAAAAAAATTAAAATAACAAACAACCAATATACTCCCTGATCCGCAGAAATCCACGAGTGTCCCACGACGATCTCCCGTGGAGAACAGCAGCATCAACTGATGCGACCGCTCTCTAGGGGCACCAGGAATACAATGACGGGAGGTAGGTATCCTTCCGCACTGTATTCCTCCGCCACTGTAAAAAAATAGTCCATGTCTCACTTTTGGCATTGCTGTGTGAGAAAGTTCCCACGCAGCTTTTGCCATAAAGTGAGACCAGTGAACTATAGTAACCTCTCAGTGATGCACTGCAGGAGATCGTCGTGGGACACTCGTGGATTTCTGCGGATCAGGGAGTATATTGGTTGTTTGTTATTTTAATATTTTTTACAGATGACACTGGCTTCGGGGATGAAAGTGACAAGTGATGGTGAGTATGTACTCTATGTTATATGTACTGTATGTCTATATGTATGTATTGTATGAATGTATGAATGTATTGTATGTAGTATGTATGTAGTATGCATGTTGTATGTATGTTGTATGTATGTAGCATGTTGTATGTATGTTGTATGTATGTAGTATGTACGTAGTATGTCGTATATATGCATGTATGTTGTATGAATGTAGTATATACAGTCATGGCCAAAAGTATTGACACCCCTGCAATTCTGTCAGATAATATTCAGTTTCTTCCTTAAAATGATTGCAAACACAAATTCTTTGGTATTATTATCTTCATTTAATTTGTCTTAAATGAAAAAACACAAAAGAGAATGAAGCAAAAAGCAAAACATTGATCATTTCACGCAAAACTCCAAAAATGGGCCGGACAAAAGTATTGGCACCCTCAGCCTAATACTTGGTTGCACAACCTTTAGCCAAAATAACTGCGACCAACTGCTTCCGGTAACCATCAATGAGTTTCTTACAATGCTCTGCTGGAATTTTAGACCATTCTTCTTTGGCTAACTACTCCAGGTCCCTGATATTTGAAGGGTGCCTTCTCCAAACTGCCATTTTTAGATCTCTCCACAGGTGTTCTATGGGATTCAGGTCTGGACTCATTGCTGGCCACCTTAGAAGTCTCCAGTGCTTTCTCTCAAACCATTTTCTAGTGCTTTTTGAAGTGTGTTTTGGGTTATTGTCCTGCTGGAAGACCCATGACCTCTGAGGTAGACCCAGCTTTCTCACACTAGGCCCTAAATTATGCTGCAAAATTTGTTGGTAGTCTTCTGACTTCATAATGCCATGCACACGGTCAAGCAGTCCAGTGCCAGAGGCAGCAAAGCAACCCCAAAACATCAGGGAACCTCCGCCATGTTTGACTGTAGGGACCGTGTACTTTTCTGTGAATGCCTCTTTTTTCTCCTGTAAACTCTATGTTGATGCTTTTGCCCTAAAAGCTCTACTTTTGTCTCATCTGACCAGAGAACATTCTTCCAAAATGTTTTAGGCTTTTTCAGGTAAGTTTTGGCAAACTCCAGCCTGGCTTTTTTATGTCTCGGGGTAAGAAGTTGCGTCTTCCTGGGTCTCCTACCATACAGTCCCTTTTCATTCAGATGCCGACGGATAGTACGGGTTGACACCGTTGTACCCTCGGACTGCAGGGTAGCTTGAACTTGTTTGGATGTTAGTGGAGGTTCTTTATCCAACATCCGCACAATCTTGCATTGAAATCTCTTGTCAATTTTTCTTTTCTGGCCACATCTAGAGAGGTTAGCCACAGTGCCATGGGCTTTAAACTTCTTGATGACACTGCGCACGGTAGACACAGGAACATTCAGGTCTTTGGAGATGGACTTGTAGCCTTGAGATTGCTCATGCTTCCTCACAATTTGGTTTCTCAAGTCCTCAGACAGTTCTTTGGTCTTCTTTCTTTTCTCCATGCTCAATGTGGTACACACAAGGACACAGGACAGAGGTTGAGTCAACTTTAATCCATGTCAACTGGCTGCAAGTGTGATTTAGTTATTGCCAACACCTGTTAGGTGCCACAGGTAAGTTATAGGTGCTGTTAATTACACAAATTAGAGAAGCATCACATGATTTTTCGAACAGTGCCAATACTTTTGTCCACTCTCTTTTTTATGTTTGGTGTGGAATTATATCCAATTTGGCTTTAGGGCAATTCTTTTTGTGTTTTTTCATTTAAGACAAATTAAATGAAGATAATAATACCAAAGAATGTGTTTGCAATCATTTTCAGGAAGAAACTGAGTATTATCTGACAGAATTGCAGGGGTGTCAATACTTTTGGCCATGACTGTATGTAGTATGTATGTATTATGTAGTATGTATGTATGTTGTATGAATGTAGTACATATGTACTATGTATGTAGTATGTAGTATGCATGTATGTATGTTGTATGAATGTAGTATATATGTAGTATGTATGTATGTTGTATGAGTGCAGTATATATGTAGTATGTATGTCTGTTGTATGAATGTAGTATATATGTAGTATGTATGTATTATGTAGTATGTATGTATGTATGTTGTATGAATGTAGTATATATGTAGTATGTATGTAATATATATGTATGTATGTATGTTGTATGAATGTAGTATATATGTAGTATGTATGTAGTATGTATGCTACATGAATGTAGTATATATGTAGCATGTATGTATTATGTAGTATGTACTGTATGTATGTTGTATGAATCTAGCATATATGAAGTATGTATGTAGTATGTAGTATGTATGTATGTTGTATATATGTAGTATGTATGTAGTATGTATGTAGTATGTATGTTTTTTTTGTTTTTATTTTTACATTCAACACATTAGCCGGATGATGGGACTACTACTGTCCCATCATTGGCTAATGTGTCAATCAATGTCATTGTAGCAGGCATAGCCCGATGCGACTTGTAGTCCCATCAGACGATGCCTGCACACACACAACCCCCGGCAGCCCGCACAGACCCCCGGCAGCCCCGCACAGACCCCCGCCAGGCCCGCACAGACCCACGGAAGCACGCACAGACCCCCAGCAGGCCCGTACAGACCCCCGGCAGTCCCTCACAGACCGCGCATCATGATGACATCATTTCAGCAGCCAATCAAAGCCATGCCATTAGTTAACATGGCTAACACAACTGGCTCATTGCATTATGGGAACTTTCGATTCCGGTATTCGATATTGTAAAAATATCGGAACTCAGTATCGGAACTCCGATACAGCGAATATCGTCCGATACCCGATATTTGCAGTATCGGAATGCTCAACACTAATAAAGATACTATGGCAGCCCGGCTCCCATTATAATGCCCATCTGAGCCTCCCAATGCAGGACATATCATGATCCGCTCACATGGCCAGCATCCCCGATTCCAAGGCAATCCCGCTGTCCATACTGTCTGAGGAGGACACAGTGATGGATCTGAAACATTCCCTTGAATGCCTCCATAGTTCCGTCCATGTACTCCTGTGTCAGTTGGAAAAGTAAGCTCCCGGCTGGGACAGCGGGGAAGACTCTAAAAATCGGGACTGTCCCACTTGGTCTGGGACAGTTGGGAGGTATGAATGCTCCCCACCATACACCGACCTTGAACGTGCATGGCTCCACACACCTCATACACACACGGTTCTGTTATGAGTGGGTCACCGAGGAGGAAAAAACAACACAAGCCAAGTCTCAGAAAACCAGAGAGGTTGGTAACTATGCAGATTGCAGATCCCTGATCTTACCAGACAACTAGCAGCAGTCGTGGAGCGTACCTATAATGATCCTAGACGCCTTGTCACAACCGGAGAGCTACATAAGCCTAAAGCAGGAAAAGAGGAAAACTAACTGCCCCAGAGCAGACCCCAAAGGAAAGACAGCCCCCACACATGTATTGACGGTGAAACAAGATGAAAACACAAACAAAGGCAGAAAAATAGGCTGAGCAAATGATGGGGCCCGACTAACTAGACAGGACAGGAAAGGAAAGACACTGTCTGCAATCTGCCAAAAACCCTACCAAAATAATGTCCAACACTTCTGATAACAAAATTAACCCTGAAGTCACTAGACTTCTCCCACTATATCAGCACTCTGAAATATTCTGAGACAGAGCAAAAAGAGGCCAATCTAATAAGGGACCAAAAGGCAAATACAGATAAATAGGAGTGGAAATTCAGCACAACCCCAGCAGGGGCTGGCTGACCACAAAAAAACTGAATTGACCAACAAGAGCAAGTGTGAACAATAGCAAAAACAAACTTAACATGAGAAGACTGGAGCAGAGCTGAAGTCCAAGACCTGAGAAGCAGACTGAATCACCAGCACCAGGATAGGGCGTCGGCTGTCTTATATCCAGTCTGATACTCCAGAGATCCAATCATTATCCTCCTCTTCAGGTGGCAGATCACTACCAATTAAACCAACCTCACTACCTCCTGTCACCACCAGAGGGAGAACGGAAGGAGAACTGTTATGAATGAGTCACCGGAGGAGGAAAAAACAAAAATGCAAGCTAAGTCCAGAAAACCGGAGAGGTTGGTAGCTAGCGGATTGCAGACCCCCGATCCTATTCACAACAACTAACAGTAGCCGTGGAGCGTTCCTGCGGTGGTCCTAGATGCCTCTTCACAGCCGGAGAACTAAATAAGCCTAAAGAAAGAAAGGGTAAATCTAAACTGCCCCAGAGCATACCCCAAACCAATAGACAGCCCCCAACATGTATTGTCGGTTAAAACAGATGAAAACACAGACAGAAAGACAAGCAGAGCAAACGATGGGGCCCAACTAACTAGATAGGAAAGGACAGAAAAGATGCTGGCTGCAATCCACAAAAACCCTACCAAAAATGTCCCAACACGTCTGATAGGAAAAACGGCCCTGAAGTCACTAGACTTCAAAATCCCTATATCAGCACTCCGATATTTTCTGAAGACAGAGCAAAAGAGATTTAACCGATCAGGGAAAAAAAATGGAAATTTAGCAGAGCCCCAGCCGGGGCTGGCAGATCACAAAACTAAGCAAATCAGACAAAATCTCATGGAACAATAACAGAGCAAAGCTTAGCTTTAGAAGACAGGAACTGAACTGGAGGCCAGAGCTCAGAGCAGTGAAATCACCAGCAACCCTACAGGGCATCGGCTGCCTTATATCCACTCAGAGATTCCGGATGTCCAATCGCAATCCACCTGTTCAGGTGACAGGTTTCTCCCATCCAAATCAGTTTCACCACCTCCTTTCACCAGCAGAGGGAGTTCATCGGACATCAAAAGTGAACGAGAAAATGAGCTCACAACAGTACCTCCCCCTTGAGGAGGGGTCACCGAACCCTCATCCACACCACCGCGCCGATCAGGATGGGCCCGATGAAAAGCATGAACCAATCTTTCGGCATGAATATCAGATGCAGAGACGCAAGAATTAACCTCCTGGCCATAACCCTTCCACTTAACCAAATACTGGAGTCTCCGTCTAGCCAGACGAGAATCCAGTATGTTCTCAACCTCATATTCCACATTACCTTCAACCAATACAGGGTCAGGAGGTGTGATCACAGGAACTACTGGCTCAACAAATCTCTTCAACAGAGACTTATGAAACACGTTATGGATCTTAAATGTAACAGGAAGAGCCAATCGAAAAGAGACTGGATTAAGAATCTCCAAAATCTTGTAAGGTCCAATAAATCTAGGTTTAAACTTTGGAGAAGCCACCTTCATAGAGATATTCTTTGATGACAACCAAACCATTTCACCCACCTTAAACCGGGGACCAATGGTCCTATGCCGGTTGGAAAACCGCTGGGCCTTTTCTTGGGAGAGAGACAACTTATCCACCACTTGGTCCCAAATCTGGTGCATTCTCTCCACCACAGTGTCAACACCTGGGCAGGCAGAAGACTCCACCTGCCCTGAAGAGAAACGAGGATGAAACCCAAAGTTACAAAAAAAAGGTGACATCAAAATGGCAGAACTAGCTCTATTATTTAAAGCAAATTTGGCCAAGGGCAAAAATGAGACCCAATCATCCTGATCAGCAGAGATAAAACATTTCAAATAAGACTCCAAAGTCTGGTTTGTTCTCTCCGTCTGCCCATTGGTCTGAGGGTGAAACGCAGAGGAGAAGGACAACTGAATTCCCAGCTTGGAACAAAAAGTCCTCCAAAATCTAGAGACAAACTGAACTCCTCTGTCAGATACAATGTTCTCAGGAATCCCATGCAAGGGAACCACCTGATGCAAAAACAAGGGCACCAACTCTGAGGAAGATGGCAACTTAGGGAGTGGTACAAGATGGACCATCTTAGAGAATCTATCACAAATCACCCAGATAACAGTCATTCTCTGAGAGACAGGCAGATCAGAAATAAAATCCATTGAAATATGGGTCCATGGCCTCCTGGGCACCGGCAAAGGCATCAACAACCCACTAGAGCGAGAACAAGGTTTAGACTGGGAGCAAGTCCCACAGGACTGCACAAAATTCCTGGCATCACGAGATAAGGTGGGCCACCAAAAAGACCGACTCACCAAATCTCTAGTACCAACAATACCTGGATGACCAGCCAATGCGGAGCAATGAACTTCAGACATTACTCTCTTCCTCCACTAGTCAGGAACATACAATTTTCCAATGGGACAACGCTCAGGTTTGTCCTCCTGAAACTCTTCCAGAGTACGTCTCAAATCGGGCGAGATGGCAGAAAGAACTACCCCCTCACCTAAGATGGTAGCAGGCTTGGTCACAATAGGAGAATCAGCAAAGAAACTCCTAGAGAGGGTGTGTGCCTTGACATTCTTAGTGCCTGGAAGAAAAGAGACCCCAAAATCAAAACATGTGAAAAACATGGCCCACCTAGCCTGTCTAGGATTCAAGCGTTTGGCCGACTCCAGGTAAATCAAATTCTTGTGGTCAGTGAGGACCACGACTTGATGTCTAGCTCCCTCCAACCAATGTCTCCACTCCTCAAATGCCCATTTCATGGCTAACAGTTCCCGATTCCCCACATCATAGTTGCATTCAGATAGGGAGAACTTTCGGGAAAAGAAAGCACAGGGATTCATTTTAGATGTTACCGGATCTTTTTGGGACAAAACAGCTCCTGCACCAATCTCAGAAGCGCCCACCTCTACCTGAAACGGGAGTGAGACATCAGGTTGCCGCAAAACCGAAGCAGAAGTGAACCTCCGCTTCAGCTCCTGAAAGGAAGAAACAGCCTCTGGAGACCAATTCAGCACATCAGCCCCCTTCTTAGTCAAATCAGTCAATGGTTTGGCAATACCAGAAAAATTAGCTATAAATTTACGATAAAAATTAGCAAAACCCAAAAACATCTGGAGGGATGTCAAAGAAGTGGGCTGAACACAATCATAAATGGCCTGTACCTTCGCCGGGTCCATTTCAATAGTTAACGGAGACAAAATAAATCCCAAAAATGAAATCCTATGTACACCAAAAAGGCATTTCGATCCCTTAACATACAAGGAATTCTCCCTCAAAATCCGGAACACAGTCCGAACATGTTCCACATGAGAGTCCCAATCCCTGGAAAAGATCAAAATATCATTCAGATAGATGATCAAAAATGTATCCACAAAGTCCCGGAAAATATCATTCATGAAGCACTGGAAGACAGAAGGGGCATTAGTGAGCCCAAAAGGCATCACCAGGTACTCAAAATGTCCCTCCGGAGTATTAAACGCCATCTTCCATTCATCCCCATGCTTAATGCGAATAAGATTATACGCCCCCTGAGGTCAAGCTTAGTAAACCAGCAAGCACCTTTAACTCTGGAGAATAGATCAGAAATCAGGGGTAATGGATACTGATATTTAACAGTAATTTTGCTGAGGGAGCGATAGTCAATACAAGGCCTTAATGAACCATCTTTCTTGGCCACGAAAAAAAACCCAGCACCCAATGGTGAAGAGGATGGTCTAATATGACCCTTCTCCAACGACTCCTTAATATAAGATCGCATAGCCTCATGCTCGGGTACAGATAAATTGAAATGTCGACCCTTGGAAATTTACACCCAGGGCTCAGCTCAATTGCACAGTCATAACTCCTATGAGGAAGCAAAGACGCAGACTTATTCTCACTAAATAAATCATAAAAATCAGCCAAATAGTCAGGAACATCATGTGACTGGGGAGAGGTGGAGAAAACAGGAGTGTCACTAACAGCACACTGACAACCCCAACTCACCACAGACACAGATTTCCAATCCAAAACTGGATTATGGATTTGCAACCAGGGAAACCCCAGAACAATGGTATCATGCAAATTATGCAACACCAAAAATCTGCAATTTTCTTGATGGTCTGGGGCGACCCGCATTACCACCTGGGTCCAAAACTGAGGTTTATTCTTCGCCAATTCTCAATTCTTTCCTGCTATTGAGTACCCTAGAATCTGCGGTATGGCTGGTGATTCTGTTATGAATGAGTCACGGGAGGAGGAAAAAACAAAAATGCAAGCTAAGTCCAGAAAACCAGAGAGGTTGGTACCTTAGCGGATTGCAAACCCCTGATCATATTCACAACAACTAACAGTAGCCGTGGAGCGTTCCTGCGGTGGTCCTAGACGCCTCTTCACAGCTGGAGAACTAAATAAGCCTAAAGAAAGAAAGGGGAAATCTAAACTGCCCCAGAGCAGACCCCAAAGCAATAGACAGCCCCCAACATGTACTGTCGGTGAAAACAGATGAAAACACAAACACAGACAGAAAGACAGGCAGAGCAAACGATGGGGCCCAACTAACTAGATAGGAAAGGACAGAAAAGATGCTGGCTGCAATCCGCAAAAACCCTGCCAAAAATGTCCCAACACGCCTGATAGGAAAAACAGCCCTGAAGTCACTAGACTTCAAAATCCCTATATCAGCACTCCGATATATTCTGAAGACAGAGCAAAAGAGATTTAACCGATCAGGGAAAAAATGGAAATTCAGCAGAGTCTCAGCCGGGGCTGGCAGAACACAAAACTAAGCAAATCAGACAAAATTCTCATGGAACAATAACAGAGCAAAACTTAGCTTTAGAAGACAGGAACTGAACTGGAGGCAAGAGCTCAGAGCAGAGAAATCACCAGCAACCCTACAGGGTGTCGGCTGCATAATATCCACTCAGAGATTCTGGATGTCCAATCGCAATCCACCTGTTCAGGTGACAGGTTTCTCCCATCCAAATCAGTTTCACCACCTCCTTTCACCAGCAGAGGGAGTTCATCGGACATCAAAGGTGAACGAGAAAATGAGCTCACAACAGAAAACTCTCAACTGGTGGAGCAGAAAATGAATTCACAACATGGTTCCTCTGCATGCCTCGCTCACACATGGCTCCACTCCGTACACACATGCCTCCACTCTGTAAACCTCATACACATGCGGCTCTGCTCCATACACCTCTTACTTATGCGGCTCTGCTCCGCACACCTCGTACTCATGCGTGTTGTGAATTCTCTCTCTGGCTTCCCTCTGGTGATTGCTGAAGGTAGTGGAGCTGGTTAGATTGACAGAGGTGTTGCGAGTTCTCTTTCTGGACTCCTTCTGGTGGTTACTGAAGGTAGTGGAGCTGATCTGATTGACAGAAGCTTGCCACCTGATAATGAGGAAGACGATTGGAGATCTGGGGTTTCTGATTGTGATTTAAGACAGTTGACTTCCTCTATCCCTGCTGGTGATTTTCTTCCTATTTCTGCTGAGGTCTGATGTCTCCTTCTCTCTCCCTGCATGTTCAGCTGAGTGGTTCATTTGTTATTCTGTTTGCATTTGATCTGGTTTGGTTTATCTCTGCTTTGAGCGGGTCAGCCAGCTCTGGCTGGGGCTGTGCTGAATCACCGCCCATATGTTACTGCATGTGCCAGTTTGTTTTGTCCCCTGTTATATTGGTCTCTTCTTGCTTTGCTTTCAGAATATACCAGAGTGCTGATATAGTGGGGGCGAAGTCATGCGACTTCAGTGTTTTTGTGCATCAGACGTGTTGGACTTTTTGCAGGGTTTTTTTGCATGATTGCAGACAGTGTCTTTCCTTTCCTGTCCTGTCTAGGCAGTGTGGGCCCCATCGCTTGCTCAGTTTATTTTTCTGCCTGCGTTTGTGTTTTCATCTTGTCTCACCGACAATATATGTTTGTGGCCTATCTATTCCTTTGGGGTCTGCTCCGGTGCAGTTTAGATTTCCCCTTTCTTGCTTTAGGCTTAGTTAGCTCTCCGGCTGTGCCGAGGCATCTAGGATCATCGTAGGCACGCTCCACGGCTACTGCTAGTTGTGTGGACAGGATCAGGGGTCTGCATCCGCTTAGTTACCAACCTCTCTGGTTTTCTGTGGCTTAGCTTGGGCCTGCTATCCTCCTCGGTGCCCATTCATAACAGAATCACCAGCCTAACTGTAGACTCTAGAGTACTCTAAAGAAGGAAAGAATTGAAAAAAAAGTGTCAAAAAATTTTTTTAATATATTTTTTCGTCTTTTTTTCTGGGGCTGTAGGAGGATATTTTTGGGCTAAATGGAGGCTAAGCAATTGTCTGATCGTGTTGAGCAGCTCACTGCTGAAGTGCGGGGAATTTCTGCCTATCTCGCAATCATCTGCTGTTGAACCAAAAATCCCTACTCCTGATGTGTTTTCTGGGGATCGGTTTAATTTTTTGAATTTTAAGAATAATTGTAAACTATTTTTTGCTTTGAAACCTAACTCATCGGGGAGCTCTGTGCAGCAGGTTAAAATTGTCATCTCCCTGCTATGCGGCGATCCCCAGGATTGGGGCTTTTCTTTGAAACCTGGAGATCATATTCTGGCTAATGTGGATGCGTTTTTTCAAGCCTTGGGGTTGTTGAATGATGAACCTAATGCTATTTATCAAGCTGAGAAAACGTTATTGGCATTGAATCAGGGTCAGAATTCTGCAGAGTTATATTGTCAAAAATTCAGAAAGTGGGCGGTCCTTACTAAATGGAATGACAATGCCCTAGCGGCTCTCTTTCGGAAGGGTTTGGCAGAAACCGTAAAAGATGTTATGGTGGGATTTCCTGTTCCCTCTGGTCTTGACGACTCTATATCATTGGCCATTCAAATTGATCGGCGTTTACGTGAACGTAAAACTACACGAGAGGCGTTGCTGCCTTTCGAACGAACTTCTGAACCCATGCAATGTGATAGGGTTTTGTCTAGGGCACAATGTCAAGAGTTTAGAAGGCGTAATAAGTTGTGTTTTTTCTGCGGGGACGCCTCTCATACTATTGCTGTCTGCCCTAAATGAGAAAAGCATTTTGCTCACACATTTGGGGTGGGCAGTGTACAACCTTACTTACTTTTGGCGATTACCCTGATCTGCTCCTTGTCTACATTTTCCGCTAAGGCTTTTGTCGATTCAGGAGCAGCTTTGAATCTGATGGATTTGGACTAAACGTTGTGGTTTTCCCATGATACCACTGCGAACTCCTATCCCTTTGAGGGGTATTGATGCTACTTCTTTGGCGGAGAATAAACCTCAGTTTTGGACCCAGGTGATAATGCGGGTCACCCCGGACCACCAAGAAAATTGTAAATTTTTGGTGTTGCACAATTTGCATGATACTATTGTTCTGGGTTTCCCTTGGTTGCAAACTCATAATCCTGTTTTAGATTGGAAATCTGTGCCTTTGGTGAGTTGGGGTTGCTAATGTGTTATTAATCTGTTCAATCTCCCACCTAAATAACTCACCACTTCCACTCTCTGACCACAACATTCTCTCCTTCATGCTCACAAATCCTCGCCCACCCCAGCTCACTCCTACCTACCACACAGTCAGAAATCGACAAGCCATTAACCCTCAGACACTTTCAGACTCTCTATACTCATCACTGTCCCCAATCTCCTCTTTTTCCTGTCCTAATCTGGCTGTTCATCACTACAATGACACTCTTTGAAGCCCCCTTGACCAAGTAGCTCCCCTCACCCTCAGAACCTCCAAGTACAGAGTAAAACAGCCCTGGCTCACATCGCAAACTCAACTTCTCCAGCGATGCTCTAGGAGTGTTGAACGCCTATGGAGAAAAACCCGCACACCAGAAGATTTCATCCACTTCAAATTTATGTTAAGAAATTATAACGCTGCCCTTCACCTCGCCAAACAGACCTACTTCACCACCCTGATCTCATCACTAGCCAACAACCCCAAGAAACTTTTTGACACTTTTCACTCCCTCCTCAGGCCAAAAGCACAAACCCCTATCACAGACATTTGTGCTGATGACCTGGCCTCCCACTTTACAGAAAAAATAGATAATGTCCGTCAGGAAATCTGCTCTCAACCACCAAGTGCTGTGATTCCCATCCCTTCCTGCATCTCCCCTGGCTTACTTTCCACATTTGATCCTATCACAGAAGAAGAAGTCTCCAGACTCCTCTCTTCTTCTCGTCCGACTACATGCACTACCGACCCCATTCCCTCACATCTCCTCCAGTCTCTCTCTCCAGTCGTCACAACCCACCTAACTACAATCTTTAATCTCTCCCTCTCCTTGGGCATTTTCCCATCCTCCTTCAATCACGCCATCGTTAATCCATTACTAAAGAAACCCGCTCTGGACCCATCCTGCACAATCAACTACAGACCAGTCTCCAATCTCCCCTTCATCTCTAAACTTTTGGAGCGCCTAGTTTACTCCCGCCTTACCTGTTAGCTCTCCACTCACTCCCTTCTAGACCCTTCACAGTCCGGCTTCCACCCCTACATTCGACTGAAACTGCACTCATCAAATTGATCAATGACCTTCTGACAGCAAAATATAACGGTGACCACTCTCTGCTCATTCTTCTTGACCTATCTGCAGCTTTCGATACTGTTGACCACCATCTTCTACTCTCTAGGCTCCAGTCACTAGACGTTAAGGACACTGCTCTCTCTTGGCTCTCTTCCTATCTCTCTGACCTCTCCTTCAGTGTTTTGTTCTCTGGCTCCACTTCATCTCCTCTTCCTCTTGCTGTCAGGGTACCTCAGGGCTCAGTCCTTGGCCCCGTTCACTTCTCTCTCTACACAGCCCCAATTGGACAGACCATCAGTAGATTTGGCTTTCAGTACCATCTTTATGCTGATGACACACAACTATATACGTCTTCCCCCGACCTTACCCCCTCTGTACTACAGAACGCCAGTGACTGTCTGTCCGCAGTCTCCAATATCATGTCCACTCTCTATTTGAAACTCAACCTCTCCAAAACTGAACTTCTTCTGCTCCCGCCATCTACTAATCTCCCTAAATCTGACATTTCCCTCTCCGTGGGTGGTACCACAATAACACCCCGGCAGCAGGCACGCTGTCTGGGTGTTATGTTTGACACCAATCTCTCCTTCACATCCCATATACAATCTCTTGCCCGCTCTTGCCACTTACAACTAAAGAACATCTCTAGAATCCACCCTTTTCTCACCATGGAAACAACAAAAACCCTCACTGTAGCATTGATCCACTCCCGCCTGGATTACTGCAACGCTCTATTAATTGGCCTCCCCGTCACTCGACTATCCCCTCTCCAGTCCATACTTAATGCAGCAGCTAGGGTCGTCCATCTGGCTAATCGGTACTCGGACGTGTCTGCTCTTCGTCAGTCATTACACTGGCTGCCCATTCATTATAGGATCCAATTCAAAGTACTTGTTCTCACCCACAAAGCTCTTCACGGTGCGGCACCCCCTACATCTCCTCCCTCATTTCTGTCTATCAGCCTAGCCGATCGCTGCGCTCTGCAAATGACTTTCGACTAACCTCTGCACTAATCTGTACCACCCACTCCCGACTCCAAGACTTCTCCCGTGCTGTTCCTATCCTCTGGAATGCTCTACCCCAAGAAATTAGGACTAACCACAATTTGCATAGTTTTAGGCGCTCCCTCAAAACACATTTGTTCAGAGCGGCTTATCACGTTCACTAAGCAAAGTCATTCTATGTGTAAGTGTGCGTGTGTAGCCCATTCACTATCTCCATCCATCCTTCACTCCCTCAAGATGGCTGGACCTTCTTTGTAAATAAATCATTGTAAATACACACCTGTACTTTGTATCTCCCTCACCTCATTGTAGATTGTAAGCTCTCACGAGCAGGGTCGTCTTATTTCGTCTTATTTTGTTTTAATTATTGTATTGTTAACGTTGTTACTTATGACTTGTGCTTTGAAACTGTTAAACTGTAAAGTGCTGCGGAATATGTTGGCGCTTTATAAATAAAGATTATTATTATTATTAGTGACACTCCTGTTTTCTCCACCTCTCCCCAGTCTCATGATATTCCTGACTATTTGGCTGATTTTTCTGATGTATTCAGTGAGAGTAAGTCTGCGTCTTTGCCTCTTCATAGGAGTTATGATTGTGCAATTGAGTTAATGACCGGGTATAAATTTCCCAAGGGTCGGATTTTCAACTTATCGGTACCCGAACATGATGCTATGCGATCTTATATCAAGGAGTCGTTGGAGAAGGGTCATTTTAGACCATCCTCTTCACCTTTAGGTGCTGGGTTTTTTTTGTGGCCAAGAAAGATGATTCATTAAGGCCATGTATTGATTATCGTTCCCTTAACAAAATCACTGTTAAATATCAGTACCCGTTACCCCTGATTTCTGATTTATTTTCCAGAGTTAAAAGTGCCTGTTTGTTTACCAAGCTTGACCTCATGGGGGCGTATAATCTTATTCGCATCAAGCACAGGGATAAATGGAAGATGGCGTTTAATACTCCAGAGGGACATTTTGAGTACATGGTGATGCCTTTTGGGCTCACTAATGCCCCTTCTGTCTTCCAGTCTTTTATGAACGATATTTTCCAGGACTTTGTGGATAAGTTTTTGATCATTTATCTGCATGATATTTTGATCTTTTCCAGTGACTGGGATTCTCATGTGGAACATGTCTGGATTGTGTTCTGGATTTTGAGGGAAATTTCTCTGTATGTTAAGGGATCGAAGTGCCTCTTTGGTGTACAGAGGATTTCATTTTTGGGATTCATTTTGACCCCGTCTGCTATGGAAATGGATCCGGCCAAGATACAGGCCATTTATGATTGGGTTCAGCCCACTTCTTTGAAGACTCTCCAGAAGTTTTTGGGCTTTGCTAATTTTTACCGTAAATTTATAAGTAATTTTTCTGGTTTTGTTAAACCACTGACGGATTTGACCATAAAGGGCGCTGATGTGGTGAATTGGTCTCCAGAGGCAGTTTCGGCATTTCAGGAGCTTAAGCGGAGATTTACTTCTGCTCCGGTTCTACGGCAACCTGATGACTCACTCCCATTTCAGGTGGAGGTAGACGCTTCTGAGATTGGTGCATGAGCCGTGTCGTCCCAAAGAGATCCAGTGACTTCTAAGATGAATCCCTGTGCCTTCTTTTCTCGAAAATTCTCCCCATCTGAATGTAACTATGACATGGGGAATCGGGAATTGTTGGCCATGAAATTGAAGAGTGGAGACATTGGTTGGAGGGTGCTAGACATCAAGTTGTGGTCCTCACCGACCACAAGAATTTGATCTATCTTGAATCAGCCAAACGTTTGAATTCTAGACAGGCTAGGTGGGCATTGTTTTTCACGCATTTTAATTTTGTGGTCTCTTTTCTTCCGGGCACTAAGAATGTTAAGGCGGATGCCCCTTCTAGGAGTTTCTTTGCGTATTCTCTTGATGTGACCGAGCCTACTATCAAGCTAAATGAGGGTGCAGTTCCTTCCGCCATCTCACCCGATTTGAGACGTGCCCTGGAGGAATTTCAGGAGGACAAACCTGAACGTTGCCCTATGGGAAAATTGTATGTCCCTGACCAGTGGAGGAAAAGAGTAATGTCTGAAATTCATTGCTCCGCATTGGCTGGTCATCCAGGTATTTTTGGTACCAGAGATTTGGTGAGTGGGTCTCTTTGGTGGCCTGCCTTATCTCGTGATGTCAGGAATTTTGTGCAGTCCTGTGGGACTTGTTCTCGGTCCAAGCCCTGTTCTCATTCTAGTGGGTTGTTGATGCCTCTGCCGGTGCCCAAGAGGCCATGGACTTATATCGCAATGGATTATATTTCCGATCTTCCTGTCTCTCAGAGAATGACTGTTATCTGGGTAATCTGTGATAGATTTTCTAAGATGGTCCATCTTGTACCTCTTCCAAAGTTGTCATCTTCTTCTGAGTTGGTGCCCTTATTTTTACAACAGGTGGTTCGGTTGCACGGGATTCCTGAGAACATTGTGTCGGACAGAGGAGTCCAGTTTGTTTCCAAATTTTGGAGAGCTTTTTGTTCCAAACTGGAAATTCAGTTATCTTTCTCCTCTGCATTTCATCCTCAGACCAATGGGCAGACTTAGAGAATAAACCAGACTTTAAAATCCTATTTGAAATGTTTCATATCTGCTGATCAGGATGACTGGGTCTCATTTTTGCCCTTGGCCGAATTTGCGCTAAACAATAGGGCTAGTTCTGCCACTTTGATGTCGCCCGTTTTCTGTAAATTTGGGGTTCATCCTCGATTTTCTTCAGGGCAGGTGGAATCTTCGGCCTGCCCAAGTGTGGATTCTGTGGTAGAGAGAATGCAGCAGATTTGGGACCAAGTGGTGGATAAGTTGTCCCACTCTCAGGAAAAATCCCAACGGTTTTCCAACTGGCATTGGACCATTGGTCCCCGGTTTAAAGTGGGTGATATGGTTTTGTTGTCTTCAAAGTATATTCCTATGAAGGTTGCGTCTCCAAAATTCAAGCCAAGATTCATTGGCCCTTATAAGATTTTGGAAATCCTTAATCACGTTTCTTTCCATTTGCCTCTTCCAGTTACGTTTAAGATTCATAACGTGTTCCATAAATCCTTGTTGAAAAGGTTTGTAGAGCCAGTAGTTCCCATGGCAGCGCCTCCTGACCCTGTATTGGTTAAAAGTAATTTGGAGTATGAGGTAGAGAAAATATTGGATTCTCGTTTGGCTAGACGGAGACTCCAGTACTTGGTCAAATGGAAGGGTTATGGCCAGGAGGAAAATTCTTGGGTATCTGCTTCTGACATTCATGCTGAAAGATTGGTTCGTGCTTTTCACCGGGCCCATCCTGACTGGCCGGGTGGCGTGGATGAAGGTTTGATGACCCCTCCTTAAGGGGGGGTACTGTTGTGAATTCTCTCTCTGGCTTTCCTCTGGTGATTACTGAAGGTAGTGGAGCTGGTCAGATTGACAGAGGGGTTGCGAGTTCTCTTTCTGGACTCACTCTGGTGGTTACTGAAGGTAGTGGAGCTGATCTGATTGACAGAGGCTTGCCACCTGATAATGAGGAAGACGATTTTGGGGATTTTGGGGATATGTCAAAAGTAAAAGAAAAGTCAAAGATGCTATAGGATTTTTACAGGATGAAAATGATTAAATGGTAAGACAGGATGTTGAGAAGGCCAAACTTTTAAATTCCTATTTTGCATCTGTTTTCTCTCAGAAAAGAAATGTAGCATCAACTGTTCTTCACTGTCCTATTAAGGGAATAGAATAATCCAGGATATCTATAAACAGAAAGATAGTGAGGAAACACTTAGCTAACCTAAATGAATTCAAGTCTCCAGGTCCAGATGAATTACACCCCAGAGTACTGAAGGAGATAGCAGAAGAAATTTTTGAACCCCTCTCCATAATCTTTGAAAATTCTTGGAGAACAGGAGAAGTCCCAGAAGACTGGAGAAGAGCAAATGTTGTTCCTATCTTCAAAAAGGGGAAGAAGGTGGACCCAGGCAACTATAGGCCGTGAGTCTGACTTCTGTACCAGGAAAGATCTTTGAACAAATTATTAAACACCATGTATGTCAGTACCTGGATAAGAATGAAGTGATTAAACAGAGTCAGCATGGGTTTGTAACTAATAAGTCATGTCAGACTAACTTAATTTCCTTCTTTGACGGAATCACTGATTGGGTGGATCAAGGAAATGCTGTAGATATAGTATATCTTGACTTCAGCAAAGCATTTGACAAAGTATCTCATACAATCCTCATTGAAAAAATGACTAAGTATGGAATGGACAAGGCAACTGTAAGGTGGATTCATAACTGGCTTAGTGATCAGACCCAAAGAGTGGTCGTAAATGGCTGCACATCCAGTTGGAAGAAAGTCTCAAGTGGAGTACCACAGGGCTCTGTTCTGGACCCTGTATTGTTCAACATCTTTATCAATGATTTAGATGAAGGAATTGAGGTTAAACTGATTAAATTTGCTGATGACACAAAGCTAGGAGGGATAACTAATACTAGAGAAGAGAGAGAGGATTCAAAAAGATATGAATAAGCTGGAGCAGTGGGCAGCAACTAACAGAATGGTTTTTAACAGGGAAAAATGCAAAGTACTACATCTGGGCAATAAAAATGAAAAAGCATATACAGAATGGGAGGAATAGGCCTAAGCAACAGCACATGTGAAAAAGACTTGGGTATACTAATAGATCACAGACTGAATATGAGTCAACAGTGTGATGCAGCAGCAAAAAAGGCAAATGCAATTCTAGGATGTATTAACAGAAGCATACAGTCTAGATCACGTGAAGTCATTATTTTCCTCTACTCCTCTTTGGTCAGACCTCATCTGGAATATTGTGTCCAGTTTTGGGCACCACATTTTAAAAAAGACATCCACAAACTGGAGCAAGTTCAGAAAAGAGCGACCAGAATGGTGACCAGTCTGCAAACCCTGCCTTATGAGGAAAGGTTGCAGGATTTGGGAAAGTTTATTTTGCAAAAGAGAAGACTGAGAGGAGACTTAATAGCTGTCTACAAATATCTAAAGGGCTGTCACATTGTAGAATTATCATCTTTATTCTCATTTGCACAAGGAAAGACTAGAAGCAATGGGATGAAACTGAATTGGAGGAGACACAGATTAGATATTATAAAAAACTTTTTGACAGTTAGAGTGATCAATGAGTGGAACAGGCTGCCACGAGAAGTGGTGAGTTCTCCTTCAATGGAAGTCTTCAAACAGTGGCTGGACAGACATCTGACTGGGATGATTTAGCGAATCCTGCTTTGAGCAGGGGGTTGGACCAGATGACCCAGGAGGTCCCTTCCAACTCTACAATTCTATGATTCTATCTGGGGTTTCTGATTGGGATTTAAGACAGCTGACTCCCTATATCCCTGCTGGTGATTTTCTTCCTGTTCCTTCTGAGGTCTGAGGTCTGATGTCTCCTGCTCTTTCCCTGCATGTTCAGCTAAGTGGTTCATTTGTTATTCTGTTTGCATTTGATCTGGTTTTGTTTATCTCTGCTTTAAGCGAGTCAGGCAGCTCTTGCTGGGGCTGTGCTGAATCACCGCCCATATGATACTGCATGTGCTAGTTTGCTTTGTCCCCTGTTATATTGGTCTCTTTTTGCTTTGCTTTCAGAATATACCAGAGTGCTGATATAGTGGGGGCGAAGTCATGCGACTTCAGTGTTTTTGTGCATCAGACGTGATGGACTTTTTGCAGGGTTTTTTGCGTGATTGCAGACAGTGTCTTTCCTTTCCTGTCCAGTCTAGGCAGTGTGGGCCCAATCGTTTGCTCAGTCTATTTTTCTGCCTGCGTTTGAGTTTTCATCTTGTCCAACAATATATGTTTGGGGGCTGTCTATTCCTTTGGGGTCTGCTTCGGTGCAGTTTAGATTTCCCCTTTCTTGCTTTAGGCTTAGTTAGCTCTCCGGCTGTGCCGAGGCGACTAGGATCATCGTAGGCACGCTCCACGGCTACTGCTAGTTGTATGGACAGGATCAGGGGTCTGCATCCGCTTAGTTACCAACCTGTCTGGTTTTCTGTGGCTTAGCTTGGGCCTGCTATCCTCCTCAGTGCCCTGTTATGAGCTCATTTTCTGCTACACCAGTTGAGAGTTCTCCTTCCGTTCTCCCTCTGGTGGTGACAGGAGGTAGTGAGGTTGGTTTAATTGGTAGTGATCTGCCACCTGGTGAGGAGGATAACGATTGGATCTCTGGAGTATCAGACTGGATATAAGACAGCCGACGCCCTATCCTGGTGCTGGTGATTCAGTCTGCTTTCAGGTCTTGGACTCAGCTCTGTTCCAGTCTTCTCAAGTTAAGTTTGTTTTTGCTAATGTTCACACTTGCTCTTGTTGGTCAATTCAGTTTTTTGTGTGGTCAGCCAGCCCGGCTGGGCTGTGCTGAATTTCCACTCTTATTTATCTGTATTTGCCAATTTGCTTTTTGTTTGTCCCTTATTAGATTGGCCTCTTTTTTGCTCTGTCTCAGAATATTTCAGAGTGCTGATATAGTGGGAGAAGTCTAGTGACTTCAGGGTTAATTTTGCTATCAGATGTGTTGGACATTATTTTTGGTAGGGTGTTTGGCAGATTGCAGACAGTGTCTTTCCTTTCCTGTCCTTTCTAGTTAGTTTGGCCCCATCGTTTGCTCAGCCTATTTTCCTGCCTTTGTATGTGGTTTTATCTTGTTTCACCGTCAATACATGTGGGGGGCTGTCTTTCCTTTGGGGTCTGCTCTGGGGCAGTTAGTTTTCCATTTTTCCTGCTTTAGGCTTATTTAGCTCTCTGGTTGTGACGAGGCGTCTAGGACCAACGTAGGAACGCTCCACGACTGCTGCTAGTTGCGTGGTTAGAATCAGGGATCTGCAGTCTGCATAGTTAACAGCCTCTCTGGTTTTCTGAGACTTAGTTTGTGTTGTTTTTTTTTCTTTGGCGACCTATTCATAACAGTGCCCATTCATAACACATGTGGCTCCGCTCCGTATGCCCTGTACACACATGGCTCAGCTCCGTACACTTCGTACACAGAGGGCTCCGTTTCGTACATCCTGTACACACGCGGCTCTGCTCTGTACACTAAGTACACACATGACTTTGCTCCGTAAACCAATTACACACACAGCTCCACTCCGTACACCAAGTGCACACATAGCTCCACTCTGTTCACCAAGTACGCACGCGGCTCTGCTCTGCACACCTCGTACACACGCGACTCTGCTCCGCACACCTCGTACACATGCGGCTCCACTCTGTACACCTCGTACACACATGGCTCCACTACATACACCATGTACACACGCAGCTCTGCTCCTTGCACCAAGTACACACACGGCTCCACTCCACACACGTCGTACACACATGGCTCCACTCCGTACACCTCGTACACATGCGACTTTGTTCCACACACCTCACACACACATTGCTTCACTCTGTACACCTCGTACACATGCGGCTCCACTCCATACAGCTCGTACACACACTGCTCCGCTCCGTACACCTTGTACACATATGGCTCTGCTATATCCACCCTATAAACCCTCCTGACCCCACATATAAACTTCCCCTCATCCTGCACCTTGACAACCAGCGCAGTCCTGCATACACTGAGGCCCCTGCTCATGTGACCCTTGACTCCTCCCTTCCGTGACCTCATCACAGGTCCTGTGTGCACAGAACAGCCATGTATGAGCAACCTGAGCAGATACAGGAGAGGAGAATCTGCTGCCCTTTCTCTTCAGGGATGTACCACCACCTGAGGCAGAGTGCTCAACTCGCCTCATGGTAGGTGCGCCCCTGACTGCCCTGGCAAGTGCACTGGCCGACAATGGTCACTAGCTTCACCACTGTAGATAGTAACACATAGGAGACTGTGACAAACATCAAAGGGATGAGGAAAAAATACCACATTTAGCTTCCAGACTCCGCTGCCTAGCTCCACAACACAGATGACACAGAAGCTGGACTCCAAACTCCAGAAACAGCAGACACCAGAGAGCTTTCACTGCAAGGCTGGTCTCCATAGAGAAACTCTATCACCAACAGTCAGCTGATGCATCAGGTGACCATTTAAAAGATGGTGGGAGTGGTCACCACCCACATCAGCTGACCTAACACCAATGCAGTTACAGCAGATTGTCAGCGGGGGAAACTGACACCCACACGTATTCAGTCACACACAGGTCCAGACCTGAATGTGTTTTTCAATGCATGCGCTTGCCACAGGATGGTGAACTCTTTGAGGAACCAACAGCAGAGGCATCCCCTGTATCACCAAACTCTTACCCTCACTAAATACAGAGGGAACCACCACCCTCCCCTTACCCCCTCCTCCTAAGAGGACTCTGAGCCTCAGGGTTTACTTGTGGTGAGGGTTGAGTCTTGCCCCTACTCCCTGGCAGCACCTTCGCTGCCCCAACCAGAGAAGAAGGAGTAGATTTGAGAAAGATGGCAGAGACAGTAGCTCCTGGGCAGCAGTCCTTACACGACTGGTCCCAGCTGACTTCTTCCCTGGACCACCAATTTATGACCGGGTTGCGTTTCTTCAACCAAGGGAGGGCTAAGACAATGGGAATTGGCATGCCTTCCAAGATGTAAAACGACAGGGATTCTTCATATCGAGTCCCTATACACAGGTTTATATTATTTACAATTTGGGTCACCCTCCCCTGGCTGAGTCAATTGCCTGATTGCTAAGGGGTCTCACCAGCGTTATTTATGTTAGCAGTTTTTGATATTAATGTTAGGACTCGCAAGTATGAGGACCTGTGACGTGGGTTGCGAGCTTATCTATTTTGGTCAAAATATTAACCAATACCTCATTTAATGTATTTATCATATGCATTAATTTTTTGCACATTTTATCATATCGCTTTGCAGGATGCATCTAGGCCTCTTTCTGTTGGCTTGGTTTAATAGGGTGTCTCTCACTGTGTGGTGCATATTACAGTGCTGGACAGCCTGCCTGATAAAACTATGGACGTCATTAATAGGCTGTGAACCAGACACTGTTGTGAACTCCCTTGCTTGGATTTCTGAGCCGAAGCTCCCTCTGCTGGTTACTGAGAGTAGTGGAGCTGGCCAGGTGGATGGAGGTTCTCCACCTGACGATGATAATTGGGAATATGGGATTGCTGGCTGGGAGCATATAATGGAGCTGGCTGCTCTTGAAGGTTGCTGGTGATTTTTTCCTCTGTGTGCATTTGGAGCTCTTTTGTCCCCTGCCTGATTTGCATGTTCAGCTAAGTGATTCTTTTGCTAATTCTTTGCATCTAATCTGGTTGTGTCTTTTTTTTTGCTTTCTGTTTTGCTGTTAGGGTTCAGTGTGCTCCCTGCTGGGAGCAGCGCTGGGCCCTGCTTCATATGTTGCAGCTTGTTCAGTCCCCTGTTATGTTAGTATCTTTTTGCTTGTTGTCAGTTTATACCAGAGTGCTGATCTAGCAGGGGTGAGATCGTGTGATCTCAGGTTTTTTTGTATATCAGAAGTGTTGGACTTTTTCAGGGTTTTGTGCATGATTGCAGACAGTATCTTTTTCTGTCCTGTCCTGTCTAGACAGCTTGGGCCCCACCGTTTGCTCAGTCTGTTCTGTGCCTGTGTTTGTGTCTCATCTTGTCTCACCGACAATATATGTTTGGGGGCTGTCTATTCCTTTAGAGATCTGCTCCGGGGCAGTTTAGATTTCATCTTTCTGTCTTTAGGCTTAGTTAATCCTCTGGCTGTGATGAAACGTCTAGGGCATCGTAGGAACGCTCCACGGCTACTGCTAGTTGTGCGGATAGGATCAGGAGTCTGCAATCTGCTTAGTTACCAACCTCTCTGGTCTTCTGGTGGCTTAGCCTGCTCCTGCCATCCTCCTCGGTGACCCATTCATAACAAGACACATTACATCACACTTATCTGTGTGAACGGCGTCCCATGCAAGCCTTATTAGTGTGCATTGTTTTCTACTAGGCAGCCAATCCTTCCATAATCTGGTAAGTGTGGGGTGGCTGTTTTTATCAGTAGCTTGCACCTGTGCTGCCCCTTGCTTTTATTAGTGGAGGCTTGCTGCATCCTGCTAATAGTGCATTTATTCATCAGACAGGGTTTTGGAAAGGCTGCAGCTGAATGGTATGTGATTTTTTTTTAATTACAGTTTTTGATATTAGTGTTAGTACTCGCAAGTATGAGGACCTGTGAGGTGGGTTGTGAGCTTATCTATTTTGGCCAAAATATTAACCAATACCTCATTTAATGTATTTATCATATGCATTAATTTTTTGCACTTTTTATCATATCGCTTTGCGGGATGCAGCTAGGCCTCTTTCTGTTGGCTTGGTTTAATAGGGCATCTGTCACTGTGTGGTGCATATTACAGTGCTGGACAGCCTGCTTGATAAAACTATGGACGTCATTAACAGGCTGTGAACCAGACACATTGCATTGCACTTATCTGTGTGAATGGCATTCTATGCAAGCCTTATTAGTGTGCATTAACCCCCGTTGTTCCTGAAAGGAAAAAAGCTACATTTAAAACATAGCAGAACTACAGTTGTGGCCAAAAGTATTGACACCCCTGCAATTCTGTCAGATAATACTCAGTTTCTTCCTGAAAATGGTTGCAAACACAAATTCTTTGGTATTATTATCTTCATTGATTTTGTCTTAAATGAAAAAAACACAAAAAGAATTGTCCTAAAGCCAAATTGGATGGTAGGAGACCCAGGAAGACCTCACTTCTTACCCCGAGACATAAAAAAGCCAGGCTGGAGTTTGCCAAAACTTACCTGAAAAAGCCTAAAGCATTTTGGAAGAATGTTCTCTGGTCAGATGAGACAAAAGTAGAGCTTTTTGGGCAAAGGCATCAACATAGAGTTTACAGGAGAAAAAAAGAGGCATTCAAAGAAAAAAACATGGTCCCTACAGTCAAACATGGCAGAGGTTCCCTGATGTTTTGGGGTTGCTTTCCTGCCTCTGGCACTGGACTGCTTGACTGTGTGCATGACATTATGAAGTCTGAAGACTACTAACAAATTTTGCAGCATAATGTAGGGCCCAGTGTGAGAAAGCTGGGTCTCCCTTAGAGGTCATGGGTCTTCCAACAGGACAATGACGCAAAACACTTCAAAAAGCACTAGAAAATGGTTTGAAAGAAAGAACTGGAGAAGACTTCTAAGGTGGCCAGCAATGAGACCAGACCTGAATCCCATAGAACACCAGTGGAGAGATTTAAAAATGGCAGTTTGGAGAAGGCACCCTTCTAATATCAGGGACCTGGAGCAGTTTGCCAAAGAAGAATGGTCTAAAATTCCAGCAGAGCATTGTAAGAAACTCATTGATGGTTACCGGAAGCGTTTGGTCACAGTTATTTTGGCTAAAGGTTGTGCAACCAAGTATTAGGCTGAGGGTGCCAATACTTTTGTCTGGCCCATTTTTGGAGTTTTGTGTGAAATGATCAATATTTTGCTTTTTGCTTCATTCTCTTTTGTGTTTTTTCATTTAAGACAAATTAAATGCAGATAATAATACAAAAGAATTTGTGTTTGCAATCATTTTCAGGAAGAAACTGAGTATTATCTGACAGAATTGCAGGAGTGTCAATACTTTTGGCCACAACTGTAGAGCTGCCACGAATCAAAAATGGATCGCGACACTCAACTGATTTAAGTGAGGCCTGCAGTTCTTCTGTTGTTGTGGGGTCTTTTGTTACCTCTTGGATGAAGCATCACAGCGCTGTTCGTGTAATGTCAGCTGGCCACTGCTGGGACGGTTCCCCGCTGTTCCATATTTTCGCCATTTGTGGATAATGACTCTCACTGTGGTTTGCAGGAGTTCCAAAGCTTTAGGCTAAGTGCACACGCTGCTGATTAACCTGTGTTTTTTTCCATGCGGATCTGCAGGTAAAACCGCAGGTAAAGTGACCTGCGGGTTATCTGCAGTTTTCCACTACGGTTTGACACCTGGACAATTGAACAGGTGCCAAACCGCTGTGGAATCCGCAGAAAGAATTGACATGCTGCGGATTGTAAACAGCAGCAAAACCGCACGGAAAAAAACGCAGCGTGGGCACTGCGGTTTTGAAATCACATTGGATAACATGGTACTGTACCATGTCTGCAGAACTGCTGTGGTTCCTCAGGGCCAAAAACTCAGCAGAATCCGCAGCGTGTGCACATACCCTTAAAAATGACTTTATAACCTTTTCCAGATGGATAGATATCAATTAGTTTGTTTCTCATTTGTTCCACAGTTTCTTTGGATAGCGGCATGATGTTTAGCTTTTGAGCACCTTTTGGTCTACTTCACTTTGTTAGGCATGTTCTATTTAAGTAATTTCTTGATTGAGAACAGGTGTGCTAGTAATCAAGCATGGGTGTGGCTAGGGAATTTGAAATCAGCTTCCCAATATGTGATAAATCACAGTGAATTTATGATTTTTTTGGGGAAATCACTTTTTCACACTGGGCCCTGGAGGTTTGGATTTTCTTTTCCTTTAACCCCTTAATGACTGCTGATACGCTTTTTAACGGTGGCAGTTAAGTATACTTATTCATCAGTGCTGCTTTTTAACAGCGCTGAGAAATAAAGTTATAGTGCCCCCAGCGTTGGAAAATCTCCAGGGTCTCAGCTCAACATGATTTGGGTCTGTTTTTACCGACCTCAGTGTTGCGATTACCATTATTCATGGAATAACAGTGATCGCAAAAAAACAAAAAAAGTCTGATTTCCTATTTATTTCTCTCTCCTCTGATATGATCTAGCACATCAGAGGAGAAAGAAATGGCGTCCCTCGAGCCACCCTGGTAGCTTTGGTATCCCCCGGTCCCTCTGGCTGTGTCCCAGACCCTCGGTGTCTTCTTTCGGGAGAAAAAGGCAGGCGCATGCACAGTACTCCCACCGACATCTGCCGGCGGGAACCTGGCAACAATAGGAGATTTTTCCTTTTGGTTCATTTTAATCACTCTGATAGACCCTATCACAGTGATCAAAATAAAAACTAGTAAATCAAACCCCCTTTTATCACCCTCTTAGTTAAGTAAAAATAATAAAATGAAAAAATGTATACTTTTCCATTTGGGTAAGGGTTATGGTTGGAGTAATAATTGGGGTTATAGCTAGGGTAAGGGTTGGGGCTAGGGTTAGGGATAGTGTTGGGGTTACAGATAGAGTTAGTTTTGGGGCTTGCATTAGAGTTGGGGTTAGAGACAGGGTTAGGGTTAGGATAAGGTTAGGGTTGGGCTAGGGTAAGGGTAGGGGCTAGGGTTGGGGTTAGAGCCAGGGTTAGGTTGGGGCTAGGGTTAGAGTGAGAGCTAGGGTTGGGGCTAGGGTTAGGGTTGGGGCTAGGGTTGGGGTTGGGGATAGGGTTGTTTTGGGGTTAGGGTTGTCTGGTTGGGGTTTGGGTGATGTTGGGGTTAGGGTTGTGGTTAGGGTTGGGATTAGTGTTATGGGTATGCTGAGGTTAGGGTTGGGGTTAGGACTGGGTTAGGGTTGGAGTTAGAATTGGGGGGCTTCCACTGTTTAGGTAAATTAGGGGGTCTCCAAGCGTGATATGGCTCCCGCCATTGATTCCAGCCAATTTTGCCTTCAAAAAGTCAAATGGTGCTCCCTTCTGAGCCCTGCCATGTGCCCAAACAGTGGCTTTACCCCACATACAGGGTATTGGCATACTCAGGAGAAATTGCACAACAAATTTTGTGGTCCATTTTCTCCTGATACCCTTGTGAAATTAAAAAACTTTGATTGTTAATATAATTTTTTGTGAAAAAAGTAAAATATTCATTTTTTCCTTCCACATTGCTTTAGCTTTTGTGAAGCACCTGAAGGGTTAATAAGATTCTTAAAAGTGGTTTTGCGCACCTTGAGGGGTTGCAGGTTTTAGAATGGTGTCACTTTTGGGTATTTTCTGTTATATGGAACCCCCCAAACTCACTTCAAATGTGAGGTAGTCCCTAAAAAAATGGTTTTGCAAATTTTGTTGGAAAAATTAGAAATAGTTGTTCAACTTTTAACCCTTATAAGGTCCTAACAAAAAAATTATGTTTCCAAAATTGTGCTGTTGTAAAGTAGATATGTGGGAAATGTTATTTATTAACTATTTTGTGCAATATGACTCTCTGACTTAAGGGCACAAAATTAAAAGCTTGAAAATTGCAAAATTTTCTAAATTTTTGCCAAATGTCTGTTTTTCATAAATGCAATTTATAATGAAGAAATTTTACCACTAACATGAAGTACAATTTGTCACTAAAAAACATTCTCAGAATCAGTGGGATCCGTTGAAGCGTTCCAGATCTATGACCTCATAAAGTGACAGTGGTCAGAAAGGTAAAAATTGGCTTTGTCATTAAGTACCAAATTGGCTCTGTCACTAAGGGGTTAATATTAAAGCCCTTCATTTAAAAACTGCATATTATGTTTACTTGTGTTATCTTTGTTTCATATTTAAATTTGTTTGGTGATCTGAAACATTTAAGTGTGACAAAAATGCAAAAGAATAGGAAGTCAGGAAGGGGCAAACACTTTTTCACACAAGTGTATTTCAATACATAATTTATATACATCATATTCCAATTATTTTGAGCCAAGACATGGCACAACATGGGTTAAAATGAGGCAATTTATTACATTCCTTGATGCTTAGTAAAAAAGCTGGCTTTGCCTCATAGGAAAATGCAGACGTTTGCATTGCATGGGAAATGTCACTTATGGTTACATAAGGTAAAAAAGTAGATCTCAGCTGGTTCCCATACTCAGCCACCCCATGCGTAGAAGTAAATGAGTACAGCTGTGTAGTGTAACCTACTGCTGATGAGAGATGAATTTAAACAATATGTTTTCTGTTTCACTATGATTTGTACTAAAATCCAATATTTCTGGAGAATCCATCCTTAATTTTTTATATATGGTTTGACAAGTCTAATGTCTAATCACCACAATAAGCTTGATAGTAAAAAGTAGTCCAAAATTCATCAATTGTGGCTTTTTTAATTCTCCTTCCAGACTTGCTTTCTGCTTTTGCTGCTGGACTTTGCAGCAAATTTGTGAAATTGACACATGACGTTTGAATGATGAATTTTGTACCTTTTTAAAGCAAAACGTTACTTTCGAAAAGTTTTTAAAAACTAAATTTTAGTATTCAACTTTAGAAAAATTGATTATACTCCACTGGGCTACAGGAGTGGTACATTATGAGGCAATGGGGGAGATTGTGAAAGGTGGAATAGTGAGGTGGGGGGAATTTTGCAGAGAGGAAGTAGGGGATATATGGAAAGGGGCAGTGTGGGAGATGTATTATGGAACAGTTTGGGGGGATATTTTGGAGAGTAGCAGTGTGGGGAGAATATTATGTAGAGGGGCAGTGTGGGGGAATATTATAAAGAGAGGCAGTGTTGAGGGAATATTATTGAGAGGGGCAGTGGGGGATATTATGGAATGGAGCAATGTGGGGAGATATAGAAAGGGACAGTGTGGGGATATTATAACGAGGGGTAGTGTGGTGGATATTATGGAGAAGGGCAGTGAAGGGTATATTTAGTGAGGGGTATTTTATGGAGAGGGATACTGTGGGGGAATATAATAAAGGGGAGCAGTGTGGGAGGATATCATGGTTAAGAGCAGTCTGGAGGGATATTATATAGAGAGGCAGTGTTGGGGATATTATGAAGAAGGACTGTGTGGGGGGATATTTTATGCAGAAAGCACAGTAAGGGGCAATAATTTCCTCAGTGACATAGCATGGGAGATATTTTTATTTATGGGGCTGTATAATGATATTTTTATTTTTTAGGGCCCCATGTTGGGAAATACTGCTGAAGGCAGAGAAGAGGGAAGGCTGGAGAGACGAGTTCTGGCCTTGAAATCTCATCATCGGTGCTACATGGAGACAAAAGGGATATGAACGACTCCAATCAGAGAAGATTTCACCTATAAGTGAAAATGACAGCATCCCATCAGTTCTGTGATTCTTGTATGGTTCGCAGTCTGATGATTTCTATTAACATCAGCTCCCATTATCTCCTTATCATTGTTAAGGACATACTGGTTGTTGCAGGTTCATGCAATACCATTGAATATGGAGCTGACCTGACACTACAATTTATTTCTGTACTAAGATTGGTGCTGCATACATGTACACATGATGGTTCTAATGCTACATTCATGTACTTAAGTTTAATATAGCCGACACAATGGGTAATAGAACAACTCCATATTCCCCCAGGGGGATGGGCAACTCCAAACATAATCAGAATTTACACACTTACAGAGCATCCAGCCCTACATAAACCAAAACGCAAAATTACGCTAAAATATATCTTTTATTGATCATCACATAAAAACACAATAATCGTAGTAATAATAGATGCAGTGGTTGGCATAAGGAAAAAACAAAAACTCCCAGGAACCACTCACAACATAGACATAATAGTATGCACCGTCCATATATGGAAAAGAACCATCCAAGGGAAAAGAGTGGAACAATCGAGCGAGCCACATTAAAAAGGTAAACTGTTACCAAAAAAGAAAGAGAGCCTCTACCCGCAAATATATTCAAATAATTTGTCTATTGAGATACCACATGTATCACAAGTAGGAGTCCATTAAGGGGTAGAAGATCTATAAGGGGATTATAAGTGGTGGGCTAGCATAAAGTAGACGTCCCAAGGACAGATCTATATGTCAAAAAGGTGTCCGCCAATACATAAAGTGACAGTGCAAGTTAAAGTACCGCTTAGTGCTTACCCATCTGGGTGAGTATCTCAGTTCCAGGAACGTGCCCCGATGCACGTTTCGCCTGTTTGGCTTCCTCAGGGGGCAATCATCTACTTATGGTCATTCTGATGCGGCATTCACGTATTGATGGTGGTTCTAGTGCTGCATTCATGTACTGAAGAGATGCTTCTAGTGCTGCTTTCGTGTATTGACAGTGGAACTAGTGCTGCATTCATGTACTGATGGAAGTTCTAATGTTCCATTCATGTACTGATGATTGTTTTGGCAGTGCACTCATGTGTTGATTGTAGTTCTAGTGCTGTATTCATATACTAATAGTGGTTCTGATGCTGTATTCATGAACTGACAGTGGTTCTGGTGCTACATTAATTTACTGATGTGGCGCTGGTGCTGCATTCATGTGCTGATGGTGGGTTTGATCTTGTACACATATAAAATTTAGAAATCCTCAAGACTTAGAGGTTTGAGTTGATAGGAGGATTTGGCAAGGTTCTACTCCCAAAACTCAGTTGTTTCGGTTAGTATATGTTGTCACTGATTTTTTTGGAGCAGAAAAGCTCCAAGTCCTATTCAAAACACTCAGAACTTGGTTCTAGTGATGTATTAATGTACTGATGATGATTCCGGTAATGTATCCATGTACATACCCCTTTAAATTGCTTTGTGGCCCATGGTATTGGTTCAGTATGGCAATGTGGCCCTTAGATCAAAAAATATTGTGCACTCCTGTATTACTGTAAGCATAATATTTTCTACTAAATATCTTCATTTATCTAATTAAGCATGTAGTGATGAGTAATTAAAAAGTAATATACCAGATATTTAGTATGTAGGGGTACAGCAACCTGTTTTTAAATACAGTTCTTTGCTCTGACAGTCTCAACAAGCCTCCTGTATAGGTCTGGTAACATATTATTTTCCATTTATAAGCTGCAGCTGACATTGCTCAGTCTTTTATAACCATTCACTCTTGACAACAATCTGGTGGTTAATGAGGTGACTTGTGATTTGCTTTATGAGTATATCTAGATTCATGTTTATCTTTCTTTTTCTTCAAAAATGAAGGTAACAGAAAAAAAAGAAAGCTATAGCAGTACAGCATTATGTCCCCTATTATGGATTCTGGAATTAAAGGGGTTGTCCGGCCTAAAATTAAAAGTCTGCAGTCACTCTGTGACTTCAAGGACATGCCGGTTTCTGAGTAGGGAAAGGTGGTTATGCATGCAATATAAAAGTGTATGAAGCAAGTGCGAGGTCGTCCAGGGGGCATGGCATTCCAGTTGGCATGGTCTAGCTCAATACACATGTATGAAGCGAGGCCGCACCCACTAGATGGCTTTATCCTGGGATTATGCATATTGCATACATCACTGCCTTTCAAGGCTCAGAAACCGGAGAATCCTTGCGGCGCACAGTGCATCTGCTGGGGGTATTCAAAAGTCAGTCTGCAGCTGCACACAGTGATTGCAGGCTTTTCATTTTACACCCTGCAACCCCTTTAGCCAAATTGAAATAATAAAGTATACATGAGTGAACAAAGTGGAAAGGAAGAACAAAGACAAAAGAATCTAAATAATAAAAATAAAAGAGAAAGAGAAACTAATCACAAACTAAAGTGTTTCTATACTAATGCACAAAGCATGGGCAACAAACAAGGACAACTGGAACTACTAACACAGGAAAAGAAATATGATGTCATTGGAATCACTGAAACTTGGTGGGACAATACACATGTTTGGAATACAAGACTAGAAGGATTCATCTTATTTGCAAGAAACAGACTTGATAAACGAGGAGGAGGTGTCGCATTGTATGTTAGAAACGCGTATATCTGCACAGAGATTGAAGCTTCAGAGACTGGGAGTTCTGTGTAAACTTTTTGGGTAAGAATACAAGGACAGAACAATGGAAAGGACACCATTGTAGGCATTTACTACAGGCCACCTGTGCAAGCTTAAGATATGGATGAACTCTTTATGCATCAAATGGCTGAGTTCTCCAAATATGACATAGTTGTCATGGGAGATTTCAACTATCCAGACATTTGTTGGGAATCTCTCTCAGGCAAAACTAACAGGTCAAGGAAATTCTTATCCTCTCTTGCTGACAACTTTATCTTCCAAAAGGTAGGGGAGAAAACAAGGGGAACTGCTACCTTGGATCTAATCCGTATGAACAGGGAGGAAATGGTTGAGGAGGTAAAAGTGGCTGGGACCCTAGGAGGTAGCAACCATGCTATTTTAGAATTTTGGATAACTAGAGGAGGAAGACCTGTGAAGACTTAGACGTCAAGCTTAGATTTCAGAAAGGCAGATTTTAAGGGATTCAGAAAGAGAATTGGAGGGATCCAATGGCTGGATATCCTTAAAGACAAAAATGTCCAGGAAGGATGGGAAATCTTGAAAAATGAAATTCTCAAAGCACAATTGTTAACAATTCCGAAAAGAGGGAAGAATAGGAAGCATTTAAGGAAACCAGGATGGATGAACACAGCACTTAAGCACATGCTAAAAAGGAAGAAAAAAATGTTTATAAAATGGAAAGAGGGATGCATATCTAAAGAAGAATATAATGCTGTCGGCAGAACCTGCAGGGCACAAATCAGATTATTAAAGCTGACAATGAATTGAGGCTTGCAAGAGATGTCAAAAGCAATAATAAAGGATTTTGGGGATATGTCAAAAGTAAAAGAAAAGTCAAAGATGCTATAGGATTTTTACAGGATGAAAATGATGAAATGGTAAGACAGGATGTTGAGAAGGCCAAACTTTTAAATTCCTATTTTGCATCTGTTTTCTCTCAGAAAAGAAATGTAGCATCAACTGTTCTTCACTGTCCTATTAAGGGAATAGAAGAATCCAGGATATCTATAAACAGAAGAATAGTGAGGAAACACTTAGCTAACCTAAATGAATTCAAGTCTCCAGGTCCAGATGAATTACATCCCAGAGTACTGAAGGAGATAGCAGAAGAAATTTTTGAACCCCTCTCCATAATCTTTGAAAATTCTTGGAGAACAGGAGAAGTCCCAGAAGACTGGAGAAGAGCAAATGTTGTTCCTATCTTCAAAAAGGGGAAGAAGGTGGACCCAGGCAACTATAGGCCGGTGAGTCTGACTTCTATACCAGGAAAGATCTTTGAACAAATTATTAAACAACATGTATGTCAGTACCTGGATAAGAATGAAGTGATTAAACAGAGTCAGCATGGGTTTGTAACTAATAAGTCATGTCAGACTAACTTAATTTCCTTCTATGATGGAATCACTGATTGGGTGGATCAGGGAAATGCTGTAGATATAGTATATCTTGACTTCAGCAAAGCATTTGACAAAGTATCTCATACAATCCTTATTGAAAAAATGACTAAGTATGGAATGGACAAGGCAACTGTTAGGTGGATTCATAACTGGCTTAGTGATCGGACCCAAAGAGTGGTCGTAAATGGCTGCACATCCAGTTGGAAGAATGTCTCAAGTGGGGTACCACAGGGCTCTGTCCTGGGCCCTGTATTGTTCAACACCTTTATCAACGATATAGATGAAGGAATTGAGGGTAAACTGATATTAATAAAAAAATGGAGCAGTGGGCAGCAACTAACAGAATGGTTTTTAGCAGGGAAAAATGCAAAGTACTACATCTGGGCAATAAAAATGAAAAAAGCATATACAGAATGGGAGGAATAGGGCTAAGCAACAGCACATGTGAAAAAGACTTGGGTATACTAATAGATCACAGACTGAATATGAGTCAACAGTGTGATGCAGCAGCAAAAAAGGCAAATGCAATTCTAGGATGTAGTAACAGAAGCATACAGTCTAGATCACGTGAAGTCATTATTTCCCTCTACTCCTCTTTGGTCAGACCTCATCTGGAATATTGTGTCCAGTTTTGGGCACCACATTTTAAAAAAGACATCAACAAACTGGAGCAAGTTCAGAAAAGAGCGACCTGAATGGTGACCGGTCTGCAAACCCTGTCTTATGAGGAAAGGTTGCAGGATTTGAGAATGTTTAGTTTGCAAAAGAGAAGACTGAGAGGAGACTTAATAGCTGTCTACAAATATCTAAAGGGCTGTCACATTGCAGAAGGATCATCTTTATTCTCATTTTCACAAGGAAAGACTAGAAGCAATGGGATGAAACTGAATGGGAGGAGACACAGAATAGATATTAGAAAAAACTTTTTGACAGTTAGAGTGATCAATGATTGGAACAGGCTGCCACGAGAAGTGGTGAGTTCTCCTTCTATGGAAGTCTTCAAAGAGAGGCTGGACAGACATCTGACTGGGATGATTTAGCGAATCCTGCTTTGAGCAGGGGGTTGGACCAGATGGCCCAGGACGTCCCTTCCAACTCTGCGATTCTATGATTCTTTGATAAAACAAATTAATTGCTTTAATTTTTTTTAATATGTTTCAGCCCCATGTAATTATTATGCCAGTGATAATTGTGTCAGTCATAGTCCCATCCTCTAAGTTTTGTCATCCACAGAATTTCACTTTCTACTCTACCTCCTGCTTATAGTTAGAGATGAGTGAACCTCTGTCCACAAAGAAAAAGGCTGGGGTCATTACACTGGTAGGTGGCACCGTTCCTTTTCAGCTCATCAAAGAAATACCAGACTCCTTGGGCAGGTTTCATATACTCATATGCTTACTCCATGAAAGGCCATGCACAATAGTGAATGTATACGCACCTAACAAGGGACACATTCGTTTCTTGAACAAGCTAATCAAAAAAATAGACAAAGTCAAAACAGGTGATCTGATCTTACTAGGCGATTTTAATATTGTCCCAGATAGTAGCATGGATTCATCCTCATTAGTTCGCCACAAGGTTCCAGCTTTGAAAAACTGGTTAATTCAAAATGAGCTTTATGATGCTTTTCGTTGCTTGAACACATCGTCTCGTGAGTATTCTCACTTTTCAGATGTACATAAGACAGCATCTAGAATCGATCTACTACTTACTAATATATTTACTTTAACCAAAATTAAAGATATACAGTTCATGCAAAAGACCATCTCGGATCATAGCCCGGTTCTCGCTGAGTTCCTCGTCGGTCCTCCCTCTGACAAGCCATTCCGCTGGAGACTTAACCCAGCCTTGTTATATACCAGAGTACAAGCAAGAGATAGAAAACGTTCTCTTAAACTACTTCAAGGAAAATGTATCTGGTGAAGTAAATCAGTTCACGGTCTGGAATGCCCATAAGGCGGTCCTGAGGGGATGCCTTATGCAGATCCTCTCTAAACATAAGAAGAGAAATAGGGAAAAAATTACAAACCTACAGGCTCAAATTAATGATCTAGAAAAAAAACAAACCAACTTGAAAGTTCCTTCCCAAACCATCCAGGCTGAGATTTTGAGACTCAGACAGAGTCTGAGATCTGAAATCTACCAGGAATACGATGCAGCCATCAAAGCATCTAGGTATAAATCGTATACATCTCTCAACAAGCCTACCAAGTTTATGATGAGGAAATTAAAAAGAGAAAGAATCAAAAAAAGGATAATTAAGATTGTAGCTCCCTCTGGTGATCCCAAAATTCACCCTAGGGACATGGTCAACTCGTTTGCAGATTTCTTTAAAAATCTTTATAACCTGAAAGATGACCCCCAAACACCGGTGGTTAACTCGAATTTTGTGGATTCTTTTCTACAGAGTATCGATTTACCAAGAGTTGATGAGCTGGACTTGAATTATGTCAATAGCCCTTTTACAGAGAGTGAAATAGTTGAAGTTATCAAGAAACTGCAGTCCCAAAAATCACCAGGGCCGGATGGCTTCTCTGGGGAATACTATAAATCCTTTTCAAAAATTCTGGCTCCACAGTTGGCTTCCGTCTTTGGTCTGGCATCCTCTCGGGGTTCCTTCCCAAAGGAGATGTTAGAGGCAACAATTGTCATGATTCCAAAGGAGGGGGGAGACCCCAAGAGGATACAGAACTATATGCCAATCTCGCTCATAAACAGCGATATTAAAATCTATTCAAAGATCATCGCAAACCGACTAAAAAACATCCTTCCACGTCTGTTGGTGGATGATCAAATAGGGTTCACAGAGGGCCGCCAGGCCTTAGATGGGACTAGAAGGGTGTTGAACCTGATAAATTTAGCTAACAATTCGAGAACCAAAACAGCTTTTCTGGCACTGGACACCGAGAAGGCGTTCGATAGACTAAACTGGCTATATTTAAAAACAACTCTCGCTAGATTTGGCTTTGACGAGAAGTTTCTATCAACAGTCTTTACCCTATACTCGGGTCCTAGTGCCAGGATCTATGCAAACAACTTCCTTTCTGACTCGTTCGACATTACTAATGGCACAAGACAGGGGTGCCCCCTGTCTCCCCTTCTATTTTTGCTTGCCATAGAGCCCCTAGCGAAAAAATTAGATTAAACAATGATATTAAAGGCTTTGAAATGCCATCACGAAATTTTAAAATCGGGTTATTCGCAGATGATCTCTTCCTCACACTTCTTGATCCTGCACATTCCATTAAAGCCCTTTCAGATGAACTAGAAAAATTCTCTAGAGCATCCTATTTTAAGATAAACCCACACAAATCCAAATTTATAACTCTAAACATGAAACAATCCGAAATTAACGAAATAAAGACTCAAACCCAGTTCATTTGGGAGGAAAAAGAGATTGTCTATCTAGGGATTAGAATAGCAGGATCAATCCAAGCCACAGTTAGGGCCAATTTAGACAGCATTATAAAGACTATTACAGGCAATCTATCCTTTTTGGCTCAGTTAGAGACTTCAATTTTTGGGAAGATACTGGCAGTCAAAGCCTTTATCCTTCCCAAAATTTTATACATATTTAGGACTTTGCCAGTTAGCTTTCCACGCCAATCCATTGATAAAATTCAAGAGCTCATCCGACTATTTATTTGGAAAGGTAAGAAAGCAAGAATATCTGCAGACTTACTTTATAAAAATAAAAAACATGGGGGCGCAGGACTGCCCAACATATACGCTTATTATCAGGCCTCACTTGTTAAACAGAGCTGGCACTGGTTTATGGAAAACATGACACATCCGGCTTGGTATGGCTTGGAGAGAGATGCTAGTAATAGAGGTTCCACGCGAAAGCTTTTCTTTTACTTCCTTCTGCAAAAGATGAGTCTAAGCTAATATAGAAGAATACTAAATTTTCTTTATTAATAAAAAAGTTGACATGTACAGACATTGGTACTAGCAACATTAAATAACAGACATGAGCAGAACAAAGTAGAGATGGGTCGAGGATCAATCCTCAATATAGTGACCTATACATCCTAGAACGTAACAAATACCCTACCTAAGGTAGAAACACATATAGGACGGGAAATATGTCAATAGAATATATCAGTTGTCTGTATGCAGGAAAAATAAAGTATAAAGAGTATAAATCACCCTAGTCATAAACCATAAAAGGGCATTTCCAGCGCGCACTTGCTACCCGTGTTTGTTGCCATGTTGCCTGGTTACGGCCAGGCGCCGGCCGTCCCACGTGACTTGGTTTCCCCGGGCGGTAGTGACGCGTCGGTCTGCCATTGGAGGACACTTTATTCCCCTTTCTAACACTGCGTCCTTCCGCCCCTTCATGGGCGGAAGTGACGTTATGACATTAAGCTGGCAACAGGAGTTTATCGCCTCCCTGGTTTTTAATAGGCGCCAGTCGCCGCATATGACCCGCTTTCCCGGATGGTAATGACGTCCTCCCGCCCCATTGTGGGCGGAAGTGACGTTGCGGCACTAAGCTGGCAATAGGAGGTATTGTTCCTCCGCTTCCTGACCTCCCGGGAAATGGCTAATGACGTTTTAGTACATTATTGGAGGACATGCCGATGTTTACTTAATTTCATTGGCCAACATAGATATGTGAGATGTCTACCTATGATGACACAGCAGCGTCATTTGCTATCTATGCGCTGATTGGCTAAATAGCATATGTAGTGGGTATTTAAATGGGAATGTGGGTTCATTAAAGCCATGCTCCCTGAAGAAGGACATCTACACCGAAACGTGCGTTGGGGTCTTTTTCCCTGCCCCTGGGAACCACATTATGACGGGTAATCAATTGTACTTTGGCATCTAGTTACTCTTCTTCTATCAGGTCTGTTCTGAATATGCGGTTTATGACTAGGGTGATTTATACTCTTTATACTTTATTTTTCCTGCATACAGACAACTGATATATTCTATTGACATATTTCCCGTCCTATATGTGTTTCTACCTTAGGTAGGGTATTTGTTACGTTCTAGGATGTATAGGTCACTATATTGAGGATTGATCCTCGACCCATCTCTACTTTGTTCTGCTCATGTCTGTTATTTAATGTTGCTAGTACCAATGTCTGTACATGTCAACTTTTTTATTAATAAAGAAAATTTAGTATTCTTCTATATTAGCTTAGACTCATCTCTCTCCATCTGTTCCAAAAACATATACATGAAGAGGTGAGAGTCCGATTTAGGTGCTGATATCCGTCTCGAGAATTGGAACGATGCCATCAAATTCACTTACAATTCCAACATATCAATGGTCTTCACGAGGGTTATTTTAAACTGTTAAATAGGTGGTACTATACCCCGACAAGGTTATCACATTTTAACACAGAATTATCTTCCTTGTGCTGGAGAGGCTGTGGACATCAAGGGAACCTCTACCATATATTTTGGGGTTGTTCAAAGATCAAAAACCTCTGGTTCCAGGTCACACAGCACATTAACCTCATTGCTAAGAACTTCACAATTACGCCTGAAAGAGCACTTCTTTCATTAGACATGGAACAATTTGATGATTCGGTAAGACATATTATCATCCACATCCTCTTAGTGACTAAGACCATGTTAGCACAATGGTGGAAGAAAGTCGAGGTTCCTAAGTTTTCGGACATACTCGATAAAATAGACCAACATAGTGATTTAGAACTCAGATTTGCGATTAACAACAATCACATCCACAAATATACAAAAAAATGGAAGACTTGGAACAACAAATTCCATATCAAATACACCTATTAAGAGGTATTATATTTTGAGGCCTAAACATGGCCGTTTTCGTACCGGGATGTCGTATCTCCTTCCAAGAATGTTAGCCCATAATAAGGATTGTCGATTTTCTTTTCCTTTTTTGTTATTTGCTATATGCTATTTAATGCCTATTTGTGGGTTCTCTAGTTTTAAATTTTTTCCGTACCTGTACAAGGTTCTTTACTTCCCATTCCCTTTCCTCCCTTCCTACCTTCCTTCCCTTACCCTGTTTAATGACTGAAAACCAATAAAATTATTTGAAAAGAGATGAGTGAACCTTTCAATGTTTGGTACTGTTCAGCAAACATCCCTATATTAGCTGAATGGTTTGTCGAATGTACCCAAACCATCTTGAATTCAGTGGGACGCAAAACCAAACATATATACAACACATTAGAGGGGAAACAAAAAGATTCCCAAACAGTTCAAATTAGGGACAGACACCAGAAAAAAAGTGGAATCAATTGACCCAGAGTGAAAATAGTATAATTGCGCGGCATGGATGCATGAGACAGGGCTTACACCAGCATTTCTAGCCGAAACATTGATCGGTAACAGGTGGACACTCATCTGAGTGCCAGGTATAGGCTTGGTGTCCTGAGAGGTCTGACAAATTCAGGCAACAAATGACAGAAAAAACTGACGGCACATCCTAGTCTGAATAGATGCATACCAAAAAACAGCTTACATATCAAAATAAGGAAATGGTTGCACTCAATTGCATTAAGGCATATCAAATATGAAATATATGAAATGTGAATAGCATAATGGCTTTTGGAATTTAGAAAAAACATATGAGATACTTAGCACAAAATTTAGCCAAAAGATGTGAGCCCATTCACCAACGTCAAGGTGATCTCATTGAACGAGTCCCTATTCTAACTGCCTCATGTGAACTACTGGCTAATAACAAGATAAAGCCTATATTTATAGGAAGATCGGAACCAAAAAGTGATTGGATGTAATTAAAATCACAGCTTGATGAAGGGCGGAGTGCTCAGTCAGAAAGCTAACATACAAATGACAGAATAAACTGACGGCACATCCTAGTCTGAACAGGTGCATACCAAAAAACAGCTTATACCCAACTTGGAGTCTCCACATTTCCAAAATTTATTGTCACACACTACTAAAATGGCATCAAATTCCATACCATAAAAACAGTATAATGAGCCTCTGGCACACCTTCCACATCAGGAGACCCACCAGATGGAGACCCAGCTTGAAGTCTCCATATTTCAAAAAATTGTTTGTAACATCAGCAGCAGTAGCAACAGCAGACAAAAAAGCCATGACAAAGCTGTCACAGAGTGCAATGACGCAAGATCAATGCATGACACTCAAAACTACATCATCGCCCATTCTGCCCAGTCTGCGACTGGGGTGCATAAGTTATTGGAGATCCATGACTTCCTTTTCCAGGGGGGAAGCATCTGGCAAAATTTACTCTAGTACCGTGGTTCTAACAGAGTGGCAACCCAGTAGTAAGCAGTATTTTCAGTCCTAACAATACAGATATTATGTTGCAGATAGTGAAGAAAAAGGCACTCATGTGTCAGGCGCTTACATGAGGTCCAAGTCTATGGTGTGTTGGTGGCGGGGTAAGACTCAAACTTACTTCCTCTGATATTCCAGCCCACCATGGACAACTGAGAGGGGATCATTATCTTCTTCATCTCCTAACTGTTGCGTGCCCATCACCTGTTCCTCCTCATCTCCCTCCATTTGTTCCTCAGCTCCTGCACCTTCACTAACAATTTGTCTGGTACCATGAGCCCTCCTCAATCACTGTAATACACCCTCCCATGGAACTCTTCTGTGCAATGACAGTCTGGAACTTAGAGATATTGTTATCCCTTTTGCATCTTAATCTGCTCACACCTCTTCCTCTGGGTCCACCACCTCCTCCTGAAGACTATTCAAACTGTGCTCCAGCATGTAGATGACCAGAATAGTGATGCTGATAACATCATCATCAGTGCTAACCATCTTAGTAGCCATTTCAAAACTGTGCACAAGGGTGCAGAGATCCTTCATCGGTGCCCACTCCGCAAGCATGATTTGCACCATATCTGTACTGCGCTTGCCCAGACTATGCAAAATGACATACTCCACGAAGGCTTGTCGATGTTGTCACAGTCGCTGCAACATGTGCAGAGTGGAATTCCACCGTGTCGGCACATCACATATAAAACAGTTAACCGATAAGGAGATAGACCTCTGTAGCGATGCAATGATGCAAATCGGTAATCTGTGGGGTGCGATTGGCGAAAGAGAGCACGCAGCGAACATGCTTCCTGCAGCAGCATATCCAGGTCATGATAGTGGCAGACAAACTGCTGCCCCACCAGGTTGAGGGCGTGAGCCATGCAAGACACTTGTGTGAGGTTGTCCCAGCGTAGGGCCACCACCAAGTTCTCATCTTTATCACAAGTGGCCTTCCATGGCTCCAGGTTCAGTGGAGACAGGCATTAATGTAACTCAGCCTGGATAGCTGTCAACTCTTGAGTTGTGTGACTGTGATCTCCAAGGCATATTAATTTAAACACTGCCTGATTGCAGTGACCCCTGGCTATGCAGTACAGAGGAGAGTGATTTTCTCTGCGCTGTTGAAATGTGTTTCTCATTAAGGGAGAGGTTGAGGGTGCAGGTGGAGGTTTTTGAGGAGGTGGAAGAGCCAGAATCAGTGGAGGAAGTGTTAGATATAGAGTTTTGCCCTGCAAGCTTTGGGGATTCCAAGACTTTTGGAGCAGCCCCTTTACCACCTGCCCCCACAGCTACTAGAGTCACCCAGTGCCCAGTCAGCGAGATGTAACACATCTGACCATGTATGCTCGTCCAGGTGTCAGTTGTGAAATGCACCCTGGCAGACATAGATTTTGTCAGGGAACGGGTCATGTTGTTTGTGACATGCTGGTGTAGCACAGGCACAGCTTTCTTAAAAAAGTAATAGCGACTGGGCAACTGGTACTCTGGACTTTAACGGCCATCAACTTTTGGAAACTGTCTGTATCCACCAGGCAGAAAGGCAGCATTTCCAGAGCCAAAAGATTTTAGATGGTGGAGTTCAACTCTTAGCTTTCGCATGTATAGGAGGAAACATTCTTTTACGTGACCACAACTGTGGGACCGAGGGCTTGCTGCTGTACTGAGAGAGGGTGGAGTACAGTCAAGAGGACAAACTGCTGGACTGTGTGTGAGGTGCAAGCTTAGATGTTATGGTCGATTGAGAAAGATATGTTGTGCTTGGTGAAGCGAAAACAGCAGGCATCTCCACTTCCGTAACAGCTAACGAGCTCTTACACACCCAGACTGTAAGAGGTTCTGTGGCCAGAGACCTGGGTGAAAACATGTCCCATGGTGACGGATGTGGAATAATCAACAGATGCGGTAAATAGTAAGGCCAGTGATTGATGAGGCCTGCTAGTCCGTATTTTAGAGCAGTGTGATTCCCAGAGTAAGACATGTTGATCTTGCATGTGTCGGTTCATTCATGTAGTAGTCAAATCTGTAATTTTTGCCTCTACTGAGTCGTTTTTTGCAAAGTTGGCAGAGAACTTGAGTTGGGTCATCCTTTGCGGTCTCAAAAAAGCGCTTAAGCTATGCAACCCTTGCTGCCTCTGCAAACTGCAGACTCAAGACTGATGCTGGCCACAGCCACAGTTGTGGCTGAGGATTAAGTGACATAGTAACATAGTAGCATAGTTAACAAGGCCAAAAAAAACATTTGTCCATCCACTTCAGCCTATATTCTATCAGAATAAATCCCCAGATTTACATTCTTCTAAAGAACCTAATAACTGTAAGATACAATATTGTTATGCTTCAGGAAGACAACCAGGTCTCTCTTGAACCCCTTCGACTGAGTTTGCCATTACCACCTCCTCAGGCAAGGAATTGCAGATTCTCATTGACCTAACAGTAAACAATCCTCTTCTATGTTGGTGGAAAAACCTTCTCTCCTCCAGGCGCAGAGAATGCCCCCTTGTGACCTTCACCTTCCTTGGCATAAACAGATCCTCGGAGACATATTTGTATTGTCCCCTTATAAACTTATATATGATTATTAGATCGCCCCTCAGTCGTCTTTTTTCTAGACTAAATAATCCTAATTTTGCTAATCTCTCTGAGTATTGTAGTTCCCACATCCCCTTTATTATTTTTGTTGCCCTTCTTTGTACTTGCTGTAGTTCCATTATATTCTTCCTGAGCACTGGTGCCCCAAACTGTACACAGTACTCCATGTACGGTCTAACCAGGGATTTGTACAGAGGACGTATAATGGTCTCCTCATGTATATACAGACCTCTTTTAATGCACCCCATGATTCTGTTTGCCTTAGCAGCCACTGCCTGACACTGGCTTCTCCAGGTAAGTTTATCATTAACTAGGATCCCCAAGTCCTTCTCCATGTAGAATCGTAGAGTCGTAGAGTTGGAAGGGACCTCCTGGGCCAACTGGTCCAACCCCCTGCTCAAAGCAGGATTCGCTAAATCATCCCAGTCAGATGTCTGTCCAGCCTCTGTTTGAAGACTTCCATTGAAGGAGAACTCACCACTTCTCGTGGCAGCCTGTTCCACTCATTGATCACTCTAACTGTCAAAAAGTTTTTTCTAATATCTAATCTGTGTCTCCTCCCATTCAGTTTCATCCCATTGCTTCTAGTCTTTCCTTGTGCAAATGAGAATAAAGTTGATCCTTCTACAATGTGACAGCCCTTTAGATATTTGTAGACAGCTATTAAGTCTCCTCTCAGTCTTCTCTTTTGCAAACTAAACATTCCCAAATCCTGCAACCTTTCCTCATAAGACAGGGTTTGCAGACCGGTCACCATTCTGGTCACTCTTTTCTGAACTTGCTCCAGTTTGTTGATGTCTTTTTTAAAATGTGGTGCCCAAAACTGGACACAATATTCCAGATGAGGTCTGACCAAAGAGGAGTAGAGGGAAATAATGACTTCACGTGATCTAGACTGTATGCTTCTGTTAATACATCCTAGAATTGCATTTGCCTTTTTTGCTGTTGCATCACACTGTTGACTCATATTCAGTCTGTGATCTATTAGTATACCCAAGTCTTTTTCACATGTGCTGTCACTTAGCCCTATTCCTCACATGTCAGATTTACCCAGCGGTTTCCCGTTCAATGTGCAGTGGTGATATTGATTCCTTCTTCCCATGTGTATAACCTTACATTTGTCATTGCCAAACTGCATCTGACACCTTTCAGCCCAAGTTTCCAACTTATCCAGATCCATCTGTAGCATAATACTATCTTCTCTTGTATTGACTGCTTTACATAGTTTTGTATCATCTGCAAATATTGATATTTTACTGTGTAAACCTTGTACCAGATTGTTAATAAATATGTTGAATAGAATAGGTCCCAACACCGACCCCTGTAGTACCCCACTGGTCACAGTGACCCAGTTAGAGAATATACCATTTATAACCACCCTTTGCTTTCTATCACTAAGCCAGTTACTTACCCATTTACACACATTTTCCCCAAGACCCAGCATTCTCATTTTGTGTACCAACCTCTTGTGTGGCACAGTATCAAATGCTTTGGAAAATTCCAGATACACCACGTCCAATAACTCACCTTGGTCCAGTCTATAGTTTACCTCTTCATAAAAACTGATTAGATTGGTTTGAGGGGAGCGAATCCTCATAAACCTATGCTGATATGGGGTTAAACAGTTATTCTCAATGAGATAATCCAGAATAACATACCTCAGAAACCCTTAAAATATTTTACCAACAACAGAGGTTAGACTTATTGTCCTATAATTTCCAGGTTCACTTTTAGAGCTCTTTTTGAATATTGGTACCACATTTGCTATGTGCCAGTCCTGTGGAACAGATCCTGTCGCTTTAGAGTCCAGTACCTAAATATAAAAAATAATGGTTTGTCTATTACGTTACTTAGTTCTCTTGGAACTCATTGGTGTATGCCATCTGGACATGGTGATTTATCTATTATCTTCTTGAGTTAGATTGGTGACCCTTAGGCTATGTGCATACGTTCGGAATTCCGCAACGCCCAGCTGCGGGAAATACGCATGCGGAATTGGCACGCGTATTCCCACTAAACACTATCGTTTTGCAAGTGTAATTAGCTTGCAGAATGCTAGCATTTTCCAAGCAGTCTGTGGCATCGCTTGGAAAACTGATTGACAGGTTGGTAACACTTGTCAAACATAGTGTTTGACAAGTGTGACCAACTTTTTACAAGCTAGGATGTTAAAAATAATTTAAAAAAATAAAAAAAATGGTTATTCACACGTTCCGATGGCCCCCGATCTCCTCATCTGCACTCCCGGCATCTTCTGGTCCCAGTGATGCTTTGCGCGAAGGACCTTTGTGACATCACGCTGGTGAGAGCGCGACGTCATCTCAGGTGATTTGTGCAAAGCATCACTGGGACCGAAAGATGCTGGCAGCGTGGCGGACAGGCTGGAAGGCTCCGTCGGCCGTTGTAAGGTGGGAATATCCTATTTTTTATTTTAATTCTATTTTTTACAGGATTATGGTACCCAGGGCATGGAGGAGAGTCTCCTCTCCTCCAGACCCTGGGTACTATCTGCACCTGAAGCGCTCACTTTACGCATGTTGGGCATAGCCACATGCATAAAGTGAGCGTTTCAATGCAATCCTATGGGTGCGGAATCGCCGCGATTCCGCAAAAAGAGTGAACATGCTGCGTATTTTTCCACAATGTGATTCCGCAGCGGAAAAATCCGCAGAATTAGCACAGCAATGCGGAATCCCATAGTATTGTATGGGATCTGTTTTCTTAGCATTTTCGCAGCGTTTTCGCAGCGAAAACGCTAAAAAAAATGCAATGTGTGCACACAGCCTTAATATAGGGTTTTCTTTGTCTCTCAGCATTTCACCTAGCATTTTATTTTCCACTGTGAATACCATGGAGAAGAAGGTGTTTAATATATTAGCTTTTTCTTCGTCATCTACAACCATTCTTTCCTCACAATTTTTTAAGGGGCCTACACTTTCGATTCTTTTACTATTGATATAGTGGTAGAACAGTTTGGGATTAGTTTTACTCTCCTTAGCAATGTGCTTCTCTGCTTCTATTTCGGCAGCTTTAATTAACATTTTCCCAGTCAACCAGATTAAAGGCATCTCTACGCTGGTCAATCTTTGCCTTCCTAAATTTCAGTGTTTTTGTGACTCCCTGACAAGTCCCCCTAGAGAAAGACAAGTGAAACTGGACAATATTATGGTCGCTATTTCCTAGATGCCCAACCACCTGCAGATTTGTTATTCTGTCAGGTCTATTAGAAAGTATTTGGTCTAAAAGTGCTGCTCCTCTGGTTGGATTCTACACCAATTGTGAAACATAATACTTCTTGGTATTAGCAGAAATCTGTTGCCTTTATGGGTTTCGCAGTTCTCTGTGTTTCCCAGTTAATATCCACGTAGTTAAAGTCCCCCAAAACAAGCACCTCATTATGGGATGCAGCTTCATCTATCTGCCTTAGTAGTAGCTTTCCATGATTTCTGTTATATTTGGGGGTTAGTAACAGACCCCAATGAGAATTTTGTTACTATTTTTCCGTCCATGTATTTTGACCCATATAGACTCGACATCCTCATTCCCTTCGCTAATATCCTCCCTTAAAGTGGACTTTAGACAAGACTTTACATAAAGGCAAACCCCTCCTCCTCTCCGATTTTTATGATCCTTTCTAAACAGACTGTGACCCTGTAAGTTAATTGCCCAGTCATAGCTTTCATGTACCCATGTTATTCCCACTATGTCATAGTTACTTGTAGATATTTCAGCTTCTAGTTCTTCCATCTTGTTTGTCAGGCTTCTGGAGTTTGCAAGTACGTAGTTTAGAGGATTTTTTTTAGTTTCAATCTCTCCCTGTGGATGGATTTAGAAATTTTATTACCTCCCTTCCGAGTATGTTGTCTTGGGTCTTCTTTGCCGCACCTCACATCCTTCATCAGTATATTTTCTGGCTTCATGTTCGTGTCTAACATTTTAATTCCTGTCCCCTCTTCTTCTAGTATCGCCCTCCAGATGAGTGTAGCGAATCTTCTGGAGAATGTGTGTTTCCCAGGCTTGTTGTGGTATAGTCAGTCTCTGGTGAGGAGTCCGTCATAGGAATCCGTCGTACAGGTAATTCACACCGTGGTCCAGGAATCCGAATCCTTGTCTGCACCATCGTCTTAGTGAGTTGTTCGCATCAAGGATCTTGATCCATCTCCTGGTGCCATGCACGTCTACTGGAAGTATAGAAGAAAAATCTGCATCCAGTTCCTTTACTTTCTTCCCCAAATCTTCAAAGTCCTTGCAGATTGTCCTTAGGTCCTTCCTTGCCGTATCATTGGTGCCAAAATGTATCAGAAGAAATGGGTGGACGTCCTTGGTACTTGTTCCATCTCCTGGTGCCATGCCTATCTACTGGAAGTATAGAAGAAAAAACTGCCAGTGCATCCAGTTCATTTATTTTCTTCCCCAACTCTTCAAAGTTCTTGCAGATTGTCAGTAGGTCCTTCCTTGCCGTATCATTGGTGCCAACATGTATCAGCAGAAATGGGTGGTCGTTCTTGGTACTTGTTCCATCTCCTGGTGCCATGCCTATCTACTGAAAGTATAGAAGAAATAACTGCCTGTGCATCCAGTTCATTTATTTTCTTCCCCAACTCTTCAAAGTTCTTGCAGATTGTCAGTAGGTCCTTCGTTGCTGTATCATTGGTGCCAACATGTATTAGAAGAAATGGGTGGACGTCCCTGGAGCTGATGAGCTTTGGTATCCTATCATCACATCCTTGATCTTCGCACATGGGAGGCAGCATACATCTCTTGCGGTTATGTCCAGTCTGAAGATGGCTGCTTCTGTGCCTCTCAGTAGTGAGTCTCCCACCACTACCGCTCTTCTTCGCTTCTTGGCTATACTTTTAGTTGTCACTTCTATGTGTTGCTGTGTGCCCTTTTCTTTTTTGCTTGCTGGTAGTGCCTCATCCTTAGATGTGCCATCTTCGTCCTCCACAAGGCCTTGGTATCGGTTTCTCAGTTGTGTGGATGGTGATGTCTCCATGGTCTTCTTACTTCTTTTGGTCACATGCTTCCACTCATCTGCTTTTGGAGGTTCTCTGACACTTAATCATCTTCTGTGACAAGTAGAGATGCTTCTTTTCTGTCTAGGAACTCTTCATTTTCTTTGAGTTTCAAAGTTGCAATTCTATCATCCAGAACCCGCACCATTTCTTCTAAAAGGGCCAGTAGTCTACACATCTGGCAGGTGAAGTTGGATTCTTCTTCTGGTCGATCTGTGAACATGTAGCACATGCTGCAGCTCACCATGTAGGTTGTCACATCTGCCATGTTGCTCCTAGATCCTGCTGACTTGCTGTGTGTCTTCCTTCTTGTGTAATTTACTGTGTGTAAACTTCTTGTATAATCTGCTGTGCTTGTCGTGGTTGCATCACTCCGTGTTTGTGCGGCAAGCTGCAACGTAACCACCTAATCTTCCACCTCCACCTCCTCTGCTGAGCTACTCAGCTGCATGCCTCTGGGTTCTCACCAAGTGAGGTGCACAACCTCATTGTTATCCTCTCTGTTCTCCCACTCTTCACCCTGAGAGTCTCCCTCCCCCTCTTCCTGCCCTGACACCACAGTACAGTCCGCATGCGCCTCAGGTATCTGAGTTTCATCAGTATCACCTCTACCCCCAGGGGTTAACATCTGGTGATGAGGGTTTGGATTCTTCTCTGATCCTACTTTCTCTGTCCTCATATCCACCAATAAAAAGTTTTTGCATCAGCACAGATGAGTTAATCCTCTGGATTCTGTGAATCTTTGGAGCAGACCTCTGATGCCTATGGAGTAGAATGTGCAAACAGTTCTGCAGACAGGTCGATCTGTGGTTCCACACAGTCATTTGGCGGTTGGAAAGTTGTGATGCGTGGGGAAATAAGCGTGATTTGGGCGCCACCTCTGAGGATTGTACTGTGTGTGATGTTAAGATGAAGGAAGAGGAGGAGAGGCCACTTGATGCAGTGCTTGCCGTCCAATAGAGCACATGCTCTTTCTGACCCTCATCTACAAGGCATACTGCTGTGTGGTTGCCAAAGAAAGGGAGTCAAGTAGCCCATCCAGTAACAGATGTTGTCAGGTGTCATTGGATAGGGCGAGACGGTGTTTGTTCAGTAGAGCTTTCAGTTACATTACCACCTAACCCATGTACACATCGAACAAGTCTATTCCCCCTTCTGACACAACCTCGCTTTTTCCCACTCATGTTGTATGTACCCTTCCCCTCTTTTAACCAGCTGTTTCACAACCTTAGGCCTAGACCTGTTAATTGCCTGTCACTAAATGAACAATCTGTATTTATTTTCTGAGATAGTGTGCCTGAACAACAATATTAGCCCTAAAGATTTTGATTAACAAATGGGGCCTCTTCAGTCCTGGCAGCATTACAATATTAACCCAAATGATTTTAAGTAAGTAATATGGACTCCAACTTGCACAACACTATGAGCCCTACCAATCTGGATTAGCAAATGGAGCCTGCTAGCTGAACCTCAATATTAGGCCTAAAGATTATGAATAGCAAATGGGGTCTCCTGAGTCCTGACTGCAACAGTATTAGCCCAAACGATTTTGAGTAGGAAATATGGACTACAGACTGCGTAACACTATTAGCCCTAGCGATTTGATTAGCAAATGGGGCCAGCTGGCTGAACCTCAATATTAGGCCTAACGATTTCGGTTAGCAAATAGGGACTCCTGAGTCCTGACTGCAACACAGTATTAGCCCAATCAATTTTGAGTAGGAAATGTTGACTATGGACTGCACAACACTATTAGCCCTAATGATTTTGATTAGCAAATTTTAGCAACACAGTATTAGCCCAATCAATTTTGAGTAGGAAATGTGGACTCCTGCCTGCACAACACTATTATCAAACTAGTTTGATGCTGGATGGTCAATTTCACAGAGGACAGGATCCTATGCAACTATATGACAAGGTAACTTGCAGGAGCGGCCTCTTTGCGCTGTTACCCTGAGAAAATGGTGCCAGCAAAACAACATGTCCGCTTTTTTTATGGAGAGGGACATGTGACTTCAGCAGCCAATAACAGAAGCCCTTGTGTCATGACATTGTGGATGATTTCTGTGCCCTGATTGTGTGCCGGAATGTACACACATTAAGTTATTAAGAAAAAAATTACACTCCGTCGCTTCTCTGACCTATATACACCCCTCCCCTCATAAAACATATCCCCCCCGCACATCATGCAGAAACACTACCTAGCCCAATCATAACAAAAGCATTAGTGGCAGCACGATCATTTACCTGTCTGTGACCAAATTTTGCTGACTTTGATGAAAAATGCTTGGGAAACCAAACACGTATCCGAATGTGCTACGTTTGTGCCGAGTTTGAAATTGGCGAACTTTTTCCGAACAAGTTCACTCATCTCTATAGTATCAAGAGAAAGATAAAGCAAGTGATTTTGCATGACTCCACACTAATATTAAAGTGGTTGTTCCACCCCAACTAATTGCAAGAATGGAGACTATGGGTATCGTGTTTTATAAGAGCTACAGTAGTGTATGGGTATTGCTGCTCCATTTATTTTCTTTTTGTCTAGAACAGATAGCTCAGTATTTTGGTCAACTTTGAAAATCTCATAGATTGTGAATCGAGTAGCACCATGACTGCTCTTCAGGATCCTCCTTATCTGGTTTTAACGAACCAACTAGCGGTAAACATTTTCTGACTGGCGGTTGTTTAATAGACTGTTTACACAGGCATACCACGGTAAATGATGCACACTTAACAATCTGTAGTAGATCATTCAGTGCGCATAGGCTGCTATTCTTCTTGGCAGATCAAGTCCTGTTTATACAGGCTGATGCATCTCTGGGAATAATGATTTTTTGCATTGCAGAAAATATCATTTCACCAGATAAATAAGCTTTCATCTGGTGAAGTGATGAATGCTTGTTTGTTTATAGGGTGATTGGCAGCCTGTTTATGCTGAAAAATTATTGTGAATCAAATGTTCTTAAGAATGCTATGCATTACCAGGCATAGTTGTCCATATGGGTGAGCTGCTTTGACCATGTAGGCATTCAAAAGGATAGCCTCTTTCCTCTTTAATTTGATGATTGTGATGAGTTGTGGAGATCAAACCAGTGACCTAAAAGAACTCAGATAGGAGACTGACATACTGTATACTGGCATATAGCAATCATATTAAACATCCTGTTCTGTTCCTTGCTATGTGTGTTCTTTAGTCTCTACATGTACATTCTCTTCTAATGTCACAGGGCCCTACTTACAGTGTGACTGTGCTAAGCAGTTAATTTTTATATATTTTAATATTTATTCATTGGCTATGTGTCACAGAATTTTCTCTGACTAAATATCTAAATTGTATTCATCATTTCAGGCAAGATGTACTGAAATGCAGATATCTTTATAAACCAGAACTTTTTTTGTAAATAAAACAAATATTAAAAGTAAAAGCCATAGATTAATTTTCCAATAATATTTTCCAATAATTTTTGTAATACACTTTTTTTTAAATTAACATCACAAACCACTAAATACAATAGACATATTTGGTATCTCAATAATTGTAACATTCCATGCAATACAGTGAACACATTATAGTAGTTGGCAATGACTTAAAAACGGTGAAATTTTTTTCCATGTTAATACTGGTTAAATGTAATGCCTACATACAGTGTCGACTGGGATACCAAGGACCCACGAGTAACCAATTCCACGGACCCACTTTTCAGGTACATGCAAAGGTGACATTACCTTCAGTCACAAATTTATATAACAGTTAACTGTGCAGATTGTTAAATGAATAAGGTGTTGCCTTTGTTTTCACATAGTGATTCAAGTATGTAGTGCCATGTACTGCTCATATCAGATGGTGGAAGCTTATTCTTGCACAGAGGCCCACCGGACGATTCTCCTGTGGGCCAGTCCAAATTTGCTTTTATAAATCCATTGCAAAATCACATCTAAAAAAACTAGAGTGCACCATCCATCAACATCGTAAAAATATATATACTGAATATGTTAAATTTATATTTTCTTGACTGGATAATGTTAGATTCGATAGGATAGTATTAGGCATCTGGGTCCTGCGTCTGCCCTGCAGGAATCCAGAGCCTCACATTCTGCGGTCTCCTGCTGTCTATCTACTGCAGAGAAGATTACTTTGCATCAGACTGCTCCAGAGACTAAGTCCCTCTGTGCTCCTACTGGGCATGCTCACGAGGCGATCTCCCATTGGAGATCGGGAGTCATGTGCCCAGGTCCTGCTCCAGATCTCATTGGTCCATCTCGGAGATCTGGAAGGTCCCGCACAGCTATAAAAAGCGTGCATGACCGTTCGGCCATGCGCTAGTATAGACTTTTCAAGCTAATGTGTGAATGGTGACGGATGTATGACTCTGGTGACTGACTCATTTGAAACCACTTCCATCTGATATTATTCATGTGGATAGGGAATTAGTGCAGCAGTCAGTACCAGTCAGTGGCAAGCCTTAGGCCACTGTGCACACCGCACCTCTACTCTAGCGTCCGACATTGCGCCTGCTTCCTAGCTTTGTTGACTAGCGGCCGTGTTCTACGCCGCACTGCAGTTGCAGCCCTCCTTGGCGTCCGCAGTAGCGGCGCCAAACACAAGGTAGGTCTAGACGGACGCAGCCCCTCTGCCTTGGGTCCTGCTCCTGTGACCAGATACCGTGTATGCATTTCCCTGTGGTCTGTGACACTAACAGGCACAGCGTTTTCATATGTTTATGTTGCGGCGCCTCTGTGTGTGAACAGAGCCCGCTTTGCACACTTCGGGTGAAGTCTAACCCGTGCGCATTATACCGCCATATTGCTCATCTGTCATTACCTAGCAGCGGTGTAACATCTACTGCACGGTGGACCCTGAGCGGCAAACGCACTTTATTATTTATTTTTATTTAGTGTGTTCTGCCGTTCCTAACAGGATAGTCTGCTATGCTATTCTATACATGTTTTGCAATATGTTGGCAAGACAAAGACCAAAAGGACACTCTTTAGACCTCTATCCCTTATTTCCCGGCATATACACTAAACGTACAACACAAAATTGATGTAAATGTAGCTGTAATATCACTGCCAGCATCCTTGCATGGCTTCCCATACCTCACCATGCAGGGACACCAACTTACTTACCACTCCAGGCCGTGCAGTGACTTCTCTGTCCGCTGCTTGCTGTGTGCTGTAAGCTATGTGTTCTCAGCTGACTGTGCATACTTCCTGCTGCATGGTTAGGGCGGCCTCCCCCATGAGCTTTCTGATTCTAAAAGAAACAGTCAACACATTCCTAATGCTTATTGCTGAGAGGCACTGGGTACTTAAAGTACCTCCACCTATTGGAAGGTGCCTGGGCAACATTCTCTTTCAGTGTGTGTGCAACTGCTGAGTTGCAAGGTACTTTCCTGTTTCTGCCACCCTGGGGGCTGAATACCCAGGCCTGAACCCTGAACCCTGAATCTGTACCTGTGTCTGATCTTTCCTGTGTCTGCCGCGCTAGTACCTGTGTCTGTCCTTGTCTGAATTAGGACCTATCCCTGAACCTGTGTGCATCCAAGTTTGGATCTTTACCTAACCTGCTGTGCCTGTACCTGTACTTATCCCTAAAACCTGCATTGTCTGAACCTGCACCTTTTCCTAAAACCTGCAGTATCTGAACCTGTTCCTGTCCATGAAGCCTGCAGATCTGAATAAGTGATTATCTCTAATCTGTTGTTGCTGTGCAACATTAGTGTTTAGTGAGTACACTTGCTTCTTCATTGTGCAAGGGGCATTCATTAAAGATTTCCCCTGACCCACTTCTATTTATCACAGGATGCTGAAACTGCAAACGTGTAATGATATAAGTCTCCATAGGTTTCATGCCAATTTACTACTCAGAACTGATAATGGCCTTGATTTTACAGGTGCTGAAGTGGTGTGAGGTTTGATAATGGATCAAATGGAATACAGAGCAGTCATCAAATTCCTTTACTTGTAAAGCTGCACACCAAAGGAGATGTTCGATGAGATGAAAGAGGTTTATGGTGATGACTCCTCATCATATGTAGTCAAGAACTGGCATCGTCAATTCAAATGTGGTCGGAGTGTAGGGTCGGTGGGCCGAGCTGGGGGGGTGGTCCCTCGATACACCGCGCAGTGACGTACAGACACATGATGAGGCAAGTTTCGGGTACAACAGGTCCAAGTGTATTCTCTTGCCGTCCACCTGACGGTCTCCGAAGTACACTGCACTTCACTTCACTTTGCTTCACTTCGCTTATCGGCCCCCCGTTTCCAGGGCCGCTTCCCGCACACCATACCTTACACCGGGGATGTACATTTACGCACCGTCCCCTCTTCACTCTTCGACGCTCCTGTCAGATCCCTCACTGTGGCCGCCTTAGGCCCGTAAACCAACAGCACTTTTACTGAACAGTCGTCTCTCTCTCTCAATACAATATGCGTTACGTCAGTGCCTTGTCTATACTGCAGTACTCTGGTGTCAGGACCACCCCCCTGACTTTCTCTCTCCTCAGTCCCCCTGGTTTAGTTGTCCTCACAGTGCACAAACTGTCGTAGTCCTCCTGTCACTGGAGCTCCCCCTGGGGACTGGAACTTTCTGGAACCCTGCTGTCAAATTTATATCATTCCCGGTTCCCTGTAACTCCGCCCCCCATGACCAACGGTTTCCTAAGCCCTAAGCTGATGTCAAGTCCTTTGTTCACACTCCTTCCTGCCCTCTAATGGTCAACCCAAGGTACTGCACGTCCACTACACTTTCTCAGCTGGTTCCCCACTGTAGTAACTGACACCTGTCTAAACAGTGCAAACCTTCCTTTCTCTGTTCTGACAAGTCTGTCCGTCCATCAGGTCACCTTCCCTACACTCCCCCTTGCTTTGCCTATTGTTGTCCTTGACAATCGTAATCCCTGCCTTCGTTGTTCTGAAGCTTCACCTACACTCTGTTGTCAGACCAGTTGTTGAGCAAAACCCACTACCCACGGGGGCCGAACCATACTGGGAGCACCATGCTCTGAGTAGCCTACTGCTACTCACCAGCGCGCACGCTACATGACAACGTCTTTCAAATTGGGCTAGGTACACCCATATTCTCTCTATGGCATGTACCTTCCCCTACTCTCCCCTTCTGTCACCTTCCACTGTCTGGTACGCCATGATCGAGGCCTCACACCTACCAGATCATTGCCGGCATCCACCTTCCTCCTTCAGGGGTGTCCGTGGTATCGGGGACCTGACCTAGGACAGCTGTCTTTCTCACGTCTTCCATCTCTTTTACCTTTCTTTCAGTTACATATCATGGTCGGCTTCTCGGTCTCCCAGACCTTCTCCACACATAGACCCCTTTCGGATCTCACACTTCCCTTTGGTCACACAGACCTTCCCTTACCCTGACCTGTTGCATTTTTCTTGTGCATATTATACAACAAAACAACTTTATACTATCACAAATACCCCATTTTCATTTTTTTTTTCTTTTCTATTGCTTCAAAAATCAACATACAACAATAAAAACATCACTCTTCTTGACATCCTCGCTTTGCCAGGCTTAATACCAAAAAGAAAAACCCAAACTTCTATATTAAACTTTTTTTTTAACTCGGAAGCAAACTGTCCTTGTGATTTGCACAACGGTGCAACGAAATTTCGAAAGTTTGAACCACTTCCTAGTGGCCGGCAGCAAGGGGCCCCACAGCCGTGGAGCTCCCGGGATGTAGGGAGTGTCTTCAACAGTCCTCTTTACGGGGGCTCGTGTTCTTCTGGCTCAGCAATCACAGCTACCGCGTAGAAGCTGTGGGGACAGTACTCTTTGCAGTACGACACCAAGTCCCCCTCTTGTAGAGCCCGGCCGTGATGAATAGAGGCCACATTAATATAGACCTTCTGGCCGGTAGCTAGATCGCGTATAAACCCTTTGGCAATGTTCGTATACACAAGCCGCCCCAAAGATCTCGTAGCCGCCATACCAGCCTCTCCCTTTGCATGGAGCAGGTTCCATATCTCCTGCTCCCGGGCCTTCTTTTTCTTGATAACCTCTGTGACCCAAATGGAGGGTACAGCGCAGGCTCTGGAGTCCGGTGGGTGGGGCTTCGCCGAAGAAGAGAGCGGAGCAGAGGCGGTCGATGATGTCAGTGGCCCAGCAGCCGCTGGGGCCAGGTGGCGGATGGGAGCGGCCATGTTCTTAGGAGATTGGGCCACAGGGCCTCTCACATAGGCTACAGTCGATTCCAGTGCCGGCATAGCAGCCGCGGCCGCAGGGTAGGCCACACCTGCAATTTCATCCAGAGCCGGGGCAGCGGCCGCCTTTGAAGATGTGGTCGCTAGCGGCAGAAGGGATGCAACAGTGTCTTCTTCGGTCAGGCTCCGCACCGGCGACACCGGGCATGGCGCCACCGGTTGGAGTGGTTCGAGACCAGGAGCGGAGGCCCTGCTCGGTTCTGTGTGTATATAGTAGGGCCCTCCTTGGCCGGGCTCTCGGGGACACAGGATGCCGTGCGCTGCGGCCGAATGGTAGGGGCCGCTTGCGGAGCCACTGTCGGGGCCGGGGGAACTCTCACCTTTCCCGGCGCCGTGGCCTCCGTCTCCTCATCACGTGGCTCCTCCCGCAGTCTCCGCTCTTCATCCCGCCTTCCGGCGGGGCTAGCCTCCAGGCTCAGGGGCTGCGCAGGGAGGCTCTCCTCTGGTAACTTAGGTGGCCACTCCCGGTGGTTCCGCACAGGCTCCACTCCTTCACTCAACATCCAGCTGCCTGCCCGTGGCCCTGAGGGGAACGTTTCCTGACATGACTCGACCTCCCAGCGCCACCGCCACTCTAGGCGCCCGATGCCCCAACATCCACAGCATCTCATATCATCCGATGGGCAGCACTCGAATGGCGCCAGACAGCCGCAGCCAAACTTTTTCCCTGTGCCACTCCCTCTGCTGGGTGGGGCGATGGCAGACCTGGCCACCCACTTGTCAGGGTGCAGTACATGGGAGCGCCGGCCTCCTGGTACATATCGCATACGGGCATGCTCAGTAGGAGAAAAGCAGGACTTAGTCCCAGGAGCGTCTGCTCGTCGCTGACTCATGTATGGTACAATAGCTGAGCCTGGAGGAGCAACCAGACGCCTAGCATTACCCTGGGCAAGATGCTGGGACTGACGTCTCTGCTGAGGAGGAACCTCTGCAGCCGCAGAAGAATGGGAGACCGCAGAGGACATGGTTTGAGATTCCCCCTGTGCAGTGGGGGAAACTTGACGCCTAACACCACCTAGCCCAAGATGTCTAGATAAGTGTTGGGTCTGTGGAAAAATTAATCCAAGACCATCTTCACATGCATAAGGTAACCACTTGCTGGGTTCCCCGGCTGCTCACACCTTTCCAAAAGTAGGAAAGAATAGATTGCTCTCAGGCTCTATTGATGATGTGCCATGGAAACCAGGAGAAATTTTGCTACAGACTGATCATACAGGATGAAAGCTGGGTCCATCACTATGATCCTGAGACTAAAGTCCAGTCGATGCAATGGAAACATGACTCAGTCACCGCCTCCAAAGAAGACACGTGCCCAACATTCGTCAGGCAAAAGTCATACAGTATTTTGGGACCAGCACAGAGTAGTAGTGATTGCTAGCAAAAAGGGTACCATGATCACTGGAGCATACTATGCTTCACTGCTGTGGAAATTGCAGGAGACCATCAAAACTAAGAGACGTAGCATGCTCACCAAAGTTGTCCGCCTTCTGCAAGACAATGCACCAGTTCACAATTCGCATGTTGCCCAAATGGAAACATGCTCCTTTGGCTTTGAAATTCTACCATATCCCCCTTATTCACTTGATCTCACACCATTGGACTTCCACCTTTTTCCAACAATTAAGTAATTTTTGAAGGGCAAGCATTTTCCAGATGATGAGACTCTGCTTTCAGACGTTTCAAAGTGACTTTTGGAGCAACCAGTCAACTTCTACAAGCGAGGTATTTACAGTTGCTTAAAGAGATGGGAGAAGTGTGTGTCCTTAGATGGCACCTATGTAGAGAAGGTCTAATTGTGCCAAGTCTCATCGCTCTCAGTCCACAGGAAGTGGGTCAGGGGAAATCTTTAATGAACGCCCCTCATAAGTACCCTGTGTGAACTTGTCCCAGTCTGTTTTGCCCTTACCTACCCTTGTATGTGTATTGTGTTAACCTGACCCTGTTTACTCCTTGAACAGAGTTCTTTTTTGCCTGCCCATGTCTGCTGTTCCCTGTCTGTCCGCATCTGCGGTTCCCTGTCTGCCAGCATCTGTGGTTCCCTGTCTGCCCGAGTCTGCGGCTCCCATCTGTCCGCATCTGCGGTTCCCTGTCTGCCCGTGTCTGTGGTTCCCTGACTGCCCAAGTCTGCGGCTCCCGTCTGTCCTCATCTGCGGTTGCCTGTCTGTCAGGGTCTGCTGTTCCCTGTCTATCTGTGTTTGCGGTTCACTGTCTGTCCGTGACTGACTATGTTTCCCTGTCTGTGTACAAAAATACTTGGCACTCAAAAATGAAGAAGCAGTATATTCTTTATTTAGCATCCAGACAAAAATAGACTCATATCGTATGAACGTTTTCGGTCCAACAACGGACCTTCATCAGAAAGGTTTTTTGGTTTCTTTTGGTAGAAAACTGCAAAAGATACCGATAGGGTAATAGATATCCTTAGGTGGTAGCAAAGTCTATGCTGCTGGTATTATATAGAGGCTAGTCTATCTGGTTGGAATTAGATAAATGTGACTGGATAAAGCAGGGCTACAGGAAGGGGTTAACAGCGCTAGGAGTGCAGGCTCTGCAAACAGATACAGCGCTTAGTGCCTGCAGGAGGAATCCAGGGTGCCGTCGTATAAGGAGGACCCTATTTGTGTTTCCCTGTCTGTTCGCATCTGTGGTTCCCTGTTTGTACACACTTGCAGTCCAGTACCCTCTTGCCAGAGACCCAGTTTTCCCTGAAGCCACTCCGGTCCGTCCTGTCTGAACTGGGTCCTACACCTGCTTGCCTGCATAGCAATCGTGTCCGCAAGCACTTTCATCTCTCATTGAGGGCTCAGCTGCCATGTGACCAAGGTCAATACTGGTGTAGCACCTGATCGCGCCTCCCGGGGCTCTCCTCAGATTACGTCTTGGGGAGGCATTCAGGCACACCTTTTCAGGCTCTCTTCAGTCTGTGGCACATTGAAGCCGCGATCCACGCTCGCATTAAGCAGCCAAGTGCAAACTTAGCAGTAACCTAATTAGAAAAAATCCATAATAGGTTCATACAACTATAAAAAAATAATTCAGAGTTTCATCCAGAAAAATGGGACAATTTTTTTCTCATTTGTTATCCATATGCATCTGTTTTTTTACAGCAGCGATTAATCATTTACAGGACCACTTACAGTTTCATATGTTACTTTATTGCAATGTATCCATAAAAATTTTTATGCTATACTGTGGCATCCGATTTTTTTTTCTCTCGCCCATAGACTTGAATGGGTGAGTTTCATCTGATTTTACAGAGCAAAATCAAGCAAGCTGCGATTTGTTTTCACACTCGATTCATGAAAAAAAAAGTTTATCTTCACTTCCCTATTGAAAAACATTGTCCCGAGTTTGATCAGCTTCTGTTTAACTGATAGCACTTGGACCAAAAATATGGTAGCGTGCACAAGCCCTAAGAAGCTTGCAATATCTACAGGCATATTTTTTAATTATTCCAGCTTAAAATTTCTCATTCTTTGATTGATCTAACAAAAGAATAAAAAATCAGATCCTAAAAGTTTTCAGTTTCTCAATCATGTCCCATCTGTTTGTTTTTATCCTACTGCATGGAGAACAACTTCCATCATATGTTTTTCATCTAGTATTGCTGGCAATCGCAGATATAAGTATTGTATCAGGGGAAAAATTCTAATAAAAATAAAACTTCGAGGTGGTTTTTTATATTGAAATACTGAAATGTTCACAGACAAGCACATGAAATGCAGTCAGTGCTGAAATGCAAAAGTCAATAACATCGTAAATGATCAACCTGTTTCATTTCCAATGTGGCAGGAAAAAAATGAAGTTTAGAAATGAATGTACGAAACACAAATAAACTCCCTTAACAATCATCACATAAAAAAAATGACTTGATAAGTTGTGCTTGAGGTACAGCCTGCTTTCTAATTAATGGCAGGATATGAATACTTTGCTGTAGATCCATGCAATCAGATGCCACGTGTTCTAAATGACCTGCAATGATCCTGACAGAATGTAGAATTATTATTAACAATGTTAACATAAACTATATACAGTATAAAATCAAAATATTTTGAAGAGGGTTCCAATTAGGGAATACAAAGTACATACACATGAATTGGTACCCTTCATTTAATGACAGAAAAATCCACTGACAAAAAAAATAAATCAAAAATCTATGAAAATGAACAAACGAAAGTCATACATTGCTTTTCAACCATGCTTCCACAGAATTTGTAAAAAATTAAAACTCATGAAATCGGCCTGGACAGAAATGATGGTACCCCTGAAAATAATGTGACCAAAGGGACATGTTAAAGCAAGGTGATGTCCACTAATTAGCATGACAGGTGTCTACAATCTTGGAATCAGTGAGTGGGCCTGTATAGAGGGCTACAAATTCTCACTGTGCTGTTTGGTTACATGGTGTGTATCACGCTCAACATGGACCAAAGGAAGAGAAGGAAAGAGTTGTCTCAGGAGATTAGAAAGAAAATTAAAGACAAACATGTTAAAGGTAAAAATAATAAGCCCATCTACAAGAAGCTTAATGTTCCTGTGACTACAGTTGCATATATTATTCAGAAATTTAAGCTCCATGGGACTGTAGCCAACCTCCCTGGACTTGATCGTAGGAGGAAAATTGATGACAAATCAAAGAGACAGATAATACGAATGGTAACAAAAGAGCCCAGAATAACTTCTAAACAGATTAAAGGTGAACTTCAAGCACAAGGAACATCAGTGTCAGATCGCACCATGCGTCGTTGTATGAACCAAAGTGGACTCCATGGGAAACGTCCAAGGAGGACACAATGTTCAAAACAAAATCATAGAAAGCCAGACTGGAATTTGCCAAACTACATAGTGACATGCAACAAAGCTTCTGGAGAATGTCCTACGGACAGATGAGACAAAAATGGAACATTTTGGCAAGGCACATCAGCTCTATGTTCTCACATGGAAAAATGAAGCATATCAAGAAAAGAACACTGTCCTTACTGTGAAACGTGGAGGAGGCTCTGTTATGTTCTGGAGCTGCTTTGCTGCATCTGGCAAAGGGTGTCTAGAATCTGTGCAGGGTAAAATGAAATCTCAAGACTATAAAGGGATTCTAGAGAGAAATGTGCTGCCCATTTTCAGAAAGCTTGGTCGCAGTCACAGGTCATGGGTCTTGCAACAGGATAATGACCCAAAACACACAGCTAAAAACACACAAGAATGGATAAGAGGAAAACATTGGACTATTCTGAAGTGGCCTTCTATGAGCCCTGACCTAAATCCTATTGAGCATCTTTGGAAAGAGCTTAAACATGCCATTTGGAAAAGGCAACCTTCAAACACAAGACAACTGGTGAAGTTTGCTCTTGAGGAGTGTGCCAAAATACCTGTCGAGAGGTGCAGAAGTTTTATTGACAGTTACAGGAATTGTTTGATTGCAGTGATTGCCTCAAAAGGTTGTGCAATAAAATATTAAGTTAAGGGCACCATCATTTTTGTCCAGGCCTATTTCATAAGTTTTTTCTTTTTTTTTAAATCTGTGGAAGCATGGTTGAGAAGCAATGTATGACTTTCATTTGTTCATTTTCATAGATTTTTTATTTATTATTACTTTTGTCAGATTCAAGTTATTTCTGTCACAATTGTGGGTTTTTCTGTCATTAAAAGAGGGGTACCAACAATTTTGACCACATATTATTCCATCCCTGGTCAAATAGGCCCAGGTCACATGGACGGAATATTACCTCCGATGTCAGAAAGGGGTTAAGTACTGGGAACCTTCCACATGACACCTACAGAAGCTTTTATGACATGCTATTCTAAATCCACAGGCACTAATATGGAGTTGTTCCCCCAATTACAGCTAAAATAATTTTCATTTTTCTGGGAAGAATTTCTTCAAGATTTTGAAGGTGGCTTTGGGAATTTTTGCTAACTAATCCAGTAAAGCATTTGCTAGGTTAGATCGTGATGTTGAATTAGAAGTCTATGATTGCAATCTCCTTTCTAGATCTTCTTACAGTTGTTCGCTAGGGTTTATTTTAGGGCTACATGCAAGCCAGTAAGGTTCTCCTACATCAATCTCACCCATCATGCCTTTACAGACTTTGCTTTGTGCATTGAGGCACAGTCATGCGGCAACAAAAAAAGCACACTTTTCCTACATAGATGGTATACATTTGCATAGTATACAATTCTCCACAATGCCTTTAAAAACAGGCCGGTGAGTCTGGCTTCTATACCAGGAAAAATCTTTGAACAAATTATTAAACAACATGTATGTCAGTACCTGGATAAGAATGAAGTGATTAAACACAGTCAGCATGGGTTTGTAACTAATAAGTCATGTCAGACTAACTTAATTTCCTTCTATGACAGAATCACTGATTAGGTGGATCAGGGAAATGCTGTAGATATAGTATATCTTGACTTCAGCAAAGCATTTGACAATGTATCTCATACTATCCTTATTGAAAAAATGACTAAGTATGGAATGGACAAGGCAACTGTTAGGTGGATTCATAACTGGCTTAGTGATCGGACCCATAGAGTGGTCATAAATGGCTGCACATCCAGTTGGAAGAATGTCTCAAGTGGGGAACCACAGGGCTCTGTCCTGGGCCCTGTATTGTTCAACATCTTTATCAACGATTTAGATGAAGGAATTGAGAGTAAACTGATTAAATTTTCTGATGACACAAAGCTAGGAGGGATAGCTTATACTAGAGAAGAGAGAGAAAAGATTCAAAAGGATATAAATAAACTGGAGCAGTGGGCAGCAACTAACAGAATGGTTTTTAACAGGGTAAAATGCAAAGTACTACATCTGGGCAATAAAAATGAAAAAAGCATATACAGAATGGGAGGAATAGGGCTAAGCAACAGCACATGTGAAAAAGACTTGGGTATACTAATAGATCACAGACTGAATATGAGTCAACAGTGTGATGCAGCAGCAAAAAAGGCAAATTCAATTCTAGGATGTATTAACAGAAGCATACAGTCTAGATCACGTGAAGTCATTATTGCCCTCCACTCCTCTTTGGTCAGACCTCATCTGGAATACTGTGTCCAGTTTTGGGCACCACATTTTCAAAAAGACATCAACAAACTGGAGCAAGTTCAGAAAAGAGCGACCAGAATGGTGATCGGTCTGCAAACCCTGTCTTATGAGGAAAGGTTGTGAGGATTTGGGAATGTTTAGCTTGCAAAAGAGAAGACTGAGAGGAGACTTAATAACTGTCTACAAATATCTCAAAGGCTGTCACATTGCAGAAGGATCATCTTTATTCTCATGTGCACAAGGAAAGACTAGAAGCAATGGGATGAAAGTGAATGGGAGGAGACACAGATTAGATATTAGAAAAAACTTTTTGACAGTTAGAGTGATCAATGAGTGGAACAGGCTGCCACGAGAGGTGGTGAGTTCTCCTTCAATAGAAGTCTTCAAACAGTGGCTAGTCAGACATCTGTCTGGGATGATTTAGTGAATCCTGCTTTAAGCAGGGGGTTGGACCAGATGGCCCAGGAGGTCCCTTCCAACTCTACGATTCTATAATTCTATTATTCTATAATTCAATCTCATAGCATTATCCCTCCTCCACCAAACTTTACAATTGGTATAATTCAGCTAGGAAGGTAATTTTCTCCTGGCATTTGCCAAACCCATACTCACCTATCAGGCTGTTAAAAAGAGAAGCACAACTTGTCACCCAACAGAACACATTTTCACAATTTCAGATTCCCATGGGTTGGTGCCACACCGTCTGTCACTTGACACTGTTCTTAGTAATTTAAAGCTTGTATGCAACTTCTCACCCATGGAAGCACAAGCAATTAAGTTCATGGCACATAGTCTTGTTTAATGCTGGAGGAGGTTTGGAGCTCTGCAGTAAATGAGTCACCCACCCAGTTGTCAAAGTATTCATTAATCTCTAGCAGTAATAACAGATGAAAGGCACAATTCAGAGTTCTAAGGAAAGATATTTCAGTATTGTTCTATTATAGTCAATACAATTTTTTAGCCAACAGTCCTCTCCAGAACAAGAAACACACATTTATCTGCATCCCCTTATTGTCCAAAGAAATGAAAAGCTTATGATTCTTAGAATCCGCACAACTAGAGATTTTTTGATATTCGAATCCCCAAAAATTTAGATATGTGATGAATAAATTTGCACAAATCTCAATCACATAAAATCTTATAATTACTCCAAAAATACATGTGGGAGAGATAGAGAACTCAGCTGACAATAAGAGCTTACACTTTACAGTCAACAGAAAATAGAAACCTGCTGACAATAAGACTTTGCACTTTACAGGCTAGAGAGAAGACCCTGCTGACCATAAGTCTCGCTCTTCTATGCAGAAGAGAGAGACTTACCGGGGGGGCAATGGCGGATCTTAATAGGGGTGGATGGGGCGGTCGCCCCGGGCCCAAGGTTTTTTGGGGGCCCAGGGGCAGGGGCAGGGGCGGGCTGGGCCGGGTGGCAGAGAGGCAAATGCCACCCGGACCGCTCCCCCAGCACCTGTACAGGGCCGGCCGTGCCCTGTGCTGTGACGCCGCCGGCAGCAGACAGCCGCCCGCGTCACATTCTATGAGGCCAGGGCCGGGAGCTGTGCACGGCCGTCACCTTGACGGCTGCTCAGCTCCGGCTCCCTCCGACTGTACTTCCGGGTCAGATGTCGGGCGTGCGCGATGATGTCATCGTGCACGCGCCGACATGTCCCGGAGGATGCTGAAAGCAGAGGCGCTGCTGGGGAGCGAGACGGCTGTGAGGTAAGTATGGGGAACTTTTTTTTATTTTTTTTTATTTATAAAATGAATTAAATGGGGGAGGGGGTGAGTGGGGGCTGTACACAATGAAGGGGGGGTGACTGGGGCCTGTATATGATGAAGGGGGGGTGACTGGGGCCTGTATATGATGAAGGGGGGTGACTGGGGCCTGTATATGATGAAGGGGGGTGACTGGGGCCTGTATATGATGAAGGGGGGGTGACTGGGGGCTGTATATGATGAAGGGGGGTGACTGGGGCCTGTGTATGATGAAGGGGGTGACTGGGGGCTGTATATGATGACGGGGGGTGACTGGGGGCTGTATATGATGACGGGGGGTGACTGGGGCCTGTATATGATGAAGGGGGGTGACTGGGGGCTGTATATGATGATGGGGGGTGACTGGGGGCTGTATATGATGACGGGGGGGTGACTGGGGGCTGTATATGATGAAGGGGGGTGACTGGGGTTGTACAGGATGAAGGGGGTGAGTGGGGGCTTCACAGGATGAAGGGGGGATGAGTGGGGGCTTCATATGATGAAGGGGGGTGAGTGGGGCTGCATATTATGAAGGGGGGTGAGTGGGGCTGCACATGATGAAGTGGGGGTGAGTGGGGCTGCACATGATGAAGTGGGGGATAAGTGGGGCTGCACATGATGAATTAAGGGGTAAGTGGGACTGAACATGATGAATTGGGGGTAAGGGGGACTGCACATGATGAATTGGGGGTAAGGGGCACTGCACATGATGTGGGGGTAAAATTAACTGCACATGATGATGGGGGAGTGGGGCTGCAAATGAAGTTGGGGGGGAAGGGGACTGCACATGATGAAATGGAAGGCGGGATAAGGGGCTGCAAATGATGAAGCGGCACTGCAGATGAAGTGAGTGGGTGATAGGGGACTGCAATGGATTAAGTAAGGGGACTTCAAATTAAAGTGGGGACATTAAAGTGGATCCCCTATGGCCAGGATCATGTTGGGCGATTTTGTGCGTATTGGCCGTAGGCCTACAGCTTATGTGCAACGTCTTTTTAGGCCATGTCCACACGTGGTGGAATGGTGGCGGGTTTTCCATATGGACCCGCAGCAAACCAAGTGCTGCGGTCCGTACGGCTGTCAATTCCCGCACGGGGACCGCAGCGCTCAGGTGGGAAGGGGGGTACAGGGGCCCAGGTTTTATGAACAGCCCCGGGCCCATAGTCCACTTAATCTGCCACTGGGGGGGGGGCTTTGGAGATTAAATATGATGCTGCTTACAAACTGTGCTCCACTGGGAACCACTGATCTGTGATAGCCCAAGTACTGACCATCAATGTAAAAGGTATGATAATCCCCTAGATGTCAGTCATAGCTGTGGGGCATTATGGAGATAGTGAGAAGCAATGCAAAATTACAATTACCAGCTCTCTGATGCTTCAGCAGTGTGGCAAATAGTGCCGGACAAGTTTTTATTTGGAGACCGCAAATTGAATCTCAAAATGTTCGAACTTGCATGAAACCACAAGTTTCAGAAACTTTAAATCGAACTCGATCCTCCGTGAATTGATATGCTCATCTCTAGTAACAACCCATTCCTTTATTTCCTATGTCAGCAGTAATATTTATCAGTCCTCAAGAGTAAGGTTAAGTTGAGTATATTTTTACGGAAATCCTCTCTATCATATTTGATATTTAAAAAAAATTCCAAATCATTGCATTAGTTGAAAATATGAATTGCATTTGAAGCTGACTTCTAATTCATGGTATTATGTATCACAAAGCTGGCATGGTGGTTTGCGGACCCCCCCCAGGGACTTTCCTTCAAAGTCTTGTTCAAATACACAGGTGAACTGTGTTCCACACTATTACAGTTACGCTCCATGGTTTTCATATGCCTGTTGAAGAAAAACAAGTAATATTAAATCTTGTCTATTGCAGACATGTCATCACTTTTTATTTCTTTACAAGACTTTACTAAGAAAGGATTCACCTGGACTCACTTCCTAGTATGTTGTTTTTATGTCTCTTGACTGAAGGAAAAAGAAAAGCTTAAAGATTCCAAGAGGTCTAATAAATAAAGCTGATAATTAGAACAATATTTTGGCCATATAAGTCGTAGAGGCCCATGTCTGAGAGTACGGGAACTGTTCTAGCGAGTAGAGGCCCTTGGCAATAACTCAGTGCAAAATCTGCTCTTAATCATTTCTGAACTCTTGCATATAAAGGTAAAAGTAAACTACAATGTTTCCAGGAGACTCTCAATAAAATAAATAAATAAGGCTAATATGTAATTGTTTGGCACAGTAAACCCTCTATTCAGACATACATTTAGATAATATATACTATTAAGTTAACTCAACCAACTCAAGGTAATGTACGGATACAAAATATTAAGTCATTTTTAAACTACACTGTACAATATATGTTTTATTGGATTTGAGTTACAGCTTGTATTAAATCCCAGAGATGCATCACAATGCTGCAAGCTTCAGAGCTGAAATCTCCCAGCATTGCTTATGCTTATTCAATGTCTGCACACATCTTTGTATTTTTTGCATCTTGGAAAATGTAATATTATAAATGTATATTATCCACTGTAAAACTGAGATGCAGGAACTACTTAGTCTTCCACTCATGTCCACTACCAAAAAATTCTCATCACCACACAGTGGGACTGATCAGGGCCCCATCAGGACAACTATAGTATAAAGTCTCCAGCAGAGATCCACAAAATGCACAAAAAGTAGGGGAGGAAAAAACTAAATATAACATGCCCACAACATCCAATAGACAACACTTGATAGAATTCCTCCTCACTGCCTTTCTAAATGTTGAAAAGGGATGGAGACTGGGTCAGGGGCATAGCGATCACATTTGCAGAAGATGCTGCTATGTCCAGGCTCATGTAGGAGAGGTGGCCCGCCGATGCCTTAGCATATTTCAGCTGAATGTACGTCTAGGGACTGTAGTTATGCCACTGGGCGCTTTGCTTTAGTGAGCGGTGGGTTCCTATGGATCACTCTCCCTACTTCTTAAACATTATTCACATATTCATTGATGTGAGCTTGGCTGGATACCCATTTTATAACTATTGCATTAATATTATTGTTCTTTAATCAATACCTTTGGGGGTATTAGTTTGGTCTCTTGGACATTTACACTATAATCAAATTTCGAATGCCTGGTCCCAAGTGTTTTCTGATTATATAATTGCACATATGTATACATTCCATACATACATTACTATATATTGTATACCAACAGCAGACAGGAACCCCTTTACCTCCCAAGGTGATTTGCACATTAATGCATGTTAATGACCAGGTCAATTTTTACAATTCTGACCACTGTTATTTCTGAGATAATAACTCTGGAAAGTTTCCATGGATTTCACTGATTCTGAGAATATTTTTTCGTGACATATTGTACTTCATGATTGTGGTAAAATTTATTTGAAATGACTTGCGTTTATTTGTAAAAAAAAAAATGGAAATTTGGTGAAAATTTTGAAAATGTTGCAATTTTCAAACTTAGAATTCTTATGTCCTTAAATCAGAGAGTGGTGTCACAGAATATAGTTAATAAATAAAATTTCCCCCATGTCTACTTTACATCAGCACATTTTTTAAACAAATTTTTTTGTTAGGAAGTTATAAGGGTTAAAAGTAGTGCTGAGCGATACCTTCCGATATCGTGAAATATCGGATCGGATTAGATCGGACCGATACCCAAAAAGTATCGGATATCGCCGATTCCGATACCGGAAACCAATGCAAATCAATGGGACAGAAATATCGGAATTAAAATAAACCCTTTCTTTCCTTGTAGGTTAATTCTACATGAAGAAAAACAACTAATAATAATGTAGAATGTATTGGGGGAGGTGGAGGAGACATTAAAGGCATAGAGCTTTAGCCCAATCAAATGGAATAGCAGGAATAATTTTTTTTTTTTTTAAGACGTTCGGAGTTACAAAGATATCGACTATGTTAACCTTTTTATATTTTGTCAGATATGTATGTTTCACTACTTCCATGCTCTTCACCTTCTTTTTACTTCTCCCACAGTTTCTCCTTCATGATCCTCAGCAGCAGCATCTTTTTCATCAACTTCTTCTTCACCTTATTCATCTTCTTCTTCTTCACCTTATTCCTATTATTCTTTTTTTTTACATTCTTCATATTCTTCTTATTCAACTATTATTATTCTTCATATTCTACTTCTTCATCTTCTTCCTATTCTTCTTCTTCATCATATTCTTATTTGTGACAGGCATTCCTGTAGTTGTTATCTATAAAGGTTTGAAGATTACACCAGCCGTTCTGCCTGTCACAAAAGATTTACAACAGGATTTGTCCGCGTTCAGTTTGGCCTGCAGCAGCAGGCATTTTCCAGGGGCACCACGAGGAGGAACGGACTCACCCCCATACACTGCTTAGTCTTCTTCTGCTTATAATTTAGATAATATCTTTTGCTCTGATTTTTAGTCTTAGGCCGGAGTCACACTAACCTGCGCAAAATACGCTCCGTAGTTTACATGCGTAATACGGATGAATGACCCCTAAACAGTGCTCCGTAGGTCATCCGTAAGCAAGGTGAGGTCGCGTATTTTGCGCATGTGTGCATCCGTATGTAATCCGTGTGGCATCCGTATGCAATCCGTATGGCGAGATTTTCTCGCAGCCTTGCAAAATGGACATTTAACGGTTTTGAGGCCTGCAAACAATTTAAATCATTAGCCTGCACCCTATTTAGACACTCAGAAACAGGTGGCTGCCTACATTCTGTACATTTGTCACCTTGCTTTCACGAGGTGTGTTGGTGTTCTTTGTGCAGCATGGCAGAGGGTCTGCGATTCAATACAACTGAGCAGGTTCTCTTTACCTGGCTTTTGTCACGGCGCTTTGGGCAACCATATCCTGTGATAGTGGATCCGCGGAGGAGGAGACGCATGTGGGTAAATCCACTTTTGAGGCAACGACTCACAAGAGGTCATTTTCACCGCCTCTATTATTCTCTGCGGGAGCATCCGGAGAAATTTTACCAGTACTCTCGTATGAGCATTTCCACATTTGATCGCCTCTTGGAGACAGTGCGCCCTGGGATCACCTTTCAGGACACAAGGATGCGCAAAGCCATATCTGCAGAGGAGCGACTTCTACTCACAATACGGTATGTACTACACAACCACATTCTCTATGGTCATAATGTGTGTGTTAATTTATGTTTTTTGGCCTTCTTGGACAAAGTTTAATGCCCTCATCTTAATCTTACATGTGTTGTTCTCTCTCATTTCCTACCAAGTTTGGTCGGCATGTAAATGATTTTTTTTACTTAAGCCATTCTAAACTGTACTCTTTCTGTTGTTCTACAGCTTCCTGTCCACTGGCCTGTCTTATGCCGCCCTCCACCATGAGTTTCTCATTGGAAAGTCCACCATTTCAGGCATAGCGAGGTCTACATGTGCACAAATCTGGACAAGACTCCATCAAGTGGTCATGCCCGAGCCCAGGATGGAAGACTGGTTAAGGATTCCAAGGGACTTTGAGGAAGACTGCCAGTTTCCAAATTGTATTGGGGCCCTGGATGGCAAACATATCAGGGTGCGTAAGCCGCCGAACTCAGGCTCCCAATTCTTCAATTATAAACAATACTTTTCTGTTGTATTGTTGGCTCTGGCAGACCCTCAATACAAGTTTATAACTGTCGACATTGGGGCCTATGGAAGGACGGGAGACTCTAGAGTCTTCAATACTTCCATAATGGCTCGGCGGCTACGCACCAACCAGTTGGATCTACCACCACGCCAGCTACCAGGCTCCCCCGAACAATCAGTCCCTTATGTCCTTGTGGCAGATGAGGCCTTTCAGTTATCACGCAATGTAATGAGGCCATATCCCCGGCACAACCTTGACCACAGGCGCAGAATTTTTAACTTGCGCCTATCACGTGCTAGGCGACTGGTGGAGTGTTCCTTTGGGATTCTTTGTGCCAAATGGCGGGTACTCCAGTCTGCCATTCAGTTGAGTGAGCAAAATGTGAATGAAGTTGTGAAAGCCTGTGTTGTTCTGCATAACTTCACCAGGATACATGATTGTTCCTCCTCTGATGGTGTTGTGCGTAGGCCGGACAATGTGCGCAGGGTGAGACCACCTATCAACCCTCAACGTAGACCACTCTCTGGCCTCAAAGTGCGTGATATTTTCACGAATTACTTTATCTCACCTGAGGGGGCTACTTCTTGGCAAGAGAATGCTGTGTCTATGTTAAAATTTGTTTCTTTAAGTGTGTCTAAATATATATTACTCAAGCCTTTATGATTCTATGAGTGTTTCATTGTATTGGTTGGTGTCTGTAAGTATGTTGTGAGGGCTTGTGAAAAATCACACAGATACGTTAACTAGAGTAGACAAATTTTTAGTTTTGCCTATTTTTTTTTTGGTTTGCTTAAAGGCAAACATAATATTGCCATAACACAAATTTGGCAATGGCCAAAATGACCCTTTGTGCCTTCTTTAACTTGGTGTTAAATTAACATAACAGAACAAAACAGCAACAAGCATTAGGCAATAACAACATTGCTGCATGCCTAGATTAACCTTGATTTGGCAACAAAAGGTGAGCTCCATCACCAAAATAAAGGCAACAAGATAACACTCACATTTCCTCATAATGTTATCCAATCATAGAAAGATTCCACCATGACAGGCAAGGCTACCTCACATCTTTCACACAGATATTACCTGTCTGTAGAACAGACAATATTTAAGCATGCTATACTGGAAAGGATCAAAATACAAAACTCACTTGTTAAGACATAGAGAGAGCGTGATATTCTGTATGCTGGTCGCCTCTAATTTTTTGACTAGAGATTGCTAACAAAAAAGGTGACTACTTAACTAAAGCGAGCACGCCTTTCCTAGGCGTTAGCAAGTGAGTAGTGTATTTTCATCCTTTCATTTTACAGTATAGCGCATTTAAATATTCTCTTTTATACACACATGTAATATCTGTGTGAAAGGCGTGAGGTAGCGTTGCCTGTCATGATGGATTGTTTCATATGTTTGGAAAACATTGTTTAAAAATGTGAGTGTTAAATTATGTTCTAAATGTTGGTGAATGAGAACACCTGTTTTTAGTTTTACATTAGGAGCACCAGTTACATCTCACTGGACATCTCCAAACATTAGAATCATAAATCCTCATATGTAGGGGAAGGGGAACGTGGATGACCAGCCTGTGGGTGCTGCTGGACATTGTGGCTAACATCGCCCTGTGTGGGGCCATACTGTTGCCCATGATGCTGTAATTGGCCAGCCTCCTCGGCCTGTTGGGGATACTGGCCAGAGTAATGATGATGGTGAGGGGCTTCTTGTTGGCTATGGTAGGCCCGTGGCTCATACCCACCAACATAGCCAGATCGTCCGCAACCAGGTTGGGACCAGCCTCCAACACTGGGTGGGTACAAGTGGCCATATTGGTGGGGTTGGCTTGAGGAAGACATTTGGGGCTGCGGAATAGAAGGATGGGTGGGGGGAGGAAGGGCTTGAGGTGTTGGCCCACGTATTAGGGGCTGTTCAGACCCTGCTTGAGCAAGCATCTGTGTGGATGGTCTCATGCGCATTAAATTTCGTGGTGAGAGCTGCCACCTCTCCAGAAATTCAAAAACCTCATATGGGGTATTGGGGGGGTTGCTTGCATCAAGCAGGATCTGAATACAAACCCTAATACGGAGCCTGACCTCACGGGTAAGGGCACGGAGATAAAGGGTGAGGCTACGTGCATAGGCCTCCTCACCATCATCTGTAGTGACTCTGGACAAATAATTCAGCACCCCTGTGTCCACATTGGTCCTGCTCTCTTGAATGGTGACCTGGCGCCTTCTTCTTGTTCGCCGTGATGCTAGAGCAGCCTGTGGGGAGGACCTGATCGGGGCAGTTGGGCTGCTGCTCAAGTTGCCCGGCTCTTCCAGGATGGGTGAGGTGGCAGCAGCAGACCGTCCTGGTGGTGTGGTGTGTAGGCCAGCCATTGTGTGGTCTTGTGATGCCTCCTCTTCAGCCATCCTTCTTGTAGGGGGAGAAGATGGGCCAGCCACCTCATCCCCTACAGGATCTATAATTGGCTCTGCCTCTGAGGCCGTTCCTCGATCCGTAAGGTTGGATTGAGTTCTGTTATGAAATAGAACAGAGGCAAAAATACATCAATATTTTTGTCCCTGTAAAGTATTTGTGTAATGTTTTTGTGTCATGTGGTGTGAGGTATGTACTTACGGTCTCAGATCCAGAATTGGGGCGAGGAAGTTCAGCCGGTCATAGTATATATATTTGCGTTTGACATGTCCAGCATCCCCACTCCTGGACCGCTGCTGGCGTTCCCGGAGGTACTGGTCCCGGATGCTTCTCCACCGTTTCATCACATCTTCCACTGCAATGTGACAGGAAAGATTGTCAAAATCACATATTTGAGAGGTCACATTTTCGAACAGTAGTCTAGGCATGGGGCCTTCTGGGGTGTGCATTCTACCCATGGTGGCATATGTAATTGGGCCGATACACATGGTCTCATTAGCTCCACTTAAACTAATTTTTTTGGCTAGGAGGATGAGGAGCTTGTGGCCTAACCCCAAATTATGGCTGTGTGAAGCCACGTGTCACATCCAAATGTAACGGCCTGATGAGGCTAATAAAAGTACATGCACAGGAAGGGGGGGTGCTGATTCTAGATTCATTTTATAGCGAGCACTAAGGTTAATGATGTTTTTATGGTTGCACTTACGAATTTTATGCTGCTCATCACGTGGTCTGTCACCAAAGTCATGGTACATCTGGCGACAGATGCGCCTCCATGACGCCTCCTTTCTTGTGCGGTTAGCATAGTTTGCATCGCGTGGGTCCCATATTTCTGGACGCTCCTGCACCAGCACAATGAGCATCTCTACATTAATATATGTGGACGCCATGCTGCTGCTGTACTCCGGGGAGGCTGACTTCCTGGATGTCTGGAGCGGTTTTTGAGCTCATTTGCATGTCTAGGCTTCCTGATGATGGATTGGCCCATTTCCTGTTCACCAGCCAAAAGACCTGCGTATTGCTCGCAGGTTACACGTGTGTTCCGTGTGTAATCCGTATTTTTTGCGCACCCATAGACTTGCATTGGCGTACCTACGGGCGTAGTATGCTGACAATCGCAGCATGCTGCGAGTGGCACGGAGCGTAGGATACGGATGAGAAATATACGCTTGGTGCGAGTGACCCCATAGAAAATCATTTGTCCGTGTCTAATGCGTGCTTTTTGCGCCTCTCACTCTCCCGTATTCCTCGCCAGTGTGACTCCGGTCTTATGCTTAATGTTCTTCTGCTTTTTGTTCTTCTGCTTCTTGGTCTTCTGTCTCTTGTTATTTTGTATCTTGGTGGTTCTCTTCATGTTCTTTGTCCTCTTGGTCATCTTTTTCAGGGTCATCTTTTTGGTCTTCTTTGGGGTGGTCTTCAGGGTCGTCGTCAGGGAGATCCAGAGTGATTACCAAAAACCATTTAAAAAAGTTTGAACTTGGAAATGTAGCAGAAGGTACAAGAAGGCTGAGGAACTGCCGAGAACCAGCTGACGGTACTGGTACCCGGATGGGTAGCAGAAGGAACAAGAGCCAATGGAACTACAGTGGCATGCAAAAGTTTAGGCACCCCTGGTCAAAATTACTGTTATTGTGAACAGTTAAGCAAGTTGAAAATAAAATGATCTCTAAAAGACCTAAAGTTAAAGATGACACATTTGTTTTGTATTTTAGGCTAAAAAGTAATACACATTGTAATTTTTTCACATTTTAAAAATTACAAAAAGAAAAATGATCCGATGCTAAAGTTTGTGCACCTTTGGAGATTTGTGTGCTCAGATAACTTTGACCAAGGTTTCAGACATTAATTAGCCTGTAAGGGATATGGCTTGTTCACCCTCAATGTTAGGAAAGGCCAGCTGATGCAGATTCCACAGGTTTAGAAACACATAGCCTCCTCTAACCTCGTGCGAAAAAACAGCCACCATGGGTTCTTTTAAGCAGCTGCCTAGCACTCTGAAAATGAAAATGGTGGAGACCCACAAAGCAGGAGAAGGCTATAAGAAGATAGCAAAGCGTTTTCAAGTTGTCCTTTCCTCAGTTCAATATGTAATTCAGAAATAGCAGTTTACAGGAACAGTGGAGGTCAAGATAAGGTCTTGAAGGCCAAGCAGAATTTCAGAGAGAGCTGCTTGTAGGATTGCTAGAAAGGCATAACAGAACCCCCACTTGACTGCAAAAGACCTTCAGAAAGATTTAGCAGATTCTGGAGTTGTGGTAATTGTTCTACTGTTCAGAGACACCTTATCAAATATGGCCTTCATGGAAGAATCATCAGAAGAAAACCTCTCCTGCACCCTCACCATAAAATTTAGCATCAGAGGTATGCAAAAGAACATCTAAACAAGCCCAATGTATTTAGAAACAAGTACTGTGAATCGTTGAAGTTAAAATAAAACTCTTTGGTCGCAATGATCAAAGGTATGTGCAGAGAAAAAATTGCATAGAATTTCAGGAAAAGAATATCTCTCCAACCATTAAGCATGGGGATGGATCAATCATGCTTTGGAGTTGTGTTGCAGACAATGGCACAGGGAACATTTCACAGGTAGAGGGAAGAATGGAGTCAATGAAATTTCAACAAATTCTTGATGCAAACATAACACCATGTGTAAAAAAGCTGAATTTGAAAACAGAATGGCTTCTACAAATGGATAATGATCACACACATCAAAATCCACAATAGATTACCTCAAAAGATAACCACACAACTAGCAGCAGCCGTGGAGCGTACCTACGATGAACCTAGACGCCTCGTCACAGCCAGAGGACTAAATAAGCCTAAAGCAAGAAAAGGGGAAAACTAACTGCCCCTGAGCAGACCCCAAAGGAATAGCCCCCACACATTCTGGAGTTGTGGTAATTGTTCTACTGTTCAGAGACACCTTATCAAATATGGCCTTCATGGAAGAATCATCAGAAGAAAACCTCTCCTGCACCCTCACCATAAAATTTAGCATCAGAGGTATGCAAAAGAACATCTAAACAAGCCCAATGTATTTAGAAACAAGTACTGTGAATCGTTGAAGTTAAAATAAAACTCTTTGGTCGCAATGATCAAAGGTATGTGCAGAGAAAAAATTGCATAGAATTTCAGGAAAAGAATATCTCTCCAACCATTAAGCATGGGGATGGATCAATCATGCTTTGGAGTTGTGTTGCAGACAATGGCACAGGGAACATTTCACAGGTAGAGGGAAGAATGGAGTCAATGAAATTTCAACAAATTCTTGATGCAAACATAACACCATGTGTAAAAAAGCTGAATTTGAAAACAGAATGGCTTCTACAAATGGATAATGATCACACACATCAAAATCCACAATAGATTACCTCAAAAGATAACCACACAACTAGCAGCAGCCGTGGAGCGTACCTACGATGAACCTAGACGCCTCGTCACAGCCAGAGGACTAAATAAGCCTAAAGCAAGAAAAGGGGAAAACTAACTGCCCCTGAGCAGACCCCAAAGGAATAGCCCCCACACATGTATTGACGGTGAAACAAGATGAAAACACAAACACAGGCAGGAAAATAGGCTGAGCATACGATGGGGCCCAAACTAACTAGAAAGGAGATGAAAGGAAAGACACTGTGCAATCTGCCCAAATCCCTACAAAATAATGTCCAACACTTCTGATAACAAAATTAACCCTGAAGTCACTAGACTTCTCCCACAATATCAGCACTCTGAAATATTCTGAGACAGAGCAAAAAGAGGCAAATATAATAAGGGAAAAAAAGCAAATTGGCAAATACAGATAATTAAGAGTGGAAATTCGGGGCTGGCTGACCACACAAAAAACTGAATAGAACAACAAAATCAAATGTGAACATTAGCAGAAAAACTTAGCTTGAGCTGACTGGAACAGAGCTGAGAACCAAGACCTGACAAGCAGAAGGAATCTGATAATAAGAATAATAACCTGAGGCTGAAAAGAGCTTTTTTTGATATGCTTGATTATTTTATTGAAAATAACAGTCACACAAATCACCCAACGTTGGGTGATTTGTGTGACTGTTATTTTCAATAAAATAATCAAGCATATCAAAAAAAGCTCTTTTCAGCCTCAGGTTATTATTCTTATTATCAGAATTCTGTTCTTCCTGATGGCTTGGTTGTATCTTTCTCATTTATCATCATATAAGCAGAAGGAATCACCATCACCAGGGCGTCGGCTGTCTTAAATCCAATCTGAGATTCCTGAGGTCCAATCGTCATCCTCATTATCAGGTGGCAGATCTCTACTGATTAAATCAGCCTCACTACCTCCTGTTACCACCAGAGGGAGCCTGGAAGGAGAACTCACAACTGGTAGACCAGAAAATGAACTCACAACACCCTGCTGTGTGTCCGGCAATTTCTCCTGCTCTGTCCACATTCTAGTGGGAATGTGGACAGAGAAGGAGAAATTGCTGGACACACAGCAGGGGATCAGCTGAAATTACTGAACCCCAGTAACACAGGAGCAAGTGTCGATTGTGCAGACGGCACTTCTGAGCAGCAACTGGCGGTGTTGGAGCCCAGGGTAAATACTAGAGACAGAGTGGAGCCAGAGGCCTAATTGGAGCAAGTTTAAAATCAGTAGTAGTGTGAATGTGGACAGAGCAGGATACATTGCCGGACACACAGTAGGGGAGCAGTTGACGTTACTGAACCCCACTAACACAGGAGTTAGTGTTTTTCTCTGTGCAGACGACACTTCTGAGCAGCAACTGGCAGTGTTGAAGCCCAGGATCAATCATGGTGTAGGCTGAGGCCTACTTGGAGCAAGTTTAATATCTGATGTAGTTTGAATGTGGAGGGAGCAGGAAATATTGCCGGACACACAGCAGGGGAGCAGCTAGCGTTACTGAACCCCACTAACACAGGAGCTAGTGTTTTTCTCTGTGCAGACAGTACTTCTGAGTAACAACTGGCAGTGTTGGAGCCCAGGATCAATCATGGTGTAGGCTGAGGACTACTTGGAGCAAGTTCAAAAATCTGATGTAGTTTGAATGTGGAAGGAGCAGGAGACATTGCCAGACACACAGGAGGGGAGCAGCAGGCGTTACTGAACCCCACTAACACAGGAGCTAGTGTTTTATTTTCTCTGTGCAGACAGCACTTCTGAGCAACAACTGGTGGTGATGGAGCACAGGGTCAATCATGGTGTAGGCTGAGGCCTAATTGGAGGAAGTTTAATATCTAATGCGGGGTGAATGTTGAGGGAGCAGGAAATATTGCCGTACACACAGCAGGGGAGCAGCTGGCGTTACTGAACCCCACTAACACAGGAGCTAGTGTTTTTCTCTGTGCAGACGGCACTTCTGAGCAACAACTGGCGTTGTTGGAGCCCAGGATCAATCATGGTGTAGGCTGTGGCCTAATTGGAGCAAGTTTAATATCTGATGCGGGGTGAATGTGGAGGGAGCAGGAGATATTGCCGTACACACAGCAGGGGAACAGCTGGCGTTATTGAACCCCAATAACATAGGAGCTAGTGTTTTTCTCTGTGCAGACTGCACTTCTGAGCAACAACTGGCGGTGTTGGAGCCCAGGGTCATTCATGGAGTAGGCTGAGGCCTACTTGGAGCAAGTTTAAAATCTGATGTAGTTTGAATGTGGAGGGAGCAGGGGATATTGCAAGACACACAGCAGGGGAGCAGCTGGCATTACTGAACCACACTAACACAGGAGCTAGTGTTTTTTTCTGTGCAGACGGCACTTCTGAGCAGCAAATGGTCGTGTTGGAGCCCAGGGATTACAGTTCAGGTGGTAGAAACATGAACACAACAGGAGACCTGGATACTGTTGCCAACCAATTACTTTATCTGGAAGAGGACTGGCAAATTCAGGCGAGATCCAGGCCTTGTTCATTTTCAGAAAAGTAAGCCGGTCAACGTTATCGGAGGATAGTCGCATGTGACGGTCTGTTAGTACACCACCTGCGGCACTAAAGACGCGTTCCGATAATACACTAGCAGCAGGGCAAGCCAGGACCTCCAATGCATACTGGCTAAGCTCTGGCCAGGTATCCAGCTTAGAGACCCAAAACTTGAAGGGGGAAGAGCCATCTGGGAGTACATTGAGAGGGCAAGACATGTAGTCTGTCACCATCTGACGGAAACGTTGCCTCCTGCTGACTGGAGCCGTCTGTGATGGTGTAGACATTTGTGGCGGGCACACAAAACTTTGCCACATTTTGGCCATACTGGACTTGCCTTGTGCTGAGGCGCTGCTTCTGCTTCCTCTTTGTCCAGAGCTTCCTCCACTGCCTCGACGCACAGAGCTGCTTTGTAAAGAACTAGCAGCACTGCTCTCGGGTGGAATGGAGAACATGATGGAATGCACCAGTGTGTCTTGGCACTCCCACATTTTACGCTCCCGGTTCAACGGTGTTATGAGGCTTTGTAAGTTGTCCCAGTAGCGAGGATCTCGGAGGGTGTACACACAAAAATCAGCCGTGTTGAGAATGTGTGTGATGCGGTAGTCGTTTCTCAGGCACTGCAGCATGAAATCAACCATGTGCTGCAGACTCCCAACTGGCCAAGAAACGCTGTCCCCTGCTGGAGGCGTCATCTCTGCCTGCTCTGCATCACCCCACCCTCGCTCTACATACTGACTACTAGAGCATTGTGTACCTCCCTCCTCTGGAGAGATGTCTTCCTCCTCCATTGACTCCTCCTCATCCTCGTCACAAAGTGTCCCCTGCCTAGGCCTTTGTGAGGAACCACATTGCGCAGAATGTCCAGAAGCAGATGGCATTTGTGACTCCTCATCCTCCACCTCTTCCAAAACCTCCTCCCTTAGTGCTTGCAGTGTTTTTTGAAGCAGGCAGATAAGGGGGACAGTCATGCTGACTAGTGCATCATTTGCACTCGCCATCCGCATGGAATCATTGAAGGCACGCAAAACGTGGCAGATGTCCTTCATAGAGGCCCACTCAGTGGTGGTGAAGTGTGACCGGCGCGCAGTGCAACTTGTTTGCGCCTGATGCAGCTGGTACTCCATTACTGCTGCCTGCTCCTCACACAACCGCTCCAACATATGTAATGTTGAATTCCACCTGGGGGGTAGGTCACATATGATGCAATGTTCCGGAAGGCGGATAGTCCCTCAGAAAGCTCTGCACGACCAAGTTGAGCACATGTGCCAGACATGGGATGTGAGTGAGGTTGCCTAGGTCCAGAACTGCCACTAGATTTCGGCCATTGTCACACACTACCAAGCCTGGCTGGAGATTCGCTGGCACAAACCACACCTCGCTCTCCTGCTTGATGGCATTCCAGAGCTCCTGCGCTGTGTGGCTTCGATTCCCCCAAAAAATTAATTTCGGTACGGCCTGTTGACATTTGGCCAAGGCTGTGCTCATATCGGTCGTAACAGGTAAGCGTTCACGGGTCCATGTGGCTCCTGCAGCGCTGATTCTGAGGAACTGGAGTATGAGGAGGAGTCAATGTGTACAGACTGGATTCCTGCAATCCTTGGAGTTAGCAGAACACGTACAGCGCCACTCTCAAGATCTGTACCCGGCACCACAACATTGACCCAATGGGCAGTGAGGAAAAAGTATCGTCCCTGTCCATGGTTACTGGTCCACGCATCGGTGGTCAGGTGGACCTTGCTACTGATGGCATTTAGTAGCGCATGTTTAATTTTTCCCTCCACATGCTTTTGCAGGGCAGGGACGGCTTTCCTGCTGAAATAAAAGCGGTTCGGCACGGTGTATTGTGGGACTGCCAATGCCATGAAGTTACGGAAGGTGTCAGTCTCCACCAGCCTGAATGAGAGCATTTCAAGGGCCAGTAGTTTTGCAATGCCAGCATTCAGAGCCTGTGCTCGGGGATAGTTTGCCGAGTATGGCCGCCTTTTCTCCCATGCCTGTGCTACTGATGGCTGTAGAGTGGCCTGGGAGTGTGAGGATGACAGGGAACGTGGTGCTGTGGGCGGTATGTCACTGGGTCTCTGGACGGCAGTGCCAGAGGTTCTTCCATGGCGATCCTGTGAGGAAGCCGAACCAGCTGTGTGTGAGCTGGAGGAAGAGGCTACAACATGAGCTGAAGAGGTGGTAGGTGGTGCTGTAGGTTGGCCTACGTCTTCAGTGTGTCTTTGTAACTCCACCACGTGCTTGGTCCTCACATGTTTCCACATATTTGTGGTATTGAGGTTGCTGACACTTTTCCCTCTTTTGACTTTCTGATTACACAGCTTGCATTTGACAAATCAAATGTCATCTGCAACTGTGTCAAAAAAGGACCACGCACTGCAAATCCTGGGAGCGCCCGTTTTGGGTTTTGGAAGAGGAATACTTCTAATGGGTGCCGAAGTGGAGGCTACAGGCAACCAAGTCTGCCTCCTCCCTCTCCCTCCTGTTTTGGCCATTCGGGGAATCTCTTCCTCAGAGCTGCTCCCACCACCTTCCTGTTCCTCACGCCATGATGGGTCAAGGACCTCATCATCTACACTCCCCTCTTCAAACACCTGCTTCTCCTGGGTAGTCTCGCCAGCACAGTACGCACCAGAAAGTGGCACCTGAGTCTCATCATCTGATGCATACTGAGGTGTGCTGACCATAGGCACTGGCCCACCCGCCTCTTCAGATTCAGAGGGACAAAGCAGTTGCGTATCACTGCATACTCCCTCTTCTTCACATTCTAGAATGCTGCTTCGCTGGCCCCCTGTTTCCAAGCCAAGAGATTCAGAGAACAGAAGTAGAGATGGCTCCTGTCCAGAGCTCTCTGACTGACTGGGCAATTTGGCAGGTGGTGAAGAGACAGATGGTCGCTCTTCAGTGCTCTGGCCCTGAGAGGATGCGGAAGTAATTGAAGTCGATGCGTTAGCTGCCATCCATCCGACAACGGCTTCAATTTGTTCGTCCCGCAGCAGTGGGGTACGGCGAGGTCCTACAAAGCTGCGCATAAAGGACTGTTCCCTCGTAAAACTGGGGGATGCTGAGTTGCTGGTGCCCGCAGCAGGCACAGAATCCCCACATCCTCTCCCTGCTGAAACTCCACGCCCATGACCACGTGCCTTACTCCCTGCCTTCTTCATCTTGGTAGACTGATAAAGATAGGCAGAAAAGTACAAAGGGGGGGCTTAGTGTGCTTATTCCTGAACAGCTGCTAACAGGTATAAGAAACACTAATTTTATAAAGTGTGTGGACTACACTTTAATATGAGCTAATGTGGCCTACACAACTGTCAAGTGGAGTGTTTGGTGAACTTTATTTACGTTTTTTTTTTCAAAAAACAAAAAGGATGTGACCAAAGATGTGAAAGCGATAGTATCACAAACTTTTTGGAGCTATTACAATGCAGGAAGGTAACCTACAATGCAATAGATGAGGCTCCAAAAAATAGGCTAATACTAATCTGGCTGGGGCTGCAGGGCACAAGCCAGAAAAAAGGCTCCTCTATCTACTCCTATATAATGTAGTAGTGTTTGCAACCAATCTAGCTGGATACAGATGGAAGCACACTAATAGGAGAAATTCAGGAAAAATAAGAAGCACTACAGTAAAAAAGAACAATGTATGAGGCAGTGATGAACACTGAGCGGACTACAACCAGAGGTGGCTGCAGAACACACTACAGCGCGAGCTGCACTCACACACAGAGACCTCACAGACAGCCGTGAACAGTGCAGAGAACTGTGCACTAGCACTGAAAGGCTGCAGAAAGGCTCCGCTGTCTACTCCTATATAGTGTTTGCAACCAATGTAGATGGATACGGATGGATGCACACTAATAGGAGAATTAATGAAAAATGAGCAGCAATAAAACAAAAATAAATATGTATGAGGCAGTGACGCACGCTGAGCGGCCTACAACCAGAGGTGGCAGCAGAACACACTACAGCATGAGCTGCACTCACACAGACCTTGCAGACAGCTGTGAACAGCGCTGCAAGGCAAAAGAAAGCTTCTCACAGGGGTTGCTAAACTAGCCTGGGTAAAGCACAATCTAGCAAATCGATATTTCTAACTGTCCCTCAGAGTCACAAGAGCAGCGTCCTGTCCCTAACTGAATTCACAGCAGAGTGAACCCAAAATGGTGGCGGCGGCTTTTATAGTGCATCATGACATCATTTCAGCAGCCAATCACAGCCACGCCATTAGTTAACATGCCTACATACCTCACAGGATGTGCCCACACTTCTTAGGATTCCTCATTGGCTGAATCAAATCAAACTGGCTCATAGCATTATGGGAACTTCCCATTCCGTTATTCGATATGCTAAAAGTATCGGAATTCCGATACCGTGAATATCGGCCGATACCCAATATTTGCGGTATCGGAATGCTCAACACTAGTTAAAATTTGACCATCAATTTCTCATTTTTCCAGCAAAATTTACAAAACCATTTTTTGGGACCACCTCACATTTGAAGCAACTTTAAAGGGTCTATATGATTGATAGAAAGTACCAAAATGTGACACCATTCTAAAAACTGTACCCCTCAAGGTGATCAAAATCACATTCAAGAAGTTTATTAACTTTTCAGGGGCTTCACATGACTTAGGATAAAAGTCAGAAACATCCTATGTCATGTGACAAGACTTGTTAAAGGATCGCCATTGACTTTTAGGATTGCTACTTCCTGTAGGTGACACTAGCATTCTAGTCCTCTTCCTCTCTGAAGAGACAATTTGCATATTTCCAGGGGAGCATTGCGGCTTAAATGTCTTCTCATCTCTACATGCTTAACATATCACTCTCCGCAAGAAGAAATGTTATCCCCAGGTGCTACACATGAATTTTTGGAATGTGGAAAAAAAATTAACAAAAAAATTTAATTTAGACCCAATTTTTTTATTTTCACAAGGGTAATAAGAAATAATAGACCCCAATTTTGTTGTGCAATTTTTCCTGAGCATGCCGATACCCCATATGTGCGGGAAAACCACTGTTTGGGCGCAGAGCAGAGATGGGAAGGAAAGAAGTGCCATTTCACTTTTGGAATGCAAAATTTGATGGAATCATTAGTGGACACCATGTCCCGTTTGGAGAACCCCTGATGTGCCTAAGGCCTGTTTCACACATACTTTTTTTTCATCAATTGCAATCCACGAAAACGGTGGGACACGGATCCGCAACTGTTTTGAAGCAACGTGTGGTACCGGACCGTTGCTTTGACGGATCCGGGGAAGGCAGAAATTTAAAGGAACCCATGCCCGGGGAGAGAGAGAGAGAATTTTTTTCAGCAACCAGACCTGGCATTTAGGGTTAAATTTCCAGCAGAGTCAATCCTTCCGGGCATGCGCAGTGTACAAATGCGGATCCAGCCAGCAAAAAAAGTTTCAGTGTCCATCCTGTCATGTCGGCGGACGCCAAAATTTTGGCGGATCTGTAAAAAAACGGATCCAACGGATTACCATCGTTCAAGATCCGCCGATAATGCAAGTGAATGGGAAAAAAACGGGTCTGCCAAGAAAAATGGCGGATCCTTTTTTTTTCAAAGCGGCGGATTTTGACTGATGGTGACAGACGGATGTGTGAAAGAGGCCTAAACAGTGGAAATCCCCCACAAGTGATACCATTTTGTAAACTAGACCCCTCAAGGAATGTCTTTAGATGTGTTGTGAGAAATTTTAACCCCCATGTGCTTCACAGAAGTTTATAACTTTGAGCCGTAAAAATAAAAAAAAACTGATTTTCCCCACAAAAATGTTTTTTACCCCAAAATTTGCATTTTCATAAGGGTAACAGGAAAAATTGCAATATACAATTTGTTGTGAAATTTCTCCTGAGTATGATGATTTGTCATATGTGGGAGAAAACTACTGTTTGGGCGCACAGCAGGACTCGGAAGGGAAGGAGCGCCATTTGACTTTTTGAATGTAAAATTTGCTGGAATCATTAGCAGACATCACGTCCCATTTGGAGAGTCCCTGATGTCCCTAACCAATGGAAACTCCCCAAAAGTGAAACCATTTTGGAAATTAGACCCCTCAAGGAATGTGTTTAGGCATGTGGTGAGTAACTTGAACCTCTCAGTGCTTCACAGAAGTTTATGATGTAGAGCCGTGAAAAAAAAATCACACAATTATTATATAATATCTGTGATACAGTATACATGTTATATGGATGTATACTTACTTTTTCAATTTATTTTACCCAATTATAAATAAAGGTTACATTTTATTACACATCCTTGTCCCCTTTTCACCCTTTTTCTATGTTCCGTGATTTAATGGTGGTGTACACCGATGTGTGTTTTTTTTGTCTAGACAGATTTGACATCAATATCACATAATAACAGGAGAAATTGCACCATACAATTTGTTGTGCAATTTCTCTTGAGTACACTGATACCCCATATGTGGGGAATACTAATTTTGAGATACAGTACAAATTTCAGAAGAGAAGAAGCGCCATATTGGAGTTCGGATTTTGCTAGAATGGTTTGAGGGTGCCAGTCATATTGACAGAGCCCCTGAGGTGCCAGAACAACAGAAACCCTCTATATTTGAACTAATTTTACAAATTACACTCCCGAATAAATTCATCTAGTAGTGCAGTGATCATATTGACATCACATGTGCCTCACAGACTTTATACATTTTTACCACTAAAATGTTGATTTATCACAAATTTTTACTTTTTCTAAGGGCTAATAAGAAAATTAAAAAAAAGCAAACATAGGTTGATTTTTTTCCTGAGTACGCCAATACCCTACATGTAATTGGGAAATATTTTTTCAGGCACAGTGCAAAGCTCAGAAGGGAAGGAGTGCCATACTATAGTGCAGATTTTACTGTTTTGGTTTGTGGGTGCCATGACCCACTGGGAGAGCCCATAAGTTCCAGAACAGCAGAAACCCCCATAAGTGACCCCAATTTACAAACTACACCTCTCAATGAATTCATCTAGGGGTGCAGTGTTCATATTGACACCATGGGTGTGTCATTGAATTTTATACCATTGAGAATTGAAGAAAAAATAATTACATTTTTAACACCAAAAGTTTGTTTTAGCACCAGATTTTACATTTTCACACAAGAAGTGGGTAAAAATGGCACCATAGTTTGTCCCACAATTTCTACTGAACGTGGCAATACTCCATATGTGGCTGTACAGTATTTCCTAGCCATTCGAAGAGACTTGGGAGGGATGGAGCACTATTTGCCATCTGAAGCGCAGATTTTCCTAGAATAGTTTGCGGACTCTATATATATATATACAGAGCTCTTAAATGCTAGAAGAGCAGAATCCCTCCCTCAAATGACCCCTACAGGTGTAGTGACTATTTTGACTCTATGGCCGGGGTCACACTAGAGAGGAATACGGACGAGTGAGAGGCGTTAAAAGCACGCATTACACACGGACCAATCATTCTCTATGGGTTTGCTCCCAACAGCCGTATCTTTCTCGTCCGTATTCTACGGTCCGTGCCAATCGCAGCGTACTACGCCCATAGTATGCCAATGCAAGTCTATGGGTGCGCAAAAAATACGGATTACACACGGACTACACGTGTGACTTGCGAGAAATACGCAGGTCTTTTGGCTGGAGACAGCAAATGGTCCAATCCATCATCAGGAAGCCTAGACATGCTAATTAGCTCAAAAACCGCTCCAGACATCCAGGGAGTACGCCTCCACAGAGTACAGCAGCATCATGGCGCCATATTTCCTGAATGTGGAGATGCTCATTGTACTGGTTCAGGAGCGGCCAGAACTCTGGGACCAACGTGATGCCCATTATGCAAACCGGGCAAGAAAGGAGGCGTCATGGAGGCTCATATGTCGCCAGATGTTCCTTGATTTTGGTGATCGGCCACGTGAGGAGCAGCAGGAACTGAGTAAGTACAAGGCCAAAAACTGATTAAAATTACCTCACATCAAAAAATACATTCAGAATCAGCCCCCCCCTTCCTGTGCTTCTACTTTTTTCCTCATGAGGCGGGTAGATTTTGATGTGACACATGGTTTGACACTGCCATAATTTTGCCCAGGCCACAAACTCCTCATCCTCTTGGCCAACCAAGTTATTAAGTGTAGTTACTTGATACATGAACTATTGTGACCCTGTGAATCTGGCCTGGATGGCCCAATTAGATATGCCATCCTGGGTAGAAAGCACACCCCGGGAAGGCCACATGCCTAGACTACTGGTAGCAAATGTGACCGATTAAATATGTAAAATTGAGAATATTTCCTGTCACATTGCAGTGGGAGATGTGATGAAACGCTGGCGCAGCATCCGCGATCAGTACAGGCGGGAACGTCAGCAGCGGTCCAGGAGTGGGGATGCGGGCTACATCAAACGAAAATACATTTATTATGACCGCCTCTCCTTCCTCGCCCCTATTCTGGATCTGAGACCGTAAGTAGATACCTCACACCACATTACACCGATATTTTACAGGGCCAAAAATATTAATGTATTTTTGGCTGTGTTCTATTTCATAACAGAACTCACTCCAACCTTACGGATAGAGGAACGGGCTCAGATACAGAGCCCATAATTGACCCTGTAGGGGATGAGGTGGCTGGCCCATCTTCTCCCCTACAAGAAGCATGGGTGAAGAATCCTCTCAGGAGAACCCATTGCCTGCGCCCCAAACCCCACCACCAGGACCGTCTGCTGCTGCACCATCACCCATACTGGAGGAGCAGGGCAACATGAGCAGCAGCCCAACTGCCCAGATCTGGGGCTCCCCACAGCCTGCTGGAACATACCGGCGAGGACGAAGAAGGCGCCAGATCCCTGCCCAAGATACCAGGACCAATGTGGACACAGGGGTCCTAAATTATCTGGCTAGAGTGACCACAGATGATGGGGAGGAGGCATACTCACATAGCCTGGCCCTTTATCTCCGTGCCCTTTCCCGTGAGGTGAGGCTCCGTATTCGAGGATGTTTTCAGATCCTGCTTGATGCAAGCACACCCCCCAATACCCCATATGAGCTGTTTGAATATCTGGAGAGGTGGCAGCTTTCCCCCCGAAATCTAATGCGCATGAGACCACCCACACAGATGCTTACTCAAGCAGGGTCTGAAGATCCTCAAATACGTGGGCCTACACCTCACCCCCTTCCTCCCCCTACCCAACCTTCACAACAGCAACAACATATGTCTGCCTCTAGCCAACCCCACCAATATGGCCACTTTTTCCCACCCAGTGTTGGAGGCTGGTCCCAACCTGGTTGGGGATGACATGGCTATATTGGTGGGTATGAGACACGGGCCTACCCGAGCCAACAAGATGCCCCTCTTCATTATTCCTCTGGCCAGTACCCCCAACAATCCCAGGAGGAAGGACACTACCCACATCATGGGAAACAGTATGCCCCCACACAGGGCGATGTTGGGCAAAGTAGCCAGCTGCAACCACAGACTGCTCTTCCGCCTTCTCCTTCCCCAACTTACCACAATTTAAAAGGGCTTAAAAACATTCAAATTCTTTACGCATACCGTACATCAGTGTCCATAAGCGGTCTGATGCCAGGAGATGTCCAGTGTGTTTCAACTGGTGCTCTAAATCCCAATACAAAGGAAAAAAGAGGTGTTCTCCATCATTAAAATTATATAAAAAAGATAAAATTCACATATATTAAGAAGGTTTTCAAATCATATTAATAAGCCACCATGACAGGCAAGGCTACCGTACGCGTTTCTGACACATATTGCATGTCTGTAAAAAAGACAATATTTCACCGCGCTATACTGGGAAAATCAAAGGATCAAAATAGACTACTCACTTGATAATGCATAGAAAAGGCGTGCTGTCCTTATTCAATTAGTCACTTTTTTGGCAGCTAACTATATTCCCAAATCAAGGCAAACAGCCTCAATAACATCACGCTCTCTATGTATTATCAAGTGAGTAGTCTATTTTGATCCTTTGACTTTCCCAGTATAGCGAGGTGAAATATAGTCTTTTTTACAGACATGTAATATGTGTCAGAAACGCTTAAGGTAGCCTTGCCTGTCTTGGTGGCTTATTAATATGATTTGAAAACCCTCCCTATAAATGTGAGTTTTATCTTTTTTATATAATTTTGATGATGGAGAACACCTCTTTTTTCCTTTGGCTTCTAAATGTCTAAGGCCTCTTTCACACATCCGGCTTTTGTAATCCGGCAAGATGCGGCGAAATTTTTAATAACCGGATCCAGCACCGGATCCGGTTTTGTCCCATAAACTTTCATGGTCGCCGCATCATGCCGGATGGTTATGCGTCGTGTCGGGTTGTTGCCGGACACGGCAAAAATTAGCCATCCGGCATCTGCAAAAAACGTTCTCTGCAACGTTTTTTGTCAGCGCCGGACCGGCTTTTTCCACAGCGCATGCCCGGACTCTGTGAATGTTAACCCCACAAGTGCCCGGCGAGAGAGAGAGATTCTCTCGCATGGACACTGAGTGTTAACCCCACATGTCTCTCTCTCTCTCCACCCCCCTCTCCCCTCCCCTCCCTTTCAGCAGCTGTCTCTCTCAGCAGCTGCCTCTCTCGTCCACCGGTGTATATGTTCCTCCTGCGGCTCCTTTAAATCATGTCCGAGCCGTATCAGACGCCGCATACACATCCAGTGTCACTGCTGCAGGCCGGATCCGGCGGCCCGGCTTTTCGCCGCACGTCGCCGGACCTCACACACCGGATGTGTGAAAGTAGCCTAATGTAGCAATTTTGTTATTGCATTCTGTTATTTTTTGATTTGTGTGAAAATTGTATTTTTCTAAAATGTTCACATCTGCAAAAAGGCCAATTTGGCCCATTGCCGCAGTTTATCATAGGGCAATAATATGTTTGCCTTTAAAAAAAAACAAAACAAAAAAAAGGCAAAAGTAAAAATTTGTCTAACACACTTTACGTCTCTGTCTCAATTGTTGCGCCGGGGATATGGCCTCATGACATTGCGTGTTAACTGAAACGCCTCATCTGCCACAAGGACATAAGGGACTGATACTTAAGTGGAGCCTGGTAGTTGGCGTGGTGGTGGTAGATCCAACTGGTTGGTGCGTAGCCGCCGAGCCATAATGGAAGTATTGAAGACTCTAGAGTCTCCCGTCCTTCCATAGGCCCCAATGTCAACAATTATAAACTTGTATTGAGGGTCGGCCAGAGCCAACAATACAACAGAAAAGTATTGTTTATAATTGAAGAATTGAGAGCCAGAGTTCGACGACTTACGTACCCGGATATGTTTGCCATCAAGGGCCCCAATACAATTAGGAAACTGGCATCACTCCTCAAAGTCCCTTGATATCCTCAACCAGTCTTCCAGCCTGGGCTCGGGCATAACGACTTGACGTAGTCTTGTCCAGATTTCAATACATGTTGACCTGACTATGCCAGAAATGGTAGATCTTCCAATGAGAAACTCATGGTGGAGGGCGGCATAAGACAGGCCAGAGGACAGGAAGATGAAGAACAACAGAAAAGGAAGATTTTAGAATGCACAAATTACAAAAAAAACAGGTACATACATACCAAACTTGTTAGGAATTAATATCAACTAACACACACATATTTGGTTGCACAATTACTAAATGATATTCAGTACTTATTACACATAACATTCTGGTCTGTAAGTTGAAACATATGTGGACTAAGATGAGGGCATTAAACTTAGTCCAAGAAGCCAAAATTACGTACTTTGGCCAAAACATTATGAACATAGAGAATGTGGTTGTGTAGTACATACCATAGTGTGAGTAGAAGTCGCTCTTCTGCAGATATAGCTTTGCGCATCCTTGTGTCCTGAAAGGTTATCCAAGAGTCGATCAAATGTGTTTCAAGGCTCATGCAACAGTATTGGTAGAATTTTACAGGATCCTCCCGCATAGAAGAATAGAGGCGGTGAAAATGACCTCTTGTGAGTCGTTGCCTCAAAAGTGGATGTACTCACATGCGTCTCCTCCTCCGCGGATCCACTATCACTGGGTATGGTTGGCCAAAGCGTCGTGACAAAAACCAGTTGAAGAGAACCTGCTCAGTTGTGTTGAAACTTAGACTGTCTGCCATGTTGCACATACAACAGCAACACACCTAGTGAAGGCAAGGTCACAAATGGCCAGAATGGAGGCAGCCACCTGTTCCTGAGGCAATAAATAGGGTGCAGGCTAATGATTTAAATAGTTAGCAGGCCTCAAAACCGTTAAATGTCCATTTTGCAAGCCTGCGAGAAAATCTCGCCATATGGATTGCATACGGATTACATACGGATGCAGACATGTGCAAACTACGTGACCACACCTTGTTTATGGAGGACATACGGAGCACTATTTAGGGGTCATTCTTCCGTATTACGCCTGGAAACTACGGACCGTATTTTGCATCGGTTAGTGTGACCCCGGCCTATGGGTGTTTTCCAGAAACAAGCAGCAATGAATGTTGCTGAGAAAAAATTGCAAACTGCCATTGCAGTGAACAGTACGTTGTGGTGACCAGTACTTTATAGTGGCCAGTACATTATGCCCAGCTCATGCTTCTGGAGACATGCACCCGTAATTTAGACGGGTTCTCATCACTTCAGAAATGCCAAACGTGGAAGCTATATGTGGTTTAGGTACACTGTGGGGCTTAGAAGGGAGGGAGGCATTTGGATTTGGGAGCCCAGAATTTGCTGAATTTCTTTACAGGGGCGAGGAACCATTTCGCTTTTCCAGAGCATTTGTGTCACCAGTAAGGTGGAAGCCCCTATATTCCCATTAACAGATGATGGACCTGAGTGGGGACTTTTTGTGGATTGAGTTGAAGCTTTGGTTAGGAAAATTTTCCAGATCGTTGGAATCACATTTATCAGGCGCTCTATGCTGAGCCTTTCAGATTAAGATGAAACCCCCGAGGGATCAATTCACTATAAGGAGGCAGTATAGTCACTCTGAACTCTGTCTGGCCTCAGCTCAGCAGTGTCGTTCTTTTCAGAAGTGCACAAAACTGTGTCCGACGTCACCTTTATGCAATCATAAAAAAGACGGAAATCGCCGGATTACAGGTCTTATGGTGTCCACAGTTCCTTCATCTGCCTCATTATAGGGAATCTTCTCATGGGGGTCCTGTTTGAATCATTTATTTCAGGGATTTACATGGAAACCCTGAGGAAAACACTCAGTGCAGAGGGCAGAATAAATGAGCGCCGAACCTTACTGCGATCTTCGGGAGGCACAATGAAAAAATAGCAGGCGAAGAATTGGTTTTATTATTTTTTTACGCCGTTCCTAGTGCGGTATAAGTGATAAGGCGACTTTATTCCCCAGGTGGTGAGATTACAGCGATACCAAAATTATATTGGGTTTTTATGTTTGGCTGCTGTCATACACTAAAAAATGCTTTTTATTGCGCATTGCCATATTATGAAAGCTATAATTTTTCCATATTTTGGCCCACAGAGTTTTATTCTTTGGGTCAGTACGATTACAGTGATACCACATATATATCGTTTTTTTATGTTTTGGCGCTTTTACACAATAAAACTATTTTATAGAAAAAAAAATATTTTTGCATCGCTTTATTCTTAGAGCTATAACTTCTTATTTTTCCGCTGATTGAGCTGCCTGATGGCATGTTTTCTTGCAGTACAAGATGACGTTTTCACCGGTACCATGTTTATTTATATTCCTCTTGTTTGATCACGTTTTATTCCACTTAATGTTAGGTGATATGATAATAGAGAATTGTTTTTTGCCATTTTTTTTTTTTTAGGATGTTCATTAAAGTTGTTAACTAGTGGGACAGTTTTACAAGGTCGAGTCATTCTGGACGCAGTAATACAAAATATGTGTACTTTTAATGTTTATATATTTATTTTTTTCATAAAAAATATTTATTCATGAGTACAATATTTTTTATTTTCTAATTTTTTTTTTTAATAAGTAGTTGGGGTGAGGTTATACAGAACTCATGAATATGGAGGACTACCTGGCAGCAGCTTTACATGTCCTCTAGTGATAATCTCCTGCTGATAAAAGTGATTTTATCAACCTTACGGCAAGCATCCCAGTAAAGGGCCCGTTACACATAGCGATATTGCTAGCAATATCACTATAACGTCACTGGTTTTGTAACATAGCAGCGATATTGCTAGCGATATCGCTATATGTTATACCTCCGAACGGCTCCCCCGCTGGCTATCGCTGATCGCGAGAGAACGTCCTGGACCATTTCTCGTCGGGCGCTTCCTGCTGGGCTTCCTGTGGCGCCGACGAGCGACACATGGACGCGGGCAGGAGGATGTCAGGATCGCTGCGTCTGACAGGTAAGTAGCGACCCCCGACCACTGCTATGTTGTTGGTGAGATCTGCCTGTGTGGCAGCTCATTAGTGACCACTAAGCGATGCACAAGCGATCTATATCGTTGTCGGGATCGCTGGTGCATCGCTAAGTGTAACGGTACCCTAAGTGATACATTGCTACAATCAGACTTGTGATGTCATAGAAGCTGACCAGCACATCCCATAACATCATCCATCATGATAAGTCATTTCCTTGGAATATGGTGATTCTGTATAAGTCAAAATTGTAAAGTAATAAATAAATGTTAACTTTTTAAAACTTTTTTACTTTGTCCCACGTTCATTTTTTGCAGGCTGATCGCTTGAATAGCATGGAGATACAGGAGCATTCCTATGCTATGCAAACTGTCAGCATTGCACTGACAGACAAAGTTGCTTAGTCATGCTCTGAGCATGAGTAAGCAACTTTTATAGCTCTGATGAACCGAATGTTGTCATAATGACATCGGGTCAGTATGGCAACGATCGGGACCCCACATTGACACTGCAGGATCTCCGATCCAAGGACAGAGGGGCTGTCTTTCCTCTGCCTGCTCCTGAAATGCTGTGATCGAGTTCGATAGCAGCATTTAGAGAGTTAACGTGTGGTGAGTGGTGTTGGACCGCTCCTGGCTCTGAGAGTCGGGTGTTAGCTGTCAGAATCAGCTGACACCCGGCGGCGATCGTCCACTCACAGTCTGTGTGCAAACAAAAGTGCCAGGATGTATCCATACATTCCAGGTCAATAAGTTCCAGGTCACAGGGATGTATGGCTAGTGGCTACGTTTCAGGTGGGAAAGGGGTTAATATAGTAATTGAAAAAAAATTGTGAAAAAAAACACAGTACAAGTTGTAAGTTTCTATCAAGTAAAAAGGATCCAGACAACAGAGGGATTTCTTTAGAGTACACCCTGGAAGTAATTTTACTAGACTAAAATGAAGCCAAATGAAAATAAGAACAGCATCTGCTGTAATCAGATTATTTCACCGATCCCAAGTAAGAAGTCAGAGCTGAATTATATTTGTGGTTATACCTACCACAGGCTTGATTGTTCATAGTCTGGGACAATTTTTTTTTCCTTTGTAAACAGTCTCGGTGCTATTAGACAGCAGGTCTACTGGTGGCAATCTTGACTTTTCGTAGAAAATTACTGTTAATAAATGCATTCATTTTTTATCTTTTCACAATTTACTACTCAAAAATAGACAAGTGTGCGTTAAATAAAATTTAAGAAAAAAAATAAAGCGACGAGAAAACTAACCTCAGGTTGAAGCCGCCAACTGATTATGAAAAGATTTCTTTGGCAATGAAATTAAAGCCTCCACTTCATAAGAAGACAGAGCTGCAAAGGATGAGGCAGGCAGCCATCATGAAGATTTTAATGCTTTTTCGACTAATACTTTTAGATTGAGGTTTACCACAAAAACAAGATCGTTTCACCGCAATGTGACTTAGGCTTCAAAATGACACGCTGATCAAGTTATGCCTATCTCAGACCTAACGGGGACGAGAAAACAAACCCCACTTGTTGATTGTAGCCGAGTTTGTATCTTGTGAGGTAAAACATCTACAAAAGCAGCCAGATGACTTCACTGGATGAATTTATCATAATTTATTATTAATTATAACTCCTTATACAGCCAGAAATGCAACAAATGTCTTTTTTTCCATTCTGCCATTTTTGTCTATTGCTACCATCTCTTGTGATAAGACTGTCAGAAGTGTAATCCTCTAACTATAAAGAATCCAATGATTTAAAGTGGTTTTCCCATGCATGTCATGAGTATGTTCTTTTATGGTCAGACAGAACCATTACTCAGTACATTTATAAGGGGCACATTTATAAGATATCTCAGCACATGAGCATTTTTTGAACACATCCAACTGTAAAAATTATTTTAATTCCAAGGTACAATGATTAAAACGTACTTTTTTCCTGAGACAACCCCTTTAAATATAATGTGGGATTTAATTAATGCTGACAGTAATTTGTTTTTCTGTGCCAGATCGGTTAATTTATTAAGTAAATTACAATAAGCTACTTGCCTGAGAGAAACACCCCGGCATAGTACAGTAGTTACTTCCCAGATCCAAACTAGCTGTGAAGTCACAACAAGTTGCCTGGAAGCAACTTTGAATATCAAATTGATTTACATTGAAAAGGATTGCTCAGTCTTGTGGTAAAAGACTGCAGTCACTGTATGTGATGGTAGACTTCTGAATCCTCCTATCATGCATGCCTCACGCTGTGAGATTCTCCATTGTCAGCGGCGATACCAGGGGGTCATATGACCTTAAGTTCCTGGTACACAAACTTATAGCCACATTCTGACTAGACCCGTGCAACCTTGCTCAATTCCCTTTTATTGCGTGAGACTGCACACATCCAGTCAGAATGTGGCCTAAAGTATGCTTATTGCATACCTGTGGTAATGCAGTTATATTACTGCTTGCTCTCGCTACTAACACAGATGAATCTTGACAGCGTGCAGTGCGCACGCTGTGGAGATTCATAAGTCTGCACATAGAGTGGCTGCAGAGTTTTAGCAAAAGACCAGACAACCCCTTTAAAGGGGATCTGTCACTAGGTTTTTGCCAACACATCTGAGAGCAGAACGATGTAGAGGCAGAGTCCATGATTCCATCTATTTAATATTTACTTTGCTGGATGCTGCAATATTTATAAATTCTGTTTATATTATAATTATATTTTTATTATATTTGTTTTACGTACTGCATGTTTTCAACTTCTCTAAATGCTTAGCTCTGTATAACCCCGCCCCACAACTGGTTGTCAGCTTTCTGTGTACACTGTGCACAGGCAGAATGTGGCTAATCAGTAGTTGGGTTGGGGTTATACAGAACTCATGAATATGGAGGACTACCTGGCAGCAGTTTTACAAGTCCTCTAGTGATAATATCCTGCTGATAAAAGTGATTTTATCAACCTTACGGCAAGCATCCCAGTAAGTGATACATTGCTACAATCAGACTTGTGATGTCATAGAAGCTGATCAGCACATCCCATAACATCATCCATCATGATAAGTCTTTTCCTTGGAATATGGTGATTCTGTATAAGTCAAAATTGTAAAATAATAAATAAGACTGATGGAATCCCACTTGTGATGTCACAGCCAGTAACCTGAAAGAAACACAAATCTCACCCACCCACATACAGTATTAAGAACTATAGTGATATGCTTTGTTTGGTAATGCTCTACATCTCTCCCTTTACAAGTTTGGACAGTTCTGGAACATCTTTTCTTAGAATTCTGTGCTTTGACAGTCTTCTCTTATTTCTCATGTAAAGGGTGATGATCACAATGACAATTGGTACTAGAATCATAGAATCGTAGAGTTGGAAGGGACCTCCTGGGCCATCTGGTCCAACCCCCTGCTCAAAGCAGGATTCGCTAAATCATCCCAGACAGATGTCTGTCCAGCCTCTGTTTGAAGACTTCTATTGAAGGAGAACTCACCGCCTCTCGTGGCAGCCTGTTCTACTCATTGATCACTCTGTCAAAAAGTTTTTTCTAATATCTAATCTGTGTCTCCTCCCATTCAGTTTCATCCCATTGCTTCAAGTCTTTCCTTGTGCAAATGAGAATAAAGTTGATCCTTCTACAATGTGACAGCCCTTGAGATATTTGTAGACAGCTATTAAGTCTCCTCTCAGTCTTCTCTTCTGCAAGCTAAACATTCCCAAATCCTGCAACCTTTCCTCATAAGACAGGGTTTGCAGACCAGTCACATTCTGGTCGCTCTTTTCTGAACTTGCTCCAGTTTGTTGATGTCTTTTTTAAAATGTGGCACCCAAAGCTGGACACAGTGTTCCAGATGAGGTCTGACCAAAGAGGAGTAGAGGGCAATTATGACTTCACGTGATCTAGCCTGTATGCTTCTGTTAATACATCCTAGATTTGCATTTGCCTCTTTTGCTGCTGCATCACACTGTTGACTCATATTCAGTCTGTGATCTATTAGTATACCCAAGTCTTTTTCACATGTGCTGTTGCTTAGCCCTATTCCTCCCATTCTGTCTATGCTTTTTTCATTTTTATTGCCCAGATGTAGTACTTTGCATTTTTCCCTGTTAAAAACTATTTTGTTAGTTGCTGCCCATTGCTCCAGTTTATTTATATCTTTTTGAATCCTCTCTCTCTCTCTTCTCTAGTATTAGCTATCCCTCCTAGCTTTGTGTCATCAGCAAATTTAATCAGTTTGCCCTCAATTCCTTCATCTAAATCGTTGATAAAGATGTTGAGCAATACAGGGCCCAGGACAGAGCCCTGTGGTACCCCACTTGAGACATTCTTCCAACTGGATGTGCAGCCATTTACGAACACTCTTTGGGTCCGATCACTAAGCCAGTTATGAATCCACCTAACAGTTGCCTTGTCCATTCCATTTCAATAAGGATTTTGCAAGATACTTTGTCAAATGCTTTGCTGAAGTCAAGATATACTATAGTTACAGCATTTCCCTGATCCACCCAATCAGTGATTCTGTCATAGAAGGAAATTAAGTTAGTCTGACATGACTTATTAGTTACAAACCCATGCTGACTCTGTTTAATCACTTCATTCTTATCCAGGTACTTACATACATGTTGTTTAATAATTTGTTCAAAGATCTTTCCTGGTATAGAAGTCAGACTCACTGGCCTATAGTTGCCTGGGTCCACCTTCTTCCCCTTTTTGAAGATAGGAACAACATTTGCTCTTCTCCAGTCTTCTGGGACTTCTCCTTTTCTCCAAGAATTTTCAAGGATTATGGAGAGGGGTTCAAAAATTTCTTCTGCGATCTCCTTCAGTACTCTGGAGTGTAATTCATCTGGACCTGGAGACTTGAATTCATTTAGGTTAGCTAAGTGTTTCCTCACTATAAATCATATCAGTGATCAATTTAATACATTTTGATTCACTACGATAGTCGTACGATATCTATTTAATTCCCTTTAATACACTACGTTATCTGTATAATATCTACTTAATGCCCTTTAATACACTACGATAGACGCACAATATCTATTTTAGGCACTTTAATATCAATGTGATACAATTTGATATCAATTTGATAGTGGGTGAGGCACCTGTCAGATTTCTTTTTGACAAGACATCCCTCCCCCTTACTTCTCACACGTATCACTTAGGTCAGCTGCTCAGCCAAGAACAGAAGTATCACTGACAAAGAGCCCAGCACAAGAGCGGGTTAAAATATCCCTCCCCAAACCAAAGGAAGGTCATACAGAGATAACCCCAACGAGCCCAGGATGGGGAAGGATATCCCATCCTGAGCCATGACAGTGATAATTTATCTAGCAGCAGACAGATTTAATAGATAAGTACATTATTAGGAATCCTGCATTAGCAGAAAACAATATTCCCTAGAATTATAGCATCCTACATTGCTTAATTCTGTCAGCTACTGTGTAATGTAATAACAACAAAAATCATTTTTAACGTTGGAATTTCCATCTTTCACAGAACTCACATTTTTCAATTTTACAGCTCTCCACTATTCCCGCAAATAAACACTGGAACATGTATACTGTCCAAAATCCCAATTACTCATATTCATCATGAACAATAAAATCCCCTTTTCATGCCATAAAACTATTGACAGAAAATAATCCAGAATATATTACATTTGTGTAACAATTTCCCAATCTTTCCTGCATAAGATATTATGAGAGACATCTTCAATTTGCGTCTTTTAAGGATTCCATGGGGAAACAAAGAAACATTCCCACAGCAATAATTCCTGAAATGCCAACAACAATGTTGGACGCTAACTTTATACACGACATGAAACTGTTCCAAGATGAAGGCGCCTCTTTTCCTGATCCCACTTCATTAAGAAAGTTTGGCTCCATTCTCAGCACTACACTACAGAATAGACAATGGTGCAGTTGTCAGGAGTCTCCCAGAGGCAGCACTATTTTTGTTCATAGTATCACTCTACTTGGATATTTTGTGGTCAATCATTTAGATATAACTGATATTATTTCTACACTAACTTAGAAACAATGCTAAAAATAATAAACCACAAATATAAAGAAAGCTCCACAAAGATTTAAAAATGTTATAAAATGTTATAATTTCAAACTTGACTGAGCGTAAAGAATGGTCTTACTTCCCACTTCACCAGTACTGCCACCCATTCTTCAATGCCTTTGCTTTTCCAATTTCTCCATCGTGAGCATACTCTTTGGCCTCTTCACTCCATGTCGGATTTTTCAGCATGCCTAGGCCTGTGACGTCTCTGCACGCCGTCACTTAGGTGATGCGCTTCATAACATAGTGTCATCATGACATGTGCCACGAAGATGCAGCATGTAGAAACAAAGCCAGAATCCTGGTTGTGCCGGAAGTCCTTGCCTGATGTGAAGAGGTCGAATAGAATGCACAATACAGTAGGAGAATCAGAAGAGGTATTGAGGACTGGATAGCTTAGAACTGGGGACGGGTGAGTGATATGGTGAGTATTATTTATTGTATTTATTTTTTACATCCTATTTTTATTTTGAACTGGGGTCTAGAGAGACTAGAGAACTGAAAGGGGGCTGCGGCGGTAGCAACACAGGTGAGTAGTAAGGTGAGTATTGTTTTTTTTGCTTTTTAACTATTTGCTTAACCCTCAATACTTCAGCAAAATGGCAGCTGTCGCCATTTTGTTGAATTTTCGCCGAGCAAATTACAAAAAAATTCAAGGAGAACTCAATTCCACTCAAATATATTTTCTCATCTTTTAGTCTGCTTTATATAAAAGTTTAAAGGGGCTTTTTGAGCTTAAGGTACAAGTCTGCAGTCACTTCATGTGACTGCAGACTTGTGAATCCTTACAATGACAACATTATGTATTGCATGCTCCGAGAATTCTCCAGTGCCAGTGTCAGGAGTGAGTGGTCATGTAACCACAAGAATGCAATACTTTTGACCACATTCTAAGTAGACATATCCGGCCTTGTTCAATGAAAGCGCTTATCTAGTCGGCATATGACTGCATGTGTGTAAATCACATACTTGAGGTCATGGGCCCTCTGCTCTCAGCATTGGAGAATTCTCACAGCAAGCAGTGTGTCCGCTGTGAGGATTCACAAGTCTACAGTTACATAGAGTGACTGCAAGCTTTTACACTAACGCTAGACAACCCCTTTAACCCCTTTCCTACATTAGACGTACTATTCCGTCCATGTGACCTGGGACCTAAGTCCCAAGGACAGAATAGTACATCTAGCGTGATCAGCTGCGCTCACGGGGGGAGTGCAGCTGATCGCGGCCGAGTGTCAGCTGATTATCACAGCTGACACCCGGTACTATGTGTCAGGGGCGGTTACGGACTGCCCCAACACCTTAGCCCCTGGCACACTGCGATCAAACACGATCGCATTGTACCGGGGGTTTAGGGAAGCATGGGCAGGGAGGGGGCTCCCTCCGTGCTTCCCTGAGACACCCACAGCAGCGCGATGTGCAGCACTGCTGTGGGGATCTCCTTCCCTGCAGGTCTCTGAATCCAAAATGGCGGCGGGGACCTTCGAGGGCCTGCAGGGAGGCAGCTTCCTCATGCCTGCAAAGCGCCAGCATGAGGAAGCCTGCAGCACTGCCTGTGACAGATCAGTGATCTGTCACATGACAGTGATGTCCCCCCTGGGACAATGTAATAAAGTTAAAAAAAAGTGAAAAATAATTTATAAAAAATCGCTAAATAAATAAAAAAAAAATATTCCCTAATAAATTCATTTTTTGAAAATAAAAAAAAATCAATAAAAGTACACATATTTGGTATTGCAGCATCCGTAACGACCCACCCTATAAAACTGTCCCACTAGTTAACCCCTTTATTGAACCCCTTAAAAATTAAAAATAAAAATCGAAGCAAAAAATAAAGCTTTATCATCATACCGCCAAACAAAAAGTGCAGTAATGCGTGATCAAAAAGACAGAAGTAAATAACCATGGTACCTCTGAAAACGTCATCTTGTCACACAAAAAACGAGCTGCCATACAGCATCAACAGCAAAAAAAATAAAAAAGTTATAGCTCGCAGAATAAAGTGATGCAAAAATAATTATTTTTTATAGAAAATTGTTTTCATTGCATAAAAGCGCCAAAACATAAAAAAAGACATAAATGAGGTATCGCTGTAACCATACTGACCCGAAGAATAAAACCGCTTTTTATTCTTTTCAATTTTACAGCACGCGGAACGGTGTAAACGCATCCCCCAAAAGAAATTCATGAAATGCTGGTTTTTGTTCATTCTGTGTCCCAAAAATCGGAATAAAAAGCGATCAAAAAAGTCACGTGCCCAAAAATGGTACCAATAAAAACTTGAACTCGTCCTGCAAAAAATAAGACCTCACATGACTCGGTGGGTCAAAATATGGAAAAATTATAGCTCTCAAAATGTGGTGATGCAAAAACTATTTTTACAATAAAAAGCGTCTTTTAGCGTGCGACAGCTGCCAAAAATAAAAAACCGCCATAAATAGTAAATCAAACCCCCCGTTATCACCCCCTTAGTTAGGGAAAAATAATAAAATTAAAAAAAGTATTTATTTCCATTTTCCCATTAGGGCTAGGGTTAGGGTTAGGGCTAGGGTTAGGGCTAGGGGTGTGTTGGGGTTAGGGTTGGAGTTAGAATTGGGGGGTTTCCACTGTTTTGGCACATCAGGGGCTTTCCAAACGCGACATGGCGTCTGATCTCAATTCCAGCCAAAAAAGTCAAATGGCGCTGCTTCCCTTCCGAGCTCTGCCATGTGCCCAAATAGTGGTTTACTCCCACAAATGGGGTATCAGCGTACTCAGGACAAATTGCACAATTACTTTTGCAGTCCTGTTACTCTTGGGAAAATAACAATTGTGGGTGAAAAGATCATTTTTGTGGAAAAAATATGATTTTTTAATTGTATGGCTGTACGTTAAAAACTTCTGTGAAGCCCTTGGGGGTTCAAAGTGCTCACCACACATCTAGATAAGTTCCTTGGGGGGGTCTAATTTCCAAAATGGGGTCATTTGTGGGGGTTTCCACTGTTTAGGCACATCAGGAGCTCTCCAAACTTGACATGGCATCCGATTTGAATTGCATCCAATTTTGCAGTGAAAAAGTCAAATGGCACTCCTTCCCTTCCGAGCTCTGCCATGCACCCAAACAGTGGTTCCCCCCACATATCAGGTATCGGCATACTCAAGACAAATTGCACAATAACTTTTCCAGCCCAATTTCTCCTGTTACCCTTGGTAAAATAAAAAAATTGAACCTGAAATACTTTTTTTGTGAAAAAAAGCTAAATGTTAATTTTTTTTAAACATTCAAAAAATTCCTGTGAAGCACCCGAAGGGTTAATAAACTTATTGAATCTGGTTTTGGCACCTTAAGGGGTGCAGTTTTTAGCATGGTGTCACTTTTGAGTATTTTGTATCATATTGACCCCTCAAAGTGATTTCAAATGTGATGTGGTCCTTAAAAATAAAATGGTGTTGTAAAAATGAGAAATCGCTGGTCAACTTTTAACCCTTATAACTTCCTAACAAAAAAAAATTTTGGTTCCCAAATTGTGCTGATGTAAAGTAAACATGTGGGAAATGTTACTTTTTAAGTTTTTTGAGTGCCATATCTCTGTGATTTAAGTTAGAAAATTGATAAATTTTCTAAATTTTTGCCAAATTTCCATTTTTTTCACAAATAAATGCAAGTTATATGAATGAAATTTTACCACTAACATGAAGTATAATATGTCTAGAGAAAGCAATAACGCAAGGATGTGGAAACCACAAAAATATCACCAATAGATCCAAATTAGCAAAGAGAATCGATACTTTAATAAAGGAATATACACAGAGCGGGAAAATGGGGAACATGTGCAAAAGGAAAACAAATTGCAGCAGTGCCAGAAGACATGTGACCTAACCCTGACCATATTGACACATATGCAAATTAAGGTCAAAATACCATCCTTCACTGAAAGAACTATATATCCTGGTAGACTCTCCGGTATAGTAGAGGGGATTAATGAGCGACATGCTGCCAGTACATATGGGTGCCGGTTATAATTAGCCACAAATGTGACCAATTCACAATCACGAATTATCTTAAAAAAGAGTAAACTGGTAGTGAGGCATCCCAAATGAACCGGGCACAATGTCCATCCCTAAAACATAGCATCTGAAACGCCCACCCACACTGGAGTGAACGGTAATGGAGAAAGACATTACCTCAGGAGAAGAGAATACAGATGGCCGGGCGGTTACTCTTTTTTAAGACAATTCATGTTTGTGAATTGGTCACATTTGTGGCTAATTATAACTGGCACCCATATGTACTGGCAGCATGTCGCTCATTAATCCACTCTACTATACCGGAGAGTCTACCAGGATATATAGTTCTTTCAGTGAAGGATGGTATTTTGTCCTTAATTTGCATATGTGTAAATATGGCCAGGGATAGGTCACGTGTCCTCTAGCACTGCTGCAATTTGTTTTCTTTTTGCACATGTTCCCCATTTTTCCCGTTCTTTGTATATTCCTTTATTAAAGTATCAATTCTCTATGCTAATTTGGATCTATTGGTCGTATTTTTGTGGTTTCCACATCCTTGCGTTATATGTTATTGCGACTGATCCTTTAATTGTCCAGCATTATCATCATCCAATACTGATTATAACACACAGGATGCTGTTATATACCATTGCTTGTTTGTTATATGTTCTAGAGAAAACAATGTCAGAATCCCCGGGATCCATGGAAGCGTTCCAGAGTTATAACCTCATAAAGGGACAGTGGTCAGAATTGTAAAAATTGGCCCGGGCATTAACATGCAAACCACCCTTGGGAGTAAAGGTGTTAAAGGGAATCTCTTACCTTATTTTTGGCCTATGAGATGCGGCCACCACCATCAGGGGCTTATCTACAGCATTCTGTAATGCTGTAGATAAGCCCCCGATGTAACCTGATAGATAAGAAAAATGAGTTAGATTATACTCACTCGGGGTCCGATGGGTGTCACGATCCAGTCCGGCGCCTCCCATCTTCTAGCGATGATGTCCTCCTTCTTACTTCTGCCATGGCTCCTGCGCAGGCATACTATGTCTGCCCTGTTGAGGGCAGAGTAAAGTACTGCAGTGCGCAGGCACCAGGAAATGTCAGAGAGTTTCGGCGCCTGCGCAGTGCAGTACTTTACTCTGCCCTCAACAGGGCAGATAAGGTATGCCTGCACCGGAGCCGTGGCAGAAGTAAGAAGGAGGATGTCATCACTAGAAGATGGGAGGTGCCGGACCCGGACCGGGACACCCATCGGATTGGACTGCCCCCCGGATGAGTATAATCTAACTTGTTTTTCTTATCTTTTCAGGTTACATCGGGGGCTTATCTAATGCATTACAGAATGCTGTAGATAAGCCCCTGATGGCAGTGGCCGCATCTTATAGGACAAAAATGAGTTGACAGATTACCTTTAATAATGATGATGTGGATGGGTAGACCAGGGTTTTAAAGAGTGGCCTGAAGATCCCTGGACAAGGATAAACTAATAAAAGGGCTTCTGGTACTATTGAGTTTTAATCCAGATAGGAGCATAGAATGAAAAACTATACATTTAAAAATTCTTATTTGATGATTAGGATCTCTAATGAGGGTGGCTTCTTGGTGGTTTTTAAGTCTGCCTGGTACAAAAAGTTAGGTAAAGATCTTTTGATCAACATGGACACTTAGAACTCCCAATAGAGAGTTTTGAAAATAATTTTTCAGAGTAACAAATTGTTAATGATCTGTGGTGACCCTTAATTCCATTCAATCACAAATGTCCAGAAAAATGTTATTTCTCCCCCCGAGGACAATAAGAGGACAGTTTTATGATTTTCTACAACAATTGATAAAACACATAGTAAATGTAAAGGAAGACTCAAAATGCATGTTGAATATTATGGATAAGGTACAAAGGAGTGATGGTTACTGCCGTATATTAATTGACCTTTCATTATTAGGCTTTGGAATTTTTTGAATATTATTTTAACATCTCTAGTTGAGGCATACAGCAGCTTTTCTGTAAAGTGTATGGAGGCCTAAAGATGGAACATATTTGAATGAGACTGCAATAATACAATTTTATAAAAATACAAATACTTCATTTTATGATGATGGGCTATGGCGATTTGACCAATGCAAAATATTTCCTGGTCAATAGTTATTATAATATATTTTTATATGTCACTGAGAATTTTGACGTTAAATACACAACAAGTCTAAATCAGTGGGAGCCAGATTTGTTTTTACTGTATCTAGATTAATAGTGCTTTCCTGCTTTATATATTTAGTGTGCTTGCTCCATCTTCTGGTGTAATCCTGTCTTTTTTACTATGCTGTTTCACTTATGCAATTCGTAGCTTTTAATACTACGGTGAAACATGTATTGCTTGCATAGATGAGATTTTCATCCAAACTTCATTATGAATGACAGGTTGCAGTTATGCACTAAAAACAGATTTTCCTTCAGGCATTATGAGTCAATAGATATTATACTGTAATTACACAGAAATCCATAATTAAATCTGTTTCCTATCTATTAAAGTTCAGAAAAATAGGAAAAACAGTGTATCTATTGCGAATTTTCAGTGCAGAATTTTCAAGACATCGTCCCATGTAAAAGAGGGCCACATAACTCCAACCTTAGAGGAAATATTTTACACATTTACTTCATAATAAATTGCTATTCTTGACTAATGGCACAATTTAGCAAATTTTAAGGTTAAACACATTGCACTCTTTAGCCACGATAGTTCAAACAGCACTCAATGTGCCTAAAAACTTTAGCAAATTTAGGAAAAGATTGCTAAAAGTGAGTCCAGCTCTTCCCAGCTCACAGTAATGTATAAAATGAGCTCCACAGCATTTTCTTTGTTAAAATGTAAAAGTATGAAAATGTACAGTCATGATCAAAAGTGTTGGTACCCTTGAAATTGTTCCTGAAAATAAAATATTCCGTCCGAAAAATATAGCAATTGCACAGGTTTTGTTATACACATGTTTATTTCCTGTGTGTGTATTGAAACAACACAAAAAACGGAGAAAAAAAGGCAAATTGGACATCATTTCACACAAAACCCCAAAAATGGACCAGACAAAATTTTTGATGATGTGGTCGTAATATTTGGTTGCCAACCCTTTTGAATTAATAACTGCAATCAATCACTTCCTATAACTATCAAGAAGCTTCTTACACCTCTCCCCTGGAATTTTTAACCACTCTTCTTTTTCAAAGTGCTCCAGGTCTTTCATACTTGAAGGGTGCCTTCTTGCAACAGCAATTTTAAGATCTCTCCAAAGACCTTTCCAAGGTGTTCAATGGGATTTAGATCCAGCCTCATTGCTGACCACTTCAGTACTCTCTAGTGCTTTTTTCCATCCATTTCTAGGTGCTTCTTAAACTATGTTAGAGGTCATTATCCTGCTGGAAGACCTATGACCTAGGATGCAAACCCAGCTTTCTGACACTGGGCACTACATTGAGACCCAAAATACTTTGGCAATCTTATGATTTCCTGAAGCATTACACACAGCTTAGGCACCCATTGCCAGAGTAGGCAGCAAGTTCGTGCTGACACTGATGCACCGTGATCCTGCAGGACAGCTTAACTTTCTTTGGATCTTGATTGGGGCTACTTATCCACTATCCAGACTCTCCTGCGCTGTAACCTTTCATCAATTTATCTATGCCATCCACACCCAGGAAGAAAAGCTACAGTGCCAAGGGTTGTAAACTTCTTGATTATGTTATACACCGTGGACAAAGGAGCATTAAAAGCACCAGCAATTGACTTGTAACCTTGAGATTGTTGATATTCATCAATTTTGGTTCCCAAGTCCTCAGACAGTTCTCGTCTCCCTGCTTAGTGTGGCACACCTAGATGCACAATGCAAAGATTGAGTCATCTTCTCCCCTTTTTATCTGGTTTCAGGTGTGATTTTCAAATTGCCCACACCTGTTACTTGCCACAGGTGAGTTTGACCAAGCATCAGATGCTTGAAACAAAATTGCTTACTGACAATTTTGCAAAGGTGCTAACAATTTTGTCCAGCCCATTTTTAGAGTTTGGTGTAAAATTACTACAATTTGCCTTTTTTTCCCTCAGTTTTTTTGTGTTGCCCCAAACACACAAAGAAAATAAAAATGTGTATAACAAAACATACTTAATTTTCACAAACAATTTCAAGGGTGCAAACACTTTCAGTTATTACTGTATGTGTTCACCTTTATTAACATTTTAATAAATACTCTAATATTTAGAAAATATACCGTACAAAAATGCCCCCTGTCCATCAGATTGCCCAATTGTGCCATTGAAAAATATTTTTTGCAAACAAGTCTGTTAATTAATTGACTATATTCTCCATCCTATAGTTGAAATGTTACCATCTTATCTTATCTTAACCCCTTTACCCCTGAAGTTGGTTTGCACGTTAATGACCAGGCCACTTTGTACAATTCTGACCACTGTCATTTTATGAGGTAAAACTCTGGAAAGCTTCAATGGATCCCTGTGATTCTGAGATTGTTTTGTCATGACATTTTGTACTTCATGATAGTGGTAAAATTTCTCCATCTATAACGGGTGCTGTAGTCTTATATGTTCTGCAGAGCTGGTATCTACCACTGTCACCGTATGGCGGTAACATTAATGTTTGTCTTTGTATGGAGATTTTTTCCAGCAACAGCGCGGTGCTGAGATTCTCCTACATCCACTATTAGGGCGCTCCACCATAGTTGTAATCAGGGTTACATGGTTAAGGGCCCACACAGAAGTTTCACCTCCCCTGAACCAAACCCCTAGCTATGCCTCTGGATTGAGTTGAAACTTTTATTGGGAACATTTTATATAATGATTGGGACCACATTTATCCGGCGTTCTACGCTGACCACTTACTTTAGGGTTCCCATCTAAATCACTGAATGATGTGATTCAGATGAAGCCCCTGAGGGATCCATTCACTATAATGAGGCAGCAGAGTGACTCTGGACTCCGTTTGGCCTCTGTTCAGCAGTGTACTTTTCAGAAGTGCACAATGCTGTGGCCAACGGCACTTTCATGCAATCCTAAAAAGATGGTCACCACCGGATCACAGGTCCTATGGCATCCATAGTGCCTCCATCTGCCTCATTATAGGGAAGCTTCTGCCAGAGGTTCCATCTGAATCACATATTTCAGAGATTTACATGGAAACCCCGGTGCAAGCGCTTTGCACAGAGTGCAGGATAAATGTGCGCCAGGCCTTACTGCGATCTTTGGGAGGCAGAATGAAAAAATCTGCAGCAGGTGAAGAATAGGTTTAATTTATTTTTCACGCCATTCCTCATTTGGTATAAGTAATTAGACAACTTTATTCTTCGGGTCGGTACGATTACAGCGATACCAGATTTATATTCATTTTTTTTGTTTGGCTGCTCTCACACACTAAGACATTTTTATTGCAAAAAATAGTTTTTGCATCACCATATTTTGAGAGCTATAATTTTTCCATTTCTTGGCCCACAGAGTCATGTGAGGGCTTGTTTTTTGTAGGACGAGTTGACGTTTTTATTGGCACCATTTCGGGCACATGACATTTTTTGATTGTGGGTCACCCTCCCAGGGCCGTGGGGTACTCGGTACCGGGCCGGTGTCAAGGGGATGTGTCACAGCAGCGGTGACCCAGTCCGTGGCCCTGGGCGCCCAAGTCGATGGCGGGTGATGTTTGTAATGTAGTTTATATGGATAGTTCATGACGCCACCCGTGGTGTTTGGCAAATAAGATGTTACGCCAACACTGCTTGCAGATCCACTGGGACTGATGGTGTGATGCAGCAAAGATGGTGTAGCTCCCCACAGGTGGAGCTGTAGTCCCAGGGCAGTGAAGGTGCAATGGCTGAGAAGAGGCACAGAATGGTGTGGATGCTGATACCCAGATGTAGCGGTGCTGATGCGAGAATGAGTGGAGGACACCAGAGCTTGCAGTTTCAAAGCTTTACTCACAGTTCGTAGTGCACACAGGTGCCAGCTTCAGTACCATGTCTTCCGGGGCAGAGGCCCAGCCAACCTCCAGGCGAGATAGGACTCTCCCTGCCAACACTCCGTCAACATGTGCCTTTCTGAACGACTCCGCCAATGCGCCTTTAATGGTTAAGCACTCCAGTACTTAGTTACCCTGGAATACCTCCTGTCTAGATGTTCCTAGAACTCTCACTTGTATGATAGCTGTAGCTTGATCAGGGACCTCCTGGATCCCGGCTCTCTATCCGTTTGCTGTTGTGTCCAAGTCTTGGATGGGAGTAGTGCATTTACAGCCAACTACTCCACCAGTGTCTGCTGCAGAACCATAAGTGTCCATACAACCTCAGGGACCGGGCCCCGGCCTTGTGCTGAGAACCTATAGGCAGGGTTCCTATCCAACCCACTCCTCCTCTCTGTTCTCTCTCCTTCTTCATTCCGTACTTGTCTTTCTCTCTCTTATGGAAATGCAGGTTACAGTTCTTCGTCTCTCTCCTTCTTCTTCCTTTCCCGTGCCAGCTGGCTCAGATCACTGAGGCAGCTGCAGCACTCCTTCTTCAATTCCTTTCCTCTGGAGCTCTCCACTAAGACCAGTCCTCAGCCTCTCCTGACTGACTGTCTTTCCTCTGCCTGACCTCCCGGCAGGCTGACTTCCTGTCAGCCTGCTCTCTCCTCTCCAGTCATACTGACTGACTGACTGAACTGAATTCTAGATCCTATCTTTCCCCTTTTATACTAACTCTACCCACCTCCCAGCACATCTCGTGTTACGAAACAAGGGTCCACGAAAGGTGCTCTGCTACCCACTAAGCATTGAGCTGCAATCTGGTCCTCTGCTGAACTATCCTGTGTGTGGGATGCAGGTGTTGGAGTGTGGCAAGGAGTTCCCACCTTACCTGGATGGTGGGGCACTACACCTTAGGAGAAGGTGCAGTACCTCTGTGGCGACTGAGCATCAGGGGTGCCAAAATTGCTTTCTATTCCAATTTTTGGGAGGCAGAATGAAAAAAAAACTGCAATTCAGGAATTTTTTAGGGGTATTGCCATTTCGTGTGTGGTAAAATTGATAAGGCAGTTTTATTCTTTGGGTCAGTACAATTGCAGTGATACAATATTTATATTTTTTTTATATTTTGGAACTTTTACACAATAAAAACTATTTTATAGAAAAAATAATTATTTTTGCATCGCTTTATTCTGAGAGCTATAACTTTTTTATTTTTAAGCTGATGGAGCTGTATTGCAACTTGTTTTTTGCGGGACAAGATGACATTTTCAGCAGTACCATGTTTATTTATATTTGTCTTTTTGATCGCATTTTATTCCACTTTTTGTTCAGTGGTATGATGATAAAGCATTGTTTTTTCCTTGTTTTTTATGGTGTTCACTAAAGGGGTTAACTAGTGGGGCAGTTTTATAGGTTGGGTCGATACCAAAATTGTGCACTCTTATTGTTTGTATTTCTTTATACAAATATTTATTTATACATACAATATCTTTTGATTTTTTAGTATTATTTCTGATTTTTTTTTTACATTTTTACAATTAATTAAAAAAAGTTTTAATTTTGTTACCTTTTTACTTTGTCACACTATGGGACTATCATTTCTTGCAGGCTTATCATTTGTATAGCAAAGGGATGCAGGAGCATCCCTATGCTTTGCAAACTATCAGCTCTGCACTAATAGAAAGTTGCTGATCATGCACTGCACATGATCAAGTAACTTTCCTAGCTCTGGTGATCCGAATGTCGTCATGAAGACATCGGGTCACCATGGTAATGATCGAGACCCCCGCATCAAGCAGCGTGATTTCTGATCCAAGGGCAGAAGTCTGTCATCCCTTTGCTGGCTCCCTGAATGCTGCAATCACATTCAATAGCAGCATTTAGAGGGTTAATGTGCCGAGAGTGGTGCGGGACAGCTCCTAGCACTTGCGTGTCAGCTGTCAGAATCCGTCCTTGGTCAATAAGGCTCAGGGCACAAGAACATATTATTGCGCCCAACATCAGAAAGGTGTTAAAGACACCAGTGACATGCAGCAAAAAGTTAATGGTTTACATTTGGAGGAAGATATTTTCCTGGTCACCTGTGGCACTGAATCCCTATACGCATCAATTCAGCATAAAAATGGCCTGGAAGCTGTTCTACAATTGCTCTTTATGTCCAACACAGATGGTGAGCTTTATAATTTGATTATGGAACTTCTAGAATTTGTATTTATTTGTATCTACAACTTTTTTCTTGTTAAGAATCATTTCTACCTACAGCTCCAGGGAACAGCAATGGGGGCATCCTGTCCACCCTCATATGCCAACCTGTTCCTGGGGCTGTGGGGGGGGAAGTTTTTCCTTACAGAACCTGTATCATTTATAGTTAAAGTTCAGTTCTGGGGCCAGAACATTTACAATGTCCTTTGTAGCTAGAAAAGATTATTGGACAATCCCAATTTCTTTATGACCCATCTCAATCAAAATCAACTTAACATATGACTAACATGCAAAACAGGTAGAACCAACCAACCATTGAACTCCTGAACATGCTTTCAGGTGGATGATATGGAATTAATCCATTCAGATGTTTTTCAGAACCTGACCTCAGCAAATACACTTCTTCCTGCTTCCTCTTCACATCATCAGAACTTAATCGATGGTATCCCAATTGGTCAATTCTTAAGAATTTATTCAGACCAGGAATCCTTTGAAGAGCAAAGTAACAAACTTAAGATGAGATTCAAAGAAAAAGGTTATTCCGAACACACAATTCGAGATGGCTACCTGTGAACAAAGAGAATTGAAAGGCAGCAAGCTTTTTATCTAGTAAATCACAATAAACAAAAAAGATAAGGTAAGATATATAAATCTAATAGTTAGACCAATGAAGGTTGGTTCCAAGTGAGTGACACAGACTCCACAAAGGAGAAGGGGCAGGGGTTCAGCTTAAAATTTTGAAATGAGGCAGCGCAAAAATATTTTTTTAAAAACAATATAATATAATGAATATATTATTACAAGATTGCGGACAACAATTGATCAAACATTTGAGAAAATGCATTAACCTGCAGCATTGCCTAAATAACTGCAAATCACATTGACAAATATTCAATCATGTGAGTCACATACCAGTCATCAAGTTTTCATATGGAAGCAGATAACCAAATAACTTGTAAAGTATACCATAGGGACTTACTGTATAGCATCTCAACACAAAGGCCAAAAGGCTCTTGAGTTCCCAGTGTATGTACATATGGTTTTGTTTTGAACTTGACTTACTTGCATTTTCTATATCATTTGGCATGTCATCTATGTTCCCAAGGTTAAAATACCAAGATATTTATAAACTGTATAAAACTTTTTTAAATATTCCAGTAAATAAAGGTGGAGACTTATGCTTTTACATGTTGCCAAAGAAGATGATGTGAGCTCATTTTATACTTTCCTGCATCTTGGTGGAAAGTTTTTGAATATATCAAGATCGTGTTTTGAACATTGTGTTCCGATAACCAAGACATGTTCTCTTACATCTAGAGTATTGAGGCAGAGGGTAAGAACTATGTATTTGAGATTGCATGGTTAGATGGCCCAATATATTACCCCTGAAGTAGTGCATGTTAAGGTATGTGTGAGTTTCTTTATCTGATTGTCATTGGCATCAGTGAAAGTAGTCCTCTTACCAATATTAGGACAGGCCACGCATGAACCACATTGGCAACAGCCCCATTGAGGGACTTTTGAGCTAAACACATTTTTGAAAGTTGGACCTTATTAGTGACTCTGAATCAAAATATCACAGCAATTTGTGGAGCATTTATATGTGATAGCAGGTTTAGAAGGTGAGTATGTTATCAAAATTGGGTACAATTGCAGTAATTTCCAATGTTGGGAAAATACATTGCATACTTGCATACTTTCAAATTAATAAATGTAGTAAGATGTTACAACTTTCCAGATATTTTGGTTGAAACATAAATGCAAAGTTCTTAAAATTATCATTGATAGTACCACTGATTTAACAAAAAATTCTGTACCTGGTATAGTTGTATAGCCAGCTATAGCTTATAACAGATTTAACAGATTGACTCTGCCATGCATTTACTCTAGTATTAAAAAGGACAGAAACCAAACAAAACATTGACATTACATTTACTTTTTTTCTTTTCTTGTTCTGCAAGTTTGAATTCCCAGACAAAATGATGACTTCCTATATGAATTGAATAAGAACATTAAAATAAATGTGAAGGTTCTTGATTGAGTCCCTGCTCTCTATAATTCAGAGGTGTCTCTTCCCTTCCCTATGCTCTGCATGCTACCAGCAGAGCTTCCAGCCAGGCCTCCAGCCATGTCCTTAGAGATTGCGCGCGCTTCCGCCCTCTTAAATGGTCAGCGCGTGCACTTGCTATTTCCTCCCCAGCCAATAGCTGTTGGGCATTATGTATATATTGCGTCCTCCTCACTAGGGAGGTGCCTGAGCAAACTTCCTGTTCTGCAGGCTAAAGTGTGTAAGGTTGCGTACCAGTCCTTGCTGCACTCTGGTGCAGATCCTGCCTGCTGCACTCTGGTGCAGATCCTGCCTGCTGCACTCTGGTGCAGATCCTGCCTGCTGCACTTTGATACAAACTCTGCCTGCTGCACTCTGATACAAACTCTGCCTGCTACACTCTGATTCAAACTCTGCCTGCTGCACCATCCAGTCTGTCCTCCTGGGTCCAGCTGCTGAGCTTCAGTTGCTCTGTCCTAGAGTGGCACCTGACATTCATCAGGAGCCAAGTCTAAGTTCACAATCAGAGGCTCTAGTGAACAGTCCAATGCTCACTTAGTCACACCCCTCCAGGCTCTCTGCGGTCCGAGGCACAGTGGTTCCACAAACCATCTGTGACAATAACATAGAGTAGTTAGTTATCACTGTTTTTATCAAAAAAGCGTAAAAGTCATCCCACCGCGACAAGGTGCGTCCAGTCAGTATTAAAACCTTACCGTTTGTCAACCAACCTCATTGTGAATAAGTGCAGAACAGAACATGAGCCCAACAAGTTCAGACATCTGTCCATGGGAAGCAATATAAATGAAAATGCTATCTCAGAAAGTGGGGTCACACCTCTGTTTGAACCAACTACAAAAAAAACTAAGGCAAAACCAAAGAAATGAGCCAGAGCATAAGTTGATATATGTGAAAAGTGTAAAGCATGTTCAAACTGTGCCCCTTTCATAGACAAAACCAAAGAAGAAAACAAAATGAGCATATACCCTATGGTAAGTAAATAGTAATAGTACATGTACATAACATAGCGTACTTAGTTATCACTATTTTGATTAAAACAAAGTAGAAGCCAAACCACCACAACAAGGTGTACCCAGTCAGGATGGTCACTATGTTATTTACCATTAGTATTTATTCATTTACTTACTTTAGGCTATATGCTCATTTTATTTTATCCCTTCCCATGGACAGTTATCTGAACTAGTCTGGCTTCGGTCCTGCTCTGCCCTTATTCACGGTGAGGTTGGTTGACACATGGTAAAGTCTTAATACTAGAAATATATAAACTTGTCGACTTGTGTACACGTTGTTGTGGTGGGATGGCTTTTATACTGTTTTGATCAAAATAGTGATAATTAAGTACTCTATGTTATTTACATGTACTATTACTATTTACTTACAGTAAGAGCTACTTGCTGTTATGAACGTAACACACACTCACTCATGGGTAACAGAAAAAGGGAAGAGCTACTACAGGAAGAGACCATACCCACACCCAACTGGTCAATGTATAGACTAGGAATACCCTTGCCATACAACTAAAAAGCTACATGTCCTGGCTCACTAAAAGGCCATCAAGAAGTTTCTCTTACATCCTGAGGAACCAAAGGGGAGGCCGTCACACACTGCCAACAAGAGGAGAGGAAAATGTGTAGGAAGATATGAAAGCCCGGCATCAGAAAATAAAGACACATTCAAATAAAGTAGAGAGGGACAAGAATAACATCCCAAAAACCTAGAGAGGTGAAAGGAAGAGGAACTGGGAAGTAAAACAAACAGACTCACTGCAGAAATTAAACTGGTGTTTACTATGCAAGGTAAAACCCTTAGCTGAAGAGCTGGAATATGTAAATGCAAATCCACCTAGAAGTATAGCCAACAAGGAAGTACAGTGAAGGGTTAACATTTAATATCCAACTAAAAATGTGATAGTGCAGACCAAAAAGGGAAAATGTAACACCTGGGGAGTAGTAAACCAATCATGTCATCCCCTGAGGAAGAAGTGGTCTACACTTTGAAACGCGTTGGGAATAAATGGTTAAACTTCTCATGTGGTGATTTTATCCTGGTCTAGCAGCGCACAGTAAGCCTGAGTCAGAATATTTTATCCAAAAGAAGTTTTATTCATGTATTTGGAATTTTCTGTTCCCAAATGGTTAATTGTTCAGAACCGCCCCTTCTTTCTGCCCTGGTCAACAACATGTAACCATTCTCCAGCTGTTTCCTGAGTAGCTCACACCTGCTCAGCTCAGCTCTTTGCAAAACCATTGCTATAACTAGCGGATTCCGGTAAGGATAATGCAATAATTAGTTATGCATCTGTGTTAGCAGCCATAATGCAGCCTCCCATGATTTCTGCAATGCATGCTCAGCTCCTGTGATGTTATTTCTCTACATGTTTGTTATAAGCATCCTCTGTTCAGCCAGTGCAAGCTTGCAACCATTAAGTGTTTTAGACATCTTTCTCCTTTACTGTTGTGTATGTTATAATGCCCAGCTCTTATATAATGCATGATAACAGCATCCCGTATCATTGCTACTGTCATGATAATACCCTGCATTGCTATTACCTGCCAGTACTTGTTTATTGTATACTGCCTACCCGTACTGACATGCTGTATTATCTGTCTCTTGTAGTTTTTACCTGAATCATCCACATTTTGTACAACAATCTACTGAATCATCCATATCTGTGTTCAACAACCTCTGATATCATCTACTACTGTTCTACTATACCATCTGTTATCATCTCCCATTGTTGTCCATATCATCCCAATAAATAATAGACTTAAGCACCCATACAGTCTTGTATCTGGGAGTGGATGAAAGGTTAAGCTGTATGCTGGAATCCACACAGTGTCATACGTGGAAGAAGGCAGAACATGGGTATATTATGAACCTTAATTTGATGTTATGTGTTAAAACATATTCTAGGAAACTCAGTATTTTCAAAACTATGGAAACTGTTCTTCTGTTCAGAGAGATATTGTTTTAAATTTTACTTTTGAAAGGTGGTGTACTCATTTATGCTGATCACTGTATATATAAATATGGGTGACTTTATTTTGATGTCTAGTGGTGAATATAGGAATCAGCAAATTACCTAATGTGTTGGAAACGTGCACACCTTCCACGGAGTGATGGCATCATCTTCTCTTTCACAATAGTGAATTCATGATGCTATCAATGAAATGTAGCCCCTGACATCAGCAGCACTCATGCAGACCCACAAAAAGACACTGCAGCCATGTTTCACTGCGAGTTCAATATTCTTTAATGAAAATCTGAGCATCTTCGGTAATATGGAAGTGTACAATTCTTCCCTTAAACTGCACATACCAAGAGAAATATAGTCCTCCTTTTCATGGGCAACCTTTACAAAGATTTTGATTTATTTGTTGAAAGTTATAGACCTCTCTTTAGAGATTATTTGAATTCAATTATTTAGAAATTATTGCAGTGCTGATCTCTGGTCTTTACCATCACATTTGTCTATGTACCAATTTAAAAGCAGCGTATCCACAATACATTCACCTGACTATGAATCACTATTGTCAATGTAAAACATAGGATGTTTTATATAAATGAATGTAAAGACTGATAATAAATCAATATACTAAATCTATCATGTTTATATGGACATTGGCTGAAAGCATACAAGAGAACAGAAAGTAATTGTACCCCTGTACACAGTCTAGAATGAATTGTACGTTATCTTCATCTTATACGATGTACCAAAGTTTACACACAAATAGGATGGTTATATATCATATATGTAATTCAATTACTTTGCTCAATCTATTTAGCAGAGAGCATGGAACTGAATTTTAGAGCATATGTTGGTCATTTTTCATACTTTTACACACACTCCTGTTATAGAAATGCGGCCAAGATCTTCAATGTGTGTATATATTCTCGGATGAAGTAGAATTTGAATTGCTAATGCAAACACAAACATGTCTGCCCTATGTGACCTACACCTACCCCTATCTGAGAAATGTACAAATCTTATACTAAGCTAATACAGTCTACGCTAAATCGCTGCCATATGGAAAAGCCTTAAGAACAGGACAGCTACAAGTATACCACTGGTGCTATACATTGTTCTGTTCATCAGAGTCATCAAGTTCTAGTCAACATCTGAATGACAACCGAAGGAATTGTCATTACAGCCCCCCAGGGACTTAAGTAATATTTTACCATGCTGGTGTTTGTTAAACTATTTTAAGGAGTAAGTAAACTTTCATGTGTTTTTTTTAATATATTGCACACACTTTAAATGCCTACGGATTGGTGGGATCCAGGTCCTAAACTCCATTGATCGCTGAAAAGACAGCAAATAAGTGCGAAGCTCCAGAGCTCACAGCTACTGTCTGATGTGTGCACAAACAGCGGTGTACGGAACAATATAAAGTCATAGTGTTTCTATTGTATATGTAATCCATTTTGTGTACACGCTCAGGCAGGAGCTGTGAGTTTCTATTTCCTGAGCTCTGCAATTCTCTGCTGTCTTTTATGCAATCGGTGGGGGGCTCTGAGGACCAAAACCTCTGTTGATCGGCAAGAATTTAAGGTGCCTGCATACATATATTTAAAACGCATACAATTGTGATTACTCTTAGGCTGGGATCCCATAGCATTTAGGCAGTCCGTTTAACAGATTGCGTTACACCGCGGCATTAGCGTGATGTAACGCTGCAATACGCTGCCATTACCGAGCGCATCGCTAACGCATGTCATAAGCAGCATGCGTTAGCGCGGTGCCGTCATTCCGTGACAGACACTCGGATGCGGTCTGCAGGGTTCGGGGGTCCGTGACTGCTAGCGCAGATCGAGAGGCTGCTCTAGCACGATCGCATAACACGATCGCATTAGGGAGTAGCATTAACGCAGTCCGTTAACGCTATGTGTTGAACGGACTGCATTAACGCTATGCGGCCTTTTGTTTTGTAGAAAACTGTTTCCACTTGTCCTGTTTTCTACTTAAAAAAAGGAGCTGAGCTAGCAGAATGACTTCAATACAAATACATAAACAACTAAGTGATAGAAACAGAATTCATATAAAATAGCTGAATTAAGCACATAACTGGTTTTGTATTTATATATTTCAGCAGCATTTGAATCCTAGCGATCACGGTCTATCGATTAATTCAAGATTTTACAGTGAAGAGCAAAATGGTAACAAAGTTTTGAACTTTTGAATTTCAGGCTCCATATCTCATTAGCCACTTCTGCTTTGAAATTGAGACTGATATCATTATATAGACAATCATCTTGGATATCACATATGTAAATTTGATATCTCATACTGAAAATTCAACTATTTAGTATATGATTATGATTAGTTTTGCAGATTTTTGTCACCGATAGCTGCTACTGTGCAGGTGTGGGCGGCACCATCTTGGAGGAGGATTTTTTTTTCCTTCTCTACAGAGGCGCAGCTAGGGTTTGGTTCAGGGGGGCGTAACTTCTGAGTGGGCCCCTAACCAAGTAACCTTGATTACAACTGGGTGACGCACCCTAATAGTGAAAGAGAACCTCAACAGATGACCGCTTTTGCTGAAAATAATCTCTATATAAAGACCAATATTGAATATTACTGCCATATAGTCATTGGTAAATATTACCAGTCCTACAGAACATATAAGAGATTACAGCAGAGTTACAGATAATGACTTACCTTTGACTTTTTTTCTGATGGAATAATTCACTTCTCACGTCTTTTCATTCTGGCTCAAACTGACATGACAACTTTTTCCACCCAGGACCTAACTGCAGAGATTACAACAAAGACACATTTCACGTCTCATATTTTCAGCACTGTCACCAATGGGACTATTCCCAACCTGCACAAACTCCTCATCCTGCTTATTCCCCAATACTGAGCTGCTGCTGCCGTATGTGTCCCTATTACAGCACCTGCTGTGTAGTTCTGTGTGATCTCTAAATTCTAAAGCAACTCTCTAGAATGTAGTAATGCCGGGTGAAAGTTCCCTAGAAAACAGTGCCCACATTTTGTCCCCTAAAAAGTAATAGTGCCCTGTGTGTGCCCCTTTGACAGTCACAGTAACCTGAGTTACCCTATAACAATAAGTGCCCACTTTACATTTAATAATGTCCCAAGTCTTCCGCTGTACAGCTCCCCTATACACTGTATGTGCTCTCTTATACACAGTATAATGCCCACTCACTCTACATATACTGACCCCTTAATATCCCCCAAACTATTTAATCGCTTACCCCTCACAGACCCCTGAACGTCTCCCAACTCTCCAACACTGTATGATGGTCCCGTCATTATAATCTCCATACCTATAATCACCAGATAGTCCTCAATATAGTATAATGCACTCCCCATAGTCCTCAATATACAGTAGTATAATGCACTCCCCATAGTCCTCAATATACAGTAGTATAATGCACTCCCCATAGTCCTCAATATACAGTAGTATAATGCACTCCCCATAGGTCTCCATATAGTATTATGCAGTCCCCATAGGTAGAGTCTATAGTATAATGCACTCCCCATAGGAACAGTCTGTAGTATAATGCACTCCCCATAGGCAGAGCCTATAGTATAATGCACTCCTCATAGGTCTCCATATAGTATAATGCACTTCCCATAGGCAGATTCTATATTATAACTCACCCCCATAGGCAGCCTCTATAGTATAATGCACTCCCATAGGCAGATTCTATATTATTATGTCACAAGAAGAAAAATAAAGCGGTACTCACCATAAGGATTTAATATTCCAAAGTCCTTTTTATTTCATCCATGTGAACAAGAGACTTTGTTCAGGATTTGTGGGCTAGGGAGGCATGCAGGGAGCGTGCAGGTGGACACCTGGCGCTGACCTGACACTTCGATTTTTATGGACTGACAGAATGGAGAAGAATTAGATTTTTTTTGTTTCAACATCTGAGAAAATTGGATCCTATTCTGATCAAACGTTAATCAAATTCTAAATCAGCGTGTGATCAGAGTGTGATTAGCATAATCAGACCAATTTTCATGGATGATAGAAAATTGGTTGTGTGACACTATCCTAACTGAAAGAATTTCAACCACAGATTACCAATATATACACAAGATCCATCATTCATAATAGGTGATAGTCACAGATCACTTTCCCACTTTCCTGCACTCATTATATATCACAGAGTGTGTTAAAAAATAAAATTTAGAAATATAGAAAAAAAATTAGAAAAAAAGATTTTACATATCATAATTTCAATTAATACAAAATAATAAAGGTGGCACATTTCACTTAAAGGGTGGTCCGGCACTTAAAATGTCATTTCTGATTATACAGTATATCTTAACACAATTACCACAATTGTAATTAGTTTTATTCTAAAATACTCTACACTTCTCTGCAGCTAGCTAATCCCTAAATGTGTTTTTTACTGCACTTCCTGTGACATCTCGTCTATCGCCCCTATTGGTGGTATGTCGCAGCGTAGTCATAGCGTTCCACTTTGTAGGAAAAGTTTGGAGAAAGCCCTTATCTGTTCCAGCATGACTGTGGCCAAGTGTTGAAAGCAAGGTCCATAAATGCATGATTGAGTGAGTTTCGTGTGGCAGAAATTGACTGGCCCACACAGAGCCCTGACTTCAACTCTATTCAACATCTTTTGGATGAACTAGAACGAAGATTGCGACCCAGACCCAACATCTGTGTCTCCTTAGAAGATAGAAGCTGTTATTGCTTCAAAGGAAGGACCAACTCCATAGTAATGCCTATGTATTTAGAATGAGATGTCCCACTAATTGCTCTAATATGGTCCAAATAATATGCATTACTCCAGATATTTTTTTATATTTGTGGGATGACATTATTAAATAAAATGAAACAGTACAATATCTCCTAAATAATCCTGAAATTGTGTGGTTTATGGTCCTTTAGTTATTTATACCATAAGTACACCTATCTTCTTTTGGCATGATCTCTCTGCAACTTTTTGCAACCGAATCCTTTTCACACTTCCTGATTGGCCATCAAATACCTGTAGCCATGGATCCTGAGAAACACATCTTAGAGAGTGTTAACTCAAGGTTGATAAAGTCAGATCTCCAGGTTTCGTGCTCCCTGTGTTCTGGGTCAGATCTGTCTTTGCTCCACACATATACACTGGGCTCTCTTCTATCCCGCACACTTGGCTCCATGCTTTTTCTGAGTCCAAGCAACCTCTTCCCAAGGTTTCTCTAATACTGGCCCCTTAACACTGACTGCATACAGTTAGGTCCATATATATTTGGACAGAGAAAACATTTTTCTAATTTTGGTTCTAGACATTACCACAATGAATTTTAAACAAAATAATTCAGATGCAGTTGAAGTTCAGACTTTCAGCTTTCATTTGAGGGAATCCACATTAAAATTGGATAAAGGGTTTAGGAGTTTCAGCTTATTAACATGTGCCACCCTGTTTTTAAAGGGACCAAAAGTAATCGGACAGATTAAATAATTGTAAATAAAATGTTAATTTCTAGTACTTGGTTGAAAACCCTTTGTTGGCAATGACTGCCTGAAGTCTTGAACTCATGGACATCACCAGACGCTGTGTTTCCTCCTTTTTGATGCCTTCACTGCGGTGGTTTTCAGTTGCTGTTTGTTTGTGGGCCTTTCTGTCTGAAGTTTAGTCTTTAACAAGTGAAATGCATGCTCAGTTGGGTTGAGATCAGGTGACTGACTTAGTCATTCAAGAATATTCCACTTCTTTGCTTTAATAAACTCCTGGGTTGCTTTGGCTTTATGCTTTGGGTCATTGTCCATCTGTAGTACGAAACGACGACCAATCAGTTTGGCTGCATTTGGCTGGATCTGAGCACACAGTATGGCTCTGAATACCTCAGAATTCATTTGGCTGCTTCTGTCCTGTGTCACATCATCAATAAACACTAGTGACCCAGTGCCACTGGCAGCCATGCATGCCCAAGCCATCACACTGCCTCTGCCGTGTTTTACAGATGATGTGGTATGCTTTGGATCATGAGCTGTACCACGCCTTTGCCATACTTTTCTCTTTGCATCATTCTGGTAGAGGTTGATCTTGGTTTCATCTGTCCAAAGAATGTTCTTCCAGAACTGTGCTGGCTTTTTTAGATGTTTTTTAGCAAAGTCCAGTCTAGCCTTTTACTTCTTGATGCTTATGAGTGGCTTGCACCGTGCAGTGAACCCTCTGTATTTACTTTCATGCAGTCTTCTCTTTATGGTAGATTTGGATATTGATACGCCTACCTCCTGGAGATTGTTGTTCACTTGGTTGGCTGTTGTGAAGGGGATTCTCTTCACCATGGAGACTATTCTGCGATCATCCACCACTGTTGTCTTCCGTGGGTGCCCAGGTCTTTTTGCATTGATGAGTTCACCAGTGCTTTCTTTCTTTCTCAGGATGTACCAAACTGTAGATTTTGCCACTCCTAATGTTGTAGCAATTTCTCGGATGGGTTTTTTCTGTTTTTGCAGCTTAAGGATGGCTTGTTTCACCTGCATGGAGAGCTCCTTTGACCGCTAGTTTCCTTCACAGCAAAACCTTCCAAATGCAAGCACCACACCTCAAATCAACTCCAGGCCTTTTAACTGCTTAATTGAGAATGACATAATGAAGGGATTGCCCACACGTGTCCATGAAATAGCCTTGGAGTCAATTGTCCAATTACTTTTGGTCCCTTTAAAAACAGGGTGGCACATGTTAAGTAGCTGAAACTCCTAAACCCTTCTTCCAATTTTAATGTGGATACCCTCAAATGAAAGCTGAAAGTCTGAACTTCAACTGCATCTGAATTGTTTTGTTTAAAATTATTTGTGGTAATGTCTAGAACCAAAACTAGAAAAATGTTGTCTCTGTCCAAATATTTATGGACCTAACTGTATGTGTGAGAACATATCTTGGCCGTTGTGTATTATGTTTGTGTTATTGATAGATAATCGTTAGGAACACAATGTTACATTTGAATTAATGAGTCAATAAGCACAAAAAAGTCCACTTCACGCACAAAGCTGAAAAAAATGTTGCTTAGTCTGTACTGTACCTCACACATTCTGATTTATTTTACTTTTGAGAACAATTGATTTCTTTATTTGAAACATGCCTTTAATTTCAGACAATAAAGGGTACTTTTTTGCCTAATATTAAAAGCACTTGATAAGGCCAAAATAATTTTCTTTGAATTCACTTAGATTGCTACATCTTGTGCTTTATTTTAAAGAGAAGAAAGATAATTTATACTTAGCTAGGACATCCTGACCTGCATATTCAATGCAATGTACGTCAATAGAAAATTTTGGCTAACAAATACAAAATAATAGCGCACTTATGGTGCAAGACTATATGTATGTGCGCCTGCGGCTGGATGAAGATAACATGGGGACACAGGCATATTACTGTCAGTTTTTTTCAAACTGCTCCCCCCTCAGTGAAGCAAGAGGTAGCACCCTAGGTGGGATCCTACCCATTATCCCAGCCCTGAGTCCAAATGTAACTTGCAGTTATTACCACTACTGTTGGGACAGTTGTTGCCAGCACCACCAGTGATGTTAGAGCTGCTACAACTACATTCTTATCCATGATATTAGGTTTTTTATCACTCTGTCATGTCAGTCAGCCATGCCATGCTTGGATTTTGCATAAATTTTGGACACAAGTGTGCATAAATAAATAAGATAAAAAAAACCTTAACCACAAATAAAGATATCACTATGTAAGTACATGCACAGAAAATAATTTGTGGTAACATTCGGTAGTATTGTTGTGACGCCTATGACTGTTAAATGTGTCTAGTCAAACAATTGCAAAACCTTAATCACTTATTGTTGTTTTGTTTTTGTTTTTTTTTAAACAATGACATTCAATTAAAATGAAAAGTAATTTAAAACGGTAAGTTGCAAAGTTGAGGACCGCTACCAAACATGCAGCAACAAGGGCAGTATAGTTGTGGGGTATATAGTAGCTAGAATAGACAATTAAAATTGGTATTCCAAAAGTAAAAAGAGACTTTTTATATTATAGGTGAAGAAAAAAAAAAGAACAAAAAAAAGTCAAAGAGGATGGGACCAAAAAATCTATGTAGAATGACACCCAAATAGCAACCATGTACAAATGGCCTCAGGTGCATACATTTAATATTAGACTATTGGAGCAATGAAGAAGGTAGCTGAGACCCTGCAGTACATGATCTGGGCCATTTCTCTCAGTCCCCTAACACGTGATTGCCATAATTCAAGGAATAACGACTATCACATAATAAAAGTGAATCACTGCTTTAAAATCCTTTCTCTCGCATCAACATACTGTAATATAATCTGTCAGAGTAGGCAGAAAGAGTGCCCTAAATTACAACATAGTAGCTCATAAATGTTGCCGCCTTCCCACCCTGCTCTCCACTCCAAATGAAAAAATGTCAGCTGTGAGTGCAGATCGTTAACGTGGTACCTGGCCACATCTGGAACCAAGTTCATTTGTAAATTATACTTTGAAACTCTGATCACCGAGATTGATGCTATCACAGTCATAAAATCATCAATGTTTTGAAAACAGCAGAGCACTTGGGCTGCATCTGTCAATCCTTTTCCTGTAGTTTTTTCTGGGAGAGGCGAGAGGTACTGTCAGAGCACTGTACAGGATGTGAAGAGAAGATGACTAAGCTCTCCTTCAGTGATGGTGGGGAGGAAGGTTAGAAGGGGATTACAATGGTCTGGTATACATAGGGCTTGTGGTTGTTGAGTAGTAAAGACTTTCCTGATTTGGTTGATCTTGTTGAAGTGTATGTCAAAGTCTTTGACACAGATGAGGGAGGTTGGAGGAGGCAATGTTGGGCAGAAGAGGGAGATAAAAGGGTTAAATAGCTGTTTGGAGTTGTAGAATAAAGAGTATGCAAGGGTTGTGCAGGAGGACAATTTAGCAGAGGTGAGGGCTGACTTGAATGTGAAAGTTGATTGTTTGAACGTGATGAATAGAGAAGAGCGAATATTTCAATGTTTCATTCGGATTACGTTCGCCATATTTGCAATATTCACTGATTATATTCGATGAACATTACCGAACACCATTCACATCAATGGGAGGCAAAAACAAGCGCATGGACAACACCTTAGAACAGCCCAAAATGCTGCCAAAACACATCAAATGAGAGACAGACATCAGGAAAGTGGCCTCAATTCACCCACAGTACAAGCTGCAGCATGGAACTGCAGCAATCAGCCAAGCATGAGGTATCATGATCTGGGACAGCATTGAAAGCTTTCCAATGAATGTCACAGAAAGACAAGATGGGTGAGGGATCGGTTTAGAGCCCTTTTGCTGGGAGCCCTGACACCACATGCAACACCTCTACCTACTTTCATGCTGAGCCACACTAAGGTGGCTCACATATCAGTTTTCTAGACTACCATTGTCAGAAAAATTTAAAGATAGTAACATGGGTAGTTGAGTACAAGGAAGTGGAGGCCTGACGGTCACGGGGGCCTACTTCTACAAGCAACATGCATGAAAGAGACCCAACCAGGAGTCTACACATTTGCAAAAATTAGTGGCAGACACCAACAAAGTGGCATCAATTGCAATAAAGTAGAATTAGTGTAGCAGGGAATGACACCTCTTCCATTACAGCCAACCCAGCAGATGGAGGCTGTAACGGGCAAGGTGGTGGAATCATTGTTCTGTAGCCCTCTGAAAGCCTGGAATGGGCATAACTCGGTGGCCTATTAAATCCCTACTCGGACAAGTGGTAGCAGGCAAAAACTGTTAACCAAGGAGGTACAAAGGGGTGGCACCAGGTGCTACTCCATGGCTGTCCTACAGAATGTGGCAGCTGACTCCCTACAGCGGGTAAGCTGCTAAGGCCCAAAGGAGGAATGAAAAATGCAAGCAAGCACTGTAGGCACTCTGGAACCACGGGAGCAGTTAAGACCGGTTGAGGAACAGAAAAGCACTGGCTGGTGCGATCTGTACCGGGTGTTAGACAGACGGGTGCTGCCAGGTGCAATCTGGACTGGCTGATGAACAGAAGAACGTAGACAGGTATGAGCAGATGGACACAGACAGGTAAGAGCAGATGGGTAGAGGGTAGACAAGCAGACAGATAGACCTGGGGAACCTGACAACTAGCAAGCCTTATAGGAAAACTAATAATGTAGCTCAGACACCTCCATATAGGAGGAGAAACCTTAAATAGAAGGTGTTGCCAAGCTATAGGTTGGGAATACCTTAGGTTGATGTGTGCATAAGAGGGAAGGAGCATGCGAGTGCGCCCTCTAAGCATAGTTCCCGGTCCTACAAATGAACCTTGGTGGACACCGACACATGGGGACGAGATGATGAGATGGTGTGTGAGTGGGAGACACTGAATGTCCTGTCTGTTAGGTACGAGGAGATCCTACAAAGGGCCAAGTCTGTAATGTCAACAGATCAAAACGTCTGTAGTAAGAGGGAATGGTCCACTGTGTCAAAGACAGATGCCAGGTCCAGGAGAAGGCGGAGGACAAACTTGAGTCACTTTCATTTGGCAGTTAATAGTTCATTGGTGACTCTAGTCAGGGCAGTTTCAGTGGAATGGTGCGGTCTGAAGTCAGATTGTACGTGGTCAAAGAGGTAACAAGAGGAGAGGTGGGAGGACAGTTCAAAATGGACAAGTTCCAGTAGTTTGGCATAGGGGAGAAATGATATGGGGTGATAGGTTGACACAGAGGAAGGGTCAAGGGTGGGGTTTTTGAGGATGGGTGTGATCGAGGTATGCTTCAATCAGGATAGAAGACACCAGTTGTTAGTGACAGGTTGAAGAGGTGGGTTATGCTTGTCATGAAGACTGTGGTAAAGTTTGGAATGAGGTGGGACGTTATAGTGTCACGTTCACAGGTGGTGAGGCAAAGTATTCAGAGAGGGAGGGGGAACTGGTGGATGCAGGAAAGAATTGAAAGTACTGAATAACTGTTTAGAGTTGCGAGACACATATGATATGAGGGATGAGAAGTCGGTTTGTTTTGCTGCAGTCAGAATTTGTGCAGCATTTTTACAACTTCTGTTACTTGACGGGCAACTCCGCTCCCTTTCTTTGGCAGCCATACAAAGGTACACTTTGTAAATGAGGGCCAGAAAGAACATGTGCTCCAGTAGATGGAAATCGCTGCATCAAGTGGCCTCTGCTCCCCTTCCTCCTCCTTAAAATCACACATAGTACAGTCCTCAGTGGTGGCACCCTAATTAACCTTTTTCCCCCAACATCACAACTCTCCAAGTTCCCAACTGACTGATCGGCCATTCTGCAGAGCTGTTCACACATTCTATTCCATGTGTGTCAGAGGTCTGCTCTAAACATTCACAGAGTCAAGAGGAGGAAATCATCTGCACCGATTGCCAAATTTTTTCTGACTTAGATCTATGGCCAGACGAAGTTTTGTCAGAGCATAAACCAAACCCTTTTTAACAGACGTTACCCTCATTGGGTGAAGGTGATCCATTTGTGACGAGACTCAGATATTTGAGGCACCCACGGACTGTACTGTGCTGTCAAGGCAGGAAGAGGAGGAGTGTGACTCTCAGGTCGAAGAGTGGGAGAACAGAGAGGATGATGATGAGGTAGTAGATCACACTTGTTGTAAACCCAGAGGCATGCAGCTGATTAGCTCAGCAGAGGAGGAGGAGGATGAAGATGAGGTGGTTACGCACACACAGAGTTATGAAATCATGACAACCAATGCATCCTGATGCCCAACTCTGGCAGTGAACAGCAGCTTTTGCGGTTCTTCAGTTGCCTAGCTTGGGTCTTTTTTTCATATTGGCAAAAATCTTAAAAAATCATGTTGTCTGTTAACTTTTTTAAAAACAACCTAGTAGAGTAAAAAAAAATGAAATCATTTCAGTACTACATGCATGACCTGCCACATGCGTGATCAACATGCTTTAATTTGGAAATGTATTTGTGCTAAAATGCAGACCAGCGGGTCTCACCAACCACCGTCCACCCCATCAACCGCATCTTCTAATTCTTACTCCTCCCTTACTATGGCAAGTGTTGTCACACAGGTCTCTGGCCAAAGAACCTCCATTTGTTTACCCCCTACTGTTGGGACGATTGATGGCCTCTTAGCTGATACGGAATTGGACATGCCTGCTGTTTTTGAGTGACCTTACCTACCAAACACACTCCATATTTCTCAATCCACATTAAAATCCCCTTCTGCACTGCTATCACAGTCCAGCAGCTTTTCGTGTTCACCCTACTCCACCCTGTGTTGGCACAGCAGCAAACTCTCATTTCTGCAGTTTTTCTAACATAAAAGATTTTTCACTCCTACACATGGCACAGTTAACAGATTGAATTTCACCATCTTCAATCTACTAATAATAATAAACTTTATTTATATATCACAAACACATTATTTATAGCTTTACAAGTTAGCAGTTCATATAAAACAATCAAAAGTTACCAAGTTTAAGATAATCAAACAATTCAAGTAAAAATAATTGTGACACTGCTCTTCGGAGCTTACAATCTACAATGAGGTGGGGGTGACAACAATTACAGGTGCTTATTTACAATGATAGTACAACCATCTTGAGGAAATGGGAGGTAGATAAAGGCTGTATGAGCCTTTTGGGTACTGTTGAGTTTGATGGTGAATTATGTTCAGAGAAGTAGAGAATAAGCTGTTTATATATAAAAAGGACTTTGATTAGGGAATGTGATATGATGCCCTAAACATATGTGTTTTTAGGGAGCACCTAAAAATATCTAAGTTGCGGTAGTACTCCTAGTTTCATGGGGGACAAAGAAGAGATGAGTCTTTTTGTGTCTCAGAGTTTGAAATTTGTGAGAGGCCACGAGAATTGGCTAGAGATAGAAGCTGGGATGCAGTTGGGGAGCTGGAGCTGTTGAAGACTCCCATGATAAGGTTTGTCAATTCTGAGGACATGAAGTCTGGACACAAGGCATAAAAGTGGTCAAGGAAGTGGGTTGGTGAGCCTTGGGGCTGGTCTATGACTGCTACTCTGAGGGAGAGGGGAAGGAACACCCTGATGGTGTGAACCTCAAAAGAAGAATGACATCCCATCTGCCTGCATTTATTTATTGGGTTACAAACGGGATTGTTGTTGGCAGCGAGGATTGTATGGTTATCGTGGAGTTAGAAGTGAACGTACATCGCGATATACGCATATTTCATGTGTTGTAATCTGGACATCAATAAACCGTACCCTCACTATTACTTTTCTGAGAACTAATTATTGTGAACAGCCTGCGGCCTCCTCGGATGCTTTGTGGCCCATTTGTGTCATTGTATGGATGATAGGGGCCAGCTGAGAGCTAGTCGCTACTAAGATCACAGCGCTTGTTTCTGTATGACTCATGGCCTGTGATCTCTGTGATTATTGCAAGGCCACTCCAATTTGTTGGCCACAGAATTGCAGCTTTTCCACCTTATGGATACAGACTGTTTCTGAAAGCTAATGGCCGTCGCAGTCCCCTCAATACCAGTTGCCCTGGCACCATTACTTCTCTAAGAAAGATAGTAACATAGTAACATAGTTAGCAAGGCCAAAAAAAATACATTTGTCTATCCAGTTCAGCCTATATTCTGTCAGAATAAATCCCCAGATCTATGTCCTTTTAAAGAACCTAATAACTGTAAGATACAATATTGTTACGCTCCAGGAAGACATCCAGGCCTTTCTTGAACCCCTTTAACTGAGTTCGCCATCACCACATCCTCAGGCAAGGAATTCCAGATTCTCATTGCCCTAACAGTAAAGAATCCTCTTCTATGTTGGTGGAAAAACCTTCTCTCCTCCAGACGCAGAGAATGCCCCCTTGTGACCGTCACCTTCCATAGTATAAACAGATCCTCGGAGAGATATTTGTATTGTCCCCTTCCATATTTATACTGTATATGGTTATTACATCACCCCTCAGTTTAAATTAATATGCCTCGGAGATCGAAGTCATACAGATTAACAGTTGTGGATAGCTATCCATGCTGAGATTGGCCAATGGCTGCCCACACTCAACTTGTAGCCAGGGAAGGTTGTGTGTGATAACAGTGCAGATCCAACCTTACACACATGACTTTTATGGCTCGCATCCTCAACTGTTGTGGGTTAATTTTCCCCTTAGTCACTGAGGTCTGGTGAACTCCCTATTCTGGTAAAGGAAAGTAATGAGCCTGATTATCAGGCACCTGAGCCTAATGAGGATGACTGGCTGAGTGGAGTCACGGACTGGATATAAGGCTGCCGACGCCCTTCTGCCCTGCGGGTGATTTCTCTGTGGACCTCTAGGACACCAGTCTGATTCCTGCTCCTCTAAAGCTAAGTTCTCTGCTTTGCCTGTTAGCATTTGTGTTTGATTGTTGTTTTCCTTGCTTTTCTGTATTCTGCCATTCCCTGCTGGGGTGAGCTGAATCTCCTTTTGCCTGTAGCTCTGTCTTCAGAATATTCCTGAGTACTGACATAGCTTTTTTGAAGCCTAGCGTCTTCAGGGCCTTTTTCACTGTCAGTTTGTTGGCTCTTATTTTCATAGGGTTTTTCACGGATTGCAGACAGCAGCCTTCCTGTCCTTTTCTATCTAGTTAGTTTGGGCCCCGTCTTTGCTCAGTCTATTTTTCTGTCTGTGTTAGTGTTTTCATCTTGCTTCACAGTCATTATATGTTGGGGGCTGCCTATTGCTTTGGGGTCTGCTCTGGGGCAGTTTAGATTTTCCCTTTCTTTCTTTAGGCCTATTTAATTCTCCGGCTGTGATCGAGGGGTCTAGGGCATCGTAGGAACCCCCCTCGGCTACTGCTAGTTGTGTTGATAGGTTCAGGGGTCTGCAATCCGATAGCTGCCAACTTCTCTGGTTTTCTGGACTTAGCTAGCATTTCTGTTTTTGCCTCCTACGGTGACTCAATCATAACAGAATCACCCGCCATACCGCAGATCCTAGGGTACTCAATAGCAGGAAAGAATTGTGTTTAAAAAAAAAAGAAGGTGTGTGTATATTCTTTCCTCTATATCTCTGAGGCCGTAGGGGAAATTTTTTTTTTCTCTCAATGGAGATAAAGCAATTGTCTGATCATGTGGAGCAGCTCGCTGCGGAAGTGCGGGGAATTTCCGCCTACCTTGCTCGTTCGCCTGCTGTTGAACCAAAGATCCCTACACCTGATGTATTTTTTGGGGATCGATCTAAATTTTTGAGTTTATTAAATTATTTTTTGCCTTGAAGCCTAACTCGTCAGGGAGCTCCGCGCAGCAGGTTAAAATTGTCATCTCTTTGCTGCGTGGCGATCCCCAGGATTGGGCGTTTTCTTTGAAACCAGATGATCCTATTCTAACTAATGTGAACGCATTTTTTCAAGCTTTGGGGTTGTTGTATGACGAACCTAATGCTATTGATCAGGCTGAAAAGACCCTGTTGGCATTGAACCAGGGTCGAGATTCTGCAGAGTTCTACTGTCAAAAGTTCCGAAAGTGGGAGGTCCTTACTACCTGGAATGATAATGCCTTGGCTGCTCTCTTTCGGAAGGGTTTGTCAGAAGCCGTAAAAGATACTATGGTGGGATTTCCTGTTCCCTCTGGTCTGGACGATTCTATGTCATTAGCCATTCAGGTTGATCGATGTTTACGTGAACGCAGGATTGCACGAGAGGTGTTGCCACAGGTTGAATAGACGTCTGAACCTATGCAATGTGATAGAGTTTTGTCTAAGGCGCAACGTCAGGAGTTCAGAAGGCGTAATAAGCTGTGTTTTTTCTGTGGAGATGCCTCGCATATTATTTCTGTTTGTCCTAAACGAGAGAAACGCTTTGCACACACATTTTCTGTTGGTGGTGTTCAACCTAAGTTTCTTCTGGCAATTACTCTGATCTGCTCCCTGTCCACATTTTCCGCCAAGGCTTTTGTGGATTCGGGAGCAGCGCTAAACCTAATGGACTTGGATTTTGCTAAACGTTGTGGATTTCCGATGACACCTCTGCAGACGCCTATCCCTTTGAGGGGGATTGATGCTACTCCTTTGGCTAAAAATAAACCTCAGTTTTGGACCCAGGTGGTCATGCGGGTCGCCCCAGACCATCAAGAAAATTGCAGATTTTTGGTGTTGCATGGTCTGCATGATGCCGTTGTTCTGGGGTTTCCCTGGTTGCAAATTCATAATCCAGTTTTGGATTGGAAATCTGTGTCTGTGGTGAGTTGGGGTTGTCAGTGTGCCTTTAGTGAGGCTCCGGTTTTTTCCACCTCTCCTCAGTCGCATGATGTTCCTGACTATTTGGCGGACTTTTATGATGTATTTAGTGAGAATGAGTCTGCGTCCTTGCCTCCTCATAGGAGTTATGACTGTGCAATTGAACTAAGCCCGGGGTGTAAATTTCCCAAGGGTCGGCTCTTCAATTTATCTGTACCCAAGCACGAGGCTATGCGGTCCTATATTAAGGAGGCGTTGGAGAAGAGTCATATTAGACCATCCTCTTCACCCTTAGGTGCCGGGTTTTTTTTTGTGGCCAAAAAGGATGGTTCTTTAAGGCCTTGTATTGATTATCGTGCCCTCAATAAAATTACTATTAAATATCAGTATCCGTTACCCCTGATTTCGGATCTATTCTCTAGAGTTAGAGGTGCTTGCTGGTTTACCAAGCTTGACCTCAGGGGGGCGTATAATCTTGTCCGCATTAAGCAGGGGGATGAATGGAAGACGGCGTTTAATACTCCGGAGGGACATTTTGAGTACCTGGTGATGCCTTTTGGGCTCACTAATGCCCCTTCTGTCTTCCAGTGCTTCATGAACGATATTTTCCGAGACTTTGTCGATAAATTTTTGATTATCTATCTGGATGATATTTTGATCTTCTCCAAGGATTGGGATTCTCATGTGGAACATATTCGGACTGTGTTCAGGATCTTGAGGGAGAATTCCCTGTATGTCAAAGGATCGAAATGCCTTTTTGGAGTACAGAGGATTTCATTTTTGGGATTTATTTTGTCTCCGTCAACTATTGAAATGGACCCGGCCAAGGTACAGGCCATTTATGATTGGGTTCAGCCCACTTCTTTGAAGGCCCTCCAGAAGTTTTTGGGTTTTGCTAATTTTTATCGGAAATTTATAGCAAAATTTTCTGGTATTGCCAAGCCATTGACTGATCTGACTAAGAAGGGTGCTGATGTGTTGAATTGGTCTCCGGAGGCTGTTGCTTCCTTTCAGGAGCTGAAGCGAAGATTTACCTCTGCCCCGGTTTTGCGGCAACCTGATGTCTCACTCCCGTTCCAGGTAGAGGTGGATGCTTCTAAGATTGGTGCAGGAGCTGTTTTGTCCCAAAAGGATCCTGTAACATCTAAAATGAATCCCTGTGCTTTCTTTTCCCGAAAGTTCTCTCCATCTCAACGTAACTATGATGTGGGGAATCGGGAACTGTTGGCCATGAAATGGGCATTTGAGGAATGGAGACATTGGTTGGAGGGAGCTAAACATCAAGTTGTGGTCCTCACTGACCACAAGAATTTGATTTACCTAGAGTCGGCTAAACGCTTGAATCCTAGACAGGCTAGGTGGGCCTTGTTTTTTACACGTTTTGATTTTGTGGTCTCTTTTCTTCCTGGAACTAAGAATGTCAAGGCAGATGCCCTCTCTAGGAGTTTCTTTGCTGATTCTCCTGTGGTGACCAAGCCTGCTACTATCTTAGGCGAAGGGGTAGTTCTTTCTGCCATTTTGCCCGATTTGAGACTTGCTCTGCAAGAGTTCCAGGAGGACAAACCTGAGCGTTGTCCCAGTGGAAAGTTGTATGTTCCTGACCAGTGGAAGAAGAGAGTGATGTCTGAAGTTCATTGCTCTGCATTGGCTGGTCATCCAGGTATTTTTGGTACTAGAGATCTGGTGAGTCGCTCTTTTTGGTGGCCCACCTTGTCTCATGATGTCAGGAATTTTGTGCAGTCCTGTGGGACTTGCTCCCGATCTAAATCTTGTTCTCGCTCTAGTGGGTTGTTGATGCCTTTGCCGGTCCCCAGGAGGCCATGGACCCATATTTCAATGGATTTCATCTCTGATATGCCGGTCTCTCAAAGAATGACTGTTATTTGGGTGATTTGTGATAGGTTCTCTAAGATGGTTCATCTTGTACCACTCCCTAAGTTGCCATCTTCCTCTGAGTTGGTGCCCCTGTTTTTGCAACAGGTGGTTCGCTTACACGGGATTCCTGAGAACATTGTATCTGACAGAGGAGTTCAGTTTGTGTCTAGATTTTGGAGGACTTTCTGTTCCAAGCTGGGAATTCAGTTGTCCTTCTCCTCTGCTTTTCACCCTCAGACCAATGGGCAGACAGAGAGAACAAACCAGACCTTGGAGTCGTATTTGAGATGTTTTATTTCCGCTGATCAGGATGATTGGGTTTCATTTTTGCCCTTGGCCGAATTTGCTTTAAATAATAGAGCTAGTTCTGCCACTTTGATGTCACCTTTTTTTTGTAACTTTGGGTTTCATCCTCGATTTTCTTCAGGGCAGGTGGAGCCTTCTGCCTGCCCAGGTGTTGACACTGTGGTGGGGAGAATGCACCAGATCTGGGACCAAGTGGTGGATAAGTTATCTCTCTCCCAGGAAAAGGCCCAGCGGTTTTCCAATCGACATAGGACCATTGGTCCCCAGTTTAAGATTGGTGACATGGTGTGGTTATCATCAAAAAATATTGCTATGAAGGTGGCTTCTCCTAAGTTTAAGCCTAGATTTATTGGACCTTACAAGATTTTGGAGATTATTAATCCGGTCTCTTTTCGTTTGGCTCTTCCTGTCACATTTAAAATCCATAATGTGTTCCATAAGTCCTTGTTGAAGAGGTTTGTTGAACCAGTTGTTCCTGGGGTGGCACCTCCAGACCCTGTATTGGTTGAAGGTAACATGGAATATGATGTAGAGAAAATACTGGATTCCCGTCTGGCTAGACGGAGACTCCAGTATTTGGTTAAGTGGAAGGGTTATGGTCAGGAGGATAATTCCTGGGTCTCTGCCTCCGATATTCATGCCAAAAGATTGGTGCGTGCCTTTCATCGGGCTCACCCTGATCGCCCTGGTGGCGTGGCTGAGGGTTCGGTCACCCCTCCTCAAGGGGGAGATACTGTTGTGAGTTAATTTTCCCCTTCGTCACTGAGGTCTGGTGAACTCCCTATTCTGGAAAAGGAAGGTAATGAGCCTGATTATCAGGCACCTGAGCCTAATGAGGATGACTGGCTGAGTGGAGTCACGGACTGGATATAAGGCTGCCGACGCCCTTCTGCCCTGCGGGTGATTTCTCTGTGGACCTCTAGGACACCAGTCTGATTCCTGCTCCTCTAAAGCTAAGTTCTCTGCTTTACCTGTTAGCATTTGTGTTTGATTGTTGTTTTCCTTGCTTTTCTGTATTCTGCCATTCCCTGCTGGGGTGAGCTGAATCTTCTTTTGCCTGTAGCTCTGTCTTCAGAATATTCCTGAGTACTGACATAGCTTTTTTGAAGCCTAGCGTCTTCAGGGCCTTTTTCACTGTCAGTTTGTTGGCTCTTATTTTCATAGGGTTTTTCACGGATTCCAGACAGCAGCCTTCCTGTCCTTTTCTATCTAGTTTGGGCCCCGTCTTTGCTCAGTCTATTTTTCTGTCTGTGTTAGTGTTTTCATCTTGCTTCACCGTCATTATATGTTGGGGGCTGCCTATTGCTTTGGGGTCTGCTCTGGGGCAGTTTAGATTTCCCCTTTCTTTCTTTAGGCCTATTTAATTCTCTGGGATCGAGGGGTCTAGGGCATCGTAGGAACCCCCCTCGGCTACTGCTAGTTGTGTTGATAGGTTCAGGGGTCTGCAATCCGATAGCTGCCAACTTCTCTGGTTTTCTGGACTTAGCTAGCATTTCTGTTTTTGCCTCCTACGGTGACTCAATCATAACACACAACCTGATGGTACAGCAATTCCTATACCACTGTCCCAGCATGGATGCACTGCTGTAGAAAGCACTGTCATTGTGTCTTCACTTTCACCATTCCACTTAAATGGGTAGAGAGATCTTTTGGACTACCGGTTAACCGATTGATATGCAAAGTGACCACACCATGGTATTCAACTCTGCACATGTTGCAGCGACTGTGGCAGTAGCGCCGACACCTGGTGCAGTATGACATTTTGCATAGTCTGGCACATCACAGTACGGACGTGGTGCAATTCACACTTGCATAGCAGACACAAATGAAGGACCTTTGCACCCTTCTTCATGTTTTCGAAATGGGTGATAAGATGGTTGGCGGTGATGATGCCATAATCAGCATCACTATTACTGTCATCTAAATGCTGGACCACACTTTAAATAGTCTGGGTGAGGAGGTCCTGGGGGTCCCGGGGGAAGACAAGGAAGCAGAGGAGGAAGCCTTTAGGTTTAACAATATCTCTAAGTTCAGTTCTGTCGTCTCACAGATGGTTGCCATGGGAGGAACAAATGGGGGAGGAGCAAATGGGGGAAAGACCATGAAGAGGACGTGATGGACGCGCACCAGTTAGGAGATGAACAGGTTAATGATTCCCTCTCTGTTGTCAATGGTGGCCACAAAGGGATGGACGAAGAAGGCTTGAGTATCCCACCACCTACACACTGTGGAGTTGGACCTCATGAAAGAGACCGACCCATGTGCGCCTTCTTGCAGCACTATCTGCAACATGATTGTTACCCGTACAGTTATGCTTCAAAATAGTGTTGATTTCTGGGTGCCAGTGTGTTCTATCCATAATGCAAAAGTACATTTTAACAGTTGCCTCCCCACTAGTGTTGAGCATTCCGATACCGCAAGTATCGGGTATCGGCCGATATTAGCGGTATCGGAATTCCGATACTGACTTCCGATACTTTTGTCATATCGAATTCCGGAATCGGAATCGGAAGTTCAAAGTTGATTGACAGCCGAAATGACGTCATCATGATGCGCGGTGTGTGCGCATCATGATGCGCCGTCATTTCGGGCCTTCCGGGGGTCCCTGCCGGCCTGCCGGGGGGCTGTGCCGGCCTGCCGGGGGGCTGTGTGGACTGCCCGGGGTCTGTACCGGCCTGCCGGGGGGCTGTGCCGGCCTGCCGGTGGTCTGTGCACCCTGTGGGGGTCTGTACCGGCCTGCCGGGGGCTGTGCCGGCCTGCCGGTGGTCTGTGCACCCTGTGGGGGTCTGTACCGGCCTGCCGGGGGGCTGTGCCGGCCTGCCGGTGGTCTGTGCACCCTGTGGGGGTCTGTACCGGCCTGCCGGGGGGCTGTGCCGGCCTGCCGTGGGGCTGTGATGATGTCCGGGAGTCTGTGCAGGCATCGTCCGATGGGACTACAAGTCCCATCGGGCGATGCCTGCTACCATGACAGTGATTGACACATTAGCCAATGATGGGACAGTAGTAGTCCCATCATCCGGCTAATGTGTTAAATGTAAAAAAAAAAAAAATACTACATACATACATACTACATGCATGCTACATACATACTACATATATACTACATGCATGCTGCATACATACTACATGCTACATACATACTACATATATACTACATGCATGCTACATACATACTACATGCTACATACATACTACATATATACTACATGCATGCTACATACATACTACATGCTACATACATACTACATATATACTACATGCATGCTACATACATACTACATGCTACATACATACTACATATATACTACATGCATGCTACATACATACTACATGCTACATACATACTACATATATACTACATGCATGCTACATACATACTACATGCTACATACATACTACATATATACTACATGCATGCTACATACATACTACATATATACTACATACATACTACATGCATGCTACATACATACTACATGCTACATGCATGCTACATACATACTACATACATACTACATACATACTACATGCATGCTACATACATACTACATGCTACATACATACTACATATATACTACATGCATGCTACATACATGCTACATATATACTACATACATACTACATGCATGCTACATACATACTACATGCTACATGCATGCTACATACATACTACATACATACTACATGCATGCTACATACATACTACATATATACTACATACATACTACATGCATGCTACATACATACTACATGCTACATGCATGCTACATACATACTACATACATACTACATGCATGCTACATACATACTACATGCTACATACATACTACATATATACTACATGCATGCTACATACATACTACATACATACTACATACATACTACATGCATGCTACATACTACATGCATGCTACATACATACTACATGCATGCTACATACATACTACATACATACTACATGCATGCTACATACATACCACATATATACTACATACATACCACATATATACTACATACATACTACATACATACTACATACATACTACATGCATGCTACATACAATACATTCATACAATACATACATAGACATACAGTACATATAACATAGAGAAACATACTTACCAATACTTGTCACATTGTTCCCCGAAGCCATTGTCTTTTACGGAATAAATATTAACATAACAAACCACAAAAATACTCACCCATGATCCGAAGCAGTCCACGAGTGTGTCCCACGACGATCTTGGGTAGAGAACTGCAGCATCAGCTGATGCTGCCGCTCTCTACGGGCTGCAGGAATCCAATGACGGAAGGTAGGTATCCTTCCGCACTGTATTCCTCCGCCACTTAAAAAAAAAAAGTCCCTAGTCTCACTTTATGGTAAAAGCTGTGTGGGAAATTCCCACGCAGCAATGGCATAAAGTGAGACTAGGCACTTTTTTTTTTTTAAGTGGCGGAGGAATACAGTGCGGAAGGATACCTACCTTCCGTCATTGGATTCCTGCAGCCCGTAGAGAGCGGTCGCATCAGCTGATGCTGCAGTTCTCTACCCAAGATCGTCGTGGGACACACTCGTGGACTGCTTCGGATCATGGGTGAGTATTTTTGTGGTTTGTTATGTTAATATTTATTCCGTAAAAGACAATGGCTTCGGGGAACAATGTGACAAGTATTGGTAAGTATGTTACTCTATGTTATATGTACTGTATGTCTATGTATGTATTGTATGAATGTATTGTATGTAGCATGCATGTAGTATGTATGTAGTATGTATGTAGTATATATGTGGTATGTATGTAGTATATATGTGGTATGTATGTAGTATGTATGTAGCATGCATGTAGCATGTATGTAGCATGCATGTAGTATGTAGCATGCATGTAGTATGTATGTAGCATGTAGTATGTAGCATGCATGTAGTATATATGTAGCATGCATGTAGTATATATGTAGCATGTAGTATGTAGCATGCATGTAGTATATATGTAGTATGTATGTAGCATGTAGTATGTATGTAGCATGCATGTAGTACTTATGTAGTATGTATGTAGTATGTATGTAGTATGTATGTAGCATGCATGTAGTATATATGTAGCATGCATGTAGTATATATGTAGCATGTAGTATGTAGCATGCATGTAGTATATATGTAGTATGTATGTAGCATGCATGTAGTATATATGTAGTATGTATGTAGCATGCATGTAGTATGTATGTAGCATGCATGTAGTATATATGTAGCATGCATGTAGTATATATGTAGCATGCATGTTGTATATATGTAGCATGCATGTAGTATATATGTAGCATGCATGTAGTATATATTTAGCATGCATGTAGTATATATGTAGCATGCATGTAGTATATATGTAGCATGCATGTAGTATGCATGTAGTATATATGTAGTATGTATGTAGCATGTAGTATGTATGTAGCATGCATGTAGTATATATGTAGTATGTATGTAGTATATATGTAGTATGTATGTAGCATGCATGTAGTATATATGTAGTATGTATGTAGCATGCATGTAGTATGTATGTAGCATGCATGTAGTATATATGTAGCATGCATGTAGTATATATGTAGCATGCATGTAGTATATATGTAGCATGCATGTAGTATATATGTAGCATGCATGTAGTATATATGTAGCATGCATGTAGTATGCATGTAGTATATATGTAGTATGTATGTAGCATGTAGTATGTATGTAGCATGCATGTAGTATATATGTAGTATGTATGTAGTATGTATGTAGCATGCATGTAATATGTATGTATGTAGTATTTTTTTTTTTTTTTTTTACATTTAACACATTAGCCGGATGATGGGACTACTACTGTCCCATCATTGGCTAATGTGTCAATCACTGTCATGGTAGCAGGCATCGCCCGATGGGACTTGTAGTCCCATCGGACGATGCCTGCACGGACCCCCGGACATCAGCGCAGCCCCCCGGCAGGCCGGTACAGACCCCCACAGGGTGCACAGCCCCCCGGCAGGCCGGCACAGCCCCCCGGCAGGCCGGTTCAGACCCCCACAGGGTGCACAGCCCCCCGGCAGGCCGGCACAGCCCCCCGGCAGGCCGGTACAGACCCCCACAGGGTGCACAGCCCCCCGGCAGGCCGGCACAGCCCCCCGGCAGGCCGGTACAGACCCCCACAGGGTGTACAGACCCCGGGCAGTCCGCACAGCCCACCGGCAGGCCGGCACAGCCCACCGGCAGGCCGGTACAGACCCCCACAGGGTGTACAGACCCCGGGCAGTCCGCACAGCCCACCGGCAGGCCGGCACAGCCCCCCGGCAGGCCGGCAGAGACCCCCGGAAGGCCCGTACAGACCCCCGAGAGGCTGTACAAGGGCAGGAAAGGGTTTTTCCAATTCCGATACCGGAAGTCTCATAGACTTGAATGGGACTTCCGGTATCGGCATCGGCGATACCGATACTTTTTTTAAAGATCGGCCGATCCATTCCGATCCGATATTTTGAAGTATCGGACGGTATCGCTCAACTCTACTCCCCACCTGAAAAGAGGACGTGCGCACATTCTGCAGTATCAAAATATGTTTGAAGGCAATCTTGACAGTGGGTTTTCCCAAGACAGCATTGACGCACACAGTTTGCATCACAGTGATAGGCTTCCAACCACAGAAATTAATATTGAATTATTGACGCTATATAAGTGATAAAAAAACATTTGAAATTGATGCTCAGCCACACTCAGGCGGCACAAATATCATTTTGTTTGGTCAGCTTCCTGCGGCGCTTCCTGTGGAGAGACGAGCGACGAGTGTGGACGCGGGCGGGAGGACGCAGGATCGCCTAGTGTGACAGGTAAGTAGCGATCCCCGTCCCCAGCGATGTCGCTGGTGAGATCTGCCTGTGTGGCAGCTCACTAGCGACCACTTAGCGATGTACCAGCGATCCTGACCGTGTCATACTCCAAGTGTGGTCTGACGAGTGATTTGTACAGAGGGAGAATTATGTTTTCATCTCGTGTTCCCAGACCTCTTCTAATGCATCCCATGACCCTATTTGCTTTGGTGGCAGCTGCCTGACACTGGGCACTCCAATTTAGCTTCTTATTGACTAAGATGCCTAAGTCTTTTTCCATGTCTGATTTCCCCAGCAGTTTCCCATTTAGTAAGTAATTGTAGCATGTTTCTCCTTCCCAAGTGCATAACCTTACACTTATCTGTGTTTAACCTCATTTGCCATTTTTCAGCCCAATTCTCCAATTTACTCAAATCTGTCTGTAGTTGCAAACTGTCCTCCTTTGTGTTAACTACCTTACATAGTTTTGTATCATCTGCAAATACTGATATTTTATTGTGTATGCCATCCACTAGATCATTAATAAATATATTAAATAGTAGGGGGCCCAATACAGAACCCTGTGTTACCCCACTAGTAACCCTGGCCCAATCTGAGTATGCACCATTAATAACCACTCTTTGTTTTCTATCACTAAGCCAGCTACCTACCCATCTACACACATTTTCCCCTAGCCCAAGCTTTCTCATCTTACTTACCAATCTTTTATGTGGGACAGTGTCAAATGCTTTAGAGAAGTCGAGATAAATGACATCCAATAATTCTCCTTGGTCCATTTGAGAGCTTACATCCTCATAGAAGCTGATCAGGTTAGTTTGACAGGAGCGATCCTTCATAAATCCATGTTGATATGGAGTTAAACATTTATTAACATTGAGATATTCCATAATGGTATCCATTAGAAACCCTTCAAAAATTTTACCCACAACAGATGTTAAGCTTACCGGCCTATAGTTTCCAGGTTCCCTTTTACATCCCTTTTTGAATATTGGTACCACATTTGCTTTCCGCCAATCAAAAGGAACAGACCCTGTTTCTATAGAGTCTTTAAATATAAGGAATAGAGGCCTGTCTATCACATTACTTAACTACCTTAATACCCGAGGGTGAATGCCATCAGGGCCTGGTGATTTGTCAATTTTAATCTTACTAAGGCGGTTCTGCACTTCTTCCTGTGTTAGGCAGGTAATACTTAATGGGGAGTTTACATTATCACTCTGAATTTCCCCTGGCAAATCCTTTTCCTGTGTGAACACTGTTGAGAAAAAAGTATTTTAAACATTTGATTTTCCCACATCGCTCTCTATGATTTCACCCTCATTGTTCTTTAAAGGGCCGACACCATCAATTTTAATCATTTTACTGTTTATATAATTAAAGAATAGTTTGGGATTTGTTTTACTTTTATTTAGCAATGAGTCTCTCAGTTTCCACTTTTGCTAAATGTATTTGTTTTTTACACATTTTATTTTTTTCTCTATACCTTTTTAATGCTTCTTCATTGCCTTCTTGTTTTAGCTTCTTAAATGCTTGTTCTTGTTATTTATTGCCCTTTTTACATCCTTATTTAGTCACATTGGTGTTCTCCTGTTCCTAGCCCTTTTATTTCTGTACAGTATGGCTAGCTCGCAGTGGGTGTGTAAAACTGAGTTAAATATTTCCCATTTATTTTCTGTGCTCCTATTTTTGAGGACATTGTCCCAATCAATTCGGCGAAGGTCCTCTCTAAGCTGATCAAACTTTGTTTTCCTGAAATTCAGCATTTTCGTAACCCCCTTCCAGGGTACCTTACTGAAGGACAAGTGGAATTGTATTATATTGTGGTCACTGTTCCCTAGGTGCCCATCGACTCGTACTTCTGTTATTCTATCTGGCCTGTTGCTTAAAATTAAGTCCTGAAGGGCTGTCCCTCTATTTGGGCCCTGCACAAGTTGTGACAGATAATTATCCTTGGTCACTGACAGAAATTGGTTTCCTTTCTGAGATACGCAGGTTTCAGTTTCCCAGTCTATGTCGGGGTAGTTGAAGTCCCCCATAATAATCACCTCGTTGTGATTTGCTGCTTTGTCTATTTGCTTCAATAATACATTTTCAGTGGTTTCTGATATATTTGGTGGCTCATAACAAACCCCTATGATGATTTTATTACTAGTGTTGAGCTTTCCGATACCGCAAGTATCGGGTATCGGCCGATATTTGCCGTATCGGAATTCCGATACCGAGTACCAATACTTTTTTCGTATCGGATACCGGAATCGGAAGTCCAAAATGCAATGAGCCACTTTTGTGGCTCTGATTGGCTGCCGAAATGACGTCATCATGATGCGCTGTCTGTGCGCATCATGATGCGCCGTCAGTTCGGGCCTTCGGGGGGGGCTGTGCCGACTGTCCGGGGGTCTGTACCGGCCTGCCGGTGGTCTGTGCAGGCTCCGGTGGTCTGTGCCGGCCTGCCGGGGGGCTGTACCGGCCTGCCGGTGGTCTGTGCAGGCTCCGGTGGTCTGTGCCGGCCTGCCGGGGGGCTGTTCCGGCCTGCTGATGGTCTGTGCAGGCTCCGGGGGTCTGTGCCGGCCTGCCGGTGGTCTGTGCAGGCTCCGGTGGTCTGTGCCGGCCTGCCGGCTGGCTGTGCCGGCCTGCCGGTGGTCTGTGCAGGCTCCGGTGGTCTGTGCCGGCCTGCAGGGGGGCTGTGCCGGCCTGCCGGTGGTCTGTGCAGGCTCCGGGGGTCTGTGCAGGCATCGTCCGATGGAACTACAAGTCCCATCGGGCGATGCATGCTACCATGACAGTGATTGACACATTAGCCAATGATGGGACAGTAGTAGTCCCATCATCCGGCTAATGTGTTGAATGTAAAAAAAAAAAAAAAATTTACATGCTACATACATGCTACATACATACAACATGCATACTACATATATACTACATGTAACATACATACTACATACATAATACATATATACTACATGCATGCAACATACATACAACATATATACTACATGCATGCAACATGCATACTACATATATACTATATATACTACATGTAACATACATACTACATATATACTACATGCTACATACATGCAACATACACACTACATGCTACATACATGCAACATACTACATGCATACTACATACATACACTGCATGCATGCAACATACATACTACATATATACCACATGCATGCAACATGCATACTACATATATACTGCATATATACTACATGCATGCAACATACATATATACTACATACAATACATACATATAGACATACAGTACATATAACATAGAGTACATACTCACCGTCACTTGTCACTTTGATCCCCGAAGCCATTGTCGCCTGAGGAATAAATATCAAAATAAAAAAACACCAATATACTTACCCCGATCCGCAGAAGTCCACGAGGGTCCCACGTCCATCTTGCGTGGAGAACAGCAGCATCAGCTGATGCTACCGTTCTCTACCAGCTCCAGGAATACAATGACGGAAGGTAGGTATCCTTCCGCACTGTATTCCTCCACCACTTTAAAAAAAAAAAAGTCCCTAGTCTCACCTTATGCCATTGCTGCGTGGGAATTTCCCTTTTTTTTCTTATTCCGATACCGGAAGTCCCATAGACTTGAATGGGACTTCCGGTATCGGAATCGGTGATACCCGATATTTTTTTTAGATCGGCCGATACCATCCGATCCGATACTTTTAAGTATCGGACGGTATCGCTCAACACTATTTATTACTTTTCCCTCCTTGTATCTCCACCCATAGAGACTCCACCTCTTCATTTCCCTCTTGTATATCTTCTCTTAGTGTGGGCTTTAAAGTGGACTTTATATATAGACAGACTCCACCCCCTTTCCTTTTTTTTACGATCCCTCCTAAACAAATCATATCCTTGCAAGTTAGCCGCCCAGTCATAGCTGTCGTCTAACCATGTCTCAGTTATTCCTACTATGTCGTATTTTTCCTCATACATTACCAACTCAAGATCTTCAATCTTATTGGTCAGGCTTCTTGCGTTGGTCAGCATGCAGGAAAGAAGTTTTGCTTCCTTTTTCTTAGCTTCCTTCTGAGTACCCTGTCTTTGGGTATTCTAACGACGGACACTATATTCCAATATTATCCTGTGTAGCATACTGCCTTTATAGGGCTAAGTGCAAATACGCATATACTGTCAAAGACAAATAGCACACTGTTATTTATTATTGCAGGTTGCCCACCAGGCCTACAGTCAGTGATACAGACGGTTAAACCACATTCATTATGCCAGGATGCTTAAATATCCTTCATGATATTAGGATTATTTCATCTCATAGTATAATATCTCAAGCATGCTAAGGGTCTATCCACACCTCATTGGCATAGCCCTTGCTACATATTAGGTACATTGACAATATTAGATACAATTGTGCCACAAACCAGCTTTATCCTATTCAAAACCCCAATTCACTGTGGGTTCATAGGGAATTAACAAATGCACAGATAATTCGACAATGTCATTCCACATAATGTACAACCTCCTTAATTAATAAATCTTCATTCTCCTTGAGCTGAAAATTTATGACACAGGAGTTTCATGACATGTATATGATTAGAACGGTCTCACCAGTTATCGGGACTTGAATCAGAAAGGTTTCATCCCCATTGAATGGTGAATATTAGACATGAGCGACTTTGCCTTTTTTTCGGGTCAAGTCGGGTTTCATGAAACCCGACTTTCGCAAAAGTCGGGTCGAACGCAATCGGCCGATTATCATGAAAAGTCGAAGGCCGACTGAAACACGAAACCCAACGCAAGTCAATGGGGAAGAAAAGTTGGCAGTGAGTGGAGGACAGGAAACACACCTACAGTGCCCATTTTAATGCCAAAAACATCAATTCTTATTGCTTAAGCTTGTCAGCCTTAATTTACTTTATAATAATAGTTAGGCAATGAAAACTGGGGGTTATTTGGCTAAAGTTGTGGGGGGGTAGGGCTGGCTCCTGATTTTCGTGGGCCCAGGGCCAAGAGTGTCACTGGGCTCCTTTAACACATGCCACAATTCATGATCCTCTGATACGGCAGAGAAATAGCGGTTTAGTTCAATGAAAAATACTTCACATCTTACATCACATGACTGATATCCATTTTAAATTCTCCAATAGCTCAAAAAATGGACAGTATATTACTCCATACAGTATTATGGCCACCACATAGTGCGCCATACAGAGTAATGAGGCCCATATATTTCTCCATACAGAATCATTGGTCCTATATAATGTTCGATACAGTATATGACGAGCTCCACATAATGATACAGTATATGTTGGTCCCCATGGATGAAGCTCCACTGTCTTATGGGCCCAAATAATGCTCCATATATAATGGGCCCCATTTCTAATGCTCCAGTGTATAATGGGCCCTGTAAATGCTGCTCCAGTGTCTGATGTCCACCTTTGGTATGCTCCAGTGTATGGTGGGCCCCATATATCATTCTCCAGAGTATAGTGCTCCCCAAAAATTGCTCCCAACCTTTAAAACAATTAAATAAGGCTGCTCACTAGGGAATCCCTGTACTCTAGACTCCTCCTCGTCCTCATCTTCCATCTCGCTGCACTTGGACTGTTTAGGCAGAGGGTGTACAGACGTGATGTCATTGCGCTCTCTGACCAGAATGTCACTGTCAGGAAACAAGGAAGACGTCACGGCGGTGGAGCAGGGAGAGGTAAGTATTTCAACTTTGCAAGTGCTGTGATCCTGAGCAAGCAGGGGGGGCCCACTCGTTGGCGACGGCACTGGCACAGGGACCCTCATAGTACGGCGGTGTGTCTGATGGCGGGTGGGCCCTCCTACCGGCAGAGACACTTTTGCATACTATTAGGGGCCCTGTACCAGTGCTGTCGCCCATGAGTATGCCCCCCACCTGCTCAAGGAACCTGCACTTTCATCTGCACCTTCCTCTTTGTCACCGTGTAAGGTGGTATAGTACGCGGGAAGGGGCACCTGAGTTTCATCAGGGTCAGATTCTGGCTCAGTACACTTCGAGGACAATGTAGTGCTCTGAGTGAATGTACTAGCAGAAAAATCTAGCAGTGGCTGTGCATCAGTGCACTCCATGTCAGATTCATCTTGGACTGGGGAATTCACGATTTGACTTGATAACCCAGGCATGGTATGTGAAAAGAGCTCCATGGAGTAATCTGTAGTGTGGCCTGCTGCATCCTTCACTTTTGATAGGGGTGAAGGACACAAGGAAAGGTGTTGTTCCTGACCAGGAGCCTCCACTGACGACTCAGTCCTTTTATTTTTTGAAACTACAGAAGAGGAGGCAATAGAGCTGGAGGCTGTGTCAGCAATGTAAGCCAAAACTTCTTCCTGAAGCTCCGGCTTTAAAAGCGGTTTACCTACTCCCAGAAAAGGGAGCTTTCGAGGCCTTGTGGAGCCAGATGGTGACGCAGGCTCAACACCTCTTGCCTTAGGTGCTATTGTGCTTTTGCCACTACCAGCAGATGCACCACCACAACCACCACCATCAGTACCAGCTGGCAACCCCCGCCCACTTCCACGGCCTCTTCTACCATACTTCATCATTTTTGGGAAAATGTACCCAAAATACCACCAGCTATATGGTACTGTAAAACAAGGTACAAGGTGTATATAGTATTGGGGAGAATTTGAATCTCCCTAGAGATTTTAGGAGGCTGAACAATTATCTCAGGCCCACTATAGATTACACTTCAATTTAACAGGCTGAAATAGGCTGGTGTATGACAAGATGCAAGGCGTATATAGTATTGGGGAGAATTTGAATCTCCCTAGAGATTTTAGGAGGCTGAACAATTATCTCAGGCCCACTATAGATTACACCTCAATTTAACAGGCTGAAATTAGCTGGTGTATGACAAGGTACAAGGTGCATATAGTATTGGGGAGAATTTGAATCTCCCTAGAGATTTTAGGAGGCTGAACTCTTATCTCAGGCCCACTATAGATTACACCTCAATTGAACAGGCTGAAATTGGCTGGTGTATGACAAGGTACAAGGTGTATATAGTATTGGGGAGAATTTGAATCTCCCTAGAGAATTTAGGAGGCTGAATAATTATCTCAGGCCCACTATAGATTACACCTCAATTTAACAGGCTGAAATAGGCTGGTGTATGAGAAGGTACAAGGTGTATATAGTATTGGGGAGAATTTGAATCTCCCTAGAGATTTTAGGAGGCTGAACTATTATCTCAGGCCCAATATAGATTACACCTCAATTTAACAGGCTGAAATTGGCTGGTGTATGACAAAGTACAAGGTGTATATAGTATTGGGGAAAATTTGAATCTCCCTAGAGATTTTAGGAGGCTGAACTATTATCTCAGGCCCAATATAGATTACACCTCAATTTAACAGGCTGAAATTGGCTGGTGTATGACAAAGTACAAGGTGTATATAGTATTGGGGAGAATTTTAATCTCCCTAGAGATTTTAGGAGGCTGACAATGATGCTCTCAGTCCAAGTATGGCAGCAGGCAGCCTAATAAGCAAGACTGCTGCACACAAAAGTGTGGAAAACTGAACGCTTGGTATCTGTGCAGAAAAGAGGAAGAAAAGTGTGCAAACAGCAATGCAGCTATCAGGGAGCCTTATAAGGCAGCCTAATAACCAACAGAACTGATGCACAAAAATATATCCTCCCCTGTCACTGCACACAAACTGTTGTGTTGTACAGTGAAAATCGTTACCAGCAGAAGCAGTTTTTTTTTCTTCTTACCTGCCTAACGCTCTCCCTTACTCAGAATCAGCAGCAGCAACCTCTCCCTATGCTAAGATCGGCAGAAGTAAGATGGCGGTTGGCGTGCACGCCCTTTTATAGTCCCTGTGACGCCACACAAAGCAAGCCAATCACGTGCATGCCCTTCTCAAAGATGGTGGTGACCGCTGCCCATGTCATCGCGTTGCCCACAGTGTGCGTCCTCCATCATTGGCTGAAAAAGGCGCTGGAAGCATCATTTGAAATGCGACTTTGGCGCTCTTGTGGCCGACCTCATGCTATGGTCGAGTTTTGTTTCATGAAACCCGACTTTAGCGAAAGTCGGCGACTTATGAATTTGACCGACCCGTTTCGCTCAACTCTAGTGAATATAATACCCTTTCTCCCGTCGTGTTTCGTTAATACTCATCAGGGGAGTTGATTGGGGCTAGGATAGCCATGCATTCCAGGTGGCCGTTTCATATCAGGGCTGCCGCCATGGAGTGGATTACCAGCGCTATTTATTTCAAAACAATTTTAAACTCAGATCTCGCCTGCTGTATGACATTTGTAAAAAAAAAAAAAATAGTTTTTATGTGCAACAGCTCTGCATACAGAATAATTTCAACGGCACTAAATGAAAAGGTTGGATATAGCAGGCTGTATCACGTTTAGCAACAGAAAAAATTAGAATTTCTTTTTAATGCGCGATTGGTCTGCAGACAGGTTCATATCACTGCCACAACATGACAATGTGTGACCCAGCGGGCTGTATCACATTCAGCAACAGAAAAAATTAGAATTTTTTTTTAAAGCGCATTAGGTCTGCAGACAGTTTTATATGACCACAGCAATAAATAACAAGTAGGGATACAACAGGCTTTTTCACATTTAGCTAGTGAAAAAATATTATTTAATATGCTATACTTGTGCATGGAGCACTATGGAAGCAGTGCACAACACATTTGTAGGACATGTGCCCTGTCGGCTTTGTCTGAGAACCTCAGAAATGCAATCCCCTAACAAAAAAAATTTTACAGTCACACTGGACACTATCTAGCTACACTATCTGACTGATATGCAACCACCTATCTAACTAGCTAAAATGGGATACAGCAGGCTTTTTCACATTTTGCTACTGAAATAATAATATTTAGGCCGGGATCACACTTACGAGAAACTTGTATGAGTCTCGCGTCTCAATACCCGGCACTGCCACCGGCACTCAGGACCGGAGTGTGTGGCTGCATGTATTTCTATGCAGCTGAGTGCTCCGATACCAAGTGCCGGTGGCAGTGCCGGTTATTGAGATGCGAGGCTCCTGCGAGTTTCTCGCAAGTGTGACCCTGGCCTTAGAATGCTATACTCGTCCATGGAGCACTATTGAAGCAGTGCACAACACACTTGTAGGACATGTACCCTGCCGGCTTTGAGTGAGAACCTTAGTAATGCCCCCCCCTCCCCGAAACAAAAAATTCCAGAAGGTAAATTTTACAGCCACACCGGACACTATCTAGCTACACTATCTGAGTGATATGCAACTACCTATCTAACTACTGTAGCTACAATGTGGGATACAACACATTATTTAGAATGCTATATTCGTGCATGGAGCACTATGGAAGCAGTGCACAACACACTTGTAGGACATGTGCCCTGTCGGCTTTGTCTGAAAACCTCAGTAATACCCTCCCAAAAAAAACATTCCGGAAGGTAATGTTTACAGCCACACTGGACACTATTTTGCTACATTATCTGACTGATATACAAATGCCTAACTAAATAACTGAATCACTGGATCAGAGTCAAAATGGCTCTAAAACAAGATGTCCGCTATTTATATGCAGAGAGACATGTGATTTCAACAGCCAATAACACAAGTTGTTGTGTCAGGACATTGTGGATGTTTCCTGCGCCTTAATTGGCTAACCGCAATGTGCACACATAAAGTTAGGAGAAAAAAAATGACTGCTGTGCTGTGCTTACAAAAAGGCAGCGCCTCTGAGCTCTGCAAACCCCCTCCCCTCATCAAACATGTGCCAAACGCTCAAGACACACTACCATTATCATTGCTAAAGTGCTGAAAATATTTTTATGACAACGCAAATATTTTCCTGCACTTTTGCCAAATGTTACCGATTTTTACTGATTTTATAAAATTTTGCTTGGGTTTCCGATCATGAATCCGAATGTGCCATATTCATGCTGAATTTATGTTTGGCGATCATTTTCCGAACAAATTCTCTCATCTCTAGTGATGAAATCTTTCTGTGAATGTTTTTTTTTCTGTGCGTATCTGCAACCTGGACACTCGCCAAAACTTTTTAATGAGGTTTGTGTGCCAGGGCAGTCTATTGATTGATCGCACTCTGCCATGCACGAGGAGGACTGAGTCAATAGCTGATGTGAGTGTAGTATTGTAGAAAACAGTGGCTCTGTCTGCGTTGTGGAGTGAAGATATGGAGGACAGCAGTTGAATACAGTTGGACAGAGTGTGGGTGTGGGGAAGGTGACCGGACGAACAGACTTGTCAGAAGAAAGAGGGGACGGTTTGTGCACTTTAGACAGATGTTAGTAATGACAGAAGGGAAACAGCTAGGAAAAGTGTAGAATGGGTGCAGTACCCTGGTTTGACAACAAGATGGCAAGAGGGAGTGTGAGTACAGGACTTGACAGCAGCTTATGGCTCTAGAAACTGTTAGTCATGGGGGGCGGGGTTACAGGGATCGGGAAGGTTATAAATAGGACAGAAGGGTTCCAGAAAGTTCCAGTACCGGGAGGAGCTCAGAAGGAGAGGACTCAGTGAAGGAGTGCGGACAGTGTGGAGAGCTCAACTAGGGGACTGAGGAGAAAAGGAGTCAGGGGGGTGGCCCCAACACGTAAAACCGCAGAACAGACGAGGCCCTGGGGGTACCAAATTGATGACGACCTCTGACCGGTGAAGTGCTGGCGGTAGATAGGCCTAGGGCGGCCCCAGTGACAGAACCATGAGAAACGTCACAACGACAGAAGAAAGGTGTGTGTACCCGGGTCTGAATACGAAGAGCTGTGGAAGTGCTGCGGTGTATTGCTGAGGTCGTTAGAAGGACGGCCAATAAACTTGGACCTGTTGTACCCGAAATCTGCCTCCGTCTCGTGTCTGTGACGTCTGTTCGTGGTAAACAGGGGACCACCCCCCAAGTTGGGCCACCTTACTACATTTGGCATAGTCAGCAGGATCACTGCCGCCAATACTTCAACTTCAGCGGCAAACCTGTGACAGAAGAAAGCAAAAGGACTTGAGCTGCTTTATTGGTGGATTATAAATTTGGGACCTGGTTTCTGTCACAAGAATAACCAGAGCGGTACCACAACTGGAAAGATGGCTGTAGCGATTTGGCACCAAAAAGAGACACAGACATTGCTAATTGAACTGGAAGATCCGGGGCTATATCAAACCTGCCCCTGGGGGGAGTGGTGTTCATCTGGAGACAACCGTCCCCTCATGTTGGACCGTAGAAGATGGGTTGAGAAACCGACCACCGCACCACCCAAGAGCGGGAGTGGCCGGGGTAGAGAGACCTGCTGCAACTGTTTTTTGCCATTCAGTTACTGGACACCTGATGGAATGAGACGCTGCGGCTGTCGTGGTATCGGATTCCTGGAATGGCGGTGGTGTCAGAAAATCGAGCCTCGTCGGGAGACCTGCCCAGGGAGCCTCCCCACAGAACCACTGAGCCTGGAGGTCAACCCTGCCGGATGGTGGGGTGAAGATCAAAGGCTGGGGAAGGAGCAGAGGGAGAGCCTGCTGGGAGCCGCGGCGCCTGGGAAGGTGAGCGTGTCCCCGGCCCCGCCGGCGGCACCCCAGGCAAACCCCCATCCCCACGCTTCATGTACCAGATAGACCTCGGTGCCCCGACATCAGTCCTCAGCCTCCCCGCCCGACTTCTCGCTCTTTGGTGTCTCCGGCTCCAGACAACTACATGGTCCTCGCCAGGCCAACCCCCGCCACTTACATCGATCCAGAGCCACCCCGCCCAGCGACACCTCATGCTGTGGTGCCAGCGCGGAACCAACCCGCGGCCGCCCCTGCCGTGCTCCATCTTCCCGCGGCGGCCTATTCATTGGGGCCACTCCCGGTCACTGCTGTAATTGGGCCGCCAGCTGCCGCGGTTGACTCACCGGCATCTGCGGTCACTGTTCCATCTGCGACCTTGACTGCGGTCGACTTGCCGGTGCCTGCGGCCGCCTTGGTTCCAGTTGCGGCCTCCCACACGGCCACTCCGACTTCACTCCCGGAGCTGGCTGCGGCCTCTTCATCGGAATCTGTGGCCGCCCCTGCTCCACTCTCGAACATGACCGCGGCCCGTCCATCGGACTCTGCGGCCTATACATTGGAATCTGCGCCCGCCTCTGCTCCACTCTCTACCACAACCGCAGCCCACCCACCGGACTCTGCAGCCTACACCGGACCCTCTGCTTGGGTTGCGGAGGTCATTGAGGGAAAGAAGGCTAGAGAGCCGGAGATCTGGGGTCTACTCCATGAGAAAGGAGAGGCTGGCATGACGGCCCCACGGTTCACCGGCCGGCTGGTATACACCAATGTGGAGAAAGGAAATGGGTTCATCCGGGACCTCGCCACTGGCCAAAAAGTGTTTTTGAATGTGACTTCCATCCATCACGGCCGGGCTCTGCTGGAGGGAGACTTGGTTTCCTACTATAAGGAGTACTGCCCCAGCGGCTACTACGCTGTTGCAGTGGTCGCCTATCCCGAAGACTACGAGCCCCGTAAAAAGGACTCACAGAGACACCTCAAGTATCCCGGGGACTTCATGGCTGTGGAGAACCCTGCTGAGTTAGCGGAACATCGGCCATCAGGGGATGGTCCGGACTACCGGGATTGTCATGCACTGTTGTGCAGTCTACAGGACAGTTTTACGTCCAAGTTAAGAGAAATGTTTTTTAAAGTAGTTTATAGTTTTCTCCTGACACAGCGGGGATGCATTCGGGAAATTGCTATTGATAAAGGAAGGGGGAGTATGCCTGTATTGTTTTCTTTATGTTGGTTTAACAAAAAAAAGAGTAAAGAAAAAAAAACACAAAAAGGGGTTGCTTATGCTATGAGTAAAATCTGGTTATACAAAAGTTGGCTTAATGTATAATATGCATAAGGAATATGCAACAGGTCCCAGGTACGGGTGTGTGTGACAAAAACGCCGACCATGACTTTTTAAATTGAAGGACAAAGAAATGGAAGATATAGAATCAGACAGTGGTCCAAGCCAGGTCCCTGACACCATGGACACCCCAGAAGACAGTGGAGGGTGTCAGAAGGGGAGAGTAGTGGGAGGTACATGCCATAGAGTAATCCGGGTGTACCTAGCCCAACTTGAAAGAAGTTGTCATGTGGCGTGCGCGCCGGCGAGTAGCAGTAGGCTGCTCGGAGCATGGTGCTCCCGGTTTTGTTCGGCCCCTGCATGTGGCAGGTTTGGCCTAACAACCAATCTGACAACAGAATGTAGAAAAGTTTTAGGACAACGAAGGTAGGGATGATTGTCGGGGACGACAATGGATAAAGGAAGGGGGAATGTGGGGAAGGTGACCGGACTAATGGACGACCTCTGACCGGTGAAGTGCTAACGGTAGATAGGCCTAGGGCGGCCCCAGTGACAGAACCATGAGAAACATCACAACGACAGAAGAAAGGTGTGTGTACCCGTGTCTGAATACAAAAAGCTGTGGAAGTGCTGCGGTGTATGGCTGAGGTCGTAAGAAGGACGGCCAATAAACTTGGACCTGTTGTACCCGAAATCTGCCTCCGTCTCGTGTCTGTGACATCTGTTCATGGTAAACAGGGGACCACCCCCCAGGCTGGGCCACCTTACTACATGGGTGTCAAGGTGTGTGAAGTTTCTGTGGGGGTTAGGTAGATGTTAGACTTAGAGGGCAGCTGAAGAGGACAGGGAAAAGAATGTAAGTAGATGGTGGTCAGATAGGGGGAGAGGTGGGTAGGTAGTGAGGTAAGATAGGGGTCAGAGGAGGGTGAAGATCTGGTTTAGTGTATGTCCATCTGTGTGGGTGGCTGTGAAGTACCACTGGGTGAGGCCAAAGGATGAGGCAAGTTACAGTAGTTTAAAGGCTGCTGACTGATAGGTGTCAGTGCAGATGTTGAAGTCACCCATGATGATGGTGGGAATGTCAGCTGAGAGGAAGTGTAGAAGCCTGGTGGAGAACTGGTCAATAAAGGTAGTGGCTGGGCCCAGGGGTTGGCATAGGTATGACACTTTATTTCAAATAGAGCCATGTTTCCACTCCAAAAATCCATAATTTTCAACCACTGCTGTTTGTCCAAAAAATAGTTCTGACCATATGTGGGGTTTTATATCACTTACAGGTAAATGTTTTAGAGG